>NC_135827.1:11322451-12004075 GCF_964213995.1 Mustelus asterias | reverse complement strand
TTTCCGTCATCTTTGGTAAGCAATGGGTTAATATTCCAGATAAAGAGGTAAGAGATGTTTTTGTCTGCAGGCAGTTTGATTTGTAGGCAGTTTTGGGGTGGAGAGGGTCAGTGATGTACAATTGAAATTGATTACATCCCATTCATGACTCTGGATTCTGACCTAACTTGGAGTCCTGTGTACTGCATTGGTCACCCAATTTAAGGAAGGATGTAAATGCATTGGAAGTCGTTCAGGGAAGGTTTACCAGACTAATACCTGGAATGGGTGGGTTGTCTTATGAGGAAAGGCTGGACAGGCGAGGTTTGTATCCGCTGGAGTTTAGAAGAGTAAGAGGCAATTTGATTGAAATGTATTCACCGAAGACCTCGACCAGAATTTTACTGCCTCACCTGTTCTAGGCTTATCCCACCCAAAGCCAACAGAGAATGCTGTTCTGCGACCCTCGCCTGCCCCGATTCTCTGGTGGCGTTGCAATGAATGAAGTTTTGGCTGAGTGCCAAATTAAGTTTAAGTTTATTAAAGTTTATTTATTACTGTCACAAGTAGGCTCAGATTAACACTGCAAAGAAGTTACTGTGAAAATCCCCTAGTCGCCACGCTCCAGCGCCTGTTCGGGTACACTGAGGGAGAATTTTGCATGGCCAATGCACCAAACCAGTATGTCTTTCAGGAGCAAACTGGAGCACCCAGAGGAAACCCACGCAGACACGGGGACAATGTGCAGACTCCACGCAGACAGTGACCCAAGCCAGGAATCAAACCCAAGTCCCTGGTGCTGTGAGGCAGCAGTGCTAACCACTGTGCCACCGTTCTTGCTGGCAGTGGGATGCGTACGGATGGGATCGGAGAATCCCGTCCATAGGATCCTGAGATGTTTTGACAGGGTGGATGTGGTGAGGACATTTCCTCTTTGTGGAAGAATCTAGAACTAGAGATCACTGTTTAAAAATATGGGGTCGCCCATTTAAAGCAGCAATGAAGCAATATCTTTTCTCTCCGTGGGTTGTGAGTCTTTGGGCCTCTCTTCCTGAAAAGGTGGTGGAGGCAGAGTCTTTGAATATTTTAGGGCAAGGGTACTTAGATTCTTGGTAAGCAGGGGGGTGTAAAATAATCAGGGGGTAGGCAAGATGCTTATGATCAAATCAGCCAAGATCTTATTAAATGGTGGAGCAGATTCAAGGGGCTGAATGGCCTACTCCTGCTCCTTGTTCCTTTGTTCGTATAATTTATGATGCATGCAATTTCAGTTATTTTTCATGCCATTTGAGTAAAGTTGTTTTATCTATTGGCCACAGTTTAGTGTTTACCTTTATACGCGTGGCTAAGAGTTCCAATGTTCCCTTGAGAGTGGCGCTCAGTTATACAATGGGAACAATAGGATTTTCATTGGGAATTTCCCTCTTTATTTGTTTATTTGGAGAAGCAGAGTAGAAACAGCAGACTGAGGCCAGCCTGTTGGGGCAGCATCAAAGACACAGTGGTTAGCACTGCTGCCTCACAACGTCAGGGACCCAGGTTCAATTCCCGGCTTGGGTCACTGTCTGTGTGGAGTTTGCACATTCTCCCCGTGTCTGCATGGGTTTCCTTCAGGTGCTCTGGTTTCTTGCCACAGTCCAAAGATGTGTTGATTGGCCAGGCTAAATTGACCCGAGTGTTTGGGGATTAGCAGGGTAAATATGTGGGGTTAGTGAAATGGGGCTTGATTGGGGTTGTGGTCAGTGCAGACTCAATGGTCCGAATGGCCTCCTTCTGTTCTGTGGGGAATTTATGATTCAAGATCGAGCAATATCTTCACCTCAGGACAGAAAGTTTTCTCCCCTCATTATTGTTTCACTTCACATTGGAAGCTGCCAAAGAGTTATGACACTTGGTGTATTCCAAAATACAACTAAACTCCACCATCGGCACTGCACTGCCAATGTCTCTGAAAGTGTATCTCATGCTAGGCTTCTACTGAGAAACAATATAGGTTTATGTATAAACAAGAATCTAAAGTGATACAGGGCCAGTTTATATCGCTAAGGGCAACAGCTTTGCTTGTCAAAAAAAGACAACCATGAACAACTAAAGGGATCAGAGACAATACAAACTTTTAACAATAGCATACAGAAATGCAAAAAAGCATAAATATTGGCAAATTAAAAAGATACATAGGACAGGATAGGATGAAAAAACAGATCGTAAGAGCTGCCAGAAGTGGTGTATGCAAATGAAACATGCACATTCTTGCACCGTCCAAAAATGTGCAGGTTAGGTGGATTGGCCATGGTAGATTGCCCCTTAGTGTCAGGGAGAGTAGCAGGGTAAATACATGGGGTTACAGGGATAAGGCCTGGGTGGGATTGTTGTCAGTGCAGGCTCAATGGGTTGAATGGCCCGCTTCTGTACTGTAGGGATCCTATGACTCTTTCACAATTATGTTAAGAATAAAATGTGGACAGGAACAATATGGGCCACCTTTAAAATTAATAACAGTAATATTATCAATGGAAGTAAAGAAATCATCATAGAATCATAGAACACTGCAGTGCAGAAGGAGGCCATTCGGCTCATTGAGTCTGCACCGACCACAATCCCATCCAGGCCGTATCCCCATAACCCCATGAATTTACCCTAGCTGGTCCCCCTAACACTAAGGAGAAATTTAGCCTGGCTAATGCACCTAACACACACATCTTTGGAAATGGTGGTCACTAGTCTAAAAATTAGAGAGGGATCTTTCAGGAATAAAACCAGGAGATATTTCTATATACAGAATGCCGCAGAAGTTTGAAACTTTTCTGCAAGTCACAATTGATGCTTCATCATTTGTTACTTTTAAATCAGAGGTTGGTAGATTTTATTAACAGAAGATCTGAAGGGATATGGGGAAAAAGAGTGTGGTCACAAATCAGCCATAATCTTCCTGAATAGTGGGACATAGTAAAGAAGATAATTCATTGATTTATTTATTAGTGTCACAAGTAGGCTTACATTAACACTGCAATGAAGTTACTGTGAAAATCCCCAAGTCGCCACCTTCTGGCACCTGTTTAGGCAGGTGAGGGAGAAGTTAGCATGACCTAACCAGCACACCTTTTGAATTGTGGGAGGAAACTGGAGCACCCAGAGGAAACCCATGCAGACATGGGGGGAAAGTGCAGAATCCACACTGACAGTCACCCAAACTGGGAATTGAATCTGGATTCCTGGCGCTGTGAGGCAGCAGTGCTGAATATTCCTGTTCCTATGGTGCTATGTGGTAGCGAGTTCCACATTCTTACCACACTCTGCGTTAAGAGGTTTCTCCTGAATTTCCTGAATTGGATTTTTTGATGACTCTCTTATCTTTATGGCCCTTGATCTCCTTCACAGTTTTGAAGATGTCTATTCAGACATGCCCTCAACCTTCAGTTTTCTGAGGAGTTTGAACTTTCCTGATTAGCATATCCCCTCAGTTTTTGTATCATCCTTACAAGGATCTTTTGGCACTTTCTCCAGTGTTTATATAATTTTTTTTGTGATTTGGAATGCAGAGCTGTGCATACCTTAGCATCTACTCCCTGTTTCCCATTGTGTAACCAGCTTGCTATCCATTCTTCCCCTATCCCCTGACTCTTGATGCTCTGACTTTGATCAGGAGCCTGTGATGCCTTACCTTATAGAATCATAGAATTCCTAGTGTAGAAGGTTGCCCACTGAGTCTGAGCCAACTCTCCAAAAGAGCATCTTTCCTAGGCCTGCCCCTGCAACCCCACGCATTTACCCTGCTAATCCCCCTATCCTACACATCTTGGGATACTAAGGGGCAATCTAGCATGGCCAATCCACATAACCCACACATCTTGGGACACAAAGGAGCAATTTACCATGGCCAATTCACCTAGCCTACCCATCTTTGGGCACTAAAGGACAATTTATCATGGCCAATCCACCTAACCTGCACATCTTTGGTCTGTGGGAGGAAACCAGAGCACGCAGAGGAAATCTACATCGATATAGAGAAAACATGCAAACTCCAAATGGACAGTTGCCTATGGCTGGAATTGAACCTGGGTCCTTAGTGCTATGAGGCAGCAGGGCTAACCACTGTGCCACCGTGCAGCCCTTCTGAAAATTCAACTCTATTGCATTAGCTTTGTCTGCCCTTTATGTTACTTCTTCAAATAATTCAATCAGATTGGGCAGCATGACCTCCTCTTTTGAAATCCATACTGGTAAGACTTCTTAATTGCATCTTTCAGTAAAGATTCCATCATTTTTCCTACCACCGATGTTAAGCTAACTGGTCTCCGGCTCCCTGAGCTTGTTCCACTGCCTTTTCAAATAGAGATATAACATGAGTTGGTCTGGCAGTCCTCTGGCACTTTTCCCTTTCTAATGAATTTTTATATCTATGTAATGGAGACTAAGCTAAATCTTCCCGAGCTTAATTTTAATGTGTGAAGGTGCGATCCAGCCAAGTGAGTTTATCCTTTCTAAGATTGATTAGGTTATCCCTATCATTAACATTATCGAGCTTGCATGCTGCATAGAGCAAGGCGGAGGTACATGTTTGCCACATCAAGCTGTTTTGCCCACTAATCCCGTGGATAAGGCATTGTAATTTTTGAGGGTGGCAAGATTTCCCATGTTCAAAGGGAAAAATATGTGTACTTACCTGGCAGGCAGGGGTGAAACCATGATCAGGTAGGTGACGAGGATAGCCTATTGCACCTGGGGTGTGCTGACGCCTGCAATGGTGCTTTGCCCTGGCTGGGGTGGAGTAAAGGATCAGGGTAACAAATGATGTTAAATTGAAGTTTTAGCTGGTGCAATTTTTCAAAGCCATCTCAGCCTTTTGGCTAAGATGAAGCGTTAGATCAAGCCCAGGATAGGTGCAATGCCTCATCCTGTCAGCTTGGATCTTGTATGCACCTCACCATGACCATGAATTGGAATCAGTTTGAATTGGGTTTTTATGGTTGGAATTCTTTTTTATTCATTCGTGGGACATGGAGTCTCTGGCTGGCCAGCATTTATTGCCCACCCTAATTGCCCTTGAGAAGGTGGTGGTGAGCCGCCTTCTTGAATCGCTGCGGTCCACGTGCTATGGGTTGACCCACAATGCCGTTAGGGAGGGAATTCTAGGATTTTGACCCAGTGACCACAAAGAAACAACAACATATTTCCAGCTCAGGATGGTGAGTGGTTTGGAGGGGAACTTACAGGTAGTGGTGTTCCCATGTATCTGCTGCCATTGTCCCTCTAGATGGAAGCGGTCGTGGGTTTGGAAGGTGCTGTCTGAGGATCTTTGGGGAATTGCTGCAGTGAATCTTGTTATTAGAACATTAGAACATTACAGCGCAGTACAGGCCCTTCGGCCCTCGATGTTGCGCCGACCTGTGAAACCAATCTAAAGCCCATCTAACCTACACTATTCCAATATCATCCATATGTTTATCCAATGACCATTTAAATGCCCTTAATGTTGGCGAGTCCACGACTGTTGCAGGTAGGGCATTCCACGTCCTTACTGCTCTCTGAGTGAAGAACCTACCTCTAACATCTGTCCTATATCTATCACCACTCAATTTAAAGCTATGTCCCCTCATGCTAGCCATCACCATCCGAGGAAAAAGGCTCTCACTGTCCACCCTATCTAATCCTCTGATCATCTTGTATGCCTCCATTAAGTCACCTCTTAACCTTCTTCTCTCTAACGAAAACAGCCTCAAGTCCCTCAGCCTTTCCTCATAAGACCTTCCCACCATACCAGGCAACATCCTGGTAAATCTCCTCTGCACCCTTTCCAATGCTTCCACACCCTTCCTATAATGCGGCGACCAGAACTGTACGCAATACTGTAGATGGCACACATTGCTGCTACTGAGTGTCGGTGGTGGAGGGAGTGGATGTTTGTGGATGTGGTGCCAAACAAGCGGGCTGCTTTGCCCTGGATGGTGTCAAGCTTCTTGAGTGTTATTGGAGCTGCTCCCATCCAGGCTCCCGACTTGTGCCTTGTAGATGGTGGACAGACTTTGGGGAGTCAGGTGAGTTACTCGCCGCATGATTCCTTAGCCTCTGACCTGGGTTGGAATTAAGCATTGAAATGTTGCAAAGTGCAAAATACAGATTTGAGGATTTGTTCTTTTTACCTGCAAAGGCCCCATTGATTTTCCTTTCCTTTGTGTTTTGTGCACAATGCTAACTTCAATACCTCCACCTCCTTAAACTCGAAAGGCCTGGAGGACTGAAAATTTTAAAAAACCATGCTCAAATTGGAATGTGATGATCCAGTGAGTCTTTTGGGCCCAGAGCTTTTAAAGGCTGCAGTATTTTCTCTTGCATCCTTGCTGTGTTCCCAGCCACGTCTCCCCCCCAACTGTTTACAGAGGAGGCAATTTTCGAAAGGGGATGTACATTATTCCTGACGTTAAATGGAGCTTCCCATAGATGTGCTGTAGCCCTGAAGGAGGCTGCATCCCTTCCCTTTTATCTGCAATTCAATGCAGCTGGTAATTTACTATCCTGCTGGCTAGACAACACTTACAGGCCTAATATGGTCTGTGAGCTTGCCTGCTTAAATTTAATCAGTCAATCACAGGAAATCCTATGAGATTGGAGTGCAGTTGAAGTGGCAGGTGTGAAACATGTTGCCTCTTTTGTTCTGCCACTTCAACATCAAGCCTGGAAAACTCAAACTCACATTCAACCATGCGCGGGGCTATTACAGACAAGTCCAATCCTGTTCTCCTTAATATTCAGTCTGTGCAGTTTGCAGAGGATATGATGATCAGGAGTTAGAACCCTAGTGATTTGTACCCACCCTGACCCCGAGGGATTCTAATCAATTGCAGTGTCCTGATTTCTACTCTAACTTTTGCCCAAAAATGCAACATGAATGGCACATTATACTTTGAGTTGAATTTTAAAAAGGAAATATAACAGAGAGAATCCTGCCATTTTGGAGTCATTCACAACCTTAGGAGATCCCAAAGAACTGCATTGGCCATGCTAAATTCTGCCTCAGTGTATCTAAACAGGCGCCGGAGTGTGGCGATGAGGGGATTTTCCCAGTGATGATGAACTGATAATCTTTCATTTCAAAGTGACTTTATTTTTCTCGTCAAAAGAAAAACAGCTTTGAAATAGTTTTATGAGCTGATAGATGTTGGGGGCGATCTTACCGGCTGATCGACCGGTGTGGCGGGCCAGTAAGATCGGGTGAGGGGTAAAAATCCGGGTTCACGTCCAGTATCTTACCCCTCGCGATGTTACTGGCCCCGTTCTGCCGGAAAATTAAGCCTCACGTTCAGTGCACTTGGAGATTGGGGTGGCTGCGCAATGGTGCCCCGAGCAGTCTACAGCCTATTTCCTGGGGTGAACAGGTTCCACCCACTCCCCCTATTGGCGAGAATCGCATTTTGCCTCATATTTTTCTCTTAAGTTCTGTACAATTGCGTCTGGGGGCTCGTCCAAAAAATGGGTGCAATTCACTTCCGTTTTCATGCCCGTTTGGCACTTAGAATATTTTTGGTAAGATCGCCCCCGTTAATTGTATTGGCAACTGAGTCCATTATTCCCAATTGGGTTTTCATTTGCAGCAATTCAGAGCAATGGTGGCACCAGTTGTTTATAGTTCACACTGGGTTTGTGAATGGATTACGTGTGGTTAAAGGTGTCGACGCAATAGAATAAAGAGCTTAGGCTCCCTGCGCCCTGTGATAAATGTCTCCTCATATATGTCAACGCAGCTTTTAATTAGTTACGGATTAATCATTATCACCAACGTTAAAGACTGCATGTTCATTACCACTCTTATCCAATGGAGAAGGATGAATAATCCTCGGCTGCTGCATTAATGTATTTGTCTCCTGGTTAGCCTTGGACCTGCTCCTGCTAATACTTATCCGACAGTGTAGAAATACCATTTCCAATTCTTCGTTAGGACCCGTGATGAAATGACAGGCAACAGATGCGCTGTTTTCATGTTGAACACAGATAAGACAGCTTCACAGGGTAAAAGCTGACAAATTATTCATATCTGGTGTGTTATGGCCTATGCAGATCTCTGGGTAAAAGCTGACAGTTCTGATACATTTAGCACCATGTGGCTTATGTATACTTCAGAGTCAATGCTCACATGGAAATGATGGAAAGTTTGGATGTATTATACGACTGTCAGCGCAAACGAGCTAACGTTTGAAGATACAACAAGCTGTGCTGATGATGTAGGACACAATATTTACTTGCCAAAACATCACAGCAACTAGTAAAAAAATGCTGCACCTGCTGGAGAGCTCAAATGAGATCGAAAATATTGGAAAGTCTCAGCAGATTGGGCAGAATCTGTTGAAACTCGATGCAAGCTTCAATATGGCCACGATTTTCCAGCCCCTCCATGGTGGGTTCTCCTGCAGCAGGTGCCCACGAGTCATTCGAATGACCGTTGACTTTGGTGGGACTGGAAGATCCCACTCATGCTTGGAGCCAGAAAATTCCAGCCTTTGACCAGAATTCCCCAGCCGGTCACATCCTGCTACTGCAGGGTGAATAGGCGCCGCCCACTCCCCTACTGGCGAGAATCACATTTTGCCTCATTTTTTTCTCTAAGTTCTGTACAATTGCATCTGGATGGAGGATTTGGCTGTCAACCAAATCTCCCATCACTGCAGCAGGACAGGGGAATCCTGGCTGATTTTTGGTTTGATTTGATTTGATTCATTATTGTCATGTGTACTGGGATGCAGTGAAAAGTATTATTTCTTGCAGGCTATACAGACAAAACATACCATTCATAGAGTACATAGGAGAGAAGGTAAAGAGAGGGTGCAGAATATAGTGTTACAGTCATAGCTGAGTATCAAGAAAGATCAGCTTAATATAAGGTAGGTCCATTCAAAAGTCTGATGGCAGCAGGGAAGAAGCTGCTCTTGAGTCGGTTGTACGTGACCTCAGACTTTAGTACCTTTTTCCCGATGGAAGAAGGCGGAAGAGAGTATGTCCAGGATGCGCGGAATCCTTGATTATGCTGTGTGCTTTTCCAAGGAAGCAGGAAGTGCAGACGGAGTTTCCACTTCGGGTGACTACTGCCTTTCCCTCTCTCAGCATCCTGGACATTTTGTACCTTGACTTCAGTAAAGCTGACAGTGGTACTCTTTACTGTGGGGTTGGTTACCTCAGTTGGCTGGATGACTGCTCTGTGATGTGGACTGATGTCGACCGCATCCTGTACCAGCTGCTGTTTGCCTCTCGCCTGAGGTGTGGTGATCCTCAAGTTAAATCACCACCAGCCAACTCTCTTACAATCGGGATGGCATTGTGGCACTGCTGCCTCACAGCGCCAGGGACCCCGGTTCAATTCCAGCTTTGGGTCACTGTCTGTGTGGAGTTTGTATGTTCTCCCCGTATCAGTGTGGGTTTCCTCTGGGTGCTCCAGTTTCCTCCCACAGTCCAAAAATTTGCAAGTTGTGTAGATTGGCCAGAGGAAATGCATGGGGTGCAGGTGGCCTCAGAGAATTCACTACAGTTCTAAAATAATTCAACTCTGCAGCTAATGGGTTTCCTCCAGTTTCCCTTTACAGTTCAAAGATGTGTGGGTTAGGTTGACTGGCTGTGCTAAATTCCCCCTAGTGTCAGGGAGGTTAACAGGGTAAATAAGTGGGATTGCGTGAATAGGGCCTGGGTTGGACAGTTCAGGCTGGATGAGCCTCTTTCGACACTGTTGGGATTTTACGATTCTAATATAAAAAGATTAACTACATATTTGCATGTTTATATTTTAATTTGCTTATCAAATAAAACATTAGTTTACCAAAATGATCAAAAGAAAATGAAGCCAATATGATTAACTTTGCATTTCTTAATCGTGCTGAAAACAAACTACATGTAATTACTTTGTCACATTCACAGGGAGTGGTTCACTATATTGCATCTGCTGATTGATACAGTAAGAAGTCTCACAACACCAGGTTAAAGTCCAACAGGTTTATTTGGTAGCACGAGCTTTTGGAGCGCTGCCCCTTCATCAGGTGACCTGTTGGACTTTAACCTGGTGTTGTGAGACTTCTTACAGTGCCTACCCCAGTCCAACTCCGGCATCTCCACATCATGGCTGATTGATACAATTCATATTGCCTTCTGGTTGCTTCCCAAATTAAATATGTTTGCTATTTTTTGAACCTACATTGAAAGACAAGTTAGTTCCAAAAATGAAAAATGGATTTTGAAATGATTTTGCAAGTTAAATTATACAAATCTGTATTGATTTTGCCATCTGATACTACAATGGCTGACCTCTGCTCTGAAAATGAATGAAAAACAAATTAAAGAAAGCTATCATGTCAACCACTGGCGTGGTGTATTAAAGTTTAGCCACTTCTGAGTGTTTCCTTAATTACTTTCTGTTGTTACCTTGACTGGTACGGTGTGGTGAAAAGTAATGGTGAGGCTATCAGTGGTCACAATGTTAATCAAAGTAAATTGGACAGCAACTTTTGGGTTCCTGCATGCAATGTTAAATGTATGATTCAGAAAATTGTTCTCCAAGTAACTTTGCCAAAGTGCCAGGTGATCTGATATTGAAACACATGGAAGGGTGCGAAAGTAGCTATTCGTCACCAAACAACACATGAGAAGGACTTTAAGTTATTCCATTCAAAGATAAGTTAATATTTATTGGTGTGGCAAATCTTAATGACCGGCAAAATACTTTCTGCCTCTGAGAATTAACTTTTAGGGATGTAGGGATGTACTGCCGTATAAGGCTCTGGTCAGACCACTTTTGGAATACTTGGGCAATTTTGGGCCCCGTATATGAGGAAAGTTGTGCTGGCTCTGGAGGGGATCCAGAAGAGGCTCATGAGAATGATTCCTGGAATGAAAGCTTGACATACGAGGATCATCTGAGGACTCTGGGTTTATACTCGATAGAGTTTAGAAGGATGAGGGGGATCTTACTGAAACTTGCAGAATACTGAAAGGCCTGGATAGAGTGGACGTGGGGAAAATGTTTCCATTAGTAGAAGAGGCTAGGATCGAGGGCACAGCCTCAGAGTAAAGGGACGATCTTTTAGAACAAAGATGAAGAAGAATTCTCCAGCCAGAGGGTGGTGAATCTGTGGAATTCATTACCACAGAAGGCTGTGGTAGCCAGGTCATTGAGTGCATTTAAGACAGAGATGGATAGGTTCTTCACTGGTAAAGGGATCAAAGATTACGGGAAAAGGTGGGAGAATGGGGAGAGTCATAGAGGTTTACAGCATGGAAACAGGCCCTTCGACTCATCTTGTCCATGCAGCCCTTTTTTTTAAACCCCTAAGCTAGTCCCAATAGCCTGCATTTGGCCCATATCCCTTTATAGCCATCGTGACCATGGAACTGTCTAAATGCTTTTTAAAAGCCAAAATTGTACCCAGCTCTATTACTACCTCTGACACTCACCACCCTCTGTGTGAAAAAGTTGCCCCTCTGGACACTTTTGTATCTCTTCCCTCTCACCTTAAACTTATGCCCCCTAGTTTTAGACTCCCCTACCTTTGGGAAAAGATATTGACTATCTACCTTGTCTATGCCCCTCATTATTTTATAGACCTCTATAAGATCACCCCTCAGCCTTCCACGCTCCAGAGAAAATATCAGCCATGATTGAATGGCGAGCAGACTCAATGGGCGGAATGGCCTAATTCTTCTCTTATATCTTATTGTCTTTTAGAAGTGTGGAGTTTCATTCTTTCAGATTGCAATCGTTTTTCAGGATTACACATAGTGGGCTCAATCTTCAGCCCACATTCGCTATCCGTGCGAATGCCAGCGTGAGCTCAAGATCCAGTTCCTGCTGGCAAGAATGTACTTTGGATCTTCTCCCTGCCCTTCGCCGTTGAAGTCACCAGGTTCATGCCAATAGTGGATTTAAATGCCTCCTCCTGCTCCTATCTTCCATGTTTTTATATTTCTATGTAATCAGGTTCACGCTCACAAAGGGCGAGATCCTCATTTTAAAGTATTTTAATCAATTTAAATATAATTAAATATGCCCCCCCCACCCTGCCCCCGCCCCCCCCCCCCCCCCCCCACCACCACCCAATCTTCCCCCTCGCCATGTTTTCAAACCTCACCGATGTGATGGCAGGCAGGCATGGGTGGGGGGTGGAGGTGGGGGAGAGGGGGGGGCGGTGGTTGCACTGGGTGGCGGTAGAGATTCCGGCTTTGATCACATGAGTGGGGAGCCCCTGGTACCTCCGTGGTGGGGTGGGGGGAGGTTATCTCTCCTCTGAACATGACGCCCTTTAGAAACGCCTGGGGAGAAACGCACTGACAATATGGTGGGAATTTACCCATCCGGCCCACCACAAGAATCGTAGTGGGCCGGTGGCGGCGGAGGGGGGGGGTTTGGGCCATGGAAAGGTCTATTGACCTCGGGCAGGACTTCCCAGTTTTGTGGCGAGCATGGCCAGAAAATCCCACCCTCCGCCATTTTTTATTAAGATTCCGCCCAATGTCTTTGCTTGGAAGAGGTAAACAGATCAATTTCTGGGGAGAAAGATTCCATTAAGAAGCAGGAAGAATGGGTTAAATGTCAGAATGTGAGAGTTATGTTTGGTTGGTGTGCCTGTTTTCTGATTGAGAAAATTATTTTCATGCCCTATGCATGAGCTTTCATCCCAGTTCCGTGAAAGTTTCACTCTAGCACTGTTGAGTGTGTCTTTCTGTTCGCCACTTCACTTATCCTTTGCCTAATGAATTTTAAATTATGAGCAGGTTTCTACAGTGGTTTTATAGCCAATCATGGTGGCACAGTGGTTAGCACTGCTGCCTCGCAGTCATGATGTGGAGATGCCATCTTAAATGTTGCCAATGTGCGGGCGGCACGGTAGCACAATGGTTAGCACTGCTGCTTCATAGCTCCAGGGACCCGGGTTCGAATCCCGGCTTGGGTCAGTCTGTGTGGAGTTTGCACATTCTCCCCGTGTCTGCGTGGGTTTCCTCCGGGTGCTCCGGTTTCCTCCCACAGTCCAAAGATGTGCGGGCTAGGTTGATTGGCCATTCTAAATTGCCCCTTAGTGTCCTGGGATGCATAGGTTAGAGGGATTAGTGGGTAAATATGTAGGGATATGGGGATAGGGCCTGGGTGGGATTGTGTTGGTGCAGACTCGATGGGCTGAATGGCCTCTTTCCGCACTGTAGGATTCTATGCCGACGTTGGACTGGGGTAAACACAGTAAGAGTTTTAACAACACCAGGTTAAAGTCCAACAGGTATGTGCCAGAGACCTGGGTTTGATTCCCAGCTTGGGTGACTGTCAGTGCGGAGTCTGTATGTTCTCCCCGTGTCTGTGTGGGTTTCTTCTGGATGCTCCGGTTTCCTCCCAAAGTCCGAAAGACGTGCTGGTTAGATGCATTGGCCATGCTAAATTCTCCCTCAGTGTACCTGAAAAGGTTCCGGGGTGTGGCAACTAGGGGATCTTCACAGTAACTTGATTGAGTGTTAATGTAAGCCTACTTGGGACACTAATAAATAAACTTAAAAGGCACATTGGCAACATTTAAGAGGCAGCTGGATGGGTACGTGAGTAAGGAGGGAATAGAGGGATATGGTCCGAGTAAGAGCAGAAGGTTTTTTTTAGTTTAGTGAGGCTATCATGATCTGTGTGGACTTGGAGGGCCAAAGGGCCTGTTCCTGTGCTGGAGTTTACTTTGTTCTTTGTTCAAAAACGACTGGACAATGACGAATATATGTGTCACCCCATCATTTTGGGGTTTGCAGAACACCAGTGCCCTGCCCTTCATATCCTCTGATGGGTAAATGACAACTTTTACCCTTGTCCATGCCAGTACCAGTAAAATTCTATTTAAATTAGGAGATCTTCAGACAGAAGCCACTTTATGGAAGGCTGATCAGTAATGTTTATAAGACGTAAAGTTTCCACAGGGACTCTCACTAAGAAATTCATTGACCGGAGTGAATTGCATAGTCAGCAACTTGTTATTCTTCCGGGGCTCCTGTTAATTAGAAAGAATTGTTCAGAGGCAAACAAAAACACTGCCTGCGGTGAGAAACTCCATTGTACAGACGTTTTGTTGCAAAGCTGAAACGAGAAGCTGTTTCCAACACAAAACCAATCATCTATGGAGTTGCTGTTCAGTGGTTTTTAGTTACCGCGGAGCTGACCTCAAAGTACAGGCGCATCAGACTGATTTGTCCCATTGTTGTAAGGAATGTTGTGGGGAAAATGTGACGGGAGCCACTAGTGACGGAACATGTGCATTGCCATCACCTCTGGGGCCTGACTAAACATGGTAGAAGGCATTGGACAACAAACGTTAACGGGTAGCGGCGAATGCAACGTTGGAATGCATTGTTGATAATTAAGGAGATCTGTTTATGATGGTGAAAAGCTGGTCTTCCTGATGAGAAAACCAATGTCAGAAAGGCTTCTGTTGACGGAGATTTCATCGAACAGATTCCCAAGGAGGTGAAAATAGCAAGTAGCGAAAATGAGCTGGAGGGTTACATAATTGAAGACTCGAAACCCAATGGAATTATTCATCAGTCCCTTTAGTCTCTCATCCCAGCTTTTGCCCACTGCATAAAGAAATCTGAGCGGCTCTTTCAGGAATCGGGGATGGTATTGTGTGTTGAAATGTGCCCGTGGTGAACTGAATGAGAAATGATGTATTATTCATCATTTTGTTTCCTTACTTCTTGGAAACAGAAGACTAATGGCTTAGATTTAGCTCCCAGCAGTAGAGGAAAGAAATCGGTGGTCACCTTGCTGACAACTACCCGCAGACATACTGTGGGTTTTTCAGTGGAGATTTCCTGGTGTCTTCTCCAACATGCCAGCCTCGACAAGAATCTGTCCTGCCCGGAAACTGGTCAAGCAACAGCAAAGCTCTTCCACTGATCTGATCGGAGGTCAGGTATATTGATAAGGGTAACTGGGTAGGAGAGAAAAGCAATGTGGAAAAATATGCTTTTGCAGAAGTAAACAAGATGATTGCTTTTAAATGTTTGCAATGAAGTGATTATTTATGGCTAAAAAATCCGTACGAAACAGAACAGGAAGAAAGGGCAGGATTCTTCGGCTGTTCACTCTGGCAGGATCTTCTGGTCCCACTGAGGGTGCATCCCAGGCGTGGGTTTCCCAGCAGCCTGTGGTCCAGTCAATGGGAAATCCCATTGATCGCATCCCAGTCAGGAGCAGGAACCTGCGGGCAGAGAGCCACCTTCCAATGCAAGAAATACGTTGAAGGAAGGCCAGTTAATGTACTTATTTGAATGAGCACGCTGCATTCGATGTTCATGGTGTGGTGTTTCTCACACTGGGGAGGTCAAAGGCAGACTGGATGATCGCTTTATGAAATACCTTCATTTCATGTGACCTTGAGCTTCCTGTCACTTATCCACCATGCTCCCACTTTGACCTTGCTGTCCTTGGCCTGTTGCAATGTTCCTATGCAGTTCAATGCCAACTCGAGAAACAGAATCTCATCTTCCGATTTGGGCTTTTTCAGTCTTCTCGACTCAACATTGATTTCAACAATTTTAACCTCTGCCTCCATTTTGTCTCATTGTCTTCTTTATTCATTCACTTTAACCTATTGGGGGACATGGTGGCGTGGTAGTATTGTTGATGCCCCTGGATGAGTTTAATGCATTCTTAGCAGGTTTTGAGCAAGAGGTCAGCGAGAGCATGCCCTCCACCCTAGAAGCCTTGGATGAACTTGTATCTGAGGTCACCATTGCAGGTGTCAGAGCAGCTTTCTCGAAGGTCAACCCACGGTAAGCAACTGACCCGGATGCGGTACCCAGACGAGCACTCAGATCCTGCGTGGATCAGCTGACAGGGGTATTTGCAGACATCTTCAACACTTCTTTACAACAATCTGAGGTTCCCATCTGCTTCAAGATGATGACCATCATCCCAGTACCAAAGAAATGCCAAGGAGCCTTTATGACTATCAGCCAGTAGCTTTGACATCCATCATTATGAAGTGCTTCAAAAGACTAGTCATGGCACAAATCAATTCCAGCCTCCGGACTACCTGGATCCACTATAGTTCGCCGACCGCCACAACAAGTCCATAGCAGACACCATCTCCCTGGCCCTGCACTCAACCTTGGAACACCTAGATAACAAGAACACCTATGTCAGACAACTACTTATTGACTACAGCTCAGCCTTCAACACAATTATTCCCACGAAACTCATCTCCAAACTCCATGGCCTGGGCCTCAGCTCCTCCCTCTGTGACTGTATCCTGAACTTCTTAACCCACAGACCACAATCTGTAAGGAAAGGCAACAACACCTCCTCCACGAACATCCTCAACTCCGGTGCCCCACAAGGCTGTGTTCTCAGCCCCCTACTATACTCCTTATACACCTATGACTGTGTGACCAAATTTCCCTCCAACTCGATTTTCAAGTTTGCTGACGATACCACTGTAGTGGGTCGGATCTCAAACAATGACAAGACAGAGTACAGGAACGAGATAGAGAATCTGGTGACCTAGTGTGGCAATAATAATCTCTCCCTCAATGTCAACAAAACACGGGAGATTGTCATCGACTTCAGGAAGCGTAGAAGGGAACATGCCCCTGTCTACAACAAATTGGGACCAAGTAGAAAGGGTCGAGAGCTTCAAGTTTTTAAGTGTTCAGATCACCAACAACCTGTCCTGGTCCCCCCATGCTGACACTATAGTTAAGGAAGCCTACCAACGCCTTTAATTTCTGAGAATACTAAGGAAATTTGGCATGTCAGCTATGACTCTCACCAACTTTTACAGATACACCACAGAAAGCATTCTTTCTGGTTGTATCACAGCTTGGTATGGCTCCTGCTCTGCCCAAGACCGCAAGAAACTACAAAAGGCCATGAATGTAGCCCAATCCATCACGCAAATCAGTCTCCCATCCATTGACTCTGTCTACACTTCCCGCTGCCTCGGCAAAGCAGCCAGCATAATTAAAGACCCCACGCACCCTGGTCATTCTCTCTTTCACCTTCTTCCATCAGGAAAAAGATACAAAGGTCTGAGGTCACATACCAACTGACTCAAGAACAGCTTCTTCTCTGCTGCCATCAGACTTTTGAATGGACGTACCTTGCATTAAGTTGATCTTTCTCTACACCCTAGCTATGACTGTAACACTACATTCTGCACTCTCTCCATTCCTTCTCTATGAACGGTATGCTTTGTATAGCACGCAAGAAACAATACTTTTCACAGATTGCTAATACATGTGGCAATAATAAATCAAATCAAATCAAATCAATGCACTATTTAATCCGGAGAGGGGGGAAGTTTCCAATCGCACGAGATTAATTCAGTAAAAATCGCGAATTAAAAAGTCTAATAATGATCATGAAACCATCATCAATCCATCTGATTCATACATTTTCTTTCGGGAAGGAAATCTGCCGTCCTTACCTGGTCTGGCCTACATGTGGCTGCAGAGCCACAGCAATGTGGTTGACTCTTAAATGCCCTCTGAAATGGCCCAGCCAGTCACTCAGCACGAGAGCAGTTAAGGATGGGCAATGAGTGCTGATTCAGCCTATGACACCCACATCCCATGAATGAATAAATAAAAATCAGAAAGCTGCCTTCCGGCCATTTACACCCTATCTGAACACACCTTATGGTTCTTTACTGTACCCATCACTACACAAGCTTTTGTCATTTAATCTCTCCTGTTGTCCACCATATCACAGGCCTTCCCTTATGTTCCCCCACCCCCATCTTCCACCGCCACCCTCATTTTAGTTGATCAAAATGTATTATATTCCCATCATTCATTATTCATAATACAGGATCATTATCAACCTGAAATATTAACGCTGTTTCTCCAAAGATGGTGCCTTACCTTTCAAGTTTGCTAATGATACCACCATAGTGCATCGGATCTCAAGCAATAATGAGACAGAGTACAGGAAAGAGATAGAGAATCTGGTGAACTGGTGTGATATCAATAATCTCTCCCTCAATGTCAATAAAACAAAGAAGATAGTCATGGACTTCAGGGAGTGTAGTGGAGGACATGTCCCTGTCTACATCAACAAGGTTGAAGTAGAAATGGTTGAGAGATTCAAGTTTCTAGGTGTCCAGATCACCAACAACCTGTTCTGGTCCCTCCACGCCAATGCTATAGTTAAGAAATCCCACCAACTCCTCTACTTTCTCAGAAGACTAAGGGAATTTGGCATGTCCTCTACGACTCTCACCAGTTTTTACAGATGCACCATAGAAAGCATTCTTTCTGGTTGTATCACTGCTTCGTCCAACATTGCAATAAACTACAAAAGGTTGTGAATGTAGCCCAATCCATCACGCAAACCAGTCTCCCATCCATCTACAGCATCTACACTACCCGTTACCTCGGAAAAGCAGCCAGCATAATCAGGGACCCCACACACCCCGGACACACTCTTTTCCATCTCCTTCCATCGGGAAAAAGTTACAAAAGTTTGAGAACACGTATCAACTGACTCAAGAACAGCTTCTTCCCTGAGCCATTAGACAGCCTTACCTAGCATCAAATTAATCTTTCTCTACACCCTATCTATGACTGTAATGCTACATTCTGCACTCTCTGCTTTCCTTCTCTATGAACGGTATGCTTTGTCTGTATAGGGCGCAAGAAGCAATACCTTTCACTGTATACTAATGTGACAATAATAAATCAAATCACCTGTTGAGTATTTCCAGTTTTATGGAAGGTAATATCATCATTGTCCCAGATGACCATTGGCTGCTCTCTCCTTTGAGGGGGAGAGCTGAGTGGTGACGATTCAACCTGAAGGTCACCACACCTCAGGCAAAGGTGAACCTTGGGAATAACATCAGCCAGTATAGGAATTGAACCCATGCTGTTGGCATCGCTCTGCATCACTAACCAGCCATCCAGCCAGCTGCGCTAAACCGACTCTGCAGTGAGCAGTACTGATGATTTCTAACAATCTTAAAAGAAAGATTATGATTATCCTTGAATAAGGATTAACATTCCAATAGCCTGCAGTAAAGATCAATATTGTATAAATATTAAAAGTATATCAAATTGTGTAATCAATTAATTATTAATATATGGACCTCCTTTTTCATTGCATTGTAATGTAAGCCAACTTGTGACTAATAAATAAAACTTTTTTAAACTTTAGTCCTGTGGCAGTGCCCATAGTGAGTCAGAAGGGTTTTTTTTTAAAGTGATGAGGATAGCATATTATATGACTTTGTGTCACCTTAAGGCCGCAGGATAAACTACTTTTGCATTATTGATAAAACTTACAGTTAGGGGTGACACGGTATCACCATGGTTATCACTGCTGCCTCACCACACCAGGGACGTGGGTTCAATTCTCGGCCTTGGGTCGTTGCCTGTGTGGAGTTTGCACATTCCCCCCGTGTCTACCGGGGTTTCCTTTGGGTGCTCCGATTTCCTCCCACAGTTCAAAGATGTGCAGGTTAGGTTGATTGGCCATGCTAAATCGCCCCTTAGTGTCAGGGGAATTAGCAGGGTAAATACGTAGGGTTACGGGAATAGGGCCTGGGTGGGGTTGCTGTTGGCGCAGGCTCAATGGGCTGAATGGCCTCCTTCTATGATTCTCATGTTTTCTCTTAAAAGATCCTCATGTCAGTGAGTGGAGTTTTTTTTAAGTTAAGATCCCAGCTATATTTTTTGCAATTTGTAATGTGTGGAATGATCTGAAGATCAGTGAGGAACTGTCTAGTTTTATTATAATAATTAAACAAAATAAAAGTTTATTAAACAGTAAAACACTCAATGAGCGAGACAATGAAAGAAGCATACGCTTAACTACAATAATGGCTCCACACAATATTGTTAAATTGACACATCTATTTTCCTAAACTCAGAGTTAAAGCTCCCCAAACAACATCCCATAGGTTTCAAAATTATGAGCAAAATCCAACAATAGTTACCATACTCAGTATCTATATTCCTTTTAGGATTGCTTCTGGTTTAGGATAGACATAACTGGTGGTTCAAACAAGATCCCGGTGCATTGGCTTGCTAGGAGTGAATACAGCTTCCTGCTGTGTGTGGCTGTCATCTCTAATCAGCTCTGCTCAGCTCAGTTCAGCTCCCCGAATAGGATGAATACTGACACTGATAAAGTGCTTTTTCTTTTGATCTTTTCTTATCTGAACTACTGGTCTTAGAAGTCACTCTTAATGGCATGGGTGGCACAGTGCCACAGTGGATAGCACTGCTGTCTCACAGTGCCAGGGACTTGGGTTTGATTCCCGGCTTGAGTCATTGTCTATGTGTAGTCTGCACGTTCTCTTCGTGCCTGCATGGGTTTCCTCCGGGTACTCTGGTTTCCTCCCACAGTCCGAAAGGCATGCTGGTTAGATGCATTGACTATGCTAAATTCTCCCTTAGTGTACACGAACAGGCGCTGGAATGTGGCGACTCAGAGAGTTTCACAGTAACTTCATTGCAGTGTTAATGTAAACCTAATGTAACACTCATAAATAAACTTTAAAAACTTAACCTTTTATGAGCTCACCCTTTTAGAACGTAGGTGTGAGATCTCCCCTTTTGAACTTTGCCATCTCTGCTTTAACTCTTGAAAGTCTATGCTTATTGTCATCCACTTTTCTCAGATAAATATTTGTTTACAGTGTTGCTAGGCTAATCCGCACATCCAAAACCTCAGTCAATCTGTCTTCCTAACCAACTCCCATCTAAAAATAGTTTGAAATCATAGAAACCCTACAGTGCAGAAGGAGGCCATTCGGCCCATCGAGTCTGCACTGACCACAATTCCACCCAGGCCCTACCCCCACATATTTACCCGCTAATCCCTCTAACGACGCATCTCAGGGACAATTTTTAACCTGGCCAATCAACCTAACCCACACATCTTTGGACTGTGGGAGGAAACCAGAGCACCCGGAGGAAACCCACGCAGACACGAGGAGAATGTGCAAACTCCACACAGACAGTGACCCGAGCCGGGAATCGAACCCGGGACCCTAGAGCTGTGAAGCAGCAGTGCTAACCACTGTGCTACCGTGCTCTCTTACTCATGCATTTCCCAGAACACATTCCCAATTATGAGACCCCTGGACCTGCGTTTTATCAAAACTTCTTGACGCCATCCAAAAGCATCTCGCTAATTAATTACAAAGATTGCAGTTCCTTACTCAGGGCTTGTGAGAGGCTTGGGTTCAGTCAAAGTCAGAGTGAAGACAGAAACTTCCATATTTGCCTGTGTGATATCTGAAGTGTGACAGACCTAAATGTGCATGTGGTGCAATGTGAACTTCCTGTACCAGAGGGGAAACTGGATGTGGCAATGTGAGATTGGTGGTTGGATCTGAATGGATGCATTCACATGGAATTAATGGATTCCTATCCCGGGAATGGTAGTGGTTGGGACACGGACCACGCAAAGGTCCGTTGTGGAATTTTCCAGCCTTGGGGTGAGCCCGGAAAATCCTGCCCAATATTTTGCACTGTAAGTCACCGTAACCAAGATGTTAAGCTCTAGTATGTCCCTTGAATAGAGTGAGGCACAAAGAGATGGGACTGTGGTCGGAGAATTTGTTCAATTTTAGTTCATGTAATCATTTGGTTTCCCATTGAACACCCTGAGCAGCACAAGAGAATATGCCAGAAACAGGGGGAAGCTTTTGTTTTTGCTTTTGAATAATGTTATCACAAAGTGTCTTTCCAATTCCACTTTTTGGTCAATCTTGAATTAGCCATCTCAAAGTAAATACGTTGGGGTCTTTAGAGCTGATTTCAGCTGCTTAATGTTTTTTTAAAAATCATTCATCGGACATGGGCATCGCTGGCTGGGCCAGCATTTATTGCCCATTCCTAGTTGCCTGAGGGCAGTTGAGAGTCAACCACATTGCATTGGCTCTGGAGTCACAGGTAGGCCAGACCAGGTAGGGATGGCAGATTTCCTTCCTTAGTGTACATTAGTGAACCAGATGGGCTTTTCCGACAATCGACAATTGTTTCACGGTCATCAGTAGATTCTTAATTCCTGATAATTTTTACTGAATTCAAATTCCACTATCTGCCATGGCGGGATTCAAACCTGGGTCCCCAGAACATTAGCTGAATTTCTGGATTAATAGTCTAGCGATAATACCACTAGGCCATCGCCTCCCCTGAAGTGAAAACGAAAGGACTAGAGGAAGTGAAATGTTTGCTTTGGAGGCTCAAATCGTGTGCGTGCACATCAGCAACAGTGACGACTTAAAGATAAGTGAAGGTTATGCCACAAGTTTATAAATCTTTAGACCACCTCCTTCGCAGTCACAACAGACTCTTTCCCTCAATTTCATGGCCGAACCATTGGAGACATTTACACCTGACCTGTTTGATATGTACCAATGGTATGAGCAAGTAACAGATGCATTGTTTGTAAAAACTGAACAATATTGTGTTTCCCAATAGCCAATGGATAGCAGCATAACAGAACCATATAGTAGGATCCCCCAAGGTGCAGAACGTGATAGATCACACCAACTCAGAAATTCGCTCCCCTTTTCAGCTGCCATTGTTATGGATAGAATCAGGGTTAATTTAAACAGCACTAATTTCTCCTTATCGCCCACCCATGAACAGAAAGGTGCTGTGATTTCTTTCTAACTGCTGACGATCCCTTGGTTTTGGTATCATCCAATATTCTACTAATAACCCCACAGCAAACGCGAGAAGGTTACTTCATTTGCACAAAACTCAAAAGACGAAAGAGAGTTCACAGTGTCCCCTTTGCTTTCAGATAATAAAGAGACGGATGGAGAAAATAAAGAGACCACAGAGAAAATAAATCTTGTTTTGCATGGTTTCCAAAGGCCAGAATCAAAGTCCAGAGAGGTATTCCTTCACTGAGGTTGGTTGGTTGAAAACTAAAGCTGTATTTACTGTTCCAGTGGTATTGACTTCACACAGTGATATAGCATTCCGCAACAGGAGGGCGATGGCCTCGTGATACTATCGCTACACTATTAATCCAGAAACTCAACTAATGTTCTGGGGACCCGGGTTTGAATCCTGCCATGGCTATGGAATTTGAATTCAATAAAAGATGTCTGGAATTAAGAATCTACTAGTGACCATGAAATCATTGCCGATTGTCAGAAAAACCCATCTGGTCCACTAATGTACTTTAGGGAAGGAAATCTGCCATCCTTACCTGGTCTGGCTTACATGTGACTCCAGAGCCACAGCAATGTGGTTGACTCTCAAATGTCCTCCAAGGGCAATTAGGGATGGGTAATAAATGCTGGCCAGGCAGCGACGCCCACGTCCCACAAATGAATAAAAAAAAGAGATAAATCAATCTTGTAGGGAATGGTAAAATATTGCCAAGTGTTCAATCTGGGCAGAGCTCCTTTGCTGCTAGTAAGATGTTAAAGCAGCAGACTCAGCTATTCATCCTGCAAGTTAATGTTACTTATTCAACAAGCCAGAGGCCTAGCTCATATGACTTTACCTCTCCACGTTGCCTTCATCAAAGGATATTTACCCAATGCCTGTAAATTGATTTTGTGTTCCAGGCTGATTCCGTTTCAGCCATAATGAGTTAAAAGGAATGTTGAAGAGTACCACTATCTCCATAGACAATTCTGGCTCCGCTGGACTGCAGGATTATCAAATACAAATGGCCTTTGTACATCTCCCTTTTGAAATCGGGCAGCGCAGACCATAGGTGGTCATTAACAGCTCCTCCGAGATAATATGGTGCATGTTTCTCTGAAACTGCAATGTGGTTTCTTTTGTTCAGAGGTCACAGGCAGACATAGGGGCAGTCAATTTAAGGGACTTTGTTCAGTTTTTGAAATGTTAGAACAAGCAATGAGGAGATATATATATATATATATATAGTAAAGAAACGTACATTGTGAGTTCTTAGTCACTCACACCACCAACTACTTGAATAGGTAGCAATTTAACTCACTCATTATATAGCTGAATTCGGACAACGACCATTCAATCTGGAACATTGTAGTGGTTTCTCTGGAGCCCGCCACAGTTCATTCATTTTGAGACTGTATTGCCACGCTTTGCAGCACAATGGTAAGTGCCCTGGCAGTCACACGGTGCAGCAGTGATTGACGACTCCAACCTTTGTCCCCAGAAAACCAGCCAAGCTTCTTCATACTCGGGTTATCGCAGAGATATCCTGTGGTTAGTTGACTGTGAGTTGTGTGAGGCACACTGGTTTCTAACACAGCTGGGGTGTTAACACATATCTTGATCTTTAACATCTAGAGATTTCTGCTTGATCTACCTCCAAAACCGAGTAGAGTTTGTAGAACCCCTGGAGGAGGCTGAGAAAACAGTTGAAAGCAGTCATTTCTCTGGATGTTTGGTTGGACTCCCAACAGAAATTACAACATAGAGGCAACAGAACTCCTGCAGAATTTCAGAGTTATTATGCAAAGATCATCTATATGGGCGGCACGGTAGCACAGTGGTTAGCACTGCTGCTTCACAGCTCCAGGGTCCTGGGTTCGATTCCCGGCTCGGGTCACTGTCTGTGTGGAGTTTGCACATTCTCCTCGTGTCTGCGTGGGTTTTCTCCGGGTGCTCCGGTTTCCTCCCACAGTCCAAAGATGTGCGGGTTAGGTTGATTGGCCAGGTTAAAAAAAAATTGCCCCTTAGAGTCCTGAGATGCATAGGTTAGAGGGATTAGCAGGTAAATATGTGGGGGTAGGGCCTGGGTGGGATTGTGGTCGGTGCAGACTCGATGGGCCGAATGGCCTCCTTCTGCACTGTAGGGTTTCTATGATTCTATGATGATTTCTATAAATCTATGTGGTGGAACTGGTTCGAAAGCAACGTGGGCTCTGAATCTAGTTTTATTGTCAAGTTGAGGCTTCCATACTGATTTCTCCAAAAAAAAGAGATTGTTTAGTTTGGTGAAGATTCCTCACTCCTCATTAGCAGTGATTTGCAGTCTGTATTCCGGCCCTTTGAGTTCAGCATTGTTAACTGAGGGGAAGTAGCAGTTATTTAAGCAATCAATATAATGATGCATCTATTTCAAACTGGACAGTTCCAAAACTTTTAATTATATTGATAGGTTAAATGAATTTTTAAAAAATAATGTAACTTAGGTCTTTTATGTAGAAATAATGTACATTTTATTTTCCAGTGTTGTCATCAGGTTGAGCATATTTATCGTATTGATAAAAAATAAATCTGATCACACAGTGTAATCTTACAATTAACAGTCGCAGTGGCCGGATTCTCTGACCTCGCCCACAGTTGGGGTACTCAGGTCTGATGACCGTGAACAGAGATTTAGCCGAATGCCGTTCTCGCGGGCAGCCATAGTGGGACGTGCGAGACCATTAAATTCCATCCAGCACATATAAATCGTCAAACAACCCTATGCATAAGAACTAAGAACTAGGAGCAGGAGTTGGCCATCTGGCCCCTCGAGCCTGCTCCGCCATTCAATAAGATCATGGCTGATCTTTTCATGGACTCAGCTCCACTTATCCGCCCGCTCACCATAACCCTTACTTCCATTACTGTTCAAAAATTTATCTATCCTTGCCTTAAAAACATTCAATGAGGTAGCCTCAACTGCTTCACTGGGCAGGGAATTCCACAGATTCACAACCCTTTGTGTGAAGAAGTTCCTCCTCAACTCAGTCCTAAATCTGCTCCCCTTTATTTTGAGGCCATGCCCCCTAGTTCTAGTTTCACCTGCCAGTGGAAACAACTTCCCTGCTTCTATCTTATCTATTCCTTTCATAATCTTATATGTTTCTATAAGATCTCCCCTCATTCTTCTGAATTCCAATGAGTATAGCCCCAGTCTACTCAGTCTCTCCTCATAAGCCAACTCTGGAATCGACCTAGTGAATCTTCTCTGCACCCCCTTCAGTGCCAGTATATCCTTTCTCAAGTAAGGAGACCAAACTGTACACACTACTCTATACAGCTGCAACATAACCTCGTTGTTTTTAAACTCCATCCCTCTAGCAATGAAGGACAAAATTCCATTTGCCTTCTTAATTACCTGCTGCACCCTTGTGATTCTTGCACAAGGACACCCTCTGCAGAGCAGCATGCTGCAATTTTTTACCATTTAAATAATAGTCCATTTTGCAGTTATTCCTACCAAAATGGATGACCTCACATTTACCAACATTGTACTCCATCTGCCAGACCCTCACCCACTCATTTAGACTATCTATATCCCTTTGCAGACTTTCAGCGTCCTCTGCACACTTTGCTCAGCCACTCATCTTAGTGTCATCTGCGAATTCTGACACACTGCACTTGGTCCCCAACTCCAAATCATCGATGTAAATCGTAAACAATTGCTGCCCCAACACTGATCCCTGAGGCACACCACTAGTCACTGATCGCCAACCAGAAAAGTACCCATTTACCCCACTCTTTGCTTTCTGTTAGTTGACCAAGCCTCTATTCATGCTAATACATTACCCATAACACCATGCACCTTTATATTATGTAGCAGTCTTTGGTGCGGCACCTTGTCAAATGCCTTCTGAAAATCCAGATGCACCATATCCACAGGTTCCCCATTGTCTACTGCACATGTAATGTTCTCAAAATGTTCTTGAGCATGCTGGCCTGTACTCGATCGTGGGGGGTGGAGAGGGAGGGAGTGGTAGTGGGGCCGGGTGGCGGGGGACGTGGCATTGATAAAAATAAGCAGGACCCACATTAGGACATCGCTGACATATTCCCACTGCCGGGGGCTTTCTCAGGAGTGGGTTCCAAGGAGGGTGAAACCAATCATCATTGTTAAGGCCACAGTTAGTGGAAAGTCTGGAGCCTCACTGGTGTTTTTCCAGCAGTGAGTGCCCCTACCCTAACCCTCCACTTGCAGAAACCACAGGCTCAATGGAGTTGGTGTCACTGAGGCTGGCTGAAGGCAGCAGTTAGACGGAGGCAACGAGGGGGCTGCATTCAGAAAGACTGCAATCATGGCTGAGAACATTCCAAGAGGATGGGAAGATGGCTCTACAGGTCTGGCTGCTGGAAAGTGCAATGTCAGGGTCCCAAAGTCCATGGCAAGGTTCAGCTCCAAGTAGAACAACACAGATGATGATCAAACCTGCAGATTTCTTGATGACATTCCTGTTCTCAGTTCTTGGAAGGTTCGTCACTATATTCAATCAAATGAATCATAGAATCCCTACAGTGCAGAAGGAGGCTATTCACCCATCGAGTCTGCCTCCATCCAGGCCCTATCCCCATATTCCCATGCATTTACCCTAACCAGTGCCCCTGACACTAAGGGGCAACTTAGCACGGTCAATCCACCTAACCTGCACATCTTTGGACTGTGGGAGGAAACCAGAGCACCTGGAGGAAACCCACGCAGACATGGGCAGAATGTGCAGACTCCACACAGACGGTGACCCAAGTCGGGAATCGAACCCAGGTCCCTGGCGCTGTGAGGCAGCAATGCTAACCACTGTGCCACCATGCTGCCCTCCCAAATGGAACCACTTAAGGGGATAATGGGCCTTACCTTGCACGGTACTCTCTGTAACAGAACAGAAAGTATAGAAGGTGGCAGGAATCTAACCTCAGGCAGAGCAAAAAAGGTGACAAGTATGAGAAGGGAGGTGGTCAATGCAGGACTAAGGGTGTTGTACCTGTAGTATGCAGAAAAAGGTAAATGAGCTGTTGCGTACATTGAAATAGGTCGGTACAATGTTGTGGGCATCACAAAGACTTGGCTGCAAGGGGATCAGGACTGGGATCTAAACATCCAAGGATATGTGTCCTTTCGGAAGGACAGGCAGATGGGCAAAGGCGGAAGGGCTGCATTGTTAGTAAGGAATGAAGTTAAATCAATAGCAAGAAGCCATATAGGATCAGAAGGCATAGAATCCCTTTGGGTAGAGTTGAGGAATTGCAAAGGTAAAAAGACCCTGATGGAAGTTAGGTACAGGCCCCCTGGCAGTAGTCAGGATGTGGGCAAAAAATAAATCAGGAGATAGAAAAGGCATATAAAAAGGCAATATTACAATAATCATGGGGGACTTCAATATGCAGGTGGACTGGGAAAATCAGGTAGATAGTAGATCTCAAGAAAAGGAATTTGGGGAATGTCTAAGGGATTTTTTTTTGGAGCAGTTTGTGACAGAGCCTACTAGGGAACAGGCAATTGTGGATTTAGTGATGTGTAATGAGGCAGACTTGATTAGAGAACTTAAGGTGAAAGAACCCTTAGCGAGCTGTGACCACAATATGATGGAATTTACCCTGCAGTTTGAGAGGGAGAAGCTGGAATCAGATGTAACAGTATTACAATTAAATAAAGGTAACTACAAAGACATAAGGGAGGAGCTGGCCAGAGTTGATTGGAAAGGGAGCCTAGCAGGGAAGACCAGTGGAACAGCAATGGCAGGAGTTTTTGGGAGTTATTCGGGAGGCACAACAGAAATTCATCACAAGGAGGAGGAAACATGCTAAGGGGAGGACGAGGCATCCATGGCTGATGAGGGAAGTCAAGGACAGCATAAATGCAAAAGAATAAGCAGACAAAGTGGCAAGAATTAGTGGGAAGCCAGAGGATTGGGAAGACTTTAAAAGCGAGCAGAGGACAACTAAAAAAGCAATGGGGGGGATGAAATATGAGCGTAAGCTAGCTAATAATATAAAAAACATAGGAAGAGTTTTTTCAATATATAAAAGGTAAGAGAGAGGCAAAAATAGACATTGGACCACGAGAAAATGAGGCTGGAGAAGTAATAATGGGAAACAAAGAAATGGCAGAGGAACTGAATAGTTACTTTGCATCAGTCTTCACGGTGGAAGACACCAGGGGGATGCAAGAGCTCCAGGAGAGTCAGGGGGCACAGGTGAGTGTAATGGCTACCACTAAGGAGAAAGTTCTGGGGAAACTGAAAGGTCTGAAGGTGGATAAATCACCTAGACCGGATGGACTACAACCCAGGGTTCTAAAAGAGATAGCTGAGGAAATTGTGGAGGCATTGATGGTGATCTTTCAGGAATTGCTGGAGGCAGGGAGGGTACAGTAAGAAGTCTCACAACACCAGGTTAAAGTCCAACAGGTTTATTTGGTAGCAAATACCATAAGCTTTCGGAGCTTGCTGCTCCTTCGTCAGATGGAGTGGTCTCTGTTCTCCAACAGTGCACAGACACAGAAATCAAGTTACAGAATACTAATTAGAATGCAAATCTCTACAGCCAGCCAGGTCTTAAAAGGTACAGATAATGTGGTTGGAGGGAACATTAAACACAGGTTAAAGAGATGTGTATTGTCTCCAGACAGAACAGCTGGTGAGATTATGCAAGACCAGAGGCAAGCTGTGGGGGTTTGCTGATAATGTGACATAAATCCAACATCCCGGTTTAGGCCGTCCTCATGTGTGCGGAACTTGGCTATCAGTTTCTGCTCAGCGACTCTGCGCTGTTGTGTGTCATGAAGGTCGCCTTGGAGAACGCTTACCTGAAGATCCAAGGCTGAATGCCCGTGACTGCTGAAGTGCTCCCCCACAGGAAGAGAACAGTCTTGCCTGGTGATTGTCGAGCGGTGTTCATTCATCCGTTGTCGTAGCGTCTGCATGGTTTCCCCAATGTACCATGCCTCGGGACATCCTTTCCTGCAGCGTATCAGGTAGACAACGTTGGCCGAGTTGCAAGAGTATGTACCGTGTACCTGGTGGATGGTGTTCTCACGTGAGATGATGGCATCCGTGTCGATGATCCGGCACGTCTTGCAGAGGTTGCTGTGGCAGGGTTGTGTGGTGTCATGGTCACTGTTCTCCTGAAGGCTGGGTAGTTTGCTGCGGACAATGGTCTGTTTGTTACCAGGGGTACCACAGTACCACAGTACCAGAGGACTGGAAAGTAGCTAATGTAATACTGCTGTTTAAGAAGGGAAGGATGTAGCAGATGGGAAATTATAGGCCGGTTAGCCTGACTTCGGTCATTGGCAAGATTTTAGAGTCCATTATTAAAGATGAGATCGCAGAGTACTTGGAAGTGCATGATAAAGTAGGACTGAATCAGCATGGCTTTGTCAAGGGGAGGTCATGCCTGACAAATCTGTTGGTAACAAGGAAGTTAGATAAAGGAGAACCAGTGGATGTGATTTATTTAGATTTCCAGGAGGCCTTTGACAAGGTGCCGCATTGGAAACTGTTAAATAAGTTAAGAGCACATGGTGTTCAGGGTAAGATTCTGCCATGGATAGATGATTGGCTGAGTGGTAGAAGGCAGAGCGTGGGGATAAAGGGTTTTTTTTTAGGATGGCAGCTGGTGACTAGTGATGTGCCTCAGGGGTCAGTGCTGGGACCACAACTTTTCACAATATACATTAACGATTTGGTGAAAGGAACTGAAGGCACTGAAATGCAGATGATACAAAGATATGTAGAGGGACAGGTAGTATGGAGGAAGCAGGGGAGCTGCAGAAGGATTTGGACAGGTTAGGAGAGTGGGCAAAGAAGTGGCAGATGGAATACAATGTGGAAAAGTGTGAGGTTATGCACTTTGGAAGGAGGAATGGAGGCATAGACTATTTTCTAAATGGGATAATGCTTAGGAAATCAGAAACACAAAGGGACTTGGGAGTCCTTGTTCAAGATTCTCTTAAGGTTAATGTTCAGGTTCAGTTGGCAGTTAGGAAGGCAAATGCAATGTTGGCATTCATGTCGAGAGGGCTGGAATACAAGAGCAAGGATGTACTTCTTAGGCTGTATAAGGCTCTGGTCAGACCCCATTTGGAGTATTGTGAACAGTTTTGGGCCCCATTTCTAAGGAAGGATGTGCCGGCCTTGGAAAGGGCCCAGAGGAGGTTCACAAGAATGATCCCTGGAATGAAAAGCTTGTCATATGAGGAACGGTTGAGGACTCTGGGTCTATACTTGTTGAAGAGGGGGGATCTTATTGAAACTTACATGATACTGTGAGGCCTGGATAGAGTGGACTTGGAGAGGATGTTTCCACTAGTTGGAAAATCTAAAATCAGAGGGCATAACCTCAGGCTAAAGAGATGATCCTTTAAAACAGAGATGAGGAGGAATTTCTTCAGCCAGAGAGTGGTGAATCTGTGGAACTCTTTGCCGCAGAAGGCTGTGGAGGCCAGGTAATTGAGTGCCTTTAAGGCAGAGATAGATAGGTTCTTGATTAATAAGGGGACCAGGGGTTATGGGGAAAAGGCAGGAGAATAGGGATGAGAAAAATATCAGCCATGATTGAATGGCGGAGCAGACTCGATGGGCCAAGTGGCCTAACTCTGCTCCTGTGTCTGTGTCTTATGGATCACACCTTCAAGACTGTCATCACTGGATTGGGAAAATCAGCTCTTCCCCTTGGCAGCAAGGTGGCACAGTGGTTAGCACTGCTGCCTCATGGTGTCAGGGACCTGGGTTCAAACCCAATCTTGGGTGACTGTGTGGAGTTTGCACATTATCCCCGTGTTTGCATGCATTTCCTCTAGGTGCTCCTGTTTCCTCCCACAGTCCAAAGATATGCAGGTTGGGTGGATTGGCCATGTTAAATTGTCCCTCAGTGTCCAAAGATGTGCATGTGTGCGGTTACAGGGATAGAGCGTGGGGGTGGGCCTGGGTAAGATGCTCTTTCAGAGTCAGCGTAGACTTGATGGACTGAATGGCCTCCTTCTGCACTGTAAGGATTCTATGGTTCTTTCTAATGGTCTGAGGGGGATGAGAACGCGGGATAGGATTTACTTCCTCTGTCCTCCACCATCGTTGCATTGCACAAAGGAAAGCAGTCTTACATTTTCCGATGGACCTCAGAAAAGAGGAGAGAAAATTGAAAAGGAAAATGCACAATTAATTTCATTTTATACGTTGTCACTTATCATGAAACATTGTAGCCCAGCAGTGACCTGAAGACAGGGGCAAGCTCATACATCCATAATGCTCATTATTTGATAATAGAGCTTTACTGTGAATAATATTGTCGAGAAGAATCACTGAGGGTTCACAGTAAATTGGTAAAGCTTAAATATGAAGCCAGTGTAACAGCAATACATTTGAGTATGTTTCATAACCAGTATTATTATAAATAATGCAACGTGTAAATGTTACCAAACATTAATAGATGGTTATCATTCTATTATTGAAGCTATACACAAGTATTACACAAGTGGAAGTATTGGGCAGCATGGTGACAAAGTCCCTCATGGTGGAATGGGTGGTACTGCTGCCCACAACACCAGGGACCTGGGTTCAATTCTGGCCTCAGGTGACTGTTGGTGTGGAGTTTGCACATTCTCCCTGTGTCTGCGCCGGTTTCCTCCAGGTGCTCCGGGTTTCTCCCACACTTTAAAGATATGTGAGTTTGGTGGATTGGCCATGCTGAATTGACCCTGAGGGGGGAATTTTCCATCCCGCCCACCATGGGAATCGTAGAGGGTGGGGGCAGACTATGCAAAGGTCCTCGAGCAGGATTTTCTGGTCTTGGGTTGAGCGCGGCTGGAAAATCCCACCCTTAGTGTCAGGGGGATTAGCACAGTAAATATGTGGGGTTAAGAGGATTGGGCTTGGGGGGGGCGATTGTTGTCGGTGCAGGCGTGATGGGCCAAATGGCCTCCTTCTGCACTGTACGAATTCTGTGATTATAGTAGATTTATGCAAGAGGCAAAGCATCTTTCCGGTGTTGAAACCTGGTTAATTATTCATTGAAATGTAATTGTGGTATTAGTGAATGACTTTTGTTTCTTTCATTTGGAATGGTGAGAGGTTAAATTCGTTTGTTACAGATTATGCTGTTGATTAGCAGGGAGAACTTTTTCCAGTAGTCCCTTCAGTTGGCATGGTACAATTACATGGCACTACAAACAAGACAGTAATAGGATAATGGCTGTGTTCTGCAAACCTTTCCCAATGTCAGAGAAAATGATACATAAGGAAGTGCTGTGGAAATGAAGAGATGGGCATCACCGACAGAAGTACGGCTACAATATGTTCTCTTCTTTATTCCACATCATGAATTTGCATTACAAATAGTTGAGGCCCCAATGAGGCCCCTTTGGCATTCCAATCGATGCAGCTTGTCTAACTGAAAATGATCCATTTATCCCATCTCTCTGTTTCCTGTTCATTAGCCAATCCTAAAGCACAATTAAAATCTTGTTGACTGTCTGGGTCTGTGATTTTCTGATCCAGGTCACGTACATGGACCCTTGGCACTACCTTTGTGCCATTCCGGCACCTGGCAAGACCTATGCCATTGGCAGATGCAGAAAAGTCTCCTGCGGCATGGTGGCACAGTGGTTAGCACTGCTGCCTCACAGCGCCAGGGATCTGGGTTTGATTCCTGGCTTGAGCTACTGTCTGCGTGGAGTTTGCACGTTCTCCCCATGTCTGCGTGGGTTTCCTCCGGGTGCTCCGCTTTCCTCCCACAGTCTGCATTGGGTGCACCTTAGGTGCATTGATGCGAACAGGCACCGGAGTGTGGCGACGAGGGGAATTTCACAGTAACTTCATTGCAGTGTTGATGCAAACCTTACTTGTGAGTAATAAATAAACCTTTTTAAAAAAGTCGGCGGCAGCTGCAGACCTCGGTGAGCTGGACCTTCTGAACGTCAATAGGATTTTCAGTCACAATGCTTGAGCTGAATCATTAGTGAGAGGAGGCGACAAAATTAAACCTTAGTTTGCTCCTCCATCCACAGTAGCACATCCTCACCATCCCTCTCTCATCATTATCTCCCCCTCCAATTTGTCACACTGCCTGTTTGACATCCACTCTTCAAGACATTTCCTCCAATTAAATATTGTGAGGAACAATGCAATTGTCCTTAGTCCCCATGATGAACACTGTTGCCTTGCCACTGCTATCATCCTGCAGAATAGCCTCTTCCTGAGAATGAGCCAGACTATTCTCATCACCGAGATGCCCTCTGATCTCGGACTGAGCTTCCAACCTGAAGTCCTTTCTATGCCAAGACAACCCACTTCCACCTTGGTGGCACCACCCCCATTCCACTCCACCTTAGCTCACATGTATGAACTTCTCCCCTCCCAGTCTCTGTAACCTCTTCCAGCCCTGCAACACTCTGAATTCTTTGCATTTCTCCAATTCTAGTCTCTTGTGCCCTCCTAATTTCCATTGGTCCTATCACAGGACAGCCTTGTCCAACTTACATTTCATTTCGTTTCTCTCTCAAGGGGCCTGAAGGAAGGTAATATCAAACTTATAGTATAAAAGCCCCTTGTTCAAATTTACTATAATAAGTAGACTAGGTTAAATTAAAGATTACAAAGTGCCTTCTGTATAGAATAAGGATTCACCATGTGCCTCATACAATATGCAAAGGTATTGTCTGTATCACCACATTTTAACAAAGTATTATGAAATTAAACTGTATTCTTAATGTGTTTTGTAAACCTTGGCCAATGGGCGATCGAACTGCTCAGCATGATGGGAAATAGACAGTAGTAGACGGACCAAATTCTTTTGAGACAATGGAGTATAGAAATAATAATTCTCCTTATCAGCTTGAGTCAGGCAGCTGTAAGTTAATCAGGGCATTGGAATGTATGGGAGCTCATGGTTAATGAGGTTGGTACAATTTCTCATGCTGATAATGGGACTGGACATAGGCAAGGGTATTGACTCCCATCGCCAATTAAAATTTGCAGGTAATAGCAATATTCTTGAATCTACTGGATTTACATAGGTTTCCTAGTAATGAGGGAAGCATTTGCAGATGCAATGGACTCATGATCTCCTAATCCTGCTGACAGGTAGAGCATTATTGGCTAAGGTAATAATGTGTAATATTGTAATTGGACTCTCCAGTTGGCGTGACAAGCTGGGTGGGGAATTGAAGTGTTCAGAAGAGTGCATCAATCTCACACTTGTATTGTTACATCACAAAGGTGCTTGCTGACTATCTTTTCACCTGATACATGCATTAGCAATAAACTTCTTTTCGCTCTTTAACTACATGCTGTCTTTCGTGATCTCTGTATTGGTTGAGTTCAGCCGAGTACATATTCCCCCAGAGGGACACACCGGAAAATTCCTAATGAGCAAATTTTGAAAAGATAAGGTTTGGTACAACATCAAATATAAAATTATTAAAAACTGTCAAAGTGTGAAGAAAAGAGAAAAGTTGCTGAGCAAAAAACAACAAGGTCATAACAATAAATAGATAAATTAAGAAAATTAGTAATTAATAAAGGTAGCTATTCGAGTGTGAGGGGAGTGAGAGTGTGTGTGCGTCCAGATAACTCCCAGTGTCAAGGTGCTCATTCGCTCACTTATTATCTCTCACATACTTTCTCTCAGTTATAAGAACATTAAAGGAGTAGAGAGTAGTGGAGAAGTGAAGGAATTCCAGATGATAGGGAACATACACTCACACAGTCAGGGTGGGATTTTTATGACTGGAAATTCCTGTTCAAGGAAAAGGAACCTTTGAATAGTCCGCCAAATTTTCCATCCCACCCGTGACAATTCCTGAGGCAGTGGGACCCAATAGGTTACCCTTCTCTCTCTCACTCACTCACAATCTCTTGCTCACCCACACCCTCTCATTCACTGGGGACGATATTACCATCACGCCCCTCCAGCTGATGAGCAGAGTGAGTTGCGAGATCGTGAGAGAGCCGACAAATCAGGTTTGCACCTGATTTCTCGCCCTTTGTGATCTTACTGGCACTGGTCAAAGGACAAACAAAGAACAAAGAACAATACAACACAGGAACAGGCCCTTCGGCCCTCCAAGCCCGCGCCACTCCCTGGTCCAAACAAGACCATTCTTTTGTATCCCTCATTTGGCTATCTAGATAAGTCTTGAACGTTCCCAGTGTGTCTGCCTCCACCACCTTGCCCGGCAGTGCATTCCAGGCCCCCATCACCCTCTGTGTAAAATACGTCCTTCTGATATCCATGTTGAACCTCCCCCCCCCCCCCTCACCTTGAACCTATGACCCCTCGTGAACGTCACCACCGACCTGGTAAAAAGCTTCCCACCGTTCACCCTATCTATGCCTTTCATAATTTTATACACCTCTATTTGGTCACCTCTCATCCTCCATCTTTCCAGTGAGAACAACCCCAGTTTACCCAATCTCTCCTCATACCTAAGCCCTTCCATACCAGGCAACATCCTGGTAAACCTCCTCTGCACTTTCTCTAAAGCCTCCACGTCCTTCTGGTAGTGTGGCGACCAGAACTGGACGCAGTATTCCAAATGCGGCCGAACCAACATTCTATACAACTGCAACATCAGACCCCAACTTTTATACTCTATGCCCCGTCCTATAAAGGCAAGCATGCCATACGCCTTATTCACTACCTTCTCCACCTGTGACGTCACCTTCAAGGATCTGTGGGCTTGCACACCCAGGTCCCTCTACGTATCTACACCCTTTATGCTTCTGCCATTTATTGTATAGCTCGTCCCTACATTAGTTCTACCAAAATGCATCACTTCGCATTTATCAGGATTGAACTCCATCTGCCATTTCTTTGCCCAAATTTCCAGCCTATCTATATCCTTCTGTAGCCTCTGACAATGTTCCTCACTATCTGCAAGTCCAGCCATTTTCGTGTAGTCCGCAAACTTACTGATCACCCCAGTTACACCTTCTTCCAGATCGTTTATATAAATCACAAACAGCAGAGGTCCCAATACAGAGCTCTGTGGAACACCACTAGTCACAGGCATCCAGCCGGAAAAAGACCCTTCCACTACCACCCTCTGTCTTCTGTGACCAAGCCAGTTCTCCACCCATCTAGCCACCTCCCACTTTATCCCATGAGATCCAACCTTTGCACCAACCTACCATGAGGGACTTGGTCAAACGTTTTACTAAAGTCCATATAGACGACATCCACGGCCCTTCCCTTGTCAACCATTCTAGTCACTTCTTCAAAAAACTCCACCAGGTTAGTGAGGCATGACCTCCCTCTCATAAAACCATGCTGACTATCGTTAATGAGTTTATTCCTTTCTAAATACACATACATCCTATCTCTAAGAATCCTCTCCAACAACTTCCCTACCACAGACGTCAAGCTCACCGGCCTATAATTTCTCGGGTTACCCTTCCTACCCTTCCTAAATAACGGGACCACATTAGCTATCCTCCAATCCTCTGGGACCTCACCTGTGTCCAGTGACGAGACAAAAATTTGCGTCAGAGGCCCAGCGATTTCATCTCTCGTCTCCCTGAGCAGCCTTGGATAGATTCCATCAGGCCCTGGGGATTTGTCAGTCTTTATATTCCCTAAAAAACCCAACATTTCCTCCCTTGTAATGGAGATTTTCGCTAACGGGTCAACACTCCCCTCCGAGACACTCCCAGTCAACACATCCCTCTCCTTTGTGAATACCGACGCAAAGTATTCATTTAAGATCTCCCCTACTTCTTTGGGCTCGAAGCATAATTCCCCACTTTTGTCCCTGAGAGGTCCGATTTTTTCCCTGACAACCCTTCTGTTCCTAACGTTTGAATAAAATGCCTTGGGATTCTCCTCAATCCTGTCTGCCAAGGACATTTTGTGACCCCTTTTTGCCCTTCTAATTCCTCGTTTGAGTTCTTTCCAACTTTCTTTGTATTCCTTCAGAGCTCCCTCCATTTTTAGCTGCCTGGACCTAACGTACGCCTCTCTTTTCTTTTTGACCAATCCCTCAATTTCCCTGGTTATCCACGGTTCTCTAATCCTACCCTTCCTATCCTTTTTTACAGACACATGCCTATCCTGCAGCCCTAACAACTGTTCCTTAAAAGACTCCCACATGCAAGATGTGGATTTACCCTCAAACAGCCTCTCCCAATCAACAGCTGCCAATTTCTGCCTAATCCCACTAAAGTTAGCCTTCCCCCAATCCAACACATTACCCTTGGGACACCACTCATCCTTTTCCATCACTATCCTAAAGCCAACGGAATGGTGGTCACTATTTGCCACATGTTCCCCTACCGAAACTTTGAAGGCCTGTCCGGGCTCCTTCCCCAGTACTAGGTCCAGTATAGCCCCCTCTCTAGTCAGGCTATCTACATATTGTTCCAAAGAACCTTCCTGTACGCATTTTACAAAATCCTCCCCATTCAGACTCCCTCAGATTTCCAGTCTATACCAGGGAAATTGAAGTCTCCCACTACAACAACCCTATTTTTCCTGCACCTATCCATTATCTCCTGACATATCCGTTCTTCCACTTCCCTTGGGCTGTTGGGGGTCATCCAGCACGATCCGTCTTGTGCCCAATTCCAGCACAAGGCTGAATAAAATATTTGAAATAAATGTAAACATAATTAACATGTGATCAGTGAGCCCGGGACTCAATTGGCTGGGCTCACTTGCTTTGTGTCCTCACCGGGAGAGGTTCTCTCCTGCGAGAATCATAGCTGGTCCCCACCAACGGGAACCAGATGTGATGGACTTGCTGGTAGAACTGAAGGCCATTGAGGCCCCCCCGGGGCGTTGGAGATAAGGAGGGGTGTCTCTTAGGTACTGGCAGGCTAGTTGTGTCAGCCTGGCATCCTGGCACTGCCCACTGGGCACCCTGGCACAGCCCATCGGGCACCCTGGCACTGACCACCAGACACCGGGTACCACCAAGGGGGCAGGATCTGAGAGGAAAGGGCCCACTGGAGTCAGGGCCAGATCGGGTATGGGCTGATTGATGGTGAAGTGGATCCACTGCCACTCTGCGTTTGCAATCGATGGGGTGAAGGAAGGGGGATGGTTCCGGGCAGTGAGGGGTACGGGGGTCAATCCTTCTGGGTGGGGTGGGTCGAGGGGGTTGATTTTTCCAGGCAAGGGGAGAGGCTCGTGATATCTGCGGGCTCCCGCAGTAGCTAGGGGGGTAGACCTGCATTAGGCCATGGCGGCCAAATAAGTGCAGCAGAGGCTGAGTGACAGGCCTCTCTGCAGCTGGAGCAGATGAGGGCAAAGAGAAAGAGTCTCGGTACTTCCACAGCCATCCTGAACCTCTCCTCAGAGTTTTAATCTCCAAAGCAGACGGGCCTACCAGGTATAGAAATTTTGTGAGTGAGAGAAAGAGTGTGGGCGGGATTTTATGGCCTCGCTCGAGTGAGATCGGAAATTCCCGCCTCTGTCCTTCAACATGGTACTCACCATTTCCAGCAGTGTTCAGGCCTCGGGCAAAATAAAGCCAGTTCACTGCTCTTCCAATCACAGTTTCTATCCCACAATGCGGGATGGACTGGTGGAACAGCTCCATGCAGAATCTCTCACTCATCTGAACACTGGTTCCACAAATCGAATAGGGGAGTGTCTTCGGCCAGATTATGGCAATATATCGCCATTCCTTCACTGGGTCAAAATCCTGGAACTCCTTTCCTAACAGCACTGTGGGTATACCTACAACACATGGACAGCAGCGGTTCAGGAAGGCAGCTCACCACCAACATTTCAAGAGCAATTAGGGATAGGCATTAAATTCTGGCCTCGCCAGCGACGCCCATATCCATTATATGAATAAAAACAAGCCTCTGTAACATATTGCTCGGGTCCTATCCTCTGGAATTCACTCACCAGTCCTCTCTGCTTCTTAACTACTCCCTACTCCTCTAATGTTCTTTGTAACTGACCTCTTTGATCCCCTTATGTAGGTGGATTTCATACTTTATTTGTCGACATTCCTTGGGATGGTTGGCCACATAGAGTGGCACGGTGGCACAGTGATTAGCACCTCATAGCACCAGAGACCTGGGTTCAACTCCAGCCTCGGGTTCTGTCTGTGTGGAGTTTGCACATTCTCGCCATGTCTGTGTGGCTTTCCTCCGGATGCTCCCGTTTCCCCCCACAGCCGAAAGATGTTCAGGTCGGATGGATTGGCCATGCTAAATTGCCCCTTAATGTCCCAAGATGTGCAGGTTAGATGGGTTAGTCATGACAAAATTTGTGGGGTTATGGAGATTAGGGCAGGGGGGGTTGGGGGAGAGGGCCTGGGTAAAATACTGTCAGGGAATTGGTGCAGACATGATGGGCAAAATGGCCTCCTTCTGCACTGTATGATTCTATAATTAAAGGTTCTATATAAATGCAAGTTGCTGTTGTTATTGTGAATTTCACACAATGCTCAACTCATATGTTCTAGTAGATGAGGAAGAAATTAAGCAGCATGCTTCAAAATAGAAAGGGATGTGATCAAGGATGGACACCATATTTGGTCTCTGGCATCACTAATGCTTTCAGTGCACAGATTTAATCTTAATTGGCATGTTGTGGTTCTAACAGTTGGTGTAACAGATTTGTGTTCAGTTTTTCTCTCATGCTCGGCCTTTTCATTTGTTCACAAAAATGATGAGACTGAGTTAATTGTTCAATCTGTAACTGGCAATTAGGTCTGATCGTATGATTAATCACAAAATTATTTGTTCATGAATCTTCTACAGCAGCACACTGTCCATTGCAATTTGTGTTATCGCTGTAGCATTTTAAAAGACAGATGTTTCTGTTGTATAAAGTATTGTTATTGTGAAAAATACTCCGCCGCGTCATCTCACGTTGATTTGCCAGGCGGAGCTTTGTACCAATTGTAGATCATTATTAAGCATGGAAGTAAATTTTACGAGTTAGCTGTTTAAATTATGCTGTGTAGCACTAGTTTTTGAAGGTTACATGGTGAGCTAAGGTTTTAAAATGGCGTTCGAGATGTGAACGTACATTTCAGATGGAGTGGGTGTATGAGACCATCTTGGTAAAGGGGTTTGTTTGCACCCAACAATCACCAGCAGTTACAGAAAAGACAGATCATGGAACAAACTTGTGTGCCAAACTGATTTGAAGCCATCACTATCATTTTGGAAATCCCCACCTCATAGAATCCCTACAGCGCCGAAGGAGGCCATTTGGCCCATTGAGTCTGTACCGATTACAATCCCACACAGGCCCTATCCCTATAACCCCACACATTTACCCTAGCTTGTTCCCCTGACTCTAAGGGACAATTTAGCATGGCCAATCAACCTAACCCACTCATCTTTGGATTGTGGGGGGAAACCGAAGCGACCGTAGGAAACCCACGCAGACACGGGGAGAAGGTGCAAACTCCACACAGACAGTGACCCAAGCCAGGGATCAAACCTGGGTCCCTGGCGCTGTGAGGCAGTGGTGCTAACCACTGTGCCACCATTCTGTCTTAACCTCATACAACTGAACACACACTTAAATGGCATGAAGGGATGCCCAGCTAGATTATTTAAAGAACTGCATTATTTGTGGCTGTCAAGGTGCCCATAGTTGTTAATACATTTGCTCCTGGGTGCTTTCAGGCTATTGCTGGAGATAGAAGTGACATCTTGCTGTCCACATTGTGCTGCTATATAAGAGAGGTCACTGAGGCACTCTAATACAATGAAAATCAGGTGTATCTCATTGCCTCTCGCCAGAGCCAAACAGAAAGATTGAGCACAAGGCTTTCGGCTGGATTGCAACTTGCCCCATGGTCCCACGTGTCGTTAGGGGAGTCGGTTAGTTAGTTTGTGATGCAGAGTGACACCAATAGCATGTGTTCACTTCCCGGAGTGGCTGAAGTTATTCAAGAAAGCCCTGCCTTCTCAACTTTGCCCCTCGCCTGAGGTGTGTTGACCCTCAGGTTAAATCACCACAGGTCAGCTCTCCCCCCGTCAAAAGGTCACAGATTCATAGAGTCATAGAGGTTTACAGCATGGAAACAGGCCCTTCGACCTAACTTGTCCATGCCGCCCAGTTTTTACCACTAAGCTATATTCAATTGCCTGCATTTGGTCCGTATCCCTCTATACCCATCTTACCCATGTAACTGTCTAAATGCTTTTTAAAAGACAAAATTGTACCCGTCTCTACTACTACCTCTGGCAGCTCGTTCCAGACTCTGTATGAAAAAAATGTCCCTCTGGACATTGTATCTCTCCCCTCTCATCTTAAACTCATGCCCTCTAATTTTAGTCTCCCCTACTTTTGGGAAAAGGTGTTGATTATCTATCATAGTCATCTGGAGTGACTTTACCTTTTACTTGTCATTGACACCTGCATAATAAGTTCCACCTGCAAACTTGACCATATTTCCCAACAAGAAGTGATTCCACTCCCTCAAAATGCAGGTGTTGTGTGACTCCATCGTGGAGGTGAATGCATAATGTCCTAACATCAGTCAAAATGTCTTCAGTTTTTGGTAATCCTCTGTGTCACTTTTATTTGAATGAGTATGGCAAGTCAAAAGTTGCATACTGATCTATATGTGTTATCCTCTCATGCCGTGGCTCATTACTTCAGTTAGGACCCATACAAAGTGCGCAAGAGACTTACGTTGAGAGCCATCCTTCTTTATAAGTTAGACCATTGGCATTCTCAAGCAATATGGTTGTCTGGACCAACCTGAAAAGGTGGTAGTCAGCTGAGCGAGTAATGGGAATTTGTATGTCACCCACTAGTTCAGCCAGCCGTTTTTAAGGTGTAGCTCTTGCCAACACCTGTCACCTGAAGAGCAGTAATGTGAGGAAGAGGTGGAGCAAGAGGAGGAAGAAGTCTGAGAATTAGAAAGGGTAGGTAGGCTACAGCATTGACAGCCTCTTTCTGCCAGGATTCTACTTGATTTGATTATTCATGAACAATACCAGCGTCATTAATTAATCCTCCCCATCCACTAGCAGCCTCACACTCCCTATCTTATCTCTCTTACAGATTTACTTACTTACTCTCTTACTTTTACACATGCACCGTAGAAAGCACTCTTTCTGGTTGTATCACAACTTGGTGTGGCTCCTGCTCTGCCCAAGACCGCAAGGAACTACAAAAGGTCGTGAATGTAGCCCAGTCCATCACGCAAACCAGCCTCCCATCCATTGACTCTGTTTACACTTCCCGCTGCCTCAGCAAAGCAGCCGGCATAATTAAGGACCTCACGCACCCCGGATATTCTCTCTACCACCTTCTTCCTTCGGGAAAAAGATACAAAGGCCTGAGGTCACATACTAACCGACTCTAGAACAGCTTCTTCCCTGCTGCTGTCAGACTTTTGAATGAACTTACCTTGTATTAAGTTGATCTTTCTCTACACTCTAGCTATGACTGTAACACTACATTCTGGACTCTCTCGTTTCCTTCTCTATGAACGGTATGCTTTGTCTGCATAGCGCGCAAGAAACAATACTTTTCACTGTATGTTAATACATGTGACAATAATAAATCAAATCAAATCAAATCTTAATGACCATCATATCATTTTCTTTTGGGCAAAACTTGTAAGTCCCTCTCTCAGTCCACTATGGTAGTGAAGGCACCACCAAATACAATTTCAAATCCAAATTAACTAATCATTAAATAGTACATTCAAAATGAAACTACTCACCCTTGTGAATGTCTTGTTGTTTCTTCCATTGTGCCTTTTAGTCCTCTGGTGCTCTGTTTAAAGATTATTTTCTGGGGTTTGGGTGTCACTGGCTAGACCAGCATTTATTGTCTGTTTCTAATTGCCCTTGAGAAGATAGCAGTGAGCTGTCTCCTTCAACCTGTGGAACTGTTCCTGTGGTGTGGATACACCCACAGTGTTGATAGTTAACACAACATTAACAGCAATGTTGTTACACACTGTTTTCCAATGGTTGCAGCATGGGTGGTGAAAGGTTGATGGCCTTCAATTGAGGGAAGTGCGGATTGCCTTGAAGGATGATTTCAAGCAGTTCTGGTCCTCTTGGACCTGGCTTCAGCCAATACCATCTTGCCATGTGCGCAGGCCGTATATCCTGGCTGCCCAATAGGCAGCAGCAAGGTCACTGGTGGGATAACTGGCATAGGAGTTGGAATACTGTCGTCCCGAGAGAGAGAGCAGCAAGTTTGAGTTCCATGGGGTCACTGATAATCTCCTATGTGATGTCTCAGTAATCCTAGCCATCTGCTGATGCTGTAACATCTGGGAGACCTTTTCAATGATGGTACCTTGAGCCATCATAGAACATAGAACATAGAACAGTACAGCACAGAATAGGCCCTTCGGCCCACGATTTTGTGCCAAGCTTTATCTGAAACCAAGATCAAGCTATCCCACTCCCTATCATCCTGGTGTGCTCCATGTGCCTATCCAATAACCGCTTAAATGTTCCTAAAGTGTCTGACTCCACTATCACTGCAGGCTGTCCATTCCACACCCCAACCACTCTCTGCATAAAGAACCTACCTCTGATATCCTTCCTATATCTCCCACCACGAACCCTGTAGTTATGCCCCCTTGTAATAGCTCCATCCACCCGAGGAAATAGTCTTTCAACGTTCACTCTATCTATCCCCTTCATCATTTTATAAACCTCTATTAAGTCTCCCCTCAGCCTCCTCCGCTCCAGAGAGAACAGCCCTAGCTCCCTCAACCTTTCCTCATAAGACCTACCCTCCAAACCAGGCAGCATCCTGGTAAATCTCCTCTGCACTCTTTCCAGCGCTTCCACATCCTTCTTATAGTGAGGTGACCAGAACTGCACACAATATTCCAAATGTGGTCTCACCAAGGTCCTGTAGAGTTGCAGCATAACCCCACGGCTCTTAAACTCCAACCCCCTGTTAATAAAAGCTAACACACTATAGGCCTTCTTCACAGCTCTATCCACTTGAGTGGCAACCTTTAGAAACATAGAAACATAGAAACCCTACAGTGCAGAAGGAGGCCATTCGGCCCATCGAGTCTGCACCGACCACAATCCCACCCAGGCCCTACCCCCACATATTTTACCCGCTAATCCCTCTAACCTACGCATCCCAGGACTCTAAGGGACAATTTTTAACCTGGCCAATCAACCTAACCCGCACATCTTTGGACTGTGGGAGGAAACCGGAGCACCCGGAGGAAACCCACGCAGACACGAGGAGAATGTGCAAACTCCACACAGACAGTGACCCGAGCCGGGAATCGAACCCAGGACCCTGGAGCTGTGAAGCAGCAGTGCTAACCACTGTGCTACCGTGCCGCCCCAAGATATGGATATGGACCCCAAGATCTCTCTGTTCCTCCACAGTCTTCAGAACCCTACCTTTGACCCTGTAATCCACATTTAAATTAGTCCTACCAAAATGAATCACCTCACATTTATCATAATGATGGCAGGAGTCTTAGCTTCCAAGTTCACAGACAAGGGGCCCGATTTTACCATTTTGATTCTAAGTGCTGAATCTGGGCGTAGTACAAATCCGACCTAGAAATCTGCGTTCAGACGCCCCCATGCGCTTTCAGCCGCCTCCAGTCCAATCCACGCTGTGGGTGGTGCTTAGTGCTGCCGGAACGATCGGAGCTCTGAACTGCGCATGAGCAGTTTGAAAAAAATTTGAAAATGCGCGCCCATGTCGGGAAGAAAAAAAGCAGAAAGCGGAGAGAGCAGCTCGGAGCGAAACGCGGTAGCGGGGGTGTATCTCGGAGGGGGGGGGGCAGATGGATCTCTGGTGGGGGGCAGGGGGGTCTGCTACCACTCTGCGGGTGATTGGTGGGGAGGGAGGGGGGCAACAGTGTTAAAAGCATCGCCTATCTCCATCAATATGAAAGAATCGCCCACATCCAGCAGGATGGAGTCATTCCATATTACGATCAGCACTAAAATGCCACCAATATATATCATTATGAAAATGTCACCCCGACCCATTGACACAAAGTTATCGCCCATTCCCATCAGTGAAACATCACCCATATCCTTTAGAATTAATATTATTCCCATATGTTTCATGATGAAAATTTCGCTCAGATCCATGACTATGAAAACATGGGAAATATTCAACAGTTTGAAAAATGATCTTCCATCCATCAGTGTGAAATAGCTCACGTATCCATCTGTCTGAAAATATTTCCCTCATCTATCAGTCTAGAAAATATCTGTCACATCCAAAAACCCCTCCCAGCTCCATCAGTGTGAAAATAGTGTAGGCATACATGAGCATGGAACGATTTCCCTTGTTAAAAATTAAGAAAGCATCTCCCCTATTCGTCAGCACAGAAAATATCTTCTGCATCCATCCCAACATCTTTCAATCAAACTACATGAAAGATAATATCTAACAAACAGAACAAACATTCCCAGAGCAAGCAACTAGCGCAAAATCTCCAATGGACATAAATATGAAAATCGACCACCAATCACTGTAGTGTTGGTGTATCCCTTTACAGGCCCAGCTTGGTCCTTCTCCAGTGTCTCCACTTGAAGTTGTACCTGATTTTGTTGCCGGTTTTCATGCGGATCCACTGTGGAATCAGTCGGTTCTGCTTCATCTTCTTAGCGAGGAATCGCTTGATCCTGAAGATTTCGTGGGATAGCATGGTCGCATGTCCACTCCGGGAGGAGTGGCAGCGGACCCCCCTATCCCCCCCACCAGAGATCCATCCGCCCCCGCCCCCCCCCCCCCCCCCCCACCAGTGAGAGATCGGGCCTCCCCCCACCACCAGACAATGATCAGCCCTTTCACGTCCGTCCCCCCATCCCCTCCAGAGATACAGCTGACTCGCCTCCCTCCTCCTCCCCCCTCCAACCAGAGGATGATCTGGGTCAGAGAGCCGTTGGAGGCTCTGAACCCGCTCTTTGGAAGCTGCAGCGTCGGCTTCAAACTTTTATTTAGCAGGTCGCTAACAGCGCGGATCCGGAATGGTACACGCGGCGGTAAAGTGGGATGATAGAGAATGATGATAGAGTTGGGCGGGCAGTTCATTAAATCGATTTAAATGCATGCTAATGCATTTAAATCATCGGTCCGCCCGATTTGGGCGCGGAACGGATCCCCGCCATTCGCGGCTCTCAGTAAAGATGACGATTTGCTCAGACGCGGGTGCAGATCGCGATAAAGGCCTCACACCTGACTTTACCGTGATTTCGTGCCCGAAAACGGGCGCAAACTGTTGGTAAAATTGGGCCCAAGGAGTCAAAGGTTTGATGGAAGCTCGTATTGTTGCAATGGAAGCTGTGACATCAGCCATCAGACACTGTATAACGGTAAGGTTCTACAAGTGTGACTGATGAAGGTGAATAGCCATTCTGTATTAACGAGATGAGCCCTGAAGGACTGATACCATGTACCATGTTGGGAACGGATTCCTATTTGCTCCCTGGTTCTGTGTTCTGTCGTCCTGCCAGGATTCCTAATGCACCAAGCTTTTGCTTGTGTGTGCCCATCAGCATTCTCCTGGAGCCTGGATCATCAAAGTTCCAGTCTGGCTCATCTCCAACAGGGCCAGTGTGCAACTTCTCCCTGCAGGAAGCAGGAATTGATTTCCTGCATCGTGATTCATAGAAGCATAGAAACTAGAAGCAGGAGGAGGCCATTTGGCCCTTCGAACCTGCTCTGCCATTCATTATGATCATGGCTGATCATAAAATTCAATATTGTGATCCCACCTTCCCCCCATATCCCTTGATCCATTTAGCCACAAGAGCTATATCTAGTTTCTTCTGTTTTGGCCTCAACTATTTTCTGTGGTAGTGAATTCCACACATTCATCACTCTCTTGGTGAAGAAATTTCCCCTCACTCAGTTGTAAAAGGTTACCCCGTATCCTCAAACTATGACGCCTAGTTCTGGACTCCCCCACCATCGGGAACATTCTTTCTGAATCTACCGTGTCTAATCCGGTTCAAATTTTATAAGTTTCGATGAGATCCTCTGTGCACTTATGCCCAGTGATTTACCATGTGTAAATCCCACCTCTACCCTATTCTCTAAAAGCATCACTGAGCTGGTGTCTGGGGCTGTAAGATTAAATGAGGGTGTCTCTTTCTCATCTTCCACTCCAAGTTGGGATCTTCCAGTCAGGGATCTTGACAGGATAGATGCTGAGAGGTTGTTTCACCTTGTGGGAGAGTGGAGGTAATCGTAGAGTGAGGGATTATGATTTAAGATAGAGATGAGGAATCTCTACATTACAGAAGGAGGCCATTTGGCCCATCGAGTCTGTACCAACCGCAATCCCACCTAGGCCCTATTCCCATAACCCTCATTTATCCTGCTAATCCCCTGATACGAGGGTCAATTTAGCATGGCCAATCAACCTAACCCGCACATCTTTGAAGTGTGGGGGGAAACCAGAGCGAGCCAAGGAAACCCACGCAAACACGGGGAAAAAGTGCAAACTCCACACAGACAGTGACCAGAGGCCAGAATTGAATCCGGGTCCCTGGCACTGTGAGGCAGCAGAGCTAAGCACTGTGCCCCCGTGCTGCCCAGAAGAAATTTCCTCTCTCACAAGGTAGTGGAAACTGTGGAATTCTTTACCGCAGAGGACTGAAGAGGTTGGGTCGTTAAGTATGTTCAAGACTGAGATAGATTTTTAATCAGTAAAGGAATCAAGGATAAAAGCAAAATACTGCGGATGCTGGAATCTGAAATAAAAACAGAGAATGCTGGAAAATCTCATCAGGTCTGACAGCATCTGTGGAGAGAGAATTGAGCCAACGTTTCGAATGTTGGTTCTATTCTCTCTCCACAGAGGTTGTCAGATCTGCTTAGATTTTCCAGCATTTTCTGTTTTTGTTTAGGAATCAAGGGTTATGGAGATAAGGTGAGAAAGTGATATTGAGAATTATCACATCAGATCAGACATGATTTCACAGAATGGTGGAGCAGTCCCAATGGGCCAAATGGCCCACTTCTGCTCCTATCTTATGGCCTTATGGTTTCCAGTATCTGAAATGTATAAGTGGCAAGGGTTCGGTGGCTGTGCCAGGAGAGGAAGAAGTGCCTGTAAGCAGCTTGTAAACCAGAGGAGATTTTATTGTGAAGGAGAAATGGGGCAAGGGAATGTAGATGAGGTCTGCAGATATCTGAATCATCGATCCCTCCAGCACTGCCAGAGACTGCGATAGAAGGAAATGTGCAGTGAGTGGATGCATTGCAATATGTTTGTATGATGTAGTTACCATGCTTGAATAGCTGCCAGTGCACATGAGCTGTTAATAGTGGGTATGAGATTCACAACAGTGTTAAGTATGTGAGAGTGTGGTGAAGCGTGTTAATTGGCGGGTCCAACACTAATTAGTCAAGATTGTTAGTTGTTGGGGGTTTATTGAATTGAGGGTAATGATGCAGTTGGTCGGATATAACACTAAACTCACTCACCCTGATGATATGTGGCAGCTCGTTCTTCCAGCCCGGCATTCCTGTTTCTGAAGCTACATTCCTGGCGCTGGCACTGAGATCTCCTCCCATTCAAGACTCACTGACCTTGGGTACTGGGATTCTAGCTGCAAGAAGTGAGGGACTGGAGGGCAGCCATCTCTTCAATGGATGCATTCCATTCTTCACAGAAAGGGAGGGTAGGGCTGACAGAATGAAGACTGTCATCAATATATAAAAACATAGAAACTAGAAAAATATCCCTATCCCTATACTCAAATCCTCTTGCTATGAAGGCCAACATACCATTTGCCTTCTTTACTGCCTGCTGTACCTACACGCTTACTTTCAGCGACTGATGCATGAGGGCACCAAGATCTCGCTGAGTATCCACCTCTCTTGGATCTAAAGGTAAAGAAAGCAGAAATTCTTCATGCCACGTTATGATTACAGAACAATTATCCAAGTTTCCTTCCAAGCATGAGTGCCTCAACATGTTTCCTCCTCCTAACCTGTTGCAAATTTTCTGATAACATTGCAACAGCACTTCCATACCTTACACCTCAGAAGTTGTAAAACACTTTGTGATATTCTGATGTTGTGAAATGTGCTCGAGAAACCCAAGTGTTTTTTTTAATATAATCTCACTCAACCCCGGGGATGGCACGGTAGCACAGTGAGGCATTGCTGCCCCATTGTGCCAGAGACCTGGGATCGATTCCTGGCTTGGATCATTGTCTGTGTGGAATTTGCACGTTCTCCCCGTGTCTGCGTGGGTTTCCTCCGGGTGCTCCGGTTTCCTCCCACATTCTGAAAGACGTGCTGGTTAGGTGCATTGAACCGAACAGATGCCGGAATGAGGCGACTAGGGGATTTTCACAGTAACTCCATTGCAGTGTTAATGTAAGCCTTGCTTGTGACTAATAAATAAGCTTTGACTTTACTTTCAAAAAAAACCCTGAACATCCGATGAAGAGGGATAGAGTAGATTGGGCCCATGTTCTCTAGAATTTAGAAGAATGAGAGGTGATCTCATTAAAAAGTATATAATTCTGATAAGACTTGGTGTTCAGAGGTCCTTTCCCCTGGCTTGAGAGGTCACAGTTTCAGAATAAATGATCAAGGATGGAAATGAAGAGAAATTTCTTCACTCAAAGAATGGCGAGTCTTGGGAATTTTCTACCCAAGAGCACCATGGATGTTCAGTCAATGTTTATACTCAAGACTAAGATCAATAGATCCATGGATAGCAAGGGAATCAAGGGCATAAGCATAGGGAAAAACAGTGGAGCTCATGAATTTTCACCATGATCTTCTGAAATAATGGATGTAACGTATCGCCTACTCCTATACCTCATGTTATTTGTTATACGCCTATTACAGTCTTTTATATGCCAACCATGGCCATTCTACAGCAAGATAAATCATAGAATCATAGAATCCCTCCAGTGCAGAAAAGGCCATTCGGCCCATTGAGTCTGCAATGACTCTCTGACACAGTATCTTACCCAGGTCCTTTCCCCTGCACCATCCCCATAACCACATGCATTTCCCTTGGCTAATCCATCTAACCTACACATCCTGGAACACTGAGGGGCAATTTAGCATGGCCAATCCACCTAACCCGCACATCTTTACAACGTAAGCTGCAGTGCGGGAGTGAATCTGCTGTTAAATTTGGATACGATTTCACAGAGTCAATGCTCTTTATGCACCGAACTACAAGATACAGCTTTATTAACTGATGGACAACTGGTAGTGTACGACCACCCATCTATGACCACATCAGCATGGAATGGCATGGTGGCACAGTGGTTAGCACTACTGCCTCATTGCGCCAGGGACCCGGGTTCAATTCTTGGCTTGGATCACCGTCTGCGCGAACTCTGCACATTCTCCCCGTGTCCTCCGGGTGCTCAAGTTTCCTCCCACAGTCTGAAAGGCGTGCTGGTTAGGTGCATTGGCCATGCTAAATTCTCCCTCAGTGTACCTGAACAGACACCAGAGTGTGGCGACTAGGAGATTCTCACAGTAACTTCACTACAGTGTTAATGTAAGCCGACTTGTGACACTAAAAATAGACTTGAAAACGTTATCTGCTCTTCAAACCTATACTACTTCTGTGCTTACATAATTAAAGGAAATAGGGCTGAGTTCGAGAAGGATACAGGAATTTGAAATATTTGATCCCTTTTCTATAGATTTCTATAGATTTTCTGAACCTCATTTGCTGGTGAGAACAGAGGCATGGAAGGGGGACAGAGGAAATCAGGGCTGGTATCAATATGTTCATTAAATTACATCCCCTATTATTCTCACACAAAGACAACACCCTGCATTGCAATGGAGACACAATTACACAGTGCAGTAGGACAATGATTGTGGTACTGGAACAATTCTGAGGTCTAGATTAATAGCTGGGTGATCTGAGTTTAAAGCCACCACAGCAAGTGGGGATTTTAAATTTAATCAACAAAGTCTGGAGATAAAACTACTTTAAACAAGAGTAACAATGACACAATTGGATTGTTCTGACAGACCTGGTTCATAAATGTTATTTCAGGACTCTTAGGGTATCAGATCAGAAACCCCAAGGTATATTATGAAGCCAGGCCAGACCCAGCAATCTTAATTTTTGGCATAAATGTAAGGAAAGGATGTTTTACCTCAGGTGTGATTCCACTGACTAATTAGGAATTTTAAAAAATCAAAACAAGCTTTATTCATAACATAGTTTAAATATATCTCTGACGAAATGAAACAGTTTCACACTTAACCATTGAACAATCTTTCAACATACCAAAACAACTCTTAACTTCTAACTTATCACTATTCAGTTCCAGTTAAGCAATATTTCTCTTATAGACTTAAATCCCACTGTAAAAAATAGCTACGAAATCCAGGCATACTTTAACTTGAGTAACATCTGGAGACTTTTCAGACAGAAAGAGCAGCTTGTAGGCTTCTATAAAGGATATACTGGTACTGGAGGGGGTGCAGAGGAGATTCACTGGGTTGATTCCAGAGTTGAGAGGGTTGGCTTATGAGGAGAGACTGAGTAGACTCTGACGAAGGGTCATCCCGACTGGAAACGTTGGCTCTATTCTCTCTCCACAGATCCTGTCAGACCTGCTGAGTTTCTCCAGCATTTTGTGTTTTTGTTTCAGATTCCAGCATCCAGCATCTTGCCTCTATCTAAGTCTTCTTATCTGACTCCTCTGTCATTCTGCAGCATTTAAATGTCTCTTTCATTACTTTCCTGCTTCCACCACTCTACGTTGCAAAGCGTTCAATGTTTGATTGCATGCAGAAGTGCTTCTGATGTCTAAACTGTATTTTATCAGTTAGTGCCCATGTCCTTTTAAACTGGTTTTGATTTAACTTGAAGTGGAACTCAGGATGAGCCTCATCGATTGCAGTAGATTTTTCTCGGCTTGGCTCAATGATAAAGCACTTTAATCCAGGCTGACACCTCAGTGTACCATTGGAGGAATGCTGCACTATCTGTGGTGCCATATTTTGAGTGGGAGGTTAAGCAAAGCCCCTGTTTCTGGTCAGTTGGAGGCACACTTTCCTGACATTTATCCCTTTATCAACACATGAATAGTGCTATGTAAAGCTGTTTGTTTTGTTCTTGATATATAGCTACAATCTTTGCTCTTATTAGATATCAGAAGGACATATTTTACACAGAGGGTCGTGGGGGCCTGGAATGGGTTGCCGGGCAAGGTGGTGGAGGCGGACACACTGGGAACGTTTAAGACTTATCTAGACAGCTATATGAACGGAGTGGGAATGGAGGGATACAAAAGAATGGTCTAGTTTGGACCAGGGAGCGGCGCGGGCTAATTGTTCTTTGTTTCTCGTTTCAAGGCTTCATTCTATGATCATCTTGCAGGTGCCAGTACAGAGCGAGACTGCGGATAGTTGGGAACCTGTCTCGGGGGCAGGGAATTCATATGGTGTTCGTGGAAGTGGAAATGAATAGGGTTGGGAAGCATTTTCCGATCAGGGCCAGTGTGATCTCCTGGACTCGTTTCGATCGCCTCAGGGGGTCGGAGAGGAATTTCCCAGATTTTCTTTTCCCCATATTGGCCCTGGGGTTTTCACTCTGGGTTTTCGCCTCTCCCTGGAGATCACATGGTCTGGAATGGGGGGGTAGGGGTGAGTTAATAGGTTGTGATGAACAAAGCATCATAGCTGTGAGGGACAGCTCGGGGATAGGATATTAGTATGTAGATAGGCTGGAAAATTGGGCGGGGATCCTGGATTCAGGATTCAATCCTGGACCGGGGAGCGGCGCGGGCTTGGAGGGCCGAAGGGCCTGTTCCTGTGCTGTATTGTTCTTTGTTTTGTTCTTTGTTCTTATTCATTTCTTTTCTGACTGCAGAGACTCAGGCTTTGATTTAAACCACCATGAGAGGTGGGAGAGACACAGGGATTGGGCTTGTGGAGTTAAAGATCTAAATAAAGGAACGCATCTCCAACATGCCGTGAATGGACCCACTCCCTTTCTCATGGTGGCATTTATCATGGCATTCGAGTATCCCCCAATTGAAACTTGCTTCTCAGGAGATGGTGCAGAATATAATAAGATCCAAACAAGTTATTTTTTTAAAATGTAGTGTAAGTTGAGGACATTCTCAAACTATCATTGTAGTCATAGGCCTGAATTTTCAGGACGGCAAGCGCTCGCTATCCTGGGAGTTGGCACCTAACTGCTGACTCTGACAGAGCCATTGCCATTGAGACTCAACTGAGTGTTGATTGGCAGCAAGCCAGGACTTCAATCTGCCCTTGCAAGGAATCCCACCTGGAAGAGCTGTCAGCCAATCAGGTTGGCCGACAGCTCTCCAGACCAACCAGGCACAGTGCTGCAGTGGAGTGGCCAGAAGCGGTACTGCAATGCTCTGCCTTGGCCTAAGACCCAGGAACAGTTAGGCTTTGGCGGCGGGAGGGTTGAGGATGCCTTAGGGATTGGTGGGTATGGTGTGACAATCTCAGTGTCGGGGATAGGCCAGCGTGAGAAACTGAAAAATGAATGAACTTCCACCTCAGTTGGGAAGAGAAGGCCGGTGGATGGGGCGGGAAGGCCGAAACTCCCAGGTCCAAGAGGGGAGGGTGTCTCAAATCTGCAGGAGCCTTCAGATTGGAGTACCTCTTTCCCACTCAAGATTGGGGATTCATTCTTTTTTCTGTATCCCACACTGCTCTGACATGTGCTGCCAGCCTAAAGATTGAGGCTTAGGCAGGAAATGCCCCTTAAGTGGCCATAAAGTGACTGTCTGAGAGCCTTAATGGAGGAAAGGGTGGGTTTCTCACGCAAGGCCCTGCCCAACCCACCAGGAATTTGCATCTGGGTTGATTCAGGCGGAATCCCAGAGGGAAGCACATCTATGAAATTTTACACTCCCCTGACCACCTCATAAGCTGCATGGGGCATGTGTAAAATTCGGGCCATGGTTTATATTTTATTGTGGGTAAATAATGAGCAAAGACTCCGAATGTAGATAACTGTCCAATCTAAAAATGTCATGAAGTTCAAAAGTTACTCTGCACAAAATATTGAACAAAGTGTCAGAACTAGCAGACAATGTAACATTCAATTAATTAGTTAATCTACTCTTAATAATTAGCTTATTCAGTGTGCTAGTCATTGCCGGTAAGTGTTTTCCATTGAGTCAAACCATTCCATAAATCACAATCTGTAACATTGTCTAACTGAATATCAAAATCAAGGCAGAAAATCCTGGATATACGCAACAGGTCAGGCAGATCAGTGGTGGGTGAAATGGATTGAACGTTTCAAGTCAGTGACCGTGAGACTCATGAGGGTTCAGAGTTCGGTTGAAAGGTCATTTACCTGAAATGTTGGGCAGGATTTTCCCAACCTTTTGCTGCTCCATCAAATATCCCATCCCGCCCGATGACAAATCCCCCAGTGGACAGGCTTGTGAAATCCCACCTGTTGTCTCGATGTTTCTCCCTCCACCATTACTGCCTGACCTGCCCAATATTTCTGGCATTTTCCCTTTTTATTTCAGTATTTTATTTTTGTGCTCAAGTCATGTCTGTTGTCTCCCTAGACGTGAAATAAAGTAAACATTACTGCCATGAAGAGCGTCGTAGGATAAAGAAGAATGTATCCTATTGAGAGGGGTAAAATACAATGAACATTCAAACAGTAATGGTATGACAACTGAGTCACTAGTGTTGGTGAAAAGGAAAGAGCTTTTAATAATTAGTCAACTGTTATCGGAGTGAAAAAATAACTAATGAGTATTGTTAGAAGTGTTTTCTCAACAATATTGTGACGCAACTGTGCCTTTAAGTCATGTATTTTAATCATGTTCCTCTGCAGTTTTTTTCAAGCAGGCCTGGCCTTTTTTGTTTTGTTGCTGTGATGTCTGTAACCAGTGTCCTCTAATTGTTGCTGAAGCAATTTAATGAGTGTCTATTTTTAAGTGTTTATTTTTAATCAGGGCTAATGCAGTGCCCTGGGATTTAATGACCCTTTTGGGATTGTTGGGTGGATCATGACTGACAGATCAAGTGATGCCTGCACGGACAGTTTTTTTTTCCCACGGAAAAACTTCAAGGTTTTAGTTTCATTTTGGTCAGAAGCTGTTTGGACGGCAGACTGAAAGCAGTGTTTCTTGTCGCTCATTCTCTCTGGAGTGAAAATTCTGTTGCCGGTGGTTTGCTAGCTAGAAACTAGAGGCAAGCAGTGTCTCTTTCTATACTTGGAGGTGTACTGAAAGTCTCAGGACTAGGAAGGTCTCAGTGTTTTAATTCAACATCCAACAGACTAATTCGCAGCAGGCGTTAAGAAGCTGCAAAATCCAGCATCGTGTTAGCTTAATTGCTTTATTGTACCCAGCCTAGAAAGGGGCGTATGTTTGTAGGGGGATGTTTGATTTGGGACAGTATACTTAGCTGTTAAAGTTTATACAATATTATGGTTGTCTCTTGCATTTTGGTAAAAGTGATGCTGATTTTTCTTATTTTACAGTGTTCTTAAATAAACTTTGTTTGATAAAAGCTTCCTTGTGGGTCACTTGAATCATACCTGCTCAAAATACCTTATGCTCGCCAGTGCCAAAATTGAAGTGCAAAACTTGTGGTCTCGGCTGACTTGTAAAACACCTTGGAGTTTCATAACAATATTTAGTTCCCAAAGAGCATTACCAAGATCCAGTAAGGGAAGAGCAATAATACAATCCATTCATCTGGATGATTGTTGTTAATCCTGTGCTGGATTGGTAGGTTGATGTTAATCATCTCGGAATCATAGAATCTCTACAGAGTAGAAGGAGGCCATTCGACCCATCGAACATGCATCGACAACAATTCCATCCAGACCTTATCCCAGAGCCCCACATATTTACCCTGCTAAACCCCCTGACATTAAGGGGCAATTTAACATGGACAATCAATCTAATCTGCACATCTTTGGAGTGTGGGCGGAAACCGGAGCGCCCGGAGGAAACCCACGCTGATGCAGGGAGAATGTGTAAACTCCGCTCAGTCACCCAAGGCTGGAATCGAACCTGAGTCGCTGGCGGTGTGAGGCAGCAGTGCTAACCACTGCGCCACTATGCTACCCCTCTTCTCGAGACTTGTCCTTCATTCAGCACGTGGTTCCTGAGAACTGGCTAATTGATTTTACCAGCAAGAGAATGGAGGATAATGGAAGATTAATTTACTTCACCGTCAGATCAGATTCCCCTTTCACTTTCAGAGAAGGCAGAGGTTGGTATCGTCAGAATACATCATGAAAACAACCATGTATTACTAGTTTGGAGCTTTGGTTCTGAGTGGATGAACTGCAATTGGAAGCATTTTGATAGTTAGATTTTGAAACTTCTATAGAATTGGTTAGTTTCCTCATTAATACTTACTGGGTGGAATTTTCCCAAAATTTGTTGAGTGTCAGGCTCTGACTGAAAGGATAGGCAACAACATCTCTTCCACTATCATCCTCAACACTGGTGCCCCACAAGGCTGTGTTCTCAGCCTCCTACTATACTCCTTATACACTTATGACTGTGTGGCCTCCAATTCGATTTTCAAGTTTGCTGACGACACCACCGTAGTGGGTCGGACCTCAAACAATGATGAGTCAGAGTACAGGAATGAGATAGAGAATCTGGTGAACTGATGCGGCAACAATAATCTCTTCCTCAATGTCAACAAAATGAAGGAGATTGTCATCAACTTCAGGAAGCGTAGAGAACATGCCCCTGTCTACATCAACGGGGACAAATTAGAAAGGGTCGAGAGCTCGACGTTTTTAGGTGTCCAGATCACCAACAACTGTCCTGGTCCCCCCATGCCGACACTATAATTAAGAAAGCCCACCAATACCTCTACTTTCTCAGAAGACTAAGGAAATTTGGCATGTCAGCTACGACTCTCACCAACTTTTACAGATGCACCATAGAAAGCAGTCTTTCTGGTTGTATCACAGCTTGGTATGGCTCCTGCTCTGCCCAAGACCGCAAGGAACTACAAAAGGTCGTGAACGTAGCCCAATCCATCATGCAAAGCAGCCTCCCATCCATTGACTCTGTCTACACTTTTACGCCTCGGCAAAGCAGCCAGCATAATTAAGGACCCCATGCACCCCGGACATTCTCTCTTCCACCTTCTTCCTTCAGGAAAAAGATACAAAAGTCTGAGGTCACGTACCAACCGCTTCAAGAACAGCTTCTTCCCTGCTGCTGTCAGACTTTTAAATGGACTTACCTTGCATTAAGCCGATCTTTCTCTACACCCTAGCTATGACTGTAACATTACATTCTGCACTCTCTCGTTTCCTTCTCTATGAACGGTGTGCTTTTTCTGTATAGCATGCAAGAAACAATACTTTTCACTGTATGTTAATACATGTGACAATAATAAATCAACTCAAATCAAATCGAAAACTGGCAGTTTCTCTCCATAAACTCAGCTTAGTTTGCAGACCAGATTTTCTGGTACTCAGTGCACAGAAAGTCTTGGGTGTGGTTTACGCTGTCACTCTGATGGGGTGGGATGCAGATTGCGGCCACAGACAAAGAATCGGGGTGAACCCCCTCCACCATGGCAGGATCGCAGTCACTCTCCCACTTAGTCATAAAATCCGACAGTGCAAAAGGAAGCCTTTGGCCCATCAAGTCTGCACTATGCACAATCTCACTGAAGCCCTATCCCCATAACCCCATGCATTTACCCTAGCTAGTCCCTCTGACACTAAAGGGCAATTTAGCATGGTCAATCCACCTAACCTGCACACCTTTGGACTGTCACAGCCATGCCACCTCTCGCACCCCTCTTCCCCACACATAAGGGAAGAGGGTTCCGCCCTACCATGAGCCCCCTTGGCATTGCTCTCTTGGCACTGCCAGGGGGCACTGTGAAGCTGTCATGGGGCTGTGGTCAGCCTTATCATTTAGCCTCCCAGGCCTCCAGGTGCCTCTGCGCCCCTGGTGTGGTCATCAAAACTGTTCTTTGTTTTCATAACCAGTAGTGATGCACACTGGCGTGGAGTCACGCCGTCAAGGGGAAGGATACGCCATGTGCAGACGGGACATTCTCAAACTGAGATCTCACCAGTGCAAATCCCATTATGACCACTAAATGTCATGAGAGACCAAAAACGGGATTTGTGTCAACGGTGAAAGGGGTTTTTCGATTACGGCCATCATATTTCTAGTTTATTTATCAACAAAACATGACTAAAAGGGCAAATGATCTGATAATGATCACATTGCTATTGTGGGAGCTTGCTATGCACAAATTGGCTCCCACTTTACAACAGTGACAATTCCTCAAAAGTACATCAATGGTTGCAAAGTGCTTTGGGACATCTGCAACTGATGAACGACTTTACATAAATGCAAATGTCTCTATCTTTCTATTCATGCTTAATTTCTAGACACAGGTGAGTCCTCTGAAGAAAGGTTCTTCATTTGCTGTGGTCTAAACATTGTTGCCGGCAAGTTTGGGTGACTGAACATTGGCTGCTTATTTTTAACCTGTCAGTCAGTAACATTTAATTACAATAAACTGTCATCTCAGTTTTAAATTATTTTGAATATTAATTCAAAGAGGGATTCAAAACCTCACTACCCCGACGTTGCCGCATTCAGTGCTGCTTCTGGTGGTGCCTGCGACCCTAAGAATGCTCCCTTCATTTGATCAAATGGAAGATGATATTTTTGAAATGAGATATGAAGGAATTCATACCGACGGACATTTCTTTCCATTGATCTGCGAGTTACTTTGGAATGCGTTTTATGAAACAATATTAGCTGTAAGTGGATAGTATTTTGTCAATAACACAGGCCCAATGCAGTTAATGAATTTGAAAACCAACCAACATTTCTTCCCCTTTAATAATGGAGTTTTAGTTGCTTCAAGTATTTTATTGGTTTCCTGACAACTGCATTTTGGGTTGCAATACTCAAGAGATTTCGAGAAACGAGAAGAAATTGTATGGTTTCCAAACTGAAAGTCTATTGAGCTGAGAGGAGGAGATGGGATGAAGATACATTAAAATCATAGAATCTTACAGTGCAGTAAGAGACCATTCGGCCCATTGAGTCTGCACCGACCACAATCCCACCCAGGCCCTAACCCCACAACCCAAGCTAGTCCCCTGACACTCAGGGGCAGTTTAGCATGGCCAATCCACCTAACTCACACATCTTAGGATTGTGGGAGGCAACTGGAGCACGCGGAGGAAACCCATGCAGACATGGGTTTCCTCCGCACACTCCGCACAGACAGTGACCCGAGGCCGGAATCGAACCTGTGTTCCCTGGCTCTCTGAGGCAGCAATGCTAAGCACAGTGCCACCGTGCCGCCCATAAATAAACAGATCTAGAGGCTAGAAACATCAAAAATAGGAGCAGCACTTGGCCATTCGGCCCTTGAAGCCTGCTCTGCCATTCAGCATAATCATGGCTGATCCTCTATCTCAAAGCCATACTCCCACACTCTCTCGATATGTCTTGACACTGTTAGTGCTTAGAAATCTATACTTTTCCTTCTTAAATATATTCAGTGACTTGGCCTCCACAGCTTCTGTGGTAGAGAATTCTGCAGGTTCACCACCAACTGGTGGTGGTGGAAGGCAGGGAGAAGTAGGGAACCCTGGATGACTTGGGATATTGAGGCCCTGGTCAAGAAGAAGAAGGAACCACATGACTTGCATAGGCAGCTGGGATCAAGTGAATTCCTTGAAGAGTATAGGGGGTGCAGGAGTAGAGTTAAGAGAGAAATCATGAGGGCAAAAAAGGGACACAAGATTGTTTTGGCAGATAAAACAAAGGAGAATCCAAAGAGCTTCTACAAATACATAAAGGGCAAAACAGTAACGAGGGAGAGAGTCGGGCCTCTTAAGGATCAACAAGATCATCTATGTGCGGATCCACAAGAAATGGGTGCGATCCTAAATTAATATTTCTCATCAGTATTTACTGTTGAGAAAAGCATGGATGTTAGGGAACTTGGGGAAATCAATACTGATGTCTTGAGGAGTGTACATATAACAGAGAAAGAGGTGCTGGAAGTCTTAAAGCACAGCAAGGTACAAAAATCCCCGGGACCTGATGAAGTGTATCCCAGGGCATTGTGGGAGGCTAGGGAGGAAATTGCAGGTCCCCTAGCAGAGATATTTGAATCATCGGTAGTCACAGATGAGGTGCCTGAAGATTGGAGGGTGGCAAATGTTGTGCCTTTGTTTGAAAAGGGCTCCAGAGAAAAGCCTGGGAACTACAGGCCAGTGAGCCTCACATTTGTAGTGGGTAAATTGTTGGAAGGTATTTTGAGAGACAGGATCTACAGGCATTTAGAGACGCAAGTCCTGATTAGGGTCAGTCAGCATCGCTTTGTGAGTGGAAAGTCAGGTTTCACAAATTTGATTGAGTTTTTTGAAGGGGTAACCAAGAAGGTAGATGAGGGCAGTGCAGTTGATGTTGTCTACATGGACTTTAGCAAGGCCTTTGACAAGGTACCGCATGGTAGGTTGTTGCATAAGGTTAAATCTCACGGGATCCAGAGTGAGGTAGCTAAATGGATACAAAACTGGCTTGATGACAGACTAAGAAGTCTAACAACACGAGGTTGAAGTCCAACAGGTTTATTTGGTAGCAAAAACCACTAGCTTTCCGAACAGGCTGTCCCTTCGTCAGGTGGGTGGGAGTTCCCCCACCCACCTGATGAAGGGACAGCCTGTTCCGAAAGCTAGTGGCTTTTGCTACCAAATAAACCTGTTGGACTTTAACCTGGTGTTGTTAGACTTCTTACTGTGTTTACCCCAGTCCAACGCCGGCATCTCCACATCTTGATGACAGAAGCCAGAGAGTGGTTGTGGAGGGTTGTTTTTCAAACTGGAGGCCTGTGACCAGCGGTGTGCCTCAGGGATCGGTGCTGGGTCCACTGTTATTTGTCATTTATATTAATGATTTGGATGAGAATTTAGTAGGCATAGTCAGTAAGCTTGCAGATGACATCATGATTGGTGGCATAGTGGACAGTGAAGAAGGTTATCGAGGATTGCAATGGGATCTTAATCAATTGTGCCAGTGGCCTGACGAATGGCAGATGGAGTTTAATTTAGATAAATGCAAGGTGATGCAGTTTGGTAGATTGAACCAGGGCAGGACTTACTCAGTTAATGGTAGGGCGTTGGGGAGAGTTACAGAACAAAGAGATCTAGGGGTACATGTCCATAGCTCCTTGAAAGTGGAGTCACAGGTGGACAGAGTGGTGAAGAAGGCATTTGGCATGCTTGGTTTCATTGGATAGAACATTGAATACAGGAGTTGGGACGTCTTGTTCAAGTTGTACAAGACATTGATAAGGCCACACTTGGAATACTGTGTACAGTTCTGGTCACCCAGGGAAGGATACTATTAAACTAGAAAGAGTGCAGAAAACATTTACCAGGATGCTACCAGGACTTGATGGTTTGAGTTATAAGGAGAGACTGGATAGACTGGGACTTCTTTCTCTGGAACGTTGGAGGCTGAGGGGTGACCTTATAGAGGTCCATAAAATAATGAGGGACATAGATTAGCGCGATAGTCAATATCTTTTCCCAAAGGTAATGGAGTCTAAAACTAGAGAGCATAGGTTTAAGATGAAAGGGGAGAGGTGCAAAAGGGTCCAGAAAGGCAATTTTTTCACACAGAGAGTGGTGAGTGTCTGGAACAAGCTGCCAGAGGTAGTAGTAGAGGCAGGGACAATTTTGTCTTTTAAAAAGTATTTAGATAGTTACATAGGTAAGATTGGTATGGAGGGATATGGGCCAAATTCAGGCAATTGGGACCAGCTTAGGGGTTTATAAAAAAGGGGTGACATGGACAAAGAACAAGAATAAAGAAAATTACAGCACAGGAGCAGGCTCTTCGGCCCTCCAAGCCTGCACTGACCATGCTGCCTGACTTAACTAAAACCCTCTACCCTTCCGGGGACCATATCCCTCTATTCCCATCCTATTCATGTGTTTGTCCAGACGCCCTTTAAAAGTCACTACCGTATCCGCTTCCACTACCTCCCCCGGCAATGAGTTCCAGGCACCCACCACCCTCTGCGTAAAAAATCTGCCTCGTACATTTCCTTTAAACCTTGCCCCTCATACCTTAAACCTGTGCCCCCTAGTAATTGACTCTTCCACCCTGGGAAAAAGCCTCTGACGATCCACTCTGTCCATGCCCCTCATAATCTTGTCGACTTCTATCAGGTCACCTCTCAACCTCCGGCATTCCAGTGAGAACAAACCAAGTTTCTCCAACCTCCCCTCATGGCTAATGCCTTCCATACCAGGCAACATCTTTCCTGCACCCTCTCCAAAGCCGCCACATCCTTCTGGTAGTGTGGCGACCAGAATTGAACACTATATTCCAAGTGCGGCCTAACTAAGGTTCTATAAAGTTGCAACATGACTTGCCAATTTTTAAACTCAATGCCCCAGCCAATAAAGGCAAGCATGCCGTATGCCTTCTTGACTACCTTCTCCACCTGCATTGCCACTTTCAATGACCTGTGCACCTGTACACCCAGATCCCTTTGCCTATCAATACTCTGCCATTTACTGTATATTTCCTATCTGTATTAGACCTTCCAAAATGCATTACCTCACATTTGTCTGGATTAAACTGCCATCTGACAAGTTGGGCCAAAGGTCCTGTTTCCATGCTGTAAACCTCTATGACTCGATACTGAATATGAAGTCTCTCTTCATTTCAGCATTAAATTGTCTACTCTATATCCTGAGATTGTGACCGTTGTTCCAGGCCACCTACCCTCCACACCCCCCGCCCCCCCCCCGCCCCTCCGCCACCCCCAGCCACAGAAAACAATATCCCTGTATCCAGCTAATACAGTAAGAAGTCTCACAACACCAGGTTAAAGTCCAACAGGTTTATTTGGTAGCCAAATCCACTAGCTTTCGGAGCGCTGCTGACAAAAAATAAACCTGTTGGACTTTAACCTGGTGTTGTGAAACTTCTTACTGTGTTTACCCCAGTCCAACGCTGGCATCTCCACATCCAGCTAATACAGCCCTATCAGAATTTCATACATTTCAATTAGATCCCCACTCATTCTTCTAAATTCTGGTGAATATGCACCCAGTCGACACAATCTCTCCTCATATGCCAGGAATCAGTCTGGTCAATCTTCGCTGCACTCCCTCTCTGGCAAGTCTATCATTTCTTAGTTAAAGAGAACAAAACTTCACACAATACTCCAGATGTGGTCTCACCAAGGCCCTGTATAGCTGCAGTAAGGCAACCTTGCTCCTGTACGCAAGTCATTTTGAAATGAAGGCCAACATACCATTTCCCATCCTAAAAGCTTGCTGTACCTTCGTGCTTGCTTTCAGTGGTATGGTCTGAACTTGTATTCACACAGTGCCTTATCACTTCCTCAGCACATTTCAATTCTTTTCACAGCTAATTAATTACTATTTGAAGTGTGGTTACTGCTATTATATAGCCACATACAGAAGCCAACTGGTCTGCTCTCAAGTTCCTCAAAAAACAAAAGAAATGAGTAATTGGCCAGTCAGCTTCTGGTTGTGCTGGTTGAGGGAGAATTATTGGCTCACGCGTTGAGAGAATTCTCTGTTCTTTATTCTTTATTGTTCGTTGTTATTCTTTATTATTTACTTGTATTGATTTATCAGGCGGCATGGTGGCACAGTGGTTAGCACTGCTGCCTCACAGCGCCAGGGACCCGGGTTCAATTCTCGGCTTGGGTCACCGTCGGTGTGGAGTTTGCACATTCTCCCAGTGTCTGCGTGGGTTTCCTCCGGGTGCTCTGGTTTCCTCCCACAGCCTGAAAGACTTGCGGGTTAGGTGCATTGACCCGAACAGGTGCTGGCGTGTGGTGACTAGGGGAATTTCACAGTAACTTCATTGCACTGTTAATGTAAGCCTTACTTGTGATTAATAAATAAACTTACTTAACCTATTATTCCTCGTCTTTATTGTTTTCACAGAAAAGACGGAGGCTGAGGGGAGACCTGATAGAGGTCTACAAAATTATGAGAGGCATAGATAGGGTGGATAGTCAAGGGGTTTTTCCAAGGGTGTAAGTGTCGTTACAAGGGGGCATAGGTTCAAGGTGAGAAGGGGAAAGTTTAAGGAAGATGTGTGGGGAAAGTTTTTCACACAGACAGTGGTGGGTGATTGGAATGAACTGCCAGAGGAGGTGGTGGAAGCAGGCACATTAGCAACATTTCAGAGGCATCTAGATGGGTGCACAAATAGGGAGGGAATAGAGGGATACGGACTGAGTAAGGACAGAAGTTTTTTTTTTGTTTAGTTAGGGCACCATGATCAGCACAGGATTGGAGGGCCGAAGGGGCTATTCCTGTGCTGTACTTTTCTTTGTTCTTTGTTCGTTAGTACCATATTTTATAAGTATCACTTTAGGGAGATGGTGGGCAGCACGGTAGCACAATGGTTAGCACTGCTGCCTCACAGCGCCAGGGATCCGGGTTCACTTCTGGCCTCAGGTAACTAACTGTGTGGAGTTTTCACATTCTCTCTGTGTCTGTGTGGGTTTCCTCCAGGTGCTCCGGTTTCCACCCACACTCCAAAGATGTGCGGGTTAGATTGATTGGTCATGCTAAATTGACCCTAATGTCAGGGGGATTAACAGGGTAAATGTATGGTGTTATGGGAATAGGGCCTGGGTGGGATTGTGGTCAGTGCAGACTTGATGGGCCGAATGGCTTTCTTCTGCACTGTTGGGAGTGTATGTATGTAGAGTAAGACCTGGCTCAATCTCACACGTGGAAAATGACACCAACAACATAACACTCAGGGCCTGATTTTACCAAAACTTCGGGCGTGAAATCGTGTAAAGTTGGCTGTCGGGCCTATACCGCGATCTGTGCCCGATTTGCATGCATTTAAATCGACTTAATGAACCGCGCGCCTAACTCTACCGCCAAATCGCACTTTACCGTCTTCTGGCCCGATCCGCATCCGCGCTGTTACCCACCTGCAGAATAAAAGTCTGAAGTCGCCGCTGCAGCTTCCGAAGAGCGGGGTCAGAGACTGCAACGGCTCTCTGACCCAGGTCATCATCTGGTCGGGCGGGAGTGGGGTGGGAGGAGATGAGGGGGTGTGACCAATCATCCTCTGGTCGGCGGGGTTCCATAAGAACATAAGAACATCAGAAATAGGAGTAGGCCATCTAGCCCCTCGAGCCTGCCCCGCCATTCAACAAGATCATGGCTGATCTGAAGCGAATCAGTTCCACTTACCCACCTGCTCCCCATATCGCTTAATTCCCTTATCGATCAGAAATCTATCTACCCGTGATTTAAACATATTCAACGAGCTAGCCTCCACCACTTCAATGGGCAGAGAATTCCAGAGATTCACTACCCTCTGAGAGAAGAAGTTCCCCCTCAACTCTGTTCTGAACCGGCCCCCACTTATGTTGAGGCTGTGCCCTCTAGTTCTGGTTTCCCTTCTAAGTGGAAAGAATCTCTCTACCTCTACCCTATCCAGCCCCTTCATTATCTTATATGTCTCTATAAGATCACCCCTCAGCCTTCTAAACTCCAACGAGTACAGACCCAATCTGTTCAATCTCTCCTCATAAGCTACACCCCTCATCTCCGGTATCAACCTGGTGAACCTTCTCTGCACTCCCTCCAAGGCCAATATACCCTTTCGCAAATAAGGGGACCAAAACTGCACACAGTACTCCAGTTGCGGCCTCACCAGTGCCTTGTATAGTGGCAGCAAGAGCTCCCTGCTTTTATCTCTCCCGCTCTCTCGCACCTGCAGGGAAGAGTAATCTGTGGCTGGTAGTGTACCAGTGATGGTGCCAGGAGGGATCGGCCGCTGACAGGCAGCGGAACCCCCTCCCCTCCCACAACCCCCAGAGGATGATATGTCACACCCCCTCTCCACCTTCCCCCCCCCCCCCCCCCGAGGGGATGATCGGTCACGCGCCCCCCCCCGATCCCCCCCCCGACCAGAGGATGAACGTCAGAGAGTCGCTCTCTCCGCTTTCTGCTTTATTCTTTGCGCCCGGGCACGCTGTCAGATTTTTTTTGAACTGCGCATGCGCGGATCGGACCGGAGCCGGCAAAATGCGTATGGGCACGCTGGAAAGAGGATTCCAGGCGCGGATCTATTTGACGCCCAGATCTGGCACTTAGACTCAAAATGGTAAAATTCCCCTCTCAGTAAGGTGTCACACTATACTGTAAAACAAGCCTTTCAGCGGTTTCGAATCATTATCATTTGACTCGGTGTTGAGAGCGCTCCCTTTGTATCAGGTTTGTCATCTAGTTATGCGTCGCCATTTAAGTTAAATGCTTTTGAGTAACTGGACAATTCATTTATCCTGCAACTAGAGAACAAATCTATTTAATTTATTGTTTGCATATTTAGCCTCTGTGTCATCTTTTGTATAATACTGACATGTTTACAATATTTAATTCCCGATTGGCTTGTTTCATGTTTCTATAATCGTGGCACAGTGCACACAACTCAAAGGCTAATGAATGTGTTTGAATTTATATCCACTTTAAAACAATTGATGTAATAATGTTCAGCACCATAAATAACACACGAGGACTATGTACGAATATGAGTGTAAGGATAAATGAGTATTTTGTTTTCTACAGTGTGAGAAATTTATGGAGATTGCTGTTGCACAAGATAAGCATGCCTTTCTGTCACCTCTGAGACTCAGGCCTGAACTTATCCCAGACTAATGAGACCAGAGAGTCCATGGGAAAATAAATTTTGATGTGGAGATGCCAGCGTTGGACTGGGGTAAGCACAGTAAGAGTTTTAACAACACCAGGTTAAAGTCCGACAGGTTTATTTGGTAGCAAATGCCATTAGCTTTCGGAGCGCTGCTCCAAAAGCAGCGCTCCAAAAGCTAATGGCATTTGCTACCAAATAAACCTGTCAGACTTTAACCTGGTGTTGTTAAAACTCTTAGTTAAAATAAATTTTAACAGGCTTAACCCTGGTCTTGATGTACATAAGATTAAAACACAAAACTTTCCACAATTCAGCGGAAGGTATAATTGCAGAGTTTACCTTAAATCAAAAAAACAAATCTCGTTCCCCAATTTGGTGTTGAAGATTCATTTTGGAGCAGAGGAGAAGGCCTCTCACATCGCCTGCTACAATGGGCGGGATCCTTTGGCCGTCCACGCCAACGAGATTCTCCTGTCCCGCTGCAGTGAACGGATAATTGTCTGATCACCAAATTTTCCGTTCTTTCTGGCAATATTGTTGGGGTGTGAATGGCTGGAGAATCCCGGCCAATATCAGCAAAGGCTGTGTTATCCAGAAGAGCTCCACATTTCATGAATTATTCATTGTCTCATTGCTGTTTGCATCACTGGTGTGGAATTGCATGAAATGACTTGAGATATTTCAATAAGTTGCCATACAAGTGCAATAACATTACTTCATCTGCATTTTAAGACTCATAGGTATCTACGAGTCTTACTCATGAAGAGGATAATTCTCCCCATGTACTCCCATGATAGAAGAAATAATTCTCATAGATCTCTTCAATAATCTTGCTGAAAGAGAAACTCTAAAGTAGGGTTTTCAACCCCATTCAGGGACTTAGAATCATAGAGGAATCATAAAATCCCATTCATCCCATCGAGACTGCACCAACAACAATCCCCCCCAGGCCCTATCCCTGTAACCCCACGTATTTACGCTGCTAACCCCCCTGACACTAAACGGCAATTTAACATTGCCAATCCACCTAACCTGTAGATCTCTAGACTGTGGGAGGAAACCAGAGCACCCCGAGGAAACCCACACAGACATGGGGAGAACTTGCAAACTCCGCACAGAGGCCAGAATTGAACACGGGTCCCTGGTGCTGTGAGGCAGCAGTGCTAACCACTGGGCCACCGTGCACCCATGAGGTGTGAGTGACAGAAATTATGGGGAGCATCACAGTATTTATCCATTGCAAACTGTAGGACTGTGGCTTCATATTGTCCTGAAGGCTATTTTACAAATACCTGATCCTCGAGAACCAACATACAACCTTGACATATAGATTCCACAGGTGTAGTACAGATTCCCAGGGTCAAGTGGTCTTACTGCAACTTCCAATCTGGCTTGAAAAAAAATGTTTGTTTTAAAAAAATTCTTATAGCATGAGTCTTGCATTCTTCTTGGAAAAAAAGAGTACTTGGAACTTAAAACCCTTCTGGATGACTTCACGCAAGAAACATCTTTTACAATATCCATCTCAATCTCTATAATTCTTCTTTCCATGTTCTTAGTAATGACCTCATTTCACTTTACTCTGAATTCAGAGCCTTTAACATTTTGTACTGATGACCACAATAAACTCCCACACTTTTCAATCAATACAATTGCCGATCTTCTTCTGCCTGTCACCGGAATTGTTCTGGTTTGATTGAGAACTCATTACAGATTACAAAAGTGATCGAATTTGGGAGAGAATGGGTAGCATAATTCACTCTTGTGGCTGATGACAACATCTAAGTGTCTCAGTTAGACTACCACCTTGTCCCTCCTCCTAAACAAGCACAAATCTGTATGTGTATTGATATATATTAATAAACAATAACATATCCAAATTGCCAAAAGCATAAAGGTTGAGTTATTCTTCTCTCATGTTGTTAGAATTGAATTTTGACCCATTTTAAACTTGAGAATGTAGCTAAATCTGATCTTGAAACAAATGTTAAGTCTGAACTATTGTATAGACAGAATGAAAATATTTATCCATGTTCGCTACGAGCATGGTTAGCCATAAGTGTAGTTAAACCTCAACACCACTCTTCAATCAGTTGTGTCTTCTTCAGTTCTCTACTTGACGGCAGGTCCTTCGTAACTATTCACCCAACCATCCCAATGGGAAAAAAAAAACAATCTCTGGACCGGTTAACGATTGTGTATTAGGGCAGTTGAACCCCAGTTGTTGCCAATTAACAGGAAGCATTTGTTGACTGGTTGAAACCATTAGAGGTGGACAATAAATGCTGGTCTAGCCAGTGATGTCCACAATCCACGGCTGAATATAAATACCATAACAGGGACTGAGCAAAAACTTGGCTGACACAATTGCCCTCTGAAATGGGTCTAGAAAGCGAGGGCAGTTAGGGATGGGCAATAAATCCTGGCCCGACCAGCTAGGCACACATCCATTGCATGATTTTTTTAAAAAAAACTAACAATGAGTGATGAGTTTCATAGAAATTTTGTGAAAAGTTATATTTGGAATATCCCAAAACCAGCATTCATGCTGGTCTGGCAGCAGAATAAATGCTTTCCGGCTGGTTGCTGGTTGCCGGTTCAGATAAATGCCGGTTATTCCGGTTAAGATCTGACTCCTGTTACAATGCTTTTCCTTCCTGGGATAGCAAATTACCATGGTCGGAATTTTCCCATCCCACCCGCCACAGGAATTGTAGTGGGTGGAACACAGACCATGAAAAGGTCGATTGAACTCGGGCGGGATTTTTGGGCCTTGGGGCGAGCGTCGTTGGGAAATCCCACCCCATGAGTTATTCTGTGGCAAAGAAGCAGTCGGAACAGGAATCGAACCCTGCGCTGCTGGTGTTAATCTGATACATGTGCTCACTGTCTAGCCAACTGGGTTAACCAGCCTCCAGGTCTGTTGCTATGTTTGCACAAAAGGAAAGAAGCAAAGTTGTTAACAACAGAAAGCGTGTGAATCTATAAATGGCTCTAAATTTTGGCTGCACAAGTATCCTGTTCTTGGGTTGTCCGGGTCAGGTGAATAGTGGCTGTGAAAGTACTCTCTTTCTTCCAAAATTACAGGTTAGGACATCTTGGCTGATTCTCCCACTAAATCAATTTAGAAATTACTGACTCAAACTGCAGCCTGGAAAATTGCATTAGATCAACGGGTCACACTCTGTCTGCAATATTGGATGAGCAGAAGCTAACTTGAAGAGCAATAATTGGATCAGTTGTGCTTCTGATCCAGTTTTCAACTGAGAACCACATATTATTCAAGTTTTATTGTAGAGGTGGTAGGGGAAAAAAAACACAAATAAAAGCAAATGACAATGGATGCTGGAAATTTGAAATTAAAGCAGGAATGCTGGAAAAACTCAGCAGGTCAGGCAGTTTCTGTGGAGAGAGAAAGACAGCTAACGGGTGGAATTCTCTGGACCTTTCCCCCCCCCCTCCCCCCCCCCGCCCCAACCTCCCTCCCCTCTCCACAGTGTGTTTTTCCATGGTGGAGATGAATTGCCATTGGCTGTTGCTGGAATCTTCTGATCCCACTGAAGGGCAGCACAGTGGCATAGTGATTCACACTGCTGCCTCAGAGCGCCAGGGACCCAGGTTCAATTCCCAGCTTGGGAATGTGCAGAGTCTGCACATTCTCCCCATGTCTGCGTGGGTTTCCTTCGGGTGCTCCGGTTTCCTCCCACAGTAACGTCATTGCAGTGTTAATGTAAAGCTTACTTGGGACAATAAATAAATAAACAATTGGTTGCTAGCTGATTCATCAACACAATTCTGGAGATTAGATGTCTCAAGGAAGCTGCATGAATCAGATATAAACCCCAAATGCAAGATCAATGAAAAAACAATCCTTTCAACTCAGAGTTGCCAAAGTTATGTTTAAACATCTAAAAGAAAAAAAAACATTGATGGAGTGTGTAGAGATAAAAGTAAACTTGATTATTGATTACATGTTAAATGCAGCTTTTGTTGGTACTGTCAGTTTGTTGGTTGATACAGATTAATGTGTTTCAGATCCTCTTCCATCATTCTCATCCCCTCATGGAACGCTCATCTCTTTGGAGGCTAAACACACTCCACCACAAGCCTATAACATAGCTATGGTTGAGGAAAACCATCCATCCAGACAGCTCTTTAAATCTAGCAAGCCCCCACCTTCTCCACTGTTGAAATAAGTCAATGGCTGAGTTACTAAAGGGTGCTCTTGGCTGCCTCCTAGATGTCATTACAGAGCAGCATCAGCAGAAGGGAGGCAATGGCCCAGGGGTATTATTGCTCGACTATTAATCCAGAAACTCAGCTAATGTTCTGAGGACCTGGATTTGAATCCTGCCACGGCAGTTGGTGGAATTTGAATTCAATAAAAAAATATCTGGAATTGAGAATCTGCTGATGACCATGAAACCATTGTCAATTGTCAGAAAAACCCACCTGGTTCACTCATGTCTTTAAGGGAAGGAAATCTGCCGTCTGATGTGCGATTAAATCACTCTGGAGGCTGGATCGTACCCGGGAAATAAAGGCTTTTATTAGTAACAAGAATGGAGCATACTGCATATCAATACAATCCCAGACTAAAGGGTCACTCGGCAGTGCAGTGACCTTTATACTCCTACAGGTAGGCAGAGCCAGCCAGAGTGTACCACAGAACAATACCAACAGGTGGAACACCCCAACCCTAACCCCAACAGTGACAACAGTAACATATGTACAAGTACCCATAGTGCTAACCATCTATGGTTCAGTACCCATAGCGGTAACCATCTATGGTTCACCACACCGTCTTTACCTGGTCTGGCCTTACATGTGACTCCAGATTCACAGCAACATGGTTGACTCTCAACTGCCCTTTGGCAACAAGGGAAGGGCAATAAATGCTGGCCAGCCAGCGATGCCCATGTCCCACGAATGTGTGAAAAAAAGAAGCAACCTTGCCAACTTGGAGTGGGGTGTACCCGTGAAAGGTGCACGGAAGGGGAGGGAGAGAACCAAGTACTCGAAACGAAAGCTGTGTCGTCTCATTAAAATCGTTAATAATATACGGAGCTTGGCTTCCTTTTACCTTGGGACTGCCTGCGGTGTTTGTATATCATTTCTCTTGTGGAATCAATCAAAGCTGCTCAAAGAAAAAAGAGAATTTGAAAGTCCAAATATTGATGGAAGAAAAAAGTTCTGAACATTAAGTCACACAAGCTGTATAATAATTAGGATTCAATATAATTCATTGTCAGTGAAGTTTCAAATCATTCAGCGTATTCATTCATGTAACATCAAAATTACCAAAGCACATTGAACTTTATTACTGGCTGATGACAGATTTGCTAACACATACATGGCTGAAATGATTGATATTTTGAAATTAACATGAAAAAAAAAGACAATCTGACAATAAAGTTTCTAAGCATCACTGAGTCTGTGCACATACCACCAGATTAACTCAATAGTCCCTCAATTAAAACAGCATCAGGAATATTAACAGAGATCGACATTGGACAAGTAATATGCAATTTTTAGAGATCACTCTTCATGGAACACAAACAACCCAAAGTAATTGAAAAGATGAAGATAAACTCCTTGAACACCGTGACTGGAAGTCAGAATCCTAAAATGGAAGCCAAAGTATTTCAAGTGAATGTAATTTATACTGAGCAGTACCAGCTTGGCCACCTGATTTTTCAGTTTAAAGATAATCACGTTGGCGAAAGGGAGGCACGGGTGTCACAATGGTTAGCACTGCTGACGCACAGCGCCAGGGACCCGGGTTTGAATCCCATCTTGGGTCACTGTCTATGCAGAGTTTGCACGTTCTTCCCATGTTTGCATGGGTTTCCTCCCACAGTCCAAAGATGTGCAGGTTTGAGTGGATTGGCCACGCTAAATTGCCCCTTTGTGTCAGGGGGACTGGCTAGGGTAAAATGCATCAAGTTATGGGGATAGGGCCTGGGTGAGATTGTGATCGGTGCAGACTTGATGGGCCGAATGGCCTCCTTTTGCACAATAGGATTCTATGATTCTACCTCCAACTTGGAACACTATGAGAATCAGAAGAACAGAATTGTTACAACACAGCAGGAGGCCATTTGGTTCAGTAGCCGGAATATTTTGGTTGTTCCCACTGGTGGGATATCTTAGTTCCGCTGATGGTGAACCCACGCTGTGGATTTCCTGGTGGCGAAGGGCGCACTCAATGGGAAACCCTGAAAATGGCGGGACTAGAAGATCCCGCCGCCAGCCAATGCCAGACCATCACCACCACCACAAAATACAATGTATATGCTTGCTCCAAACTCCTCAATGAAGTGAAAATCTTCTTGTTTGATTCCTTCTGATGAGATTCCTGATGGTGTTGTTTGATACTTTCTTGCATACACTCTGTGATGGAATCCTATCACATCAATATTAGTCCAAACCATTGGGTATATTCACATTGGAAACATTAGAAATAAGGTATAGTTTTAAGTGGGGTTAATTTAATGTTTCTGTCGAGAGAAGGGTGCGACATATAATTAGATTCATGCTGGACAAAGGTATTTGTATGCACGGGGGTTGCATCAGTTCCAATTGTGTTTCAATTGTGCATAGAAAGGGTTACAGCATGAAGAGTAAATGAACTAGTAGTGATTGCTTAATCTCATTAGCGGGCCCAGGACTAAACTCTCTGGACTTGCATAGCCTCTTCCGCCTCCTTCCTCCCTCCCACCAGGAGTGGTTCACTCCAGCGGGGTTTACAACAGCTTCCAACCAATGGGGAGCTGGCGACCTGACCTCGCTGGAGTGAAGGGAGGACATGGAGCCAGGAGGTCCGGGAGTAAGTGGGGGGGGGGGGGGGGGGGTGTGCTCCCCGGGCATTGTCAGCTTGGTAGTGCCAGCATGGCCCCCGGTGCTGTCCAAGGGGCAAAGTGGTATTCCCCAGGGGGCACCTTGGTGCTGCCAACTGGGTATCGGGCAGTGCCAAGGGAGCAGGGCCAGAGGAGACGGCACCTAATGGGGTGGGGCATGTGATTGGGGAGATTGGTGGGGCTGGGGGGTCCCGCTACCTCTCTGCAGTTGGGATCAGAGGCAGAGGGAAGGAAGGGGTTGATCGGGGGTTGGCCATTGGGGTGGGGGGATCAGCATGTCAGGTGATCGGGTCTGTAGGGAGGATTGGAAGATTGGGACTGCATTCAGGAGAAGGTGGCGGGGCTGACATTGGGGGAGGGGGGATGAGGTCGGGGAGGCTGCAGCGGGCCGGAGGGAGGAGATGGTGAGGGTCAGGGTGGGTGTGGAGACATCCGAGAGGCCAGTGATTATAGAGTCATAGAGGTTTCCAGCATGGAAACAGGCCCTTCGGCCCAACTTATCCATGCCACCCCTTTTTTTTAACGCCCTAAGCTAGTCCCAATTGCCTGCATTTGGCCCATATCCCTCTATACCCACCTTATCTATGTAACTGTCTAAATGCTTTTTAAAAACATTAGGATGTGGGGGGATTGGAGGGGCAACATTGCAGGGTCGCAGGGCTGGCCAGTGATTGGGAGGCCGGCAGTGCCCCGATCTCTGTTCTGACAGATCAGCACATGCCCGCAATGGCCCGCTCAGCGCTATGCTGCCGGCCTCTTCAGTGGGAATCGGCCTGGCCTCTGGATTTTGAGTGTGATTCTCACTGAGGCACTCTGCAGTGCTCAGATTGTGGGAGATTCAGTTTGAAAATACCGCTAAAAACAAACAGTGGGATTTACTCCAGTTTTTATGCGAATTTGGCACTTAGAAATGTTTTGGGAAAATCCCGGCCACTAATGTGGGTCGAGAGCGTGTGTATTTGACCAAATCCAATCCACGTGCTTGAAAGGACTTGTGTGTTAATGGGACCAGTGTAGTTTAAGATGTACTTTGTAATCTGTATTAATCTTAAAATGTGTCTACTTAGTAAGTGAAGTAAGGGAGTATCGTAACATAATCCAACTTTTCTGGTTTAACACATGATTCTTGCTTGTTGTTAAAATTAACAGTGCTGTGATATTTTAAAAAGCAAAGGTTATGGTCTATTTGAGCCAGGGTTCCATTCTGGAATCTTCCTGTCCTGGTATAACATCAACTGGCATTGGAGCACTTTGCAATTTATTTAATGTTCAGAACCTTGACTAATGGCTTATGGTCTGTTTTAGTTTTGAGATGAAATCCTGTCTGAAAATTTTTTCCATGTCTCCATTTCTGCCAGTGCTTTTTTTCTATCTTGGCATATCATCATTCTGTTTCTGTTCTGAGGCATAATAGACTGATCTACGCTCTGCAATTTTAATAAAACTGTCCCCAAACTTCTAGATGATGCACCTGCTGCTACTATGGTCAACAATTCTGGATTGTCATGTGCCAAGATTTCAGAAGTTTTTTATTTAGTGAACACAAAGTCCCTGGACCAAGCAGTTTCTTCCGGTCCTGATGTGTTCATAGAATCCCTACAGTGCAGGAGAGGTCATTCAGCCCATTGATTCTGCACCAACTCTCTGACAGAGCATCTTTCCCAGGTCTTCTCCCTCCACCCTATCCCCACATTTGCCATCCCCCGAACCTACACACCTTGGGACACTCGGGTGAGTTAGCATGGTCAATCTACCTAAGCTGCACATCTTTGGACTGTGGGAGGAAACCGGAGCACCCGGAGGAAAACCACATGGAGATGGGGAGATGGCAATGAGATGAGGGTGAGTGTTGGTGTTGGGTCTTCAAATGTGAATATGTGGAGGTGTAATAAAAGAGAAGGATGTGTAGGGCTGAAAGGTGAGTTGGTCTGGGGAATGCTGTGCTGCAGAATGCTGAGGATATTAGAGTGGGTTTGGTATCTGAAATTGTTGTGTTTCTTACCTTCTCTGGCCTTATAAGGTCATAGAACCTCTTGGGGCACTACTTCCAAATTCAAGGGACCACATCCTCGCTGCTCACTTCCTCAGCCACCTCCATCCACTGTGTTTGCGATGTTGGCCTCTTTCCCCCTGCCACCCACAGGAAAAAAAACATTTCCTCACAGCCTGAACAGGAGCTCAATGGAAGGAATAAAGAACCTTGGAAAGCCGCCTGCCCAGGCCCTCCTTTCCATTCTTGTGTGACTGCTGAAGCCTCAAGAACCAATTCCGAATTCAGCAATTCCAATCCCTGCTAGCCAGGATCCCTTTAACTGGAAATCCTTCCACCAGTATCACTTGTCAATGTACCTGCACTTTGTGGTTAGTCAGGAAACCCAGAAGTGGAGTGAGCTAATAGCCACACCAGTCTGGCAACAATCGCATTCAGGATCCACTGCCACACCTGACTGTCACACCTGACAGCCATACCTGGCTGCCTCTTCTGACAGCCACACCACCTAAACCTGCCCCCCCCTCATCCCTCCCCACCCCCAACCCTCTATTTCTGTAATGTATTCTAAAATGTAACAGAGACCGAGCACTAAACTTTTAAAGCTTATTTATTAGTGGCTTACATTTACCGTGCAATGAAGTTACTGTGAAAATCCCCCAGTCACCACACTCCAGTGCCTGTTTGGGTACACCGAGGGAGAATTTTAGCATGACCAATGCACCTAACCAGCACGTCTTTTGGACTGTGGGAGGAAATCGGAGAACCTGGAGGAAACCCACGCAGACACAGGGGGAAGGTGCAAACTCCGCACAGACAGTAACCCAAGCCGGGAATTGAACCTGGGTCCCTGGCGCTGTGAGGCAGCAGTGCTAACCACTCTATGACTTGAAAATAGCAGGGAGAGAGAGAGAGAGAGCTGTTATTACTGATCCATTCTACACACTAACTGTGTGGAGTTTGCACCTTCTCCTCGTGTCTACGTGGGTTTCCTCCCACAGCCCAAAAGACGTGCTGGTTAGGTGCTTGGCCATGCTAAATTCTCCCTCAGTGTACCTGAACAGGTGTCGGAGTGTAGCGACTAGGGGATTTTCACAGTAACTTCATTGCAGTGTTAATGTAAGCCTACTTGTGACACTAATAAATAAGCTCTTTCCTTCCGATTTTAGCACCTTCTCTCCTGTTGGTGATTTGGTGGTGGACTTCTTCCAATTAACTAGAGGAGACACAGGGACAGGTTACAATAGTTTATTCATGATTCAAGCATGAAGGGAACTACCCCAGAGAAACCTCTGGTGGAGCTCTCTCCTGCCATACAGCTCTAACAACGCTTTAACACAGCTTTCACAGGAAAAACATTCTAATATAACTCTCAGCCGAAATTCTCCAGTCTCGCATGCCCCACCAACCGCTACCAGCGAGAACGGAAAATTTGGCGCTCAGCCAAATCTCCATTTACTGCAGCAAGACCGGAGAATCCCAGCCACGGGCGAGGTCATGTGGCCATCAGCTCCAAGTCACAGATGGAGGTGAGATTTTACGTCCTCACTCATCCCGAAAGCATAAAATCCCACCCAAGGTCAATGGACCTTCCCATGGTCCACCCCTCACCCGCTCCGATTCCCGTGACAGCGAGATGGTAAAATTCCAGCCACACGCTGTTATTCAGTGCACGGAACATTGTTTTATAATTCACACCTTGCCTAAGTAGGTTTATAATTAAACCTTCACCCTGAAGTTTGTTTGTAGCCTAGCTAAAAAATAGTCTAATCTAAAAAGTGAACAGTCTTGCTGCTAGGTTCGGCTAATGTTAGCACCTTGAGGTATGAGTATTTGACTCGTATCTGATTTTACTCTAAGACAAGGGAGTCAAATCTATCCTCACCCCCACCCTTTTACCAAATCCATCGATTCACTCTTAAAGCGGTCAAGCTGGCAGCTGTCATGTGACTGGCTTTCAAACTATCCTTTTCCCCCCTGGCAGTGGGACACTTACTCACCTGTTGCTAGAAGCTTTATTGATCAATGGTGGCTTTCAACAGATCAGGTGATTCATACCTTGTATCCAGTTAGTTATTGTGATAGTCAAAGTTGATTGGTTATTAATGCCTTAGCTATTGAGTCCTTGAATGGTCCATGGGGGAAAGGGGGGGGATCAGGATATTGAATTTGATGATCAGCCATGATCAAAATGAATGGCAGAGCAGGGCTCGAAGGGTCGAATGGCCTACTCCTGCTTCTAGTTTTTATGTTTCTATTTCCCCCCTTGATAATGCAGAAAGGGAGGCTTTTACAGGGTATGGTATTGTCTGTCCGTGGGTTCTGCTGACTTGGTGACTCCAATACGGTGAACGTGGTTTTCACTTATGTAAATTAACAGCCAGTTTAACGAAGTTTAATATGTATCTGAGCAACCAATGAAATTAAAGATCAATATTCCACATTGTACACAACATTGCACATGACACATTGTCATGACAACGGTGTGAACACAGTCAGTGGGACTGGGAGAACATGGCTGTTTTGTCTTTGATATGATTGGTAATATTTTGACTCCCTCATTATCACCAAGGGTAATTATTACTACTATGAACGATCCATGTGCACGCACACCCTGCCGTGCATTTTGGATGCTTTGGTGGCTGCTTATGTGCATGAAGAGCCATGGAATTTCCAGACCACTTATTCCAAAGATCCATGAGCCGTTTCCCATTCTCTACACTCAAAATCCAACTCATCCAAGACACTGCTGTCTGCATCATATCCTGCACTAACATGCCTTCCTGTGCAGACGGACTCACTTCAGCTTCCAATCCTGTACTATAAATTTCAATTTTTAAAATTCTAATTTCTTCTTAACTTCACACCTCCATAACTCTGTAACCGCCTCCAGACTGAATCATAGAATCCCTACAGTGCAGAAGGACGCCATTCGGCTCATCGAGCCTGCACCGACAGCAATCTCGCACTGCCTCTGTCCCCGTAACCCCTTGTATTTACCCTGCTAGTCTTGCTGACACTAAGGGGCAATTTAGCATAGCCAATCCCCCTAACCAACACATCGTTGGACTGTGTGAGGAAACCGGAGCACTCGGAGGAGGGAGAGGGGGAGAACGTGCAAACTCCACACAGACAGTGACCCGAGGACAGAATCGAACCCAGGTCTCTGGTGCTGTGAGGCAGAAGTGCTAACCACTGTGCCACCCGTGCTGCCCTTACACTTTGGAAATGTTGTTCTATTTGAAAGGTACTTCATAAATGCTGGATGTAATTGTTGAAAATCAATCCCACACCGCTTGTATACAACCCTGAGTGACAAAATCAGAAGCAGCAAAGCATAGATGTTTTGCACAGAATGCTACATGGCACTGGGCAAGGGAGACCTTTCAAGGAAAATGCCATTCTTTATTCCAAAATGCAGCAGAAAAATGGCTCTAATCTAGATATCAGATGTGTTTTTCAATCGTTGCGTTCACTGTAATCTATATTTGTTCTCGCTATCATATCAGGCATGTTCAGTTCTGCAGAGGAGAGCACAACATTAAGAAGGTGACAAAGAACACATTAAGTGAGTGGCCAAAAAGCAGCAAGTACAGGTAATTGTGGGCAAGTATGAGGTCGCCCAATGAGCACCTTCCAAACCAGCGACCTCTACCACCTGGAAAGACAAGGGCAGCGGATGCACCGCCACATGCCCCTCCAAACCACATACCATTGGGATCATGGCCGGAATTCTCCAACCTCGCCGCAGCTGGGATTCTCCAGTCCCGCTGCTGAGATTTGGCCGAGCAGTTCTCATTGGCAGTGATAGTGGGGCGGTGCAAGACCAGAGAACTCTGGCCAATATCACAGATCTTCTACCGTTCCCGAATCAAAGCCCTGGAACTCCCTCCCTATCAGCACTGTGGATGCATCTATGTTGCATGGACGGCAGTGGTTTAAGGATGCAACTCACCACCGCCACCTCACCAGGATAATTAGGGATGGGCAATAAATGCTGGGTTCGCGCACTTGCCATGAACAAATAAAAAACAGAAAAGCCAGATAAGGGGTGGGATTCTCTAGCAGTTCGCGGGCAATGGGATTCTCTGGTCCCACCAGCAGCGCACACCCACATATGGGTTTCCCAGCGGCATGTGGTGACTGCAATGGAAAATCCCATTGACAGTGACAGGACCAGAGGGTTCCGCTGCCTGTGAACAGCATGCTGCTTCCTGCTTTTGAGAAACATGCAGCTGGGAGTCTGGAGAATCCCACCAAGATCGTTTTCTTCATGGAGAGGAAGTTGGAACTATAGAGGGGCCAAGATGTTTCACTGTCCATGTACAGAGATTACTACTAGCTAGCTGACAGGTACAAATCCAAAGGTTTAGTGGAATGTTGGTCTTCTTATCGTGAGGCTTCAAGTACAGGAACAGGGATGTCTTTCTGAAGTTATGCAGGGCCTTGGTGAGGCCACACCTGGAATATTGTGCGCAGTTTTGATCTCCCTATCTGAGGAAGGATATTCTTGCTCGAAAGGGAGCACAGCAAATGTTTACCAGACTGACTCCTGGAATGGTGAGACTGATGGATGAGGAGAGATTGAGTCAGTTAGGATTATATTCCCTGAGTCCAGAAGAATGAGGAGGAGTCTCATAGAAATCTATAAAATTCTAACAGGACTAGACAGGTGTGACGATATTGTGCCTTTAAGTCATGTATTTGAGTCATGTTCCTGTGCAGGGTGTATCTCGCAGTCCCTTCCATTTTATCGGTGCCATTCCATCTACAACTGGTACCCTGTATTGTTACTGCAGCAGCATAATTGGTCACGTGACTGGGGAAGCTGGGCATACACAGGATGTTCAAGCTTAAATGCTGTTTTGGAGTTGAGAGAGAGCAGTGTCTCTATTTTCCCCTCTCTCAAGTCTGGAGACTGGAAGCTGCCAGCGACTAAGTTTAACTCTGTGAGCTTTTGCTGTTTTGAGGATACATCCTTCCTTGAAAATTGCTGTCGGGATCTCTGTCCAGAAGTTTAAAAAGCTGAAAATCCAGTATTACATGAGCATACTTGTGTTTGTGCTAACTAATTCTGAAGAAAGATGTATGTCTGTGCAGCATTGCTTTAAATTGGAACAACAGAGATAGCTAGCTGTTAAGGATTATACTTTGCCATGTCTAAGTATTTTAATTGGTCAATGCAATGCTAATTCTTTTTGTTATATTCTAACTGTGTTCTTAAATAAAGTTTGTTATGATAAAAGCTTCCCAGTGGGTCACTTGAATCATACCCGGAGTGAAACACCTTATGCTCACCCTAATGTCAAAATCAAATGTAAAAGTTGAGGTCCAGGCAAACTTCATAAAATACCTTGGAGTTACTGGTCTGGCCCTTAACACAGGGTAGATGCAGGAAAGAAGTTCCCAATGGTGGCGGACTCCAGAACCAGGGGTCAGAGGTTGAGGATAAGGGGTAAACCTTTTAGAACTGAGATGAGGAGAAATTTCTTTACCCAGAAAGTGGTGAGCCTATGGAACTCACTACTACAAGAAGCAGTTGAGGCCAAAACCCATTGTATGTTTCAAGAAGGAGGTTAGATATAGCTAACCAAAAGAGAAAATGCTGGAAAATCTCAGCAGGTCTGGCAGCATCTGTAAGGAGAGAACAGAGCTGATGTTTTGAGTCCAGATGACCCTTTGTCAAAACTGATATAGCTCTTGGGGCAAAAGGGATCAAAGGATATGGGGGGAATGGGGGATTCAGGCTATTGAGTTGGATGATCAGTCATTATCATAATGGATGGTGGAGCAAGCTCAAAGGGCCGAATGATTTATTTCTGCTCCCAGTTTCTATGTTTTTATCTTAAGTAGATTGAAGTATGATGAGCAGACGACTACATTTTATTTCTGGTAAAATTTTGATCCGACCTCAATTGTAATACTCTGCACCATGCCTCAGGAAGTATGCATTGGACTTGATCTTCTGCGTACATTCCAGATTTACCAGAACGATACCAGGGCTTATAGGCTTAAACTATCAAGATAGATTGCATAAAGTTGGTTTGCACATGGAATCCTGAGGAGTGATCTAATCGAGGGCTTGAAAAGGACGAAAAGATTTGATCGGATAGACGTAAGATACTCTCAGGTAGGAGAATCTAGCAAAAGCGGACACTAAAAATCAAAGGCAATCCGAAACACTCTCACCCAAAAGTTGATTCTGGGTTAATTGAATATTTAGGGGTGGCAAGGTAGGATAGTGGTTAGCCCAGAAAGGCTGCCTCACAGCGCCAGGAACCTGGGTTTGATTCCCGTCTTGGGTGACTGTCTGTGCAGAGTCTGCGTGGCTTTCTGGGTGCTCTGGTTTCCTCCCCAGTCTGAAAGATGTGCTGGTTAGGGTGCATTGGCCGTGCTGAATTCTCCCTCAGTGTTCCCGAACAGGCGCCAGAGTGTGGCGGCTAGGGGATTTTCACAGTAACTACATTGCAGTGTTAATGTAAGCCTACTTGTGACACTAAGAAATAAACTTTATTTTAAGACTGAGATTGAGAGATTTTTTTATGAGGTCGGGGATATGAATCAAAGATGAGGGAAATGAGTTCCAGTACAGATCACCCATGAACAAATTGAATGATAGGGACTGAGTGTCCTCCACTTGTCCCTATCTCATAGTGTCATTAGACAAGTAATATTATAAGCAGGAGAGTGCTATATATTTTAATTAACTCGCAATAATTAATAACGTTTTAAATGAGATATAGCTGTGCTTCATTTAAAATACCATTTGCTCTTAATGTTCAAGAAATGATTATTTCTTAATTTATGGTCAAGGAATTTGTTACATTTTCTGACAACGGTCATTAAGTAATTATTGTTTCTTCCTTACCTCATTGATTATATAATAATTATACATTACCTGATTGATTATATGTTGACTTTCTACTGGAGGTGAACATTATACAGTATAATTCCCACAATAAATTAAAGTGAATCAAACCAGCAATGGTACATGTTAATTTATTAGTGCAGTGCGATGGGGGAACCGTCCCTGTCATTTGTGTACTCACAGATCTGCATGTACCATTAATTTATTAGCGCAGGAGGCCGGGAGATTACAGCGGGGCGATCTGTTCTGGGTGTCCGACTCCGAGTGCCTCTCCCAGCACCAGATTTCTGACGCTGTCAGCTCCGTACTGGAAATAGGCACAGAGCTGTATTGGTATGCAGGGGGGATTTTAATGTTATTTAAATGTGAATAGTGGGCCCGGGATTGAAGTCTCCAGGCCCGCTAACATCTCTCCACAACCACCGCCACCCCCGCCCCCCCCGCCGCACCCGGCCCCCGCCAGAGTGTTTCACTCCAGTGGGGTTTAGAGTAGCTCCCCACTTGCAGGGAGTTACTGGCCCTACCCTGTTGGGGTGAAGGGGGGGCAATTGGGGTCCTCCCAAACGTCGGGTAGCGGCAGTGTGGTGGTCCCTGGGCAGCGCCAGCCTGGACCCAGGGAGCCCCTTGACACTGACCATCGGGCATGGGGCATTGCCAAAGGGGCAGGGGCATATGGGATGGCGGGGCCTAGGGGGCGACTGGTGGGGGTGGGGTTCCTGCTGTCACTCTGCATAGGGATCTGCTGGGGAAGGAGGGAGGCCAGTGATCGGAGTGGGCTGGGCGGGGCGGGGTCAGCCTGGGCGCGGGGTCAGCATGGTGGAGGGGTCGGGACCATGGGGGGGCGGTGGGGCTGTGGGGGGATTGGGACTGGGGCATTGAGTGGCGGGATTGGGGTGGGCCAGGAATGGCCAACAATGCAGGGATCGCTACCCAGTAATTGAGCTGACAGATCGGCGCATGCACAGTGGCCTGCTCAGTGTGCTGATTTCAGCCTCTCCAGCGAGAATAGACCCCGCCCCCTCAGATTTAATGATCTTCACGCTGGTGGCCTCTGCAGTGCCCAGAGTGTGGGAGATTCTTCTCTGAACTCCCACTGCAAAAAAACCGCACCAAGTACTCCAGTTTTCACACAAATTCGACACTTGGAATTTTTTGGGGAGAATTCCGGCCGACAAGTTCACAAATGAATTACCACAGTCTCCCTTCAAAAGATTTTGTAAAATATAATTTAATTATGAAGAGAATTATCTGGAAAATAATTTTCAGGATGCAAATTGTTCTCACATCATGTGCAGTTCATCAGTGAAATAATAACCAACAAATCTACAGGCACAAGACATAGCATGGTGGCACAGTAGGGGCAGCACAGTGGCACAGTGGTTAGCACTGCAGCCTCACAGTGCCAAGGGCCCAGGTTCGATCCTGGCTTGGGTCACTGTGCGGAGTTTGCACTTTGTCCCTGTGTCTGTGTGGGTTTCCTCCGGGTGCTCCGGTTTCCTCCCACAGTCCGAAAGACATGCCAGTTAGGTCCATACTAAATTCTCCCTCAGTGTACCCGAAAAGGTGCCAGAGTGTGGCAGCTGGGGGATTTTCTCAGTAACTTGATTGCAGTGTTAATGTAAGCCTTCTTGTGACACTAATAAATAAACTTCAAGTCTGTGTCAGCTGTAGCTCATTTGATAGCACTCTGCCATGTGAATCACAAAGCTCTGGATTCAAATCTCATTCCAGGGTTTGAACATGAAAAACAAAGTTGATAATTCTGCGCAGTACTGAGAGAGTGCTGCAGCTTTGGTGTTTTGCTTGAGATGTTAAATTATGGTCCCAGCTGGGAGAAAGTAAAATATAGCATTGCACCGTTAAAAAGAAGTGATATCCCTTGTGTCCTGGTCAATATCTCTCAAACAAGAATCATAAAAAACAGAATAGGTGGTCATTATCACATTGCTGTTTGTAGAGAACTGAAAGGGAGAAGGTGTCGTGGTATTATCACTGGACTGGTGTCCCAGGGTAATGCTCGGGGAACCCAGGTTCAAATCCCACCAAGGCAGATATTAAAACAGGAATGCAATAAATCTGGAATTAGAAGTCGAATAATAACCATGAAACTATTGCTAACTGTCACAAGAACCCATCAATTTCCTTTAGGGAAGGAAAGTCTGCATGTGCTCCGGCTTACATATGATTGCAGATCCACAGTAATGTAGTTGACCCTTTAATGCCCTCTGCACTAGCTTAGCAAGCTACTCAGTTATATCAAACCACGAAAAAGTCAAAGGAATGAAACTGGATGGACTGCCCGGTATTGGCCGAGGCACCGAAAACAACAACAGCAAACCCAATCTTGTCAACCCTGCAAAGTTCTCCTTACTAACATTTGGAGGCTCATGTCAAAATTGGGAGAGCCGTCTCACAGACTAGTGAAGTCTGACGTAGCCTTGATCACGGAATCACACCTAACAGATCACGTCCTAGACATCACCATCCCTGGGTATGTTCTGTCCCACCGACAGGACAAACCCAACAGAGGTGGCGGTGACACAGTGGCATACAGTCCGGTGGGGGTTGCTCTGGGAGTCCTCAACATTGACTCTGAATCTCATCAAATCCCATACGGTTAGGTCAAACATTGACGAGCTGATTCCCCTGTCCCCACTCCACGCCCCACCTCCATCTTCAGCTGATGAATCAATGTTCCCCCATATTGAACCCCACTTGGAAGAAGCACTGAGGCTGGAAAGGGCACAGAATGTACTCTGGATGGGAGACTTCAAAGTCCAGCACCAAGAGTGGCTCGGTAGCACTACCACAGACCAAGCTGTTTGTGTCCTAAAGGACATAGCTGTTAGACTGGGTCAGCGGCGGGTGGCGAGGGAAGCAGCAAGAGGAAAAAAGATACTTGGACTGATCCTCACCAACCAGCTGCAGATGCACCTGTCCATGACAGTATTGGTAGGAAAGTCCAATCTTCACATTGAAATTAGCCTCCATCATGTTGCGTGGCATTACCACTGTGCTAAATGGGACAGACTTTGAATGGATTGAGCAACTCAAGACTGGACACTGTGGGTCATCAGCAGCAGCAGAATTGTATTCAACCACAATCTGTACCCAGGAGGTAAAAACAGTAAAACAGGAAAATAAGAATACTGGTCTGAACTCTTTCTTCCTTTTGAGTAACTTTATGGTCTGGTCTATCCTCCACCACACAATTGCCACCAATCTGGAGATCAACCTTGGTTCAATGAAGAGTGGCAGGAGGGCATGCCAGGAGCAGCACCAAGCATACCTAAGACTGAAGCGTCAAGCTAGTGAAGCTACAATTTGCGTGCCAAACAGCGTAAGCAGCATATGGTAGAGCTAACCGATTCCACAGCCAACATATCAGATCTAAGCTCTAAAGTCTTGCTAATCCAGTCATGAATGGTGGGGGACAATTAAACCATTCACTGGAGGAGGAGGCTCCACAAATATCCCCATCTTCAATGATGGAGGAGCCCAGCCTATCAGTACAAAAGACAAGGCTGAAATATTTGCAACAATTTTCAACCAGACATGCGAGTGGAAGATCTGTCAGTGCCTCTTCTGGGGGTCCCCAGCATCACAGGTGCCAGTCCTCACTCCACACGATATCAAGAAACAGCTGAAGATACTGGATACTGCAAAGACTGTGGGCCCTGACAATATTGTGGCAATAATACTGAAGACTTGTGCTCCAGAACTTGCCACGCCCCAAGCCTAGCTGTTCTAGTACAGCTACAGCACTGGCATCTACCCAGCAATGTGGAAAATTATGCAGGTGTGACCAAGACAAATCCAACCTGGCCAATTACTGCCTCATCAGTCTACACTCGATCATCAATAAAGTGATGGAAGGGTTTATCAACTATGCAATCAGGCGGCACTTGTTTCGCAATAACCGACTCATTGATGCTCAGTTTGGGTTCTGCCAGGGCCACTCAGCTTCTGACTTCATTGCAGCCTTCATTCAAACATGTACAAAAAAGCTGGACTCCAGAGGTGAGGTGAGAGTGACTGCCCTTGACATTAAGGCAGCATTTGACTGAATGTGGCATTAATGAGCCCTTGCAAAACAGAAGTTAATGGGAATCAAGGGCAAATCTCTCCACAGGCTGGAGGCATACTGAGCACAAAGGAAGATGATTGTGGTTGTTGGAAGTCAATCATCTCAGCTTCAGGGCATCACTGTAGGAGTTCCTCAGAGTAGTGTCCGAGACCCAAACATCTTCAGCTGCTTCATCAGTGACCTTCATTCTGTCATAAGGTCAGAAATGGGACATTCGCCGATGATTGCACAATTTTCAGCAACATTTGCGACTCCTCAGATACTGAAGCAGTCTGATCCAAATGCAGCCAGACCTGGACAACATTCAGCTGAGAAGTGGCAGGTGCGTTCACATCACACAAGTGCCAGGCAATGACCATCTCCAACAAGAGACATTCTAATATCACCAGAAGATGCTGGAAAATCTCAGCAGATCTGATAGCATCTGTGAAGAGAGAATAGAGACTATTTTAGAGTCTGAATGACCCTTCGTCCTTTATTGTTTTCGTTTCAGATTCCAGCATCTGCAATAATTTGCTTTTATATGAGATTATAACGTCACCATCTGACTTTCAATGGTATCACTTTCACTGAATCCCCACTATCAACATCCAAGAGACTCCCATTGACCACAAACCGAACTGGACTAGCTACATAAATAGTGTGGCTACTAGAGGGACTAGGAATTCTGCAGGGGGTACCTCAACTCCTGACTCACAAAGTCTGTCCACCATCTACAAGGCAGAGGTTAGGAGTGTGACGGAATACTCTCCACTTGCCCAGATGAGTACAACTCCATCAACACTCAAGAAGCTCAACACCATCCAGGACAAAGCAGCCTGTTTGATTGGTACCCCTTCCAGAAACATTCACTCCTTCCACCACCGACAAACAGTGGCAGCAATGTGTACTATCTACAAGGTGCACTACAGAAAGTCAGCAATGTTCCTTCAGCAGTGGGTCCCAAACTCACAACTGCTACCATCTAGAAAGATATGGGCAGCAGATACATGGGAACACCACCACATGGAAGTTTCCCTCCAAGTCAGTTACTGTCCTGTCTTGGGGATATATCACTGTTTCTTCTCCGACGCTGGGTCAAACTCCTGGAACCCCTTCTCTAGCAGCACGGTGGGTGTACCTACACCACAGGGACTGCAGCAGTTCAAAAAGGGCCTTCAACAACAGGCATATTGTCAAGGGAAATTAGGGATGCGCAGTAGAATCATAGAAACCCTACAGTGCAAGGGGAGGCCAGTTGGTCCATTGAGTCTGCACCGACAACAATCCCATCCAGGCCCTATCCCTGTAACCCCACATATTTACCCTGCTAATCCCCTGACAGTAAGGGGCAATTGAGCATGGCAAATCAACCTAACCCAGACATCTTTGGAGTGTGGGAGGAAACTGGAGCACTTGGAGGAAACCCACGCAGACACGGGGAGAATGTGCAAACTCCACACAGACAGGTATTGGTTGGTAAAGACAGGTAAAGGCTGGTATTGAACCTGGGTCCCTGGCTCTGTGAGGCAGCAGTGCTAACCACTGTGCCACCGTGCCGCTAGCCAGTGAGACTCACATCCGGTAAAAAAAAGGAGCTTGTTGTGGACAAATTAGCTGCAGTGTTTCCTACGTTACAACAGTGGCTACACTTCAATAGGATTTCATTGGCGAGAAAGCACTTTGAGACATCTGGTGGTTGTGAACAGTTGCATATTGATACAAGATTTTCTTCTATTTTAAAAGTAAATATACCTAATGGACTTGCATTCCCAGCTCTCCATGCCCTAAATAACATTTCAAAATGAATTTATGCAATTTTCCAGAAAGAATATCATCAACCCTTTGGCAACTGTAGATCGAATTTTGGAAAGACATCAGCTGCCTGTAGATTCATAAGCTCGAAGAAAGCAAGGAAGGAAAATAATACCTGAGAAAGAAAGGACCACATTTCCAATAACATTTCCTTGTCTCTTTCAGAGATATCTCAAATGGTTCAATTAGTTTGTTGAAATGCTGAAATTATTGTTTTTAGTGGGTGAATACAGTAGCTAAAAGTATCACTGAAATAAAATGATTAGTTCCTCCACAAGGGAAAAATCTATGTCATTCGGATCTTCAGTATGTACTCACCTGGAATTCAGCCTGGTTTTTCATCCCATTGGCTCTTTAAGTGTTGAAATCACTGATCACTTCGAGATTAGTTCCACATTTCGAACCTGAAGTTTGAATTACCCACAATCTAAGATATAATTTCAGCCGTCTGAAATCCGCAAGAGTTATAGAATCGTACAGTGCAGAAGGAGGCCATTCAACCCATCAAGTCTGCACCAACCACAATCCCACCCAGGCCCTATCCCCATAACCTCCTGCATTTACCCTAGCTAATCCCCCTGACACTAAGTAGCAATTCATCATGGCCAATCCACCTAACCCGCACATTTTTGGACTGTGGGAGGAAACCGGAGCACCCGGAGGAAACCCACGCAGACACGGGGAGAATGTGCAAACTCCACACGGACAGTGATCCAAGCCGGGAATTGAACCCGGGTCCCTGGCGCATGTGAGGCAGCAGTGCTAACCATTGTGCCACCGTGCCGTCTTATGAATGTCCCTCTATCATTATTTCATCATCAATTGCCAGGATGTGCTGCTATTTTTTAAATCTAGGTTTGAGAGCATGATCAAAGTTCTCCGGTCTTGCACACCCCGCTACTGTTGCCAGCGAGAACAGAGAATTTGGCACTCAGCTAAACCTCCTTTCACGGCAGCACGAGCAGACAACCCCAGCCGCGGGCGAGGTGAGAGAATTTCAGCCCATATCTTTGACTGTTTTCGTAAGGAAGTTCCTTTTCCGAATGAATGTAAGCAGCCTCAGCCATACCACACCTCTTCTGTTTGTGTGTACAACACTGAAGAAAGCAAAGAACCCCACATTGTGGTCTTAGCAGACTGGATATTTCTCAAAATGTCGGGATAATCTTTCTAATTTAAACAACATCAAGTCTGATTTCCCATTTCTGTCATTGCAGCTAATAATTCAGCTTGTCATATCTCATAGAAGCTCCACAATGCAGAAAGAAGCCATTCAGCCCATCGAGTCTGCACCGATTCTCCAACACAGCATCTTTTTATTATTATTGATTTATTATTGTCACATGTATTAACATACAGTGAAAAGTACTGTCTCTTGCGCGCTATACAGACAAAACATAACGTTCATAGAGAAGGAAACGAGAGAATGCAGAATGTAGTGTTACAGTCATAGCTAGGGTGTAGAGAAAGATCAACTTAATGCAAGGTAGGTCCATTCAAAAGTCTGACAGCAGCAGGGAAGAAGCTGTTCTGGAGTCGGTTGGTACGTGACCTCAGACTTTTGTATCTTGTTCTGGAAGGAAGAAGTTGGAAGAGAGAATGTCTGGGGTGCATGGGGTCCTTAATTATGCTGGCTGCTTTGCGGGAAATGTAGACAGAGTCAATGGATGGGAGGCTGGTTACCCAGGCCCAGGTCCTTGCTCTATATCCGTAACACATTTATCCCGCTAATCCCCCTGACCTACACATCTTGGGACACTAAGGGGCAATTTGCCATGGCCAATCCACCTAACCTGCACATCTTTGGACTGTGAGAGGAAACCCACGCAGACACGGGGAGAATGTGCACACTCCACACAGACAGTCACAGTCAAGGTTGGAATTGAACCTGGGTATCTAGCACTGGGAGGCAGCAGTGTTAACCAATGTGCCACCATGCCATTCAACTATGTTGGACATAACACTTGAGAATCCAATGCAGTGCTAAACAATGAAAGATTTGCTTTATAAGCTGCAATTATAATGTGCAAGAGCAAATAGAAGTTCTGTTTGGCTTCCTGCTTCCTTATATATTAAATGTAACTATGAACTTAATACAATAATTATCAAAGTTTTGTGTAAGGCTCGAGGAGTTAAGGAGTGATTTTAATTTTTATTCATCCTCTCTGTCAATAGCTTTGCAGTGAATGTCATTATTGTAAAATTCCAAAGTATGTCTTATGGTAAGGAGATACTTCTACTCGTGTGAGACAAACTGCTGCTTCTTTTCTTTGATATGTTTATTAATCAGAGACAAGGTGCTCAGGGAGGGTCAATGTTCATGTTTTTATTCATTCAGCCTCTTATGAGAGGAACACACATTTCTAGGTCATTCAATTATCTGTGCTTAGGTGGGCTTAATTCTGAAGGCCATTAGGAAACATAAAATGTCTCAAGGATCTGCTAATGTTTGTTTGAGACTTACTAGAGTTAATACATCCATGTCGGTTTATGTCATAGCTTAGCAACCAAAAATACGAATTATTGTAAAAAGTCTGCTGAGTTATTTGAGAAATAAATTCAAATTGTATGGCTTTTTTTAGTTATATTCATATAGTGCACAGCTGAGAAATAGAGGCAGGACGTATACATGGATACAGCATCATTACTTCAAAGTAAATCTAATTCCCCTGTCGCCCCATACATCTCGTTAACCATTTCCTCTGTAGTGAACACAACCCTCTCTGAAGGTGAGTCACACAGACTCAGAATGTTAACTGTGTTTCTCTCTCCACAGATGCTGCCAGACCTGCTGAGTTTACCCAACATTTTCTGGCTTTACAACACAACATTCTTTGCTTAGAAGTCTGACGCAGTCTGGAACTTGGACACCTGAGCAGTTGCCAATATCAGTGAGCCATTCTGCAAAGGTGTTTGTTTGCTGATTTACGAATCAACTTGCACGCTGGAGTTCCATTTCCATGGACAGCCTAAAGGAGGCTAAACAACAGGAGAAGATACCAAGTGCCAATATAAGTTAGGACTGGAATTTATCTGTTAGCTTAGTGGAGAAGGTGGTGAAGAAGGCATATGGCATGCTTGCCTTTATAGGACGGGGCATAGAGTATAAAAGTTGGGGTCTGATGTTGCAGATGTATAGAACGTTGGTTCGGCCGCATTTGGAATACTGCGTCCAGTTCTGGTCGCCACACTACCAGAAGGACGTGGAGGCTTTGGAGAGAGTACAGAGGAGGTTTACCAGGATGTTGCCTGGTATGGAGGGGCTTGGTTATGAGGAGAGATTGGGGAAACTGGGGATGTTCTCCTTGGAAAGACGGAGGATGAGGGGAGACTTAATAGAGGTGTATAAAATTATGAAAGGCATAGATAGGGTGAACGGTGGGAAGCTTTTCCCCGGGTCGGTGGTGACGTTCACGAGGGGTCATAGGTTCAAGGTGAAGGGGGGGAGGTTTAACACAGATATCAGAAGGACATATTTCGCACAGAGGGTCGTGGGGGCCTGGAATGTGTTGCCGGGCAAGGTGGTGGAGGCGGACACACTGGGAACGTTTAAGACTTATCTAGACAGCTATATGAACGGAGTGGGAATGGAGGGATACAAAAGAGTGGTCTAGTGTGGACCAGGGAGTGGCGCGGGCTAATTGTTCCTGGTTTCTCGTTTCAAGGCTTCATTCTATGATCATCTTGCTGGTGCCAGTACAGAGCGAGACTGCGGATAGTTGGAAACCTGTCTCGGGGGCAGGGAATTCATATGGTGTTCGTGGAAGTGGAAATGACTAGGGTTGGGAAGCATTTTCCGATCAGGGCCATTGTGATCTCCTGGACTCGTTTCGATCGCCTCAGGGGGTCGGAGAGGAATTTCCCAGATTTTTTTTTCCCCATATTGGCCCTGGGGTTTTTCACTCTGGGTTTTCGCCTCTCCCTGGAGATCACATGGTCTGGAATGGGGGGGTGGGGGTGAGTTAATAGGTTGTAATGAACAAAGCATCGTAGCTGTGAGGGACAGCTCGGTGGATAGGATATTGGTATGTAGATAGGCTGGAAAATTGGGCAGGGATCCTGGATTCAGGATTCAATCCTGGACCGGGGAGTGGCGCGGGCTTGGAGGGCCGATGGGCCTGTTCCTGTGCTGTATTGTTCTTTGTTCTTTGTTCTTTATTCTTTGATTAATACTCTATTGTTGAGCTTTCAAAATGGTTCATCTGGTAGCAATATTGGATCAATGAGGATGAAATAAGAATTAAATTGATGAAAAGCATGAGCTTTTACACAGAAAGGGACTGCAATGCAGTAGAATAGAAGAGTTTATTTTCTTTTGCATGGGGAGCATCCATCACAAGATCTTTGAGCTCCAGAATTAGGCCAATTCCCTGACCATGTGAACCACAGCGTTAAAGTGAATGCTGCCAAAACCTTGAGTCTACATGTCATGACATGGGGCCCGATTTTACCATTGCATTGCGGCCGTTTTCAGGCGCGAAAACTTGGTAAAGTCGGGCATGAGGTGAATAGCGCGATCCGCGCCCGCGCAGATTCCTGCTTTACCAAGGCCCACAAATGGCTGCGATCGGATCCGCGCCTGATTTAAATTTAAATTGACTTAAGGAGCTGGACACCCAATCTTACCTGCATTTCCCCCTTTACCATTGCGTTCGCATCCAGATTCGGCGCGAAACAGGCCTGCTCGGCAAAGGTCTGTTTCGGGCGTTCCAGCTTCTGAAGAGGTAAGTTCAGAACTTCCAGCAGCTCTCTAACTCAAATCGGTAGTGGGCGAGGAAGGGAGGCGGGCCAGACCATTCTCTGGTGGGGGGGAGGGAGGAGGGAGGCCCGATTGTTTTCTGGGGAGGAGGAGGCCAGATGAATCTCTGGTTTGGGCGCGGGGGGTGGGGGGGAGGAGGAGGAGGAGGAAGGCGGACCAGATGGATTTCTGTTGGGGGGGGGCAGGGGGGTCCGCTGCCACACTGCGGGCGATCGGTGGGGGGAAGGGGAGTCCGCTGCCACTCTGCAGGTGATCGGTGGGGGGGAAATGGGGCACGGGGTCGCGATCAATCTGGTTGCGGGAGGGGGGCGGTGGGGGGTGGATAAGGGGGACAGTTATGTTGTGGGGGTTGGGGCAATGTCTCTGGGGGCCGTCACTCCTGGGCCGCTTTTTGCGGCTGAGGAGCGATGTGACAGGGGAGTGTTCTTCAATGTTTTTTTCTGCGCATGCACAGTTCAAAGCTCCGATCGGAGCTGCAGAGTTTCGGGTGCGATAAGCCCCACCCATAGCGCGATTCAGACTCGCAATTTTTTTTCAGGCTGTGCGTCTGGTGGCACCTGAGAACAAGTTTCCAAGTCAGATCTGAATTATGCCCAGATTCAGCGCTCAGAATCAAAATGGTAAAATCGCCCCCATGGTGTCCATTGGAAAATCTACCAACCAAGGTTTTTGTTGACCAGGGCTTTGCCACAAACCTGTTTCTTGGCTCGGAGACCAGCATTTATTTCCTATCCCTAGTTGCCCTTGGTGGTCTGCTGCATCTTGAAGCACAGCAGCACCTGTGGTGTAGATACACCCACAGTGCTGTTAGGGAGGGAATACCAGGATTCCTGGTATTCCTGAGACAGTGAAGCAACGGCGATATATTTCCAAGTCAGGATGGGGAATGACTTGGAGGGGAACCTCTCGGTAGCAGTCCTCCAGGTATCCACTGCTTTGTCCTTCTAGATAGTCAAAGTCATGGGTTTGGAAGGTGCTGCCTAAGGAACTTTGGTAAGTTTAGGCAGTCTATCTTGTAGATGGTACACACAGCTGCCACTGTTCATCGGTGGTGGAGGAATTGAATGTTTGTAGAAGGTGCAGCAATCAAGCGGGTTCCTTTGTCCTGGATGGTGTCAAAAGGAGTGTTTTGGAGCTGCACCCATCCAGACAAGTGTGAATGCTCCATCACACTCCTGACTTGTGCCTTGTAGATAGTGGGCAGGCTTGGGGAGTCAGGTGATGAGTTCCTTGCCACAGGATTCCTAGCTTTTGCCCTTCTCTGATAGCCACAGTTCAATTTCTGGTCAATGGTAACCCCCGGGATGTTGATAGTGGGAGATTCAGTGATGGTAATGCTACTGAAAGTGAAAGGGGGTGATGGTTAGATCCTCTCTTGCTCAAGATAGTCATTGGCTGACACTTGAGTGCTGTGAATGTTGCTTGCCATTTGTCAGCCCAATCATTCATATTGTCCAGGTCCTGCTGCACTTGGACATGGATTGCTTCAGGATCTGAGGAGTCACAAATAATGCTGAACATTGTGCAGTTATCAGCAAACTGACCTTATGATGGAAAGAAGGTCATTGATGAAGCAGTTGAAGATGGTTGAGCCTAGGACACTACCCTGAGGGTCTCCTAGATATCACATTCTGTTCTCCTCAGTCCCTGATCAACCAGACACCATGATCCATGAAGGTCCACATTGAGTAAATTCTCACACTTGGCTAGGCTTTAAGTCAAGGTGAAATCTTGCAGTGATGCCTTGGAGCTGAGATGATTAATCTACTGACTGAGTTCCAGGTATTGTTTATGTTTAGAGTCAGAGAGTCACAGAGGTCTACAGCATGAAAGCAGGCCCTTCAGCCCAACTTGTCTATGCCGCCCTCTTTTTTTAACCACTAAGTTAGTCCCAATTGCCTGCATTTGGACAATATCCCTCTGTACTCATCTTACCCATGGAACTGTCCAAACGCTTTTTAAAAGACAAAATTGTACCTGCCTCTACTACTGCTCTGGAAGCTCGTTTCGGGCGCTCACAACCCTCTGTGTGAAAACGTTGCCCCTCTGGACCCTTTTGTATCTCTCTCCTCTCACCTTAAACCTATGCCCTCTATTTTAGACTCCCCTACCTTTGGAAAAAGATACTGACTATCTAGCTGATCAATTCCCCTCATTATTTTATAGACCTCTATAAAATCACTCTGAAGCCTCCTACGTGTGGTAAACTACTGTTAGCTTATTACCTGTATATGTGACATGCCTGGACACATCCCTGCCGGCCCTACCCGAGACTCCTCCTCCCCCCTGGTCCAGGTATAAAGGCGACTGCTCCCCACCCCCCTGCCTCAGTCTGGACCAGTTCATCGGCATGGGTGTGCTCCAACTCTTTTGCTAATAAAAGCCTATTTGTTCTTGCACACAAACTAGTCTTTGCTCGATTGATGGTGCATCACTCCGCTCCAGAGAAAAAAGTTCCAGTCTATCCAGCCTCTCCTTATAACTCAAACCATCAATTCCCGGCAGCATCCTAGTAAATCTTTTCTGCACTCTTTAGTTTGTTTTGTCATATTGTTTTCTGGGAACATAAGTACATGTAACATTTTACATGTTAATATATAAGCTTTTTTAATTAGGGAGAGAGTGTAGCATATTGCAAGATCTGATTTGATTTGATTTGATGTATTATTATCACATGTATTAACATACAGTGAAAAGTATTGTTTCTTGTGTGCTATACAGACAAAGCATACTGTTCATAGAGCAGGAAACGAGAGAGTGCAGAATGCAGTGTTGCAGTCATAGCTGTGTATAGAGAAAGATCAACTTAATGCAAGGTAAGTCCATTCAAAAGTCTGATGCCAGCAGGGAAGAAGCTGTTCTGGGTCAGTTGGTACGTGACCTCAGACTTTTGTATCTTTTTCCCGATGGCAGAAGGTGGAAGAGAGAATGTCCGGGGCGGTCCTTAATCATGCTGGCTGCTTTTCCGAGGCAGTGGGAGGTGTAGACAGAGTCAATAGATGGGAGGTTGGTTTGCATGATGGATTGGGCTACATTCACGACCTTTTGTAGTTCCTTGCAGTCTTGGGCAGAGCAGGAGCCATACCAAGCTGTGATACAACCAGAAAGAATGCTTTCTATGGTGCATCTGTAAAGGTTGGTGAGTGTCGTAGCTGACATGCCAAATTTCCTTAGTCTTCTGAGAAAGTAGAGGCATTGGTGGGCTTTCTTAACTATTATGTCAGCATTTTGTCCTCTCTGCTGCCCTTTCTGCTGGGGAGGTGTAAATTAAAGTTAATTTGAAAATTGCTGCGAATCCAGGTGGGGATCTTTTTCCTTTCAGCCGGACTACAATTCATATTTAGACGATCTTCTAGACATTTATTTTATTGAATCTTAAAAGTCTCTGAAGCAGATGTCTGATTGATTTTGTTTCCTTAGTTTATAAGCGGTAAAGCACAACCTGTGGAATTAATTATATTTTATAGACATGATGTGACAAGTTACAGCAAGTTACAATTATGCACATTCAGTTGTAAAATCAAATTTATGCTGGTGACTGGGCAGCTACAGACACATAATTGATTAAATGGGTCAACAACAGCAAACCCAGGGAATGATTCTTACAGTTTAGCAAAGGCTTCTTCAAGTGAATGGCAGCATATTAGTGTTGCATCAAAGATCCACCAACTCAAACTGGCAGTCCTTAATGAACTCCACCATCCCAATCAGAACATTATTGTGTTTCTTTGCTGTTACCATGTGTACGTTACATCTCCAGTTTCCCGAAGCCTGTAATCCCAATGCCAGCTCTGTTATTGTTCCATTACAATAAATCAAATCAGCAACAATCAGGAAAATAGCTTTGTGTTTCCACCCCAGTGGTCTAATGTCTTGAAAGAACTATGGGTTGCAACGAGTGGAGGATGATTGGGACGTCAGCATCTCCACAAAATCTGATTGTTAAAGGGTGTTAAACTGTCCTCTGACTTGCATCCTACGCAACTGCTTCCAATTTCATTTGAAGAACATTCTCAAAAACTGTTATCAGTAAGATAAAATATAATATATAACGTGGACAACACTGCAGGAACTGGACTTCAAAATTCAAACACATAGAATCCTTACAGGACAGAAGGAGGCCATTCAGGCCCATCAAGTCTGTACTGACCACAATCCCACCCAGGCCCTATTCCCGTAACCCCACACATTTACCCTGCGAATCCCCCTGACATTAGGGTCAATATAGCATGGCCAATCAACCGAATCTGCACAATTTTGGACTGTGGGGGGAAACCAGAGCACCCCGGAGGAAACCCACACAGAAACCGGGAGAAAGTGCAAACTTCACACACACACAGTCAACCGAGACCGGAATTGAACCTGGAACGTGGGGCCCTGGCGCTGTGAGGCAGCAGTGCGAACCACTGTGCCACCGTGCTGCCCAATCATGGGCCGGAATTTTCTGGCATTCATGCCAGCAAGATTTTCCCATCCCGCTGCAATGAATGGAGATTGGGCTTGTCGCCAAATTCTCCATCTTCGCTGGCGTGAGTGGGCGGTAAGATCGTGTCATTGGGATCTTTACATGACCCAACCAATTGAATTTCCCTGATGCTTAAAATATAGACATAAAGTCTAGCCAAGTATTTGTGTGGGAATTTAGTGCGGACCATTATGGATCACGGTGACTGGTTGATCAGAGACTCAGGAGAACAGAATGTGACAAACATTTGTGACACTCTGAATGCAGTAATCAAAATTCATATCTTTAGGAAACGTATGTCCAAAAGGTGACTTTGCCTCAAAGCCAGTACCTGCAAATCAGGTGTAAGCATTTTAGAATTTCTAAGAGTTCATTTGCATCATGTTGCTCTTGGAATAAAATCTCACTCTGTCCAACTGCATCAAATGCAACCTGCCTGTAGACTAGTTTACAATGCAAGGGCAAACAGGAAGGGAGCTGGAGGCTGCAACATGGCAAAACTTCACATTCTGCTACTTTCACAGCAGGAATACCTAAAAGCTGCTGGTTACGATATAGGCCCTTGTCCTTCAACTGCCCGACAATTTCCTAAGAATGATTACAGGGAATGTTCCCACTGCCTCCTCCCCACATCCAAAGCTGTTCTCAATTCAGAAAGTGCTGGAAGAAACACTGCAAGTCTGTCAGTATCTGTGGAGAGTGAAAAAGAGTTATTGTTTCAAGTCCAATGTAATGGGAAGAGTCATATTGGACTCAAAAACATTAACTCTGTTTCTCTCTTTCCACAGATGCCACCAGACCTGCTTAATCCCAGCACTTTGATTTTTATTACGGATTGCCTGCTTCAGCAGTGTTTTGCTTTCGTTTTCAGTCCAATACGTCTCAGCTATAAAAAGATAAAGTTGCCTTTGTCCCAGATGACCATAGGCTGCTCTCCCCTTTAAGGGGAAGAGCTGACTGCTGGTGATTTAACCTGAGGGTCACTGCACCTCAGGCGAGGGGCAAGGTTGAGAAGGTGGGGCATAACCTCAGCCGGTACAGGAATTGATCCAACACTGTTGGCGTTGCTTGGCATCACAAACCAGCCGTCCAGACAACTGAGGCTCAGCTATAAACTTCCATGGTCTGGATATTGCAGTGAGAATAACAGTGAGCCCATCAGCATCGAACATTATTATGGATCAGTCGGACTGTAGAATAATTTGTCAGCTTTGCTCTTAAGGAGAGCTTTGGCCACTTACAATGTACAGTAGAAATATAGAGTCATAGAGTCATAGAGGTTTACAGCATGGAAACAGGCCCTTCGGCCCAACTTGTCCATGCCGCCCTTTTTTTAAAAACCCGAAGCTAGTCCCAATTGCCCACATTTGGTCCATATCCCTCTATATCCATCCTACCCAAGTAACTGTCTAAATGCTTTTTAAATATATAAATATAAATATAAGTACAGGCATACTCTGTGAATGATTTTCAGATCATCTCAATTAATGGCTGTAAAGTCATGTGGGCGTCACGGTGACATGGTAACACAGTGGTTAGCACTGCTGTCTCACAGCGCCAGGGTCCAAGGTTTGATTCTGACCTCGGGTCACTGTCTGTGTGGAGTCTGCACATTCTCCCCATGTCTGTGTGGGCTTCCTCCGGTTGCTCCGGTTTCCGCTCACACTCCATAGATGTGCAGGTTAGGCTGATTGGCCATACTAAATTACCTGTTAGTGTCAGCGGGTTTAGCAGGGTAAAAACGTGGGGTTACAGGGATAGGGCTTGGGTGGGATTGTTGTTGGTGCAGGCTCGATGGGCCGAATGGCCTCCTTCTGTATGATAGAGATTCTATGATTCTATGATTCCAAATGCCTGAATTCCTGATGTGCGCTCAGTTCACAAACTAAAATAAATGACCCTTCTTGCACACTTCAGCTCCAGAAAGTATCAATGGATTTCTCTGTTTTGACAATTTTGTTTCCACCGACCAATTGGGACCATCTGGTTGTAATCTCCTTTTCCTTATACATCTAGTCTTGTCAAAGATGCATTTCATCAATGTCATTGCCTCTGCTGTTCATCAATGGGATTATACAGCATCACCATGCTGCAGCCTCGAGGTAATCCCAACAACAAAATAACTGTTCTACAGCAATCCTTTCCTTTCACTCTCTAACTAAGGCAGACCCCCAGCTCTTTCCTTAAGTGGAGCGACCTTTAGCAGCTACTCGAGTTGGACTACGTGGAGTTTGCAATATGTACAGACCTAATGTAAGCTCAAAATAGCAGAATATTTAATGATAAACTAGGCCATGACAGAAAGTAAGAAAGTCTGACATTTGTATAATGCCTGCTATGCCCTCAGGATATCTCTTAGTGCTTTACATCTAATTAAATATTTTTAAAACATTTTCACTGTCGTAATATTCGGGGAAGCAGAATTTCAAGGCACAGCTTTGATTTGTTTTCTGATCAGGGCAGCATGGTGGCTCAGTGGTTAGCACTGCTATCTCACAGCGTCAGGGACCCAAGTTCGCTTCCCAGCTTGGGTCACTGTCTGTGTGGAGTTTGCACGTTCTCCCCGTGTCTGCATCGATTTCCTCCGGGTGCTCCGGTTTCCTTCCACAGCCCAAAGATGTGCGGGTTAGTTTGATTGGCCATTGCGTCAGAGGAGCTAACTGGGGTAAGTATATAGGGTTATGGGGATAGGGCCTGGGTGGGATTGTGGTCGGTGCAGACTCGATGAGACGAATGGCCTCCTTCTGCACTGTAGAATTCTACGATTTTTTGACTTTAAAGCTTGCTCACAGACATTTATCATAAAGTTACCAACACGGACTTTCAGTTTATCAGTTTTCACGTACATCACAGCACCCTTTCTGTATTCAACAATAATAGTAGCAGTGCAACTCCATACTTCTTGCTAAAAAGAACCACAGTCGCAATTATTTACTCAGAATAAACATTACGCAGAGGGCCAAGAGTTATCAGATATATAAGTCCGAGGGCAGACATTAATGACCACAGATTACGGATGTTCACCAGAGCTTAGTCCTCACTGAAGCTATAAACTGGGATATTACGCCTCTGTGAAGTGGGGCAGGGATTTGGAGATCATAGTACAATACAGGTTGAGCATCGTTTGAATTATACACAATGCTGACCACATGAAGTGTGTCTCAATTTCAATATCAATGAGAAAGGTGTTAGGATGTTTCATCTGTAGGGGTTAATGCTTTTTCATTTATACGTGGGTCATGGGCTCCGCTGGCTGGGCCAGCATTTATTGCCCATCCCTACTTGCCCTTGAGAAGGTGATGGTGAGCTGCCTTCTTGACAACTGAGTGGCTCGCTAGGCTATTTCAGAGGGTATTTGAGAGTGAACGACATTGCTGTGGCTCTGGAGTCACATGCAGGTCAGACCAGGTAGATTGTAGTGAACCAGATGGGTTTTTTCCAACAATCAACTTTGGTTTCAAGGTCATCAGTAGATTCTTAATTCCAGATATTTTTTAATTGAATTCAAATTCCACCATCTGCCGTGGCGGGATTCTAACCGGGGTCCCCAGAACATTAGCTGCGTTTCTGGATTAATAATCTAGCGATAATGCCACTAGGCCATTGCCTCTCCTTGGGACTAAGGAAATAGTACCACCCACACAATGATGTAGAGAGCCACATGGGAGTAGTAGAGTGCAGCAGTGAGTCTGGCTGAAGTTGGCATGAAAATAGCACTTGTATCCTATATGTGTGTATATGGTAAAAAAAAAGCAAATTACTATGGATGCTGGAATCAGAAACCAAAAGAGAAAATGCTGGAAAATCTCAGCAGATCTGGCAGCATCAGTAAGGAGAGAAAAGAACTAACATTTCTAGTCCAGATGACCCCTTTGTCAAAGCTAAAGCCATATGTATATATGGTAATGTTTTATTAATAAACAGTTACTGCTCAACCATACAAGCCTCTAGACTGCTTCATGAAATAACGTACAACCTTATAACATATTCACCTGTAACATGCCTGGTGCCCAGATTTCAAGACGTATATAAAAATAAATTGCATACACATAGCACCTTTCCTGACCTCACCACATTTCAAAATGTTGTACTGCCAGTAAAGTGCTTTTGTTGAGTGCGCACACCTTCTGCAATTTCTGTCCATTAATTATATACAAGGTGGTGAGCAATGCTCTGATACATGCTTGGCAGGTGAAGCTCCAGATAGTAAACAAATGAAAATTTATGCTTCATGTTTGCGAAGAAAAAATTTGAGACCTAAATTCACTGCAGTTGTGAATGGACGAAACTGCAATAGAAATAGCTGTCATTCCTTTCCATTCAGCTGTTTTCTTCTCTTTCATTTGCCTGCTCTTCCGAAGGCTCTACTCATGCAGAGGTTTAATTCCACAACCATCACTCCCTTGCCAAAGTCATCACCTCTCACCTGAACCAAGAACGTGGGAGTTGCTAGGCTATTTTACAATAGCAATTGTCATAGGCAAACTTTGGCTTGTCCTCTGACCACACACACATCTACCTTCCAGCAAGAGTTACTCAATGGTCATCAGCAAAGTTCTTTTCTCCATTTCTAAAAAGGACTCCTTAGTTCCCACACTGGCATTCTACTAAGATTAGCAAACTTAAAAGATGGGGACCAATAGATCATTAAATTCAGAACAACAAAAGCCATTTGGCCCGTTAACAACACCCTTGTATGATTATTTTTATTTGGAGTCATTGAATCATAGAGATATACAGCATGGAAACAGGCCCTTCAGCCAACTCCTCCATGGCAACCAGATTTCCTAAACTGAACTAGTCCCATTACCTGCATTTGGCCCATTTCCCTCTAAACCTTTCCTACCCAAGTACCTGACCAAATGTCTTTTAAATTCTGTAATTGTACCCAACTCTACCACCTCCTCTGGCAGCTCATTCTATATACACACCACTCTCTTGTGTGAAAAAGTTGCCCCTCAGGTGCCTTTTAAATCTTTCCCCTCACCTTAAACCTACACCCTCTAATTTTGGACTCCCCTACCCTGGGGAAAAGACCTCGGCTATTCACCTTATCTGTGCCCCTCATGATTTTATAAACCTCTATAAGGTCACCCCTCATCCTGCTAAGCTCCAGGGAAAAACGTTCCAGCCTATCCAGCTTCTCTATTTTAAACTCACAGAAAGAAACTTGAAGTCTCTACCATCACGGTCCATAGCTCCAGACTACAACTTACATGGAAAAGTGTATGTTGCTACAGTAACTTGGACTCCCTGAGCAAACTGTAACAAGGCACTATTTAACATTGTAAATTGATTCCTGACTTAATTTCATTTAAGACCCTGAAATTATACTTTGAATCGCATTAGACAAACACTTAAGGTGTTTGCCTTCCACTGTGTCTCCGCAACTGAAACAATTTCCTGCAAGTGAGTAAATACAGTAGAGTGAGAGCATTTGAAATTCAGGTCCTGTCAATATTGATCTGCTTAATTAGTTCATTGATGCAGATAAGGCCCTTGATTTGCCATTAAACTCACGCTAGCCAATTTCAAACTACTTTTCCAGGAAACTTTGGAGTGAGGTCACAACAGGAAGATCAGAGGGTGAAGCAGCAAAACTCAATGATTTGGGTCACTGTTCGAACGATCATTCGAATGGGCGGCACGGTGGCGCAGTGGCGCCTCACTGTGCCAGGGACCCGGCTTCAATTCTGGCCTCGGGTGACTGTCTGTGCAGAGTTTGTACGTTCTCCCTGTCTCTGCAAGCATTTCCTCTGGGTGCTCCAGTTTCCTCCCACAGTCCAAAAATGTGTGGGTTAAGTTGACTGGCCATGATAAGTTGTCCCATAGCGTCAGGAGGATTAGGAGGGTAAATGTTTGGGGGGGTTGTGGGGATAGAGCCTGGGTGGGAGTGTTGTCAGTGCAGGCTCGATGGGCCAAATGGCCTCCTTCTGCACTGTGGAGATTCTATGATTCTATCCCTGGAGAATCCGGCCTACCAATCCATTTCCCTTCCCAAAGTTGTCAATTGATCGCAGTGTTCTCTAGAAATCTGATCCAACAACTTAGAAAACTGCAGGGGAAAAGTTTTTTCTAATCTTTGACCTTGCCGAAACTTTGTAGAATTTGTAATTCTCTAAGATATATAGATCACTTACTTCAACCTTTTCAGAAGCTTTCTTTTGTAACAAAGGGGAATACAGTGAGGAATCTTACAATCACAACGGTGATTTATTAAACAACAGTTAGAATTATATATCGACAAGCTCAACACAGATTCAGGCCTAGTCCCACTGACACCCGAGCTCTCACAGCGGTTTCCACCTACCTGGACTTGCACCCTTGGGCAGTACGGTGGCACAGTGGTGAGCACTGCTGCCTCACAGCACCAGGGACCTGGGTTCAATTCCCGGATTGGGTCACTGTCTATGTGGAGTCTGCACATTCTCCCTGTCTTGGGTGGTACTTGCGATGCTAAACAAAAAAAATAAATAAACAACACTGGGATGGTCATGTGGCCCACAAACACTAGCCCCTTAAAGAAGCCAACCTATCAGGCTTTCAATTTTTAAATCTCCTGTTTCTTAACTTGAGTGACGGAGCGGAATGGTGGCACAGTGGTTAGCACTGCTGCCTCACAGCGCCAGGGCCCTGAGTTCAGTTCCAGCCTCGGGTCACTGTCTGTGTGGAGTTTGCACATTCTCCTCGTGTCTGCGAGGATTTCCTCCGGGTGCTCTGGTTTCCTCCCACAGTTCAAAGGTGTGCGGGTTAGGTTGATTGGCCATGCTCAGCAGGGGATATGTGAGGTTACGGGAATAGGGCTGGGTGGGAATGTGATCGGTGCAGGCTGGATGGACCGAATGGCCTCCTTTTGCACTGTCGGGATTCTATGTGACAATCTGTTGGCTGCTTGATCTTTTCTTTATTGTTCAATCTCTTGTGTTCTCGAGTCTTCCTGATGATTCTTCGTCGAATCTTTTTCCAATCAATATTGTTGATCTCGAGTGGTTATAATTGAAGACTATTCTTCAGAAACAACCCTCATTGATCTGTGTCCTGTCAGTATAACTTGATGCATGCCTTCAACTCTACATCTACTGGATGCATTTCAGTGTCTTGCTTTGTGATAAAAGGGTCACAAAGTCCAGATACTTTCAGGAAATGATCAATGATGAGTCACAAATTGCTTTCCTTATTTGTGCCCTTTTATGTTCCGCCTGTCTGCTGCTGCTTGCTCTGGTTTACATTATCCTACAGTCATATGTCAAGATTCTGAAGCCATTTTTCCACATGACAGATCTGGGAAATCAGTTACATCTAAGCAGCAGATCATGGATTAATAATAGTTCAGAATTTTCCTTCCAGCTCTATTCTGCAGCCTCTGAGATAAATGAGAGTTTATATGTTCAGAATCCAACGTGAGATGTCCAATCATTAATTCATTATCTCATCTCAGCCGTCCTATAAAAATCCATACTTGGACCAAAGCAGCGGATTTAAATTGTGCGCAGTCACTGGACTCAGTTTGCGCTCCCTTTCTACTTGAAAGAAGCATTTTGAAAATGTTTCACAGCTAAAACTCTGGTTGAGGTTGCTAACTGACTCCGCTGGTGACTTGCGCATGTTTTGATTTAAAGCATTTCCAAAGTGTGACCAAAGGCAAATTGGATATACGTTCCCTCAGTGCATGCGGAGGACATTCCTAATCCTTAAGTACACGCCAGTTTTTTTGAAATTAAAGAGACATAAGAGAATACACAAGCTCTGGGGCGGCACGGTGGCACAGTGGTTAGCACTGCTGCCTCACAGCGCCAGGGACCCGGGTTCAATTCCCGGCTTGGGTAACTGTTTGTATGGAGTTTGCACATTCTCCCCGTGTCTGCATGGGTTTCCTCTCACACTCCAAAGATGTGCGGGTTAGGTGGATTGGCCATGCTAAATTGACACTAGAGCCAGGGGGATTAGGAGGATAAACACTTGGGGTTATAGGGATAGGGCCTGGGTGGGAATGTTGAGGTGCAGGCTTGATGGGCCAAATGGCCCCCTTCTGCACTGTAGGGATTCTATGATTCTATGGGTGCATTTCATGGGGCTTTCTCAGGCAGTTGGATGTATGCAATTGCATGTGAAAAGGGAGTTCTGTCATGTTGGAACTGCACTGGGTGTGTGGTTCTGACAGAGGGGAGTGCTGCCTGACAGTGCTTGATGAAGCCCCATTGTATCTGCTATTGGAAGGTCAAGCCAGTTGGCTGCCAGATAAACTTAAGCTTTGGGCTGGAGGAAAAACAGGAATAGGGAATGGAAACGTTTTTATAGATACAAGAACATAGAATAGAGGCATGGACTATTTTCTAAACGGTGACAAAATTCATAATGCTAAAGTGCAAAGGGACTTGGGAGTCCTAGTCCAGGATTCTCTAAAGGTAAACTTGCAGGTTGAGTCCGTAATTAAGAAAGCAAATGTAATGTTGTCATTTATCTCAAGAGGCTTGGAATACAAAAGCAGGGATGTACTTCTGAGGCTTTATAAAGCACTGGTTAGGCCCCATTTGGAGTACTGTGAGCAATTTTGGGCCCCACACCTCAGGAAGGACATACTGGCACTGGAGCGGGTCCAGCGGAGATTCACACGGATGATCCCAGGAATGGTAGGCCTGACATACGATGAACGTCTGAGGATCGTGGGATTATATTCATTGGAGTTTAGGAGGTTGAGGGGAGATCTGATAGAAACTTACAAGATAATGAACGGCTTAGATAGGATGGACGTAGGGAAGTTGTTTCCATTAACAGGGGAGACTAGGACGCGGGGGCACAGCCTTAGAATAAAAGGGAGTCACTTTAGAACAGAGATGAGGAGAAATTTCTTCAGCCAGAGAGTGGTGGGTCTGTGGAATTCATTGCCACAGAGGGCTGTGGAGGCCGAGACGTTGAGCGTCTTCAAGACAGAAATTGATAAATTCTTGATTTCTCGAGGAATTAAGGGCTATGGGGAGAGAGCGGGTAAATGGAGTTGAAATCAACCATGATTGAATGGTGGAGTGGACTCGATGGGCCGAATGGCCTTACTTCCGCTCCTATGTCTTATGGTCTTATGGTCTTAACATCAATGGTTCAAGTGAGGAAGAAGTTTAGCAAATCACCAGTTTCAGATCTGAAGCATTGGTGTCCAAAGGTTGTAATCACTTAGGATGAGTACTTGTACTTGATGGAGATGCTCAAAAGACGTGGGTTGGAAGAGGCAGCAGATTGCCTTGTCTCTGATTGAGACGAGCTAGAGAAACCAAGGTCAAGTGGAGTGCTGTGAATATGAGCAGGCGTGTTTACAAGGATGGAGATAATTTATGGTGGTTAGGAGGGCAGTGAACTCAGAGGAGACCGAGCAAGAGAAGGCAATATCGCCAAAGATGGGGAGTCACTCAGTGCAGAGATTACGGGAAGAAAGCAAGATGGAGTCTCAGTGAGAAACAAGGGCTGCAGCTTCGGGGGCAATAGATAACCAAGCTTTGATGGAGGTGGGTGTGAAGCAGTGTTGCTCGGAAGAGAATAAGATGTCAGGCAGAGGGGCCAGATGTAATTTGGTGATGAAGGCCACTCCGCCAACACAGTGGTTTCAGTTGTGCAAATGTGGAATACATGGGTTTAATAAAGGGATAGAGTGTTGCATCCTATGATCCAAACTTCAGTCACTGCAACCATCTACATTATGGTCAGTCTATAGAACTCTGCATATCTGTTGGAGGCACAGTAAGAAGTTTAACAACACCAGGGTAAAGTCCAACAGGTTTATTTGGTAGCAAAAGCCACAAGCTTTTGGAGCCGAAAGGCTCCGAAAGCTTGTGGCTTTTGCTACCAAATAAACCTGTTGGATTTTAACCTGGTGTTGTTAAACTTCTTACTGTGTTTACCCCAGTCCAACGTCGGCATCTCCACATCATATCTGTTGGAGGCACAGTGGTCAAAACTGCTGCCTCACAACACCAGGGAATTTGGTTCAATTCTGGCCTTGGGTGACTGTGTGGCATTTGCACGTTCTCCCCCATGTCTGCGTGCTTTCCTCCAAGTGCTCCAGTTTCCTCTCACAGTCCAAAGATGTGTGGGTTAGGTGGATTGGCCATGCTAAATTGCCCCTGTGTGTTCAAAGATGTGTAGGTTGGGGGAATTAGTCATGGTAAATATGTTGGTTTGCAGGGATAGGGCAGGGGGAGAGTGGGTCTGGGTCAGATACTCTTCCAAAGAGTCACTGCAGACTCGATGGAATGAATGGCCTCCTTCTGCATTGTAGATATTCCATGGTTGTATATTGTTGCATGGAATCTTCATTTCTGGTATTTTGTCTCAAAACCTCAGCATTCAATTTTTTTTTAAGACTATTTATTCGTGTCACAAGTAGGCTTATGTTAACACTGCAATGAAGTTACTGTGAAAAACCCCTGGTTGCCACACTCTGGCGCCTATTCGGGTACACTGAGGGAGAATTTAGCATGGCCAATAACCCTAACCAACACATCTTTCAGACTGTGAGAGGAAACCGGAGCATCCAGAGGAAACCCACGTAGACACGGGGAGAATGTGCAGATTCCACACAGTGACCCAAGCCGGGAATTGAACTCAGCTCCTTGGCGCTGTGAGGCAGTAGTGCTAACCACTGTGCCACCGAGCTGCCCATACCCAAACATGAGAAGGGAATACATCTCAAACTGCATAATCAATAGGTCAATGTTTCAAATATTGTCCTATTCATCCTCATGGGCAGCACGGTAGCACTGTGGTTAGCACTGCTGCCTCACAGCGCCAGGGACCCGGGTTCGATTCCTGGCTTGGGTCACTGTTTGTGTGGAGTTTGCACATTCTCCCCTTGTCTGCGTGGGTTTCCTCCGGGTACTCTGGTTTCCTCCCACAGTCCAAAGATGTGCGGGTTGGGTTGATTGGCCAGGATAAATTGACCCTAGTGTCAGGGGGACTAGTTAGGGTAAATGCATGGGGTTGTGGGGATAGGGCCTGGGTGGGATTGTGGTTGGTGCAGACTCAATGGGCCGAATGGTCTCCTTCTGCACTGTAGGATTCTATGATTCATTAACTCAGGGCATTCTCATTTCATGTGACTACCAGCATGGTAGGGGGAAAATTGCACAGACTGTGGCCTTTCATTGTCTGGCAATCACCATGTTCCATAAGAAGAAGAAAATATACATTGGATAAGCAGGAGAGGTAGCCAAAACTGCATTGCCCTTGAAGTCTAATTGACAGGAAGACACTGCAGATGATACTGGTAGATTTAATCACTATGATTGTATTTTAGACAGAAGCTTTCTCCTGATCAATCGCAGCAAGTGACTATGACAGAGCACACATTAGTCATGAGCTTGCTGCAAGTGGAAGATTCCATAGTTTGAAAATAATGTTGACATTTCCCGAGTCTGCGTGAGGGAGGTTGACGAAAGTCATTAAACGACCTGCAGAAGGTACAGGGGCGAATATTGAGCAGCAGATGATGGCTGTGCGAGCAATAGGTGCACTGGGGACAGAAATATGCCTTAACTAAGAGTTAGAAAATGTCAGAGAAATGGACTGGAGAGACATAGGTGACCAGGGTTCAGGAACAAGAATGTAACTGGTGAATTTTGGACAACCGAGGGCAGATTGTGATTACCAGGGCTGCAAATATTCAGATGAGAGAAGGAAAAAACTGATCATGAGAGGAATATTAATTGTGAAAATAATTCCTCAGTGCAAAGACTGTGAAAGTCCGAGGATTGAAGAGAAACAGATGAAAGGCTGTGCCCATACATATATCAGGCTGCTATTATGAATTCCATTTAACATTAAGCTTGTTGAAGTCTGCAGTTGCAAATAAAGACCTACAACAGAGATAAATTATAAATGTTGATGGAGTAAAATATGAATCCTAATTCCTCAGCCCAATGAACAACTATCATTTTGTTTGTTTTATTCTAAATTGGGATTGACAAAAAACAGAACTTGCTCAAGGCACAGCTTGTCACTAACTGGGAAATGATTGTTTTATTTGTTTAGCTTCATACTCTTTTATGGGAGAGTTTGTCAGCAACCGAGTGCAGCGGCAGAGCAAATATTAATCCATCGCCAGTCCGGCAAAAAAAGAAAGGCGAAGAATTGGTTTACGGTTCCGCTCAATGGTAGCTCTTGGGACTTGATTTGTAGGCAGCACCAGGATCGGCGTGCACCCCACCCCAGTTGGCATTCCTCTGCTCGGTAGCATGCCTATCCACCACCCACATCCCCCCGCCACTCTTCCCACCCGCCGCCCACCCCCCCCCCCTCCTCCCCCCCCCCCCCCCCCCCCCCCAGCCCAGGCCATTTTTAGAGAGGCAGGATAGGGGAGCATCAGAGATCCCTCCGACCCATGGCTGGCAGCCAATCATTACGTTTAAGTTTATTATTTATTAGTGTCACAAGTAGGCTTACATTAACACTGTTACTGTGAAAATCCCCGAGTCCCCACACTCTGACGCCTGTTAGGGTACACTGAGGGAGAATTTAACATGGCCAATGCACCCAACCAGCACGCCTCTCGGACTATGGGAGGAAACCAGAGCACCCGGAGGAAACCCACGCAGACACGGGGAGAACGTGCAGACTCTGCACAATAACTCAAGCCTGAAATGGAACCCGGGTCCCTGGCACTGTGAGGCAGCAGTGCTAACCACTGTGCCACTATTAAGGGCAAATTATAAGAAGCAAAATAAAAGTGGCAAACTGAGATTTTCTAATTGTTTTCCAGATTCTCAAAGGTGGCATGCACTTGTTTAGATGGCTGGCAGTGGCCTCTGAATGCATGAAGGCAGGGTGGAGTGGGGTAGTGGTGGAGGGGGGGGGGGGGGTTGGGGGTGGTAATGGGTTGTGTGTGAGTCGGGGGTCTCGATAGGTAACAAGGCTCTGTGGTCCACCTTGGCTGCCAGGTTGGTTCAGTAGCTACAGGCCACCTAATAGAAGGATACAAGGATATACCCCCCACCCCGCAGCCCCCTCACCAGTGATGGCCTAGCTATAAAAGACATATTATAAAAATTTGAACTTGAAGAGTTGGAGGGAGGGCACTTCCATTTTGGAGCATCCCCTTTCTCATTTACCTGTAATCACAGCCTGCTCATCTTTTCCAGCTGAAACCCCTCTGATTCACTCCCCAGCTTTGAGGACCTACCTGTCATCATCAAGTGTGCTGATAGCTAAGCTGAGACCAGGATCTGGAAGCGGGTGGGTGCAGGTGGTGCCAAATACCCATGCCTGGAACCAGCGAGGGCCATGCTCCATGTGGCAAATGGAGTTTCTCATCATCCAGCCTGATCACATAGACTACCGGAAAGGCTTTAAAAAGATCAGAACAGGAGCGTTCCAACCTTGTTCAAGCTGATCTGTTAGTGTTGGAGGGATTGGAGGGGAGTATTGAGTGCAAGTTGAGGGGAGGTTAAAAGGGTGTTGGGCATGAAGGGGTGATTGGGGAGGTTTGAGCGTGGGTTGGGGAGTTTGGACGGTTGAGGAGGTTGGGATTGGAAGGGCTTTGGGAGGAGATTAGCTACAGTGTTGAATTATTTTAGAAGTGTAGTGATTTCTATGTAGCACCTTGCACATTTTCCATGGCTAATCCCCCTAACTTAGACATCTTGGGACATTAAGGGGCCAATCCACCTGCTGCCTCACAGCACTAGGGACCCAGGTTCAATTCCTGGCTTGGGTCACTGTCTGTGTGGAGTTTGCACATTCTCCCCGTATCTGCGTGGGTTTCCTCTGGGTGCTCCGGTTTCTTCCCACTGTCCAAAATTGTGCGGGTTAGGTTGATTGAGCATACTAAATTGCCACTTAATGTCAGGGGGACTAGCAAGGGAAATACGTGAGGCGACAGGAATAGGGGCTGGGTGGGATTGTGGTCGGTGCAGACTCGATGGACCGAATGGCCTGTTTCTGCACTGTTCGGGATTCTATGAGACCTAATCAGCACTGTGGGAGGAAACCAGAGCACCTAGAGGAAACCCACGCAGACACGGGGAGAAGATGTAGACTCCGCAAAGTCAGTGACCCAAGCCGGGAATCGAACCTGGGTCCCTGGCGCTGTGAGGCAGCAGTGCTAACTACTGTGCCACCGTGCTGTCCAACATTTTCTGTTTCCACATCAGATTTCCTGCATCTGCAGTATTTTGCTTTTGTAACTGTTTCTCACATGCTCTAAACTCAACCATCCTCATCAAAGCATCTCCATTTACTGACCCAAAGCGACCTATGAATATATCGCAGGAGATCTGTCCGTAGTGTGTTTGCTTCTCAAAGATGCCTGAGAGCTATCACTTGTTGGCAGACTGTCGACAGTTTGTACTACGGGGATAACACTTCCACGAGCGTGAAGTCGCTGCGGCATCAAAATTTTACTTCAACAGATTCTTCCGATCCCCCAACAATGTCTCCTACCTGTCAGCGGGTCATAAGGCAGAGGCCTCATCTGCAAGAATAAACGTTATTCACTTTCCCTGTGGAAAGGAAGCATCAACGTGATATAAATGCAGAACTTGTATCCGGCTTTGTGTCTAGTTTCACTAAAGAACTGATTGTTACTGTTTGCAGCCCACCAATCTGATGGAAAAAAGATGGTTTGCACTGCTGCCTCATAGTGCCAGGACCCGGGTTCAATTCCAGCCTCGGGTCACTGCCTGTGTGGAGTTTGCACGTTCTCCCGTGTCTGCGTGGGTTCCCTCCAGGTGCTCCGGTTCCTTCACACAGTCCAAAGATGGGCGGGTTAGATGGATTGGCCATGCTAAATTGCCCCTTAGGGTCAGGGGGATTAGCAGGGTAAATGGGTGGGGTTCCAGGGATAGGGCCTGGGTGGAATTGTTGGCGCTGCAGGTTCGATGGGCCGAATGCCCTCTTTCTGCACTGTAGGATTCTATGATTCTATAATTCTAAGGTGTCAGGTGCACCTCAGACCTGACCATTCATGAGCAAGGATTCACCCCTATACCTCCTGGGTGCCCATTAATGTCCAAACTTCTAGGCCAGGAATTCATAGAATCCCTAGAGTGCAGAAGGAGGCCATTCAGCCCATCGAGCCTGCACCAACAATAATCCCACCCAGGCCTTATCCCCTATTAATGGACTCACTCACAAAATTGAGGAGCCAAATCAAGAAAATTGAATTTAGGGCACTGAGTAATAGCCTTCCAGATGCAATATGTCTTTTCCACAAGAAGAGGAGAAGAATCTTATTATGCACAGAAAGAAGATCTTTATCTTAAAAGCACTCAGCATAATTAAGGACCACATGTGCTCCAGACATACTCTCTTCCACCTTCTCCCATCGGGAAATAGATACAAAAGTCTAAGGTCATGTACCAACCGATTCAAGAACAGCTTCTTCCCTGCTGCCATCAGATTTTTGAATGGACCTACCTCGCACTAAGTTGAACTTTCTCTACACCCTAGCTATGACTGTAACACTACATTCTGCATTCTCTCCTTTCCTTCCCTATTAATGGTATGCTTTGTCTGTATTGTCAGAATGTAACCAGTGACAACTTTGTATTGGATGTAGTGTGACCAATGGTAACAAGCTGTAAGGGTCAGCTGGCCCAGTAAATGATGGAACCAATTAAAGAATGGTGTGATGGTCAGCTGACCAACTGACTCACTATAAATAAGAATCTATTGGGAATTGTGGGGAGCTTGGAGTGGCCCAGGGTGAGGCCCCAAGTTTGGAGTAATGAAGTTTCTTTATTAAACCCTTTCTTTGATTTATAAGTTGGAGTAAGTTTTGTTATATGCTTATTGTCTGCATTTGAAGAGTCCCTTCTGATGAGATATGTATAGCATGCAAGAAACAATACTTTTCACAGTATACTGATACATGTGACAACAATAAATCAAATCAAATCAAAATGTATCCTACGATTTGGAGTAGGATCCCTCAAGAATTGGGACCACAGCACCAGCATGTCCCCCCTTGGCCATTTGCTTCATGACGCGGAGCTTTATAAAGCTTAATGAGGCAATACTGGCAGCAGGAAGGCCTTTATTTTTCATGTGAAGCCAGAGCTTGGGAGTTTTCAATTGACGCTAATTTCTGGTTCCATCTGTTGGAACCTCATTGCCAGCTCGACACAGATAGTCAGTTATTCCCTCTGCTGGGGGGTGGGGGTGGGGGGGAGGGGAGGTTGCGGTGGGGAAAGAATGGTTTAAGAGGTACTACATTTTTTTTCTCTATTCGATGAACATTCATTAAATCGGCTAGTCAAATTCCTACGCACTGGATTGACGAGGGTGGTGTTTCAGGGTTTGCTGGGTTGGAGGAGGGGATGGGGGGGGCGGTGGTTGGTGATTTACAGATTCTGTTGAAATGTGCTTAAAATGAATGTCATGCATCACATTTCAAAGGAGCTGAACAAATGTTTATATCATTTGCATGAAGTATGAACAAACTCAGGAGCAAGCCCGAATGATAAATTATTCATTATTTTCTTGTTTATTAGACCAGGAACAGCATAAACTGTAATCAGCTATGCATGAAAATCTGTAATCATTTCATTTTCACAAAACAGCTTAAAGATGACAACACGGCCGAGATAATTGCCGCTGATCGCCATTGCTTAATAATGAATGTCTGGACATGAAATACTCGCCTCTAATGAGCGAGTTACCTAAATGCCCATATCACATTCGCATTAGAATAAAATCTTTCCGCAGTGCACGTCACCTGCAAGGGCTAATTCGACTAAAGAAAAATAATGATCAACTCCAACATTAATCAATATAAAGAACTCAAAGATCTTTGCATGCATATTTTTTCATTTAATTATCTCTCCTTATCCCTCCTTCACTGAAGTCATTGCCTCTTTCTGTGACCTGCTGACTCATGCAAGTGACAATTACATATCTGTATGGGCAGTGTTGCCAGGCTATTTAACTACAGGGGCGCACTGCATTGAAGCACTTGCCACTGGGGTCATTAGACAGCAGTCGGGACCCAAGTTAATCTTTCTCCATCATCACGTAGCAAGCTTCTGTCAGCCCAATTGAGCTTGTACAACACAACATACAAAAGAATCTGAGCTGTAAGATTCAATGCCATACTGATGTTACGCTTAGCCTCTGAGATAGAAAGCAGCTGGAAAGAGAAACCTTGGAGGCAGCAATCATAAATAGCCAAAATTCTTAAAGTTTGCAACTGACCTCGATCCTCAGAACTTTCTGACATGTAATGTATGGTGTTCACCTTTTCAACTGAAGCTGTTTCAACTATGATTGAATGGCGGAGCAGACTCTATGGGCTGAATGGCCTAATTCTGCTCCTATATCTTACCTGATGGTCTTATGTTTCTGAGAGTGCCATTTGAAAGATTGACTCACGGGTATTCGACATTGGATCAAGAAACTTGAAAGCTGGGCCATTTTTTCCAAAGATTATTGTTAATGTTGTCCAGGTTTCAAAAAGGCTACCGTCGTGGATACTATTCTGTGGTAAAATGATAACACTTTCACCTGTTATGTTAGGAGTTTGTGGATTTAAGTTCCAATCCATGCATCTAAATACAAACTCTATACTGGCACTCTGCAAATACTGCAGGGGTGCAGTTCTTCATAAAGGGGCGGTGATAGTGTAGTGGTATTATCACTAGACTAGTAATGCACAGACCCAGGATAATGCTTTGGAGCCTGGGTTCAAATCCCCCCACGACAGATAGTGAAATGTGCATTCAATTAAAAATCTGGAATTAAAAGTCTAATGTTGACCATGTGTTTCTATGCTATTTAACGGCAAGGACCAGATTGCATCAAAGTACTAGCCACTAGAGTTATTAGATAGCAGTTGGGAGGGGTAACCAGGCTAATCTTTCCCCATCATCATGTAGAATAACTGACAGCGCAGTTGAGCTGGTACAACACAGCATACAAAATACCATGAATCTGGGCTATAGAATTTAATGCCATTCTGATGCTACACTTAGCCTCTGAGGTAAAACATGACTGGAAAGGGAAGCCTTGTAGGCAATAATCATAAAGGGACAACATTTCCTCACAGCGCCAAGGACCCGGGTTCGATTCCAGCCTTAGGTGACTATCTGTGTGGAGTTTGCACGTTCCCCCCATGTGTGCATGGGTTTCCTCCGGGTGCTCCGGTTTCCCCCCACACTCCAAAGATGTCCAGGTTAGGTGGATTGGCCAGGCTAAATTGCGCCTAGTGTCGGGGGATTAGCAGGGTAAATATGTGGGGTTACAGGGATAGGGCCTGGGTGGGATTGTTGGTGCAGGCTCGATGGGCCGAATGGTCTCCTTCTGCATTGTTGGCCTTCTATGAAATGCTGTACCTATCTGTCCTCTGATTGTTGGCTCTCATGATGTTGAACCACTTGTCCCAGCTTTTTTCTTTTGCATTGGTGCTTCCTGTGTCATCTGATGCCACATGCCATGCACATAGTTAACAGCTGGGCATTTTGTGGGTACATGTATGGGACTGCACCCCCTGCATTGCTTATTAGTCTTGCCTGTATTGGCTACCATCCCAATGGTGGATGAATCACACAAAGCCAGTAAACACTTTCTACCCAATAGTATAGCTTCATATTTGTATCTGCTTTGTACGTGGTGTTTCTATGATGTAACCTTTGGGTTGATACAAGATGCTAAATGCCATGCTAAAATTGCCCTTAGTGTTCTGAGATGCGTAGGTTAGAGGGATTAGTGGGTAAATATGTAGGGATATGGGGGTAGGGCCGAGGTGGGATTGTGGTCGGTGCAGGCTCGATGGGCCGAATGGCCTCTTCCTGCGCTGTAGGGTTTCTATGATTCTATGATTCTATGATGTGCTTTTGGAATGCTTCCATTAGGGCAGAAGGGCGGCATGGTGGCATAGTGATTAGCACTGCTGTCTCCCAGCGCCAGGGACCCAGGTTCAATTCCAGTCTTGAGTGACTGACTGTGTGGAGTTTGCACATTCTCCCCGTGTCTGCGTGGGTTTCTTCCGGGTTCTCCAGTTTCCTCCCACACTCCAAAGATGTGCAGGTTAGGTAAATTGGCTATGCTAAATTGTCCCTTAGTGTCCAAAGATATGCAGGTTAGGGGGATTTGCGCTGTAAATGTGCAGAGTTAAGGGAATGGGACAGGGGGTGGGCCTGGGTAAGCTGCTGTGTTGGAGTGTCAGTGCAGGCTCGAAAGTTGAATGGCTTCCTTCTGCACAGCAGGGATTTCATGATTCTATGAATTGGACCAGTTGACTGCTCTTCCAGCAGCAAAATAAATTTAGCTCTGAGTTGCTGTACCTTCAGTGGCTACTACCTTAGCTGATCATAAGTTACTGCTTGAGTGTAATAAAGGTAATGTTGAGCTCTCTATGATCTTCCCTGGGTTTAGTGAAGCTCTGCCCACAAAACAGTGATCTTAGGCATGAGCAGGAGCTGCAGACTTCAGAAGTGAAAACAAACGGTGAATAAACCTGTTTCTGGCTGTTAGGATGTTATTGGATGACTCCTTGTCTTCCCAACCTAGCTTTCTACGTTTAATTTCCCCTGGACTTCTGAAAGGACAGCAAGCAGCAGAAATGGAATCTCTCCAGCGGTGAAGTCCGCTTAATGTTAGGCTTTCCAGAGTCAGCTATTTCCTTTCTATTCATGCTTTGGTTTTGCAAAAGGTAAACTTGTAATGATTACTTACTTCGACCTAATTCCTCTGATCCCATGAGGGACAATGTGCGCGTTATGTTGATTAAGTTTCCCAAGTTCAAACAACTGTACCAGCGCCCAATGCCTGTTGTGTCGAGTGAGAAGTGATTCCAGAATGAAGGTCTGGTTGTTGAAGAATTGCCAAGATGGGGTGAGGCTTGATAGTCATTCTTCTTTCACATCAGTTCTTTACTGTGTGTGAAGGGTTGAAGTGTGTATAGTTCTCAGATAAATCTTCAAAACCATGCTGCCACCATGTTACGCTCTGCAAAGAGGGGCGGCAGGTGCACAGTGGGTTGGCACTGAGCACCCTGTCCAATGGCGGCCCGCTGCAAACTTCAAAAGCGGCCTCCGCAGCCACAGAATAATCCCTGTTAGCACAGTGGAGGCAGCAGGAAGCCACAGCAGACGGGAGGGGAATTCGGGTGGCCAGGAAGCCCCCTGTTTTCTGGATGACTGCCTCCAATGGGAACCTATACCTACGCCTATACTTGGAAGAATGAGGGGAGATCAAATTGAGGTGTACAAGATGATAAAAGATATGGATCAAGTAGACATGGAGCAGATGTTTCCTCTTGTGGGGCATTCTAGGACGAGAGGTCATAGTCTTAGGATAAGGGGTAGCAAATTTAAAACAGAGTTGAGGAGAAACTATTTCTCCCAAAGGATTGTGAAATTGTGGAATTCGCTACCCCAAAGTGCGTTGGATGCTGGGACAGTGAGTAAATTTAAGGAACTAGGCAGATTTTTAATTGGTAATGGGTTGAAAGATTATGGGGAGAAGGCAGGAAATTGGGGATGAGGAGCAGATCAGCCATGATCGAATGGCAGAGCAGACTCGATGGTCCGAATGGCCTAATTCTGCTTCTATCTTAAGAACTTATGAACTTATGACCCGGTCCATCCTGAAACAAGCGAATCTGCTCACACACCTGAACAGGGCGTGTGATCAGCTTGGCACAGTTGAATACAGCTGACGGAGAGACTCCACAGAGATCACCCACAGTGCCCTGGAAGGAGGCATAACATTTAGTGCCACTGTAATCTTCAGAGCCACAGGCATCGAGTGTCACCCCACACATTTGGAAGCTATCTCAGGCCCAATCATCTGGCAGATGCTTGTCACGGCTTCCCTCACGGCCTCCCGCGTCACTGGATCTCGGCCATGTCAAGGTAGTTTGATTGCGGCCTTGTACATCCTGGCAGCTGGGTAGTGGCATCTTCTCCTGGGGCGGTTTCCTTGCCCTTTCTGCTGGCCCCGCTCATCCTGTGCCTGCACCTCTGCCTGAGGGGGATACCTGTGACCACCAGGCCTCCTCAATCCTTGTTTCCTTTCCTCCCCTCCTCCTCAGAGAAGGTGCTCTCTGCTAAGTAGAGAATACCTGTCAGCAGGTGTGCTACTGAGGCTCACCCATGGGTAAGGGTGACCGAGGAACACAAACCTCCGGTGGCGGAGGACAGAAACATCTTTTGATCCCCACATTCTGATGTGCCCAACACTGGAAACACTCTATCAGCACTCCACAACACCAACTCACCTGATCCCTACAAAGGCCAAACACCTCAGCCAGCATTCGCAGCAAGGGCCTTTTATTCCACCATAACATGCAAAATAAACCCAACTTTATTGAGCATCATAGAAACAGTACAGTGTGGAAGGAGGCCATTTGGCCCATTGAGTCTGCACTGACCATAATCCCGCCCAGGCCCTATCCCCGTAACCCTTGTATTTACTCTGTTAACCCCCTGACTCTAAGGGACAATTTAGCATGGCCAATCCACCTAAGCCGCACATCTTTGGTTCACCTGTCCATTTTACCCGTATGGCGAGTTGAAAATCTTGCTGCTGCTGCTTATAGACAGAATAAAAGTCATGGGGCCAAAACATCACGTCCTGTCGAGGTGGTAGCAATTGATAGTTTCAGATATGCACTCTCACAGGTATATTTACATCATATCATAACAGATTTAACATTTCATTCAAAATGATAGCAGCTCCAACAGTGCAGCACTCCCTCAGTACTGCATTACCGTGCCAGCCTTGATTTTTGTGGTCGGGCACTGGAATGGGACTTGAACCCAGAACTCAAAAGTCCATATGGGAAAAAAGTACTTCATAGAATCCCGACAGTACAGAAGGAGGCCATTCAGCCCATCAAGTCTTTACCGACCACACCCTCACCTAGGCCACATTCCCCCAACCCCACATACTGACCCTGCTATACCCCCCTGACACTAGGGTTAATTTATCATGGTCAATCAACCTAACCCACACATCTTTGGATTGTGGGAGGAAACTGGAGCACCCGGAGAAAACCCACGCAGACACAGGGAGAACGTGCAAACTCTACACGGACAGTGACCCGAGGCCGGAATTGAACCCAGGACTCTGGAGCTGTGAGGCAGCAGTGCTGACCACTGTGCTACCGTGCTGCCCTTCGTCGGTTGTGAAGCACTTTACGACATTCTCCGGCCAATGAAAAGGTTCCATGCAAATGCAATCTTTATTTTATTTTTGAGAAATTTATTCTTCATGCACTGTTCCCCAACCAAAACCCGGTAAGTTAGGACATTGGTGGACTTTTACATTTGGAACTCCTCAATGACTCGCCCTCTCAGCAGCCAGGGGGCATAGCTCCCCCAGCGCCACTGATTACCTGCACCGTCCCCCGTTTCCCTGGTCCTTTTGCTATTCCGGATCATGAATGGTGAATTTGGCGGAATCAATGCCGGTTTCTTTTTCTGTTTTGTTTCGGCTCACTGAGATGGCTTAGACTGCAGCTGGGATTCCAAGCGGTTCCAAAAGAGAAGGGTTGCTGCTTCTTCTGTCTAGACTGAAATCAAACTCAGGTCGCAGAGGTGGCGGAATAGCGTTTGAACCTGGCAATCCAGGAGTGATTTTGTTCATAAAATTGATTGTACCTCAGACATTTGCAGTCAACCAGAGCTGCTGCTTTAATTTAGATTGTGTTTTCAAGCCATTACATATATATATTTTATGAAGCTTTTGCAGGCACTCGTTATATAGAACCTGAGTGGGAAGAGCATCTGCAGACTCAGCTTCCCTGCCCTGTTTATGTATGTACTACACACAATGCGGATTCAAAGATATTGTGTTCTCATTCCCTGGAATACAAGATAGCCCTGCTTACTAATGATTGTTGCAGTTATTGAGCTTGTCTGCTAGTTAATTGAACAGTCCAGCATCGGGGGGTGGGGTGGTGGGAGTGTGGAAAATCGGGGTTGGGAATTCCCTATTGCTTGGACCGCAACAGAAAGATATGCCTTGGGTTTAATGTCTCATCCTTCAATGATACAGCCTTCTCTTCGTAGAACAATTTGTCACATTGGCCAAATTGTGTGCTTGGGTATGTTGAAAACCCACCACCATTTTGACACTACGTTCAGCTCAATGTGTCAACTTGGCCCCATTGGGAGCAGAAAGCACCCACTTTCTGAGTTTGAAGGTTGTGAGTTTCAAGCCCAGTTTTGAACTCAAGGAGCTCAACACCATTCAGGAAAATAACAGCCCACTTGATTTGTACCACATCCACTACCTTAAACAATCACACTCTCCAAAACCCACACACAGTGGCAGGAGTGTGTACCATCTACAAGATGCATTCCATCAACCTGCCAAGGCTCCTTTGACAGCACATTCCAAACCGATGACTTCTAGCTCCTAGAAGGACAATGGGAGCAAGGGCACGGGAATATCACAACCTGTAAGTTCCTCTCCAAGCAAAATACCATCCTGTGTTTTTTCACTATTGCGGGGTCAAAATCCTGGAACTCCATTCCTGTGGCATGGTGGCACAGTGGTTAGCACTGCTGCCTCACAGCACCAGGGTGACTGTCTGTGTGGATTTTGCACATTCCCTCCATGTCTGTGTGGGTTTCCTGCAGGTGCTCCGGTTTCCTCCAACTGTCCAAAGGTGTGCGGGTTAGGCGGATTGGCCATGCTAAATTGTCCCTTAGTGTCCCAAGGTGTGTAGGTTAGGGGTATTAGTGGGGTAAATATGTAGGGTTATGGGTATAGGACAGGGGGTTGGGCCTGGGTAAAATGCTCTGTCAGAGAGTCAGTGCAGATTCAATGGGCCAAATGATCTCCTTCTGCACTGTAAGGATTCTATGATTCTAACAGCACTATGGGTGTACCTACTCACCATCACCTTTCAAGGTCACTTAGGAATGCATAACAAATGCTGACCTTGGCACTGACACTCACATCCCATGAAAAAAATAGATAAAACCTTTGGATTGAGTGTGTCATCTCTACAGATGTTCCAGTAGAACACTGAGAGAGCGCTGTGCTGTTGGGGGTTCTGTCTTTTGGATAAGGTCTGAAACTAAAGCAGTAGCTGCTTGCTGTGGTATGGTAAAGGATCCAATGACAATGGTTAAAAAGGAGGAAATGCCTCTGGTATCCTGACTAACATTCCTTCCTCAATCAAAGTCATGGGTAATTTTGTATTGCACTATTTAGGGCCTTTGCAGTCAGATTTACCAACATAACAACAGTGATTGCACTTCTTAAAAGAAACCATTAACCGTAATATGCTTTGAAATATCCTGAGAACTTAAGACATTATTTACATGTTTTCCTTCTTACCAACTGAGCATACAGAAGAAACAAACAATACTAGTAATAATGGAATGGAGAAAAGACATGAAACAGTTAAAGGGAAAGATTTCAAACAATAACCTCTTTCTCTTCCAGGAACATAAGTTATTTCAGAATCACCTCAAGGAGATGGCCACAGAATATGTAATAAATCAAGGGCACCTGGAAGTGGCTTAAAGTAACAAAGGATTTATTGCCAATGATAAGTAAGTATTTATAATAATGGTTCAGACATATATCAACTGAACGACTGTACAACTCTTCTCCCTGGCTCCAACTGAGAGTCCTTCCTGACCCGGAGTACATGCCCTTGTACCTGATTGGCTCACTCCTACCTCGACACTCCACAGGGCTTGGCCCAATCCCATGGCCCGCAGGGAATGCCCACTCAAAAAGGCAATGCTACCACAAGGATACAAGTATATATTTTTTAATTCATTCTCAGGCTGAGGGCATCATCATGAAGTTCAGATTTATTGACTATCCTTGGTTGCTCTGGATAAACTGAGTTATGAATAAAATATATTGCAGTCAGACTGGATCCATATGCTATGGATAGGAAGTTTCCCTCTCTTGAGGATATATGTGAATTATTATCACTAAGAACACAAGTAACCTTTCAGAAATACTCGGGGACAGAAGGTCTAGAATGACGGAGGAACTGAAGGACATCCTTATTAGTCAGGAAATTGTATTGAGGAAATTGCTGGGATTAAAACCCGATAAGTCCCCAGGACCTGATGCTCTGCATCCCAGAGTACTCAAGGAAGTAGCCCGAGAAATAGTGGACGCATGGGTGGTTATTTTCCAGCATTCTATAGACTCTGGAAGAATTCCAATGGGATTAGAAGGTAGCTAATGTAACCCCACATTTTAAAAAAGGAGGGAGAGAGAAAATGGGGAATTTTAGACCGGTTAGCCTGACATTGGTTGTGGGGAAAATGTTGGAGTCAATTATTGAGAACGTAATAACTGAGCATTTGGAAAGCTGTGACAGGATCAGTCTAAGTCAGCATGGATTCACTGAATGGAAATTGTGCTTGACAAACCTTCTGGAATTTTTTGAGGATTTGATCAGTAGAGTGGACAAGGGTGAACCAGTGGATGTTGTGTATCTGGACTTTCAAAAGGCTTTTGACAAGGTCCCGTACAAGAGATTAGTGAGCAAAATTAAAGCTCATGGTATTGGGGGTAATGTACTGACATGGCTAAAGAACTGGTTGGCAGATAGGAAGCAGTGTGTGGGAATAAACAGCTCCTTTGCAGAATGGCAGGCAGTGACTAGTGGGGTATGCAGGGTTCAGTGCTGGGATCCCAACTGTTTACAATATGGCAGCATGCTGGCACATTGGTTAGAACTGCTGCCCACAGCACCAGGGACCCAGATTCAATTCTCGGCTTGGGTCACTCTCTGTGTGGAATCTGCACATTCTCCCCATGTATGTGTGGGTTTCCTCTTGGTGTTCTGGTTTCCTCCCAAAGTCCAAACGTCGTGCTGGTTAGGTGTATTGGCCATGTTAAATTCTCCCTCGGTGTGCCTAAACAGGCGCCGGAGTGTGGCGACTAGGGGATTTTCACAGTAACTTCATTGCAGTGTTAATGTAAGCCTACTTGTACACTAATAAATAAACTTTAAACTTTAATGATTTGGACATAGGAATTGAATGCAATATCTCCAAATTTGCAGATGACACTAAGTTGGGTGGCAGTGTGTGCTGTGAGGAGGATGCTAAGATGCAACAGCTTGGACTGGCTGGTTGAGTGGGCAAATATTTTGCAAATGCAATATAATGTGGTTAAATGTGAGGTTATCCATTTGATGGCAAAAACAAGAAGGAAGATTATTATCTGAAAGGTGACAGTTTAGGAAAAGGGGAAGTGCAACATGGCCTGGGCGTCATGGTGAAACAGTCACTGAAGGTTGGCATACAGGTACAGCAGGCGGTGAGGAAAGCTAATGGCATGCTGGCCTTCATAGAGAAATTGAGCAATGGAGTAAGGATGTTTTGCTGCAGTTATACAGGGCCTTGGTGAGGCCACACCTTGAGTATTGTGTGCAGTTTTTGGTCTCCTAGTCTGAGGAAGTACATTCTTGCTATTGAGAGAGTCCAGCGAAGGTTCACCAGACTGATTCCTGGAATGGCAGGACTGACATATAAAGAGAGACTGGATCAACTGGGCTTGTGCTCACTGGAATTCAGAAGAATGAGAGGAGATCCCATAGAAACATATAAAATCCCGATGGGACTGGACAGGCTAGGTGTGGGGAGAATGTTACCGATGTTGGGGAAGTGCAGAACTAGGGCTCACAGTCTAAGAATAAGGGATAAGCCATTCAGGACTGAGATGAGGAAGAACTTCTTCACTCAGAGAGTTGTGAACCTGAGGAATTCTCTCCAACAGAAAGCTGTTGGGGCCAGTTCATTAGATATACTCAAGAGGGAGCTGGACATGGCCCTTGTGGCCAAAGGGATCAAGGGGTATGGAGAGAAAGCGGGAGTGGGATATTGAAAGTGCATGATCAGCCACGATCATAATGAATGGCAGTGCAGGCTCGAAGGGCCGAATGGCCTATTTTCTATGTTTCTAAGTTTCTATACTTTAATGCAATCGCTTCGCTATCATTTTACCACCATCACCATTTTATTTCCAGGTGAGGAGGTGGTGGCGTAGTGGCATTGTCACTGGACTACTAATCCCGAAACCGAAAGCTCTGAGGACCCAGGCTCAAATCTCATCATGGCTGATGGTGAAATGTGAATTCAATAAAAATCTGGGATTAAAGTTCTAATGATGAACATGAAGCCATTGTCAATTATCATTATTAAAACCCCATCCGGGTCACTAATGTCCTGTAGGGAAGGACATTTGCTGTCCTTACTTGGTCTGGCCTACATCTGACTCCAGGGCCACTGAAATGTGGTTAACTCTTAAATAGCCTCTGACATGGGCAAGCCACTCAGATCAAGGGCAAATAGGGATGGGCAATAGAATCATAGAATCCATACAGTACAGAAGGGGGCCATTTGGCCCATTGAGTCTGCATCAATCACAATCCCACCCAGGCCCTATTCCCATAACCCCACGCATTTACCCTGCTAATCACCCTGATATTAGTGTCAATTTAGCATGGCCTATCAACCTAACGCGCACATCTTTGGACAGTGGGAGGAAACCGGAGCATCCGGAGAAAACCCACGCAGACACGGGGAGAAAGTGCAAACTCCACACAGACAGTGACCCGAGGCCAGTATTGAACCTGGGGCTGTGGCACTGTGAGGCAGCAGTGTTAACCACTGTGCCACCATGTTGCCCATTGTTGGCCTCGTCAATGACGCCCACGTCCCATGAACGAATTAAAGAAAATATTTTTTTAACTAAATTCTGAATTCAACCCGTTCCCTGGATTTTTGGTCCAAGCCTCAGAATTACTACTTGAATAACATAACAGCTGCACACAAGAACACAAGAAATGTGCTCAGGGAAAAGTGTTGGTCAAGAGTCTCCGAAGGGAAAAGAAGTGCTCGGCGCAGGAAAATAAATGGAGCTTCTCGGAGGCAGTTTAATGAGCAATGCGGCGAATTGAACAGGAGAGGTCATGAGGCAAAGTGTGATTAAGGCTGAAGCTAACACCAATGTGACCCCATCCTTCATTTCTCCCTGAAAACAACTCTCAGGACAATTTAGTAACACATTAGCTCAGGTCCACTTATGGGATTGGACAGGGCACTGAGTTCAACTGACCTTTAACTTCTGGGACATGGCTTCAAATCTAATCTGGGTGGATGGAGTGAAAATGCTCTCCGTCTGCTGGCTGTGAGGTATTCGCCTCTCATCCCAGCCTCCGACAGCAGATTCAAACGACGGTAACATTTCAGCTATACTGTGAAGCACTCTGAAATTACCCTCCCCACTAATTTTCCCGAATGCATTCAAAATTAGCATCAAGTACATGATTGCTTTGTCTGCTATTTCAACGGGGATGTTATGACTCATTTTTTAAAAGGTTAGCGCCTCCATTGAAGTATTATAGAATCATAGACTTCTACAGTGCAGAAAGAGGCCATTCAGCCCATTGAGTCTGCATCAACCACAATCGCCCTATCCCCATAACCCCATGTAGTTACACTAGCTAGTCCCCCTGACACAAAGGGGCAATTTAGCATGGTCAATCCACCTAACTCACACATCTTTGGGCTGTGGGAGGAAACCGGAGCACCCGGAGGAAACACACGCAGACGCGGGTAGAGCTCCGCACAGACAGTGACCCAAGCTGGGAATCGAACGTGGGTCCCTGGAGCTGTGAGGCAGCAGTGCTAACCACTGTGCCACCGTGCCACCCCTATTGTCCTATTGAGCTGGGACAAAGTCACACAGGAACTTTAAAGCATTTACACCATTTAAATCACCTTTTAACCAAAATATAGCTAACATCCACAGTTAAAATGTCACCTAGAAATGATTTTTAGTGTCGCTGTTAACGCAGCTGCAATTAAAATGTATGACCACGTCATAACATTACATTTCAGCCACTCTTAAGTACAAAAGCAACTGATACTCATCAAAACACAATGTCTTAGGCATTCCCCCTTTTCTATCTCAAACACAGAAGGCAGTCTAAACCACTTTATGTCACAAAAGTATATTTTTGTGATTCATAGCAATTATGGTGACATAACAAAGCAAATCAAACCTGCACATCAGGCAGAAAAAACACACAGAGCTCCGCATTTCGTCAAAACGCTAACACAAACTCTAATCGCCGACAGAAAAACCATGGCTCAGCATGTCGACACCATGCACAAACACTCTCTACCCTGCAGCCCTGACAGATTCCTAACAGCTGAAGAATGAACTGTTTAGAATTCATTTTCCCGCTAAACAAGAAGTTGCCTTACGCAGTAACTGTGGTGCTATGAGTATCTGCTGCTGTCAATATGATTTATAATCTCAGCCATCGACTGTGGGAATTCACTAATCCTGTGCATGAGGTGCAAACCATGACCATTTTATGGTGAGCATCCCTTACCCCACGCTCCACCCCCTCCATTTTGGTCCAACCATAACCTGCACTCACACGCAGAGCAGAACATTCCCTCTTCGGAGACTAAAGCCGGAATGTGACCACCATTCACGCTGGCGGGATTTTCCCATCCCACTACGGGGAACGGAGATTAGGCTGGGTGCCAAATTCTCTTACCTCGCTGCAGCGGGAGCATGGCATGAATGGCCAGTAAGATCACGCGGAGTGTAGCGGAGGGCAGGCTAAGTGGTACCTTTCCCGCTGTGCCACGGGGTGGGAGATGTCACACATGGAAGCTCATTAATTATGAGAAGGCAAGTAACCAAATCACATGGTGGGACAGGCAGTGACTTGTCCACCCTGCCATCACGCAACCGGATTGAAGAGTCTGGCGCCATATTTAAATGCCAGCCGCACACACGCACACATTAACTCTCTGCAGCCCAGCTGTTTTCACCGCTGACTTGAGATGCCACCCCAGGAACAAGAAGCGCATAGCCCCGAGGCTTAGCCATGCCCCAGAGGCATTAACAAGAGGTATCACCCAACACCAGGATGGCCTTTTCGGGAAGGATGGCTCCAGAAGGTCCACCTACCTCACCTCACTGGCCTGGAAGGCAGTCATAAAGGAGTCATGGGCAATCAGCAACAAAATGCCCTCCGTGCAGGAAGAGGATGAATGATCTCATCCGTACCACTAAGGTAAGTCTTCAGGACTCCTTGGCAATTAGGGATAGATAATAAATGATGCCCTAACCAGTGATACTTACACTCTACACAGGAATAAACAAAAATAATAAGATTCATAATAACATAAAGATGACCAATTAATCAAGTTCATGAAGACTCTTTGCCGGGAATAGTGGAGATCTTCTATCCATTTACTAATAACAACAATAAGCCTGTTCTTACTCTTCATAATAGTGTAAGATGTTTGGCAGTAACATTGCTTCATCCTGTGAGATATCGCAGTTCAGTACCTGGCTATTCTGGTTATTCTGAAGAGCAGTAAATGGATGCATAGCATCCAATTAACCCAGAAAATATGTTTTGAAGATTTAAAAGATGGATGGTATTTTGTGCAATGCATTTTTTTAGAAAGTTTCCTGCTACTGTATGCAAAGCGTTACAGCCTCAATTGCAGAATTCAGGACAGGAATTCTGACATTAGATATTAATTACCTCAATTAGTTGAATTAAAGTCCAAATAGACCCACGGCAAAAGTATGACTTCACCTGATCCATTTTAATTTGTGACAATAGCCTGGAGAATAGGACTTTGATAAATGGCACATGCTGGTGGTTTGATAATAGAGTACAAACCATGGTATTATTCCTTTATCAAAGCAGAATAATACTTTCTGTTTACAATCAAGGTCAGCAGCAGAGACCATTGACGAGTTGGTGGCATGACAAACAGCATTCAGAAATTTGATAACATCACAGAGGCCTGTCAGACGGTCGCCAATTGCACCTGGGTAATTAATTAAGGAAATTAATTTAGTTTCATGGGCAAGTAAGGTCTGTGTCCCTTGTGTCTCAAAGTGCTGCAAGTGGTTGTTGTTGCTTGTGGCAGCCTGGAATGATCGAGAAGCACAGGAGTTAAAAGTCTATGGATGCATTGGCTGTAGGTCACTTTGCAACATATTGTGCAACTCAATCAGCCTTGTCGAGTTTCCTGCAGCCTGCACACATTATTTGATTTTTAAAATTTGATTTTATTTGATTTATTATTGTCACACGTATTAACATACAGTGAAAAGTATTGTTTCTTGCGCGCTATACAGACAAAGCATACCGTTCATAGAGAAGGAAAGGAGAGAGTGCAGAATGTAGTGTTACAGTCATAGCTAGGGTGTAGGGAAAGATCAACTTAATGCAAGGTAAGTCCATTCAAAAGTCTGACAGCAGCAGGGAAGAAGCTGTTCTTGAGTCGGTTGGTACGTGACCTCAGACTTTTGTACCTTTTTCCCAATGGAAGAAGGTTACCTCCTCTGGTAATTACAGCTATGCAGCCTCAGTCTCCTCTGTTCCAGCCAGGCTTGCATCTACCCATTGCCCCCCATTCCTTCTTTCTCCAACAAGCACAGAGAAATGGGGCAATTCCAAATAAGCAACCCCCCCCTGCGGCACTTGTGTGGCTGTCAATAAAAAACAGTCTCAATCACAAAATTGTTACAAAGGACCCTGGATGTCCAAGTAAAAGCTATGAAGCAAAAAAAAACAAGAGAAATGAACAAGAGAAATGACCAAGGAATGGATTGAAATGTGTGCAAATAATCTTCACAGTTCCTTAAATGATCTCCAGAACAAGTATGTAATAGATTGAAGGCGACTTGACACAGCTTTAACACTGAAGGCTTTGTTGCTAATAGAATAATTGTACATATGTACAACAAGTTCAGACCAGATTACAAATACGACTGCTCTTTTTCACTCACTGGTTCCACTTGTGAGTCCCTACTTGACCCGTGGCCCGTGCTCTGAGCTTCCCGCTGGGGTGATCCATAGGGTCCTCATTGATCACATGGCCTTTCAGAAACGGTCCCCATTCAAGGGCAGAGCTATTATATTCCTCCTCCCTAAAATCCAAAACAGCCCTAAGGAGAAACAAAGAACAAAGTTAGTAGGCACACAGCAAACCCTCAAGCAAACAGAGAGTATCAGGAGAAACCTCTTGAAAACTCACCGAAGGCTCAAACAATCCAGAGCCTCCCCGGCTCTGTGAGAGCGCCTCAGCACAGTGGCATTTTAAGGACCAGACTGGACAGACGAGAAAGGCAGACTCATTAATCCAGGACCCAGCGGCTTTTTATCTGCTTCTGGTTCCTCAGCCTCCACAACCATTGGTAGCTCCGATCCCACATTCTCAACCAAAATCCCAATAACCAGCCCTGGTATCCTGGAACTATCTGCAGGGGCCACCTGTTGATCCCTTGTGTCAGTACTGCTCTCCTACTCAGATGGTCCATGTGTTTTCTCAACCTGCAGCCTTGAATCTCGATAGCGTGGGAGGCTGGTCCTGTTCGCTCCACGATTTCACCAGCCACCCATGCCGGGCCTGTTGCAAAATTTTAAACCAAGACAACATCCTCCACTCTGTTTTTCCTTCCTGAATCAGGAACCCAGTTGGCATGATCACGTCTGGGGTGGCATTATGTGAGAATAGAAAACTGGCCATGTGTGGAGGAAGGAAACTGTTCACTTGTTATTCCATTGAAGACTTAAATGTTTACACGCGCTGTCTGCCAGAGCATTTGATGCTGGGTGGTAAGGTGCTGATATCACATAGCCAATGCCATTGGACTTTGAGCCCGTGAACAATGTGCCATTGTCCAACATTACTGATCACTCAGCGATTCAATGCAGCCATCATAATAAAAGCTCTATTGCCAACAGAATAAATGTGTATACGTACAACAAAGTAAAACTAGATTACAAATGCAACTGCTCTTCTTCATGCCCGAGTTCCAACTGTGAGTCCCTCCTGATCTGCGCTCCCCTGCCAATTGACTCATCTTCCCGTCGGGGCGATCCATAATGTCCTTGCGGGTCATGTGGCCCTTGGAAAATGCCGCCCCCCCCCCCCGCCCCCCCCCGCCCCCCCCCCGCCCCCCCTACAGTGACATGCTACTACAAAGTAAAAGGCTGCAAGTTAGGTGCACACAAGCTTTGCAAAGTTACACGGTGGCACAGTGGTTAGCACTGCTGCCTCACGGCGTAGGGACCTGGCTTCGATTCCCGGCTTGGGTCACTGTCCGTGCGGAGTCTGTACGTTCTCTGCGTGGGTTTCCTCCGGGTGCTCCAGTTTCCTCCCACAGTCTGAAAGGCGTGCTGGTTGGGTGCATTGGCTATGCTAAATTCTTCCTCAGTGTACCCGAACAGGCACCGGGAGTGTGGCGGCCAGAGGACTTTCACAGTAACTTCATCGCTGTGTTAATGTAAGCCTACTTGTGACTAATAACTTTAACTTTAGCACATCAAAATTACATAATTGAATAGCGTAAGATATAAAACACAAACTCCTGTTTAGTTGGTACAAAAAGTTTATCTTTTCTTTTAAATTGTCAGGAGAAATGTATATGAGAAATGTATATCCCCACTTTTAGTCTGTAACCCTCTTGAGTTCCTCATCCCCAAGTACCTGGCCAAATTCTTTTTAAAATTACATAAACCATCAGTTTCCACCACCTTTTTTAAAACAAAACATTTCAGATCCCGAAAATACCCCATGAGAGAATTTCTCCACTGGAACTTTTGCCTATGATTTTAAATCCGTGATATCCTGTTATTGAACAGGGTTTAACTAATTCAAAAATCTACAAACTTTTTCGTTCTCTACTGAGGAAGCCATTTTGAATCTATTACTCTTTGTCTAAAATAATGGTTCCTGGCCACCCTTAATCTTCAAACTGTTTCTCTTGATAATATTATGTGGGTGCTCAAAGCAGACAACATTTTGAAATGACTGCAAAATTATCGGGAGTGTGAATTCAGCTGGGTTCCCATGTGTTTTTTTTCTGCTGGGTTCTGAGAATTGTTCTATGATCACATGTCTTTGCAAAAGCAACAGTTTCAAATGGGTTTGTTCATTAATAGTTTCACAGAAACAGAACTTCTATTGAGGGGAGGGATTCCAAATCACAGCTCTTTGGCCACCTTTGTTTCAAAGCCCAAGAAAGAGAAAGGCAGTGGATGCCATCAGATGACTATGTGTAAGGTGATGTTGTAGTTGTAGTTAAGGGTTTCTTAGAATCTTAGAATCCTACAGTGCAGAAAGAGGCCATTCAGCCCATCAAGTCTGCACTGATCACAATCCCACCCAGGCCCTATTCCCATAACCCATGCATTTACCCTAACTAGTCCCCCTGGTACTAAGGGGCAATTTAGCATGACCAATCAACCTAACCCGCAAATCTTTGTACTGTGGGAAGAAACTGGAGCACCTGGAGGATACCCACGCAGGCATGAGGAAAACGTGCCATCTCCACACAGACAGTGACTCAAGCCGGGAATCGAACCCAGGTCGCTGGTGCTGTGAGGCAGCAGTGCTAACCACTGTGCCACCGTGACGCCCAATTTCACAGTACCTTCATTGCAATGTTAATGTAAACCTTACTTGTGACTAATAAATAAACTTTAACTCTCAATTGTGTGATTGTGTGAGGAATGAGCAATAAATGCTGGCCAGCCAGCAATGCCAATGTCCCACAAATGAGTTTTTAAAAAATCGTGGCCTTCCCCCGAGAGGATATTGGGTCCACAACTGCATCACAGGCCCAGTGTTAACAAAACAAGCATTCAAATCCACCGCATTTTCTTGAATTGTCAATATAGAGGAGTGGCTTTAAAAACTGAAATTTTGGCTTCCTCGCTAGGAAGTCTCTCTGAAGAACATTGGGCCTATGGAGCCTGCATGGATGGAGCTGAACAAAGAGGTAAATTTGTGCCTTTTGTGCATGTGGATCTCTGGTTTTCCAGTAGCTGGAAAGGCCTGTTCGGGGCCAGCAGCAAACCTGGAGATTTGCCCGCACAAGCGGCACAGCCTACAGTGGTTAGCACTGCTGCCTCACAGAGCCAGGTACCCGGGTTCAATTTCCGGCTTGGGTCACTATCTGTGTGGAGTTTGCACGTTCTCCCGTGCCTGCGTGGGTTTCCTCCGGGTGCTCCGGTTTCCTCCCACAGTCTGAGAGACGTGCTGGTTAGGTGCATTGACCATGCTAATTTCTCCCTCAGTGCACCAGAACAGGTGCCGGAGTGTGACGACTAGGGGATTTTCACAGCAACTTCATTGAAATGTTAATGTAAGCCTACTTGTGACACTAGCAAATAAAAAAGATAGATATCTGAGGCTTAGAATTGCGTTTTTGCATTGTCTAGCTCCCATTGTCAACTGAAGGCCCAAATACATTTGTACAGGATTTTGGTGAGACATGACTGGACTGAAAGATGTTCAGAAGAGGTTCACTGGACTGATACCGGGACTGGCGGTTTTATCCTACGAGGAAAGGTAGGTCAGGCTGGGCCTGTCTCCACTGTAGTTTAGAAGGGATCTTACTGAGACATTTTACTGCCCCGCTGATGCACTATCAATTACGACGCGAAGACTTCTGAGCGTGAGGGAAACTAATAGTCTTTCATTCACAGAGAACAGGAGCACACCCTTGTGGCTGACCTGGTCTAGGCTGAGGCAAGGAGGAGGGACCATCACCTTTATACCCCACTCTAGGTGGAAAGGGAGGGGTCTCAGGTGGAAAGTGAGGAGTCTCGGGACAGGTGCAGCATGGGTGTGTCCTGGCACATACATGTAGTAACAGTGGTTCACCACACCCGCCTGCCGTGGAATCAGGTTGGATGAGGGGCAGAAATGGAAATGTCCATTGTCCCGTAGAATCCCGCCAATAGATCCTGAGAGGACTTGGCATGGTGGACGCTGAGAGGATGGCTTCCCCTGTGGGAGAGACTAGAAATAGTGGACACTATTTAAAAATAAAGGGTCACCCATTTAAGATGGAGATTGGGAGACTTTCTTTTCTCTCTCTGAAGATCCTGACTCTTTGGAACTCTCTTCCTTCAAGTGCAGTGAATAGTTTTAAGGCGGGGTAGATAGGTTCTTGACTAACAAGAGCGTCAAAGGTTATAGAGAGTAGATGGGAAGTGGACGTGAGGCCACAAATAGATTAATTTGTTTGGATTGGGCCAATTGTACCCGGAAAGACTGGACCAGACAATCTGGTTACTCAACTTTCTCAGCCAGTGCTGCAGATCACTTGTAGCCTGGGGCTGTCTGGAAGCTGCCTGGGGTCCCAGACGAATGTTTTTTTTTCAAATTACGTCTTAGCAATCTGTGGAGTACTTTGAAAAGCCTCAAAACTTCCCTGCAAGATGAGAAAAGTACTGTCCATTTTGGAAATAATGAACTGCAGATTTTTCAAAGTGTCACGCATTGAACTGCCCAGTTCATAACACGGTTTGAGACATTGTCGGAAATAATTAAAGCCTGGTGGAATGCAGTTTTGTACTAAAACCGCTAATTGTTTGGGGTTTATTTAATGTCTTTTCATGAATGTCATAAAGGTTTTTTTTCAGCATGTGCTAACATAAATCCTCAATGGTGATTTAAAACTGTTCAGCCATCAGACATCTTCACACTAATGAGTAGGAGAAAGCACATTGCAAACACATCAGATATATAACTCATGCATTGCAAGGTAAGCACTCCAAAACAGCAATGCTCATTAACCTATGTGTCTATACTTCACAACTCTCAGGTTGTGTCTATGTAGCACTTCTCTGTCGTTGTTCATTGATCTGTTTCGAACAATAAAGGTTGCCTCAAGTATCGGTTCAGGCAAAATTCTCGAGAGTAAGAGACTGAATTCATTTTCCGGTGAGAAATATCCTGACCTTACCCGCCCCCCCCAACCCCCATCACTCTTTCTGGCATCCACCTACTTGCTAAAGTGATAGTTAAAGTTTATTTATTAGTCACAATTAAGGCTTACATTAACACTGCAATTAAGTTACTGTGAAATTCCTCCAGTCACCACACTCTGGCACCTGTTTGGGTACAATGAGGGAGAATTTAGCATGGCCAATCCACCTAACCAACACGTCTTTTGGATTGTGGGAGGAAACCGGAGCACCCGGAAGAAACCCATGCAGACATGAAGAGAACGTGCAGACTGCGTACTGACAGTGAACCAAGCCAGGAATCAAACCTGGGTCCCTGGCACTATGAGGCAGCAGTGCTAATCACTGTGTCACCATGCCGCCCAGTTAGCTCCTGACATTACCATTGAAAGAAAGGCTTGCATTTATATCACTTCATTCATGATCCACAGGATGTGGCAAATCACTTTACAACTCATGAAGTGCTTTCGAAGTGGACTCACTGTTGTCATTCAGCACAGCTGCTAATTATCTCACAGCAATCACTGACATTGTAAGAATAACCAGCAAATATTTATTTTATTAGTTCATTTATTATTGTCACAAGTAGGCTTACATTAACATTGCAATGAAGTTACTAGTTGCCTCACTCCGGCACCTGTTTGGGTACTCTGAGGGAGAATTTAGCATGGCCAATGCACCTAACCGGCACATCTATCAGACTGTGGGAGGAAACCGGTGCACCCGGAGGAAACCCACACACGGGGAGAACGTGCAGACTCCACACAGACAGTGACCCAAGCCAGGAATCGAACTTGGGTCCCTGGCACCGTGAGGCAGCAGCTGTGCCACCAAAATAACCTGTTTTTGTAATGCTGACTGAATTATCTCCCCTACTCTTCCTTGAAAATACTGCCATGGGATCTTCCAAATCTACCTGAGACCTCAGTTTAGCATCCCATCTGAAAGATGGCACCTCCAGCAGTGCTGTATGCCCTCCGTAACACACTGGAGTGTCAGCTTTGATTTTTCTGTTTACGTCCTGCAGTGGGAATTACATCGAAACATAGAAATTAGAAGCAGGAGTAGGCCATTCGGCACTTTGAGCCTGCTCCCGAGAACAGGCTTCTCGAGATTCTGCGGTCCATGGCTGAGAGGCTCGAGAGCTTGCAGGAGACCCAGTGGGACAGCACCATGACACAGTGGGCGATGGCGACAGCCCTTGAGAACATGGCCCAGGCACAGAGGGTCATGGCTGAGAGGCTGTAGAGCTTGCAGGAGACCGAGCAGGACAGCACCGAGACACAGTGGGCTTTGGCAGCCAACTTTAAGAATGTGGCCAACTCACAGAGGGTTATGGCTGAGGGACTGCCGAGCATGGCCTAGTCTCAGAGGGCACTTGCTGCGGCCATTGACAGGTGTCCCCTGACTCAGAGGCCCATCGCTGAGGGCTCTCCCACCATGGCAAGAACGCAGGTGGTCCTCCAAGACTGGCAGGGCCAGGTGATGCTGGAGTTTCTGGAGCTCACTGTAGAAGTACTGCCATCCCATGGAGTGACGCAGGGGCCCACAGGAACCCCGAGGGAGGAGGAAATGCTCGAGGCCGCGCCCGGGCCTTCCACCCAGGAGACTGCGGCTATGGCTACACCTTCTGACTCCTCCCTTCCTGACACAGGGGAATGTCAGGGGCAGCGGGATGAAGAGGGTGTCATGGATACACTCCTGACACCTGGAAGCTGACCAGGGCCTTCAAGGTCCAGAGGACGGTTGCCAAGGGCATCACAGGCCATGAGGCGCGGGAGGCAGCTGTCCCCCTCCATCTCCAATGTGCATCCTGGGGAAATACCGGGTCACTGTGGTAGGCCACGTAAAGTTATGAAGTTGTAGCAGCACTAAGATGGCACAGGTGAAGGAGAATACTAGTTAGATAGAATATTTAGACACTTTAAAGCCTCACTTTCACTTGTTTTTGTGATATCACTTATTTTGATGGGACTTTTCCTGGCACCAAGAAATCTTATTTCATCCCACACTTGTGATGAATTTGTCTCTGCCCTAGCCTCCAACAGGAATGTACTTACCCCGACTTTTGTCAGAGAGACCCTGCATGTTGATGTCAATGGCGGAGGGCCCTCAGCGCACCACTACTGTGAAAATCAAGGTGCTGAAATCATTCATTGGCTACAGTGAGTGGCATGCAGTGGCAGCGACTTACAACATCTGCCATGGCATCCCCAGAACCCAGGAGACATTCTCTTCCCCCCACCTCATCTGCCCCGAGGCCCTACATTGGTGTTTAGTGATCCCTTACCCGTCACCCAGATGTGGGCCCAGGTGCCAGCATGCATGCGGAGCTCAGGTAGGAGTCAGATTAGTTTAACCAGGGCATCATCACAATGGCCCATAGTGAGTCATTATCACCCTCCTGCCTGCCACAGAAACTCGCAAACACAGTGGTCAGTATAGGAAATGCACGGGGCTGCCTGAGATTAAGTTCCAGGAACCAGAGACCCAGGTGAGTGTCGGGGATCCCAGGGTAGGGAAAGTAGGGAAGGCCAAGGGGGATTGCAAGTGAAGGTGAATGGGGTATCAGGGGATAGATTGGTAGAGTGGGGGGGAGGGAGATCCAGATGTCATTGGGCCTTAAGGGGAGGATGCACTCCCCCTGTCAGAAGTTAGGCTTCTGAGGGCAGTGCACCCCAAACTCTCCCCCGCCACCACCTGCCCCCCTACTCCAGCCTCCTGCCTGAAATTTCTTTATGTTCAGGTTTCCTCCATGGAGCTCTAACCCTAAATATCCTCAGTTCAAAACAGTCCATAAGTTGCCAATAATTGTCCACTTAATTGGGAAAATGTCCGTCTTCTCATCTGAGGCCTTGCTTGCCTCAAAATAACATTGCTATGAGGGCGATTGTGATTATGATAATCAAAGTACTCTCTGATTGATAATTTAGGGGAGACAGTGGCGTAGTGGTTTGTCACTGGACAAGTAATCCAGAGATCCATGGTACTGCTCTGGTGACCTGGGTTGTTTGAGTCCCACCATTGCGGATGGTGAAATTTGATGTCAATTTTTTTTTAAAATCAAGAATTAAAAGTCTAACAATGACCACAAAACCATTGTCATAAAACCCCATCCAGTTCACTAATGCACTCTAGGGAAAGAAATCTGTCATCTTTACCATGTCTGGCCTACATGTGACTCCAGACCCAGAGCAATGTGGTTGACTCTCAAATGTGCTCTGAAAAAAAATTAGGGATGGGCAATAAATGCTGGTCTAGCCAGTGATGGCCACAACCCTGAAAGAGTAAAATAAAGCATCTCTCTCTCTCTCTCTCTTTGACTCATGATAGTGATGGTTTCAATGTCCAGCCAAGTTGGGGAGATCTTTGGATGGTAAGAAATGCTTTGCCTAAGAGTGTGATGGTTCAATTGGGGCAATCAAGAGGCAACAGGATTGTTAGCTGAAAAGGAAGAATGTGAATGGCTACAGGGAGAAGGCATTGCATAAGGTAATTGGACAGCCAGTGCAGGCACGATGGGCTGAATGGCCTCCTTCTATATTATAACAATTCTGTGATTCTGATTCTGATTCTGAAACAAAGGGAAAAACTATAACTTCACACTGAGGACTAGTTTCTGTTTTTATTTTAGCTTTCACAAAGTATGTCTTTGACATGTCATTGACGAAAATAATTTTGCAGTAAACTTCAAAACATATCAAACTGCAGAATTAGAGACTTTTAAATTAGCAGTTCTCTTGGGATGAAAAAGACGTATAAAGGTGACACATTGCCAGACTAAGATCAAAAATCGATTACTTGTCTTTAGGCGCAGTACACAACCCCAGGAGGTGACAGAAGGGTTACAATGGTCACTTCACATTTCAAAGCCTCTTGTTCTCCTGGTTTGAACCCCAGCGCCCAGTGACACTTGAATCTGTCAGCAACATGTTCATCTCTTGTCAGATCTGAACCACTCAGAAAAAAAAATGCTTTCATTGCAACAGAGCATAGCATTTCAATGGGGAGCTGGTGTCGGCCATCTCATCTTTCAACAGCAGGGTACCTCCTCAGCTTAACAATGAACAGCCTTAAAATCAGCCATCAGGGGGCAGCTAGCTCTCTCTGCCTTTCATGGAGCAAGTGTTGCTCAGAATCAAAAAGGAGGCTGCATTTTAAGAAAAAAAGCACCAATTGTAATTATGATCAAGCAGTGTACATTGCTCAGTGCATGATTGTTGATTCAATTAATTGAATTAATTGATTGGCAATTGTGATCTTCAGTAATGTAAATGTTAGTTCAAAGTAATAGACTGACCAATGTCCTCTTTTATCATTGGAACAGGAATACACCATTCGGTTCGATCTCACCCAGCCAGAGTCGGAATGCTGGGCGAGACAGGATTTTGGTAAGAAATTAGATACAGAGTGGCAATCCAATTCAGACTGCCCATCTGAGATTGAGGCCCAGTGTCTTATACAATTTGAACATGACCTCATTGTGCTGATATTACATGTCCCTGTTAATGTATACTTTATTAACTGCACTCTCAACCTGGTCTGCCACTTTCAATGACTTGCACACACAAAATCCATCTGCTCCTGCAACCCCCCCCCCCGCCTTTAACATAGTTTATGTTGTCTCTCCATGTTCTTGATACCAAAATTAATCACTTTGCACTGAAACACATCTGCCGCCTGTCCAACGTGTGTTCCAACAACTTGTCTGTGTCCCTTTGCAGTTCTACACTACCCTTCAGTGTAAATGGTGCTTTGTAGACCAAGGTCTAAGTCTTTATTCTGTATCAGGAAAAGCAAGAGTCCCAACACTAGACCCTGGGGAACTCCACTACCTCCTTCCTCCAGTCCTAAAACCTCATTAACCACTACTCTCTCTGTCCCTGTCACTCATCCAATTTCATATCCATGTGGCATAATTTCTCTTTTACAAGTTTATTGTGCGTCATGGCAACAAATGCCTTTTGGAAGTCAATAAACACCACATCAACAGTATTGCCCTCATCAACTCTCATTAATTTTTTTTTTAGTGTCACAAGTAGCCTTACATTAACACTGCAATGAAGTGACTGTGAAAATCCCCTGGTCTCTACACTCCAGCGCCTGTTTGGGTACACTGAGGGAGAATTTAGCATGGCCAATGCACCTAACCACATGTCTTTCAGACTGTGGGAGGAAACCGGAGCACCCAAAAGAAACCCACCCAGACATGGGGAGAACATGCAGACTTCACACAGACAGTGACCCAAGGCTGGAATCGAACCCGTGTCCATGGTGCTGTGAAGCAGCACTGCTAACCACTGTGCCACCATGCATTACCTCTTCATAATACTCCAGAAAGATTGTTAAATGCAATTTTCCTTTAAAAACAATCCATGCTGGCCTTTCTTAACTAACCCACAGTTATTCATGAGGCTATTCATTTGGCCCAATGTAAATGCGTGGGGTTATGGGGATAGGGCCTGGGTGGGATTGTTGTTGGTGCAGGCTTGATGGGCCAAATGGCCTCCTTCTGCACTGTAGGGATTCTATGATTCTAGCACAGGATGTACTCTCTGAGATTGGAGCAGACCTGTAATATCTCTATTTATTAGTGGTAGTGTCACTGGACTCGTAATCCAGAGACAAAGGTAATGCTCCGGGGACCCGGGTTTTATTCCCACAATGGCAGATGGCGAAATCTGAATTCAACAAAAAATTGGAATTAGAAGCCTCATGATAGCCATGAAACCATTATCAATTATTGTAATAACCCATCTGGTTCACTAATGTCCTTTCGGGAAGGAAATCTGCCATCCTTACCTGATCTGCCCTCTGTGATTCCAGATCCACATCAAAGTGATTGACTCTCAAATGCCCTCTGTAATGGAGGACAATCAGGGATGGTAAATAAATGCTGGCCCAGCCAGTGATGCCCACATCCCGTAAAATGAAGACAAAAGTCAGGGTTTCACCCCCTGGGGTGATTACCCACTCTCAGTCCCAATTGGTCCACCAAGCCAGGTGTCCCTCTTCTGCTGTGTTGCCCTTAAAGAGATAATCGCCACAAATCATTGCAACATTCCAGTTCATAATAACTTACTGCATAAAATTTTATTTCCTGATATTATCTCTGGTTCTGCAAATGCTGCCTAATTAGTCAGAAGAAAGCTACTTGAAGAAAAATATGCATTGCGCAATTGAGTTTTCAAAAGCTGTAAGAACCTTACAATTAATAATCTAAACACAAACACTGTGCAAGCAAGCTAATGGAAATTCGTGTTGACGTTTCTTGCTCACAACCAAATCCAGCCTGACAGGAAGACAACTCAGAGCGAACATCTCAGGAGTGCTTACAATACCTCAATGCAGGTATACACACTGACAGTTGGAGCTTGCAATGGTCGCATTTGAGTGCAAAGAAAAAGTTCTACTGATCTGTAAATTCCAGAAATATTGTGGACTATACAAGCTTTATTTATCATAGAGTAGAAACCCTACAGTGCAGAAGGAAGCCACCTGGCCCATTGAGTTCACACCAACTCTCCGACAGAGCATCCCACCCAGGCCCATCCACCCTGCTCCATTCCAGCAACCTCACACACCCACCTCACCAATCCGCACAACCTACACAATTTGAAACTCCAAGGGGAAATTTAGCAGGGCCAATCCACCTTCTCTGCACATGTTTGGATAGTGAGAGCATGCAGAGGAAACCCATGCAGACATGGAGAGAATGTACAAGTTCCACACAGTCACCGAGGCTGGAATCGAACTCCGGTCCCTGGCGCTCTGAGGCATTTTTGGGGACATTTATGAAAAAAGCCATTTCATGAAACTCCGCTAAGGTGACAGAACCTGGCTCTTATGTTGCAAAAGGATAGTTTGGAAGTTTAGCTTAAAAGACGCAATGTTCTGAAGGGAGGGAGATGTAATCATGTAGGTAGCACTGCTACCTCACAATGCCGGGGACCCAGGTTCGATTCCTGGGTTGGGTCACTGTCTGTGTGGAGTTTGCACATCTTCCCCGTGTTTGCGTGGGTTTCCTCCGGGTGCTCCGGCTTCCTCTCACAATCCAAAAGACGTGCTGGTTAAGTGCATTGGCCATGTTAAGTTCTCCCTCAGTGTGGCGACCGGGGGATTTTCACAGTAACTTCATTGCAGTGTTAATGTAAGCCTACTTATGACACTAATAAATAAACGTTAATAAGGCATCTAGTAGTGAGGGCTCAAAGTCAAAAATGACCACAGTGAGGTAAATTTAGTGAGGCCCAGTATCGCCTGTGGCTTTCTATCCATCGGATCTCATTTAAACGATTGAGGATTCAATCAGTTAATGTGAGACTGAACAATCTGACAGATTCAAATGTTAAATGGCAACTCAGTACTGAAACCATAAACACAAGACAATTCATGTGTGAAGATCATTGTCCTAAAGAGTTGAACTGCAACAATCCACGGTTTACAATGTTATAATTCTACCAGGCTGAAGTTTCTTTAAAAAACACTCATGGACACTTTGATTAAAGGTAAATTATAACTCGCCCTTTTCCCTCTTTATCATTTCCTGTTTTAAAGAATGTCCGTAGCTACAATGAGCTTTCAAGTAATTGGGGTTGTTCAGAATGCTTGAGAAAATTAAGTTAATTTCTTGCTAAGAGAAGCAAAATCATAAACCTTCCCAAATTATTTTAGCGCTGAGGCAGTGTACAATTAAACTTTAAGTAATGGCAAATTCCAATCAAGCATTATTGGCATGTAATAATCGCTTGAAATACGAGTCACAGCAGTTATTGAAATAGATGTATTGATATGTGTGCTGGTGAGGGGAGGAGTTTCTGGTTGACTGAGCAAATGCTAAAATCAGAGGCTGGACATTCTACAGCGAGTGGCTCACGTCCTGATTCCTCAAAATCAGGGCTGAAATATCCCGACTGCTGGTGGGATTTTCTGGTCCTGCCGACGTCGACCTCCCCATTCCCCCCGTCATTCCCCCCCCTCCCCTCCCTCCCCCACCGCCCCTCATGGCCCCTGCCATGGGTTCCCCGTGGCAAATGGTGAGAACTACTGGAAAAACCATTGACAGCAACGGGACTGGAAGATTCCGCTGCCAGCCAATGGCGGGCTGCCTCTGCTGCCACAAACACACCGCAGAGTTGGGGGTGGTGTCCCACCTCTGGGAGTGGAATGAAATACTTTCCACATGGTTGGATATTTGTAATTATACCAACACACAAGAACCTCAGCACCATCCAGGACAAAAGTGATGCTCTTAATCAGCATCCCATCTATTATCCAAAACATCCACACCCCCCACCATTGGAACAAGTCCCTTGCCTTTGGAATGTCCAGCAGCAACTCACAAGGCCTTTGCTTTCAGCATGATCCAATGCCTAGATTTTCCGCATCTAGAATGACAAAGGTGGCAGATCCTTGGGAATACTTCCAAGGTCCACTCCAAGCTGTATAAGATCCTAAGTGGACATTAGGAATGACACAGTGGTTAGCACTACTGCTTCACAGCGCCAGGGATCCAGGTTCGATTGCAGCCTTGGGTGACTGCTTGTGTGCACATTCTCCCTGTGTCTGCATGGGTTTCCTCCAGATGCTCCGGTTTCCTCCCACACTTCAAATATGTGTAGGTTAGGGGATTGGCCATGCTAATTTTCCCCTTAGTGTCCAAAGATGTGTAGGATTTGATTTAATTTGATTTATTATTGTCACATACATTAGTATACAGTGAAAAGTATTGCTTTTTGAGCACTAGACAGACGACGGCCATTTTAGGCCCGATATAAAGGGGGAATGGGCGTGGAGGTGGTCGCAGATCACGCTACTTGCCTCACGCCCAACTTTACCAAGTTTTCGCTCCCGAAAATGGGTGCAACATGTTGGTACAATCAGTCCCGCAGTGTTACAATCCTCTGCTAGGATGCAGAGAAAGATCAACTTAATACCAAGTAGGTCCATTCAAAAGTCTAATGGCAGCAGGGAAGAAGCTGTTCTTGAGTCAGTTGGTACATAACCTCAGACTTTTGTATCCTTTTCCTGTTGGACGAAGGTGGAAAAGAGTGTGTCCGGGGTGCGTGGATTCCTTGATTATGCTGGCTGCTTTCCTGAAGCAGTGGGAAGTGCAGATGGAGTCAATGGATGGGAGGTTGGTTTGCGTGATGGACTGAGCTTCGTTCACAACCGCATGTATTTTCTTGCGATTTTCTTGTGATTAGCGGGGCAAATATGTGGGGTTAGGGGGATAGGGCCTGGTTGCGATACCATTTTGGATACTATGGGGGGGGGGGGATAACCCTCTAGGGGTAAGCCACGGTGACCAGGTCACAGGCACGGAATCGGGCTCTGTGGCTCAGAAGGGAAAGAGGGGAACCAGGAGAGCAATAGTAGTGGGGGATGAAATGGTTAGAGGCACAGACAGGCAGTTCTGTGGGCATGAACGAGACTCCAGGATGGTAGTCTGCCTCCCTGGTGCTGGGGTCCTGGATGTCTCTGAGCGGGTAGGAAGCATCCTAAAAGGGACGGGTAACCAAACCGACGTCATTGTCCAAATTGGTGCAAATGACGTAGGCAGAAAGAGCAGGGAGGTCCTGAGAGAGCAATTCAGGGAGTTGGGTAGTAGGCTAAAAAGCAGGGCCTCTAGGGTAGCAATCTCTGGACTGCACTCAGTGCCACAAGCTAGTGAGGCTAGGAACAGGGAGACTGCACAGCTGAATGCGTGGCTAAAGGACTGGTGCAGGAGGGAGGGTTTCGAATTCGTGGATCACTGGGAAGTCTTCAAGAGAGGATGGCACCTGTACAAGAAGGATGGGGTGCACCTAAACTGGAGGGGCACGAATATCCTAGCTGGGAGTTTTGCTAGTGTGGGTCGGGTGGGTTTAAACTAATGTGGTGGGTGGGGGGGTGGGGGGGGGGGGGGGGGGGGTGGTCAGAACAATAGGTCAATAAGCATAGAGGCTGGGGACGAGGTTGGGGCCACGACAAGACTATCTAAGAGGATGAGCATTCTGGGGGAGGATGACCTCAGTGGGCCTGGAGGTCTGGAGTGCATCTGCTTCAATGCAAGGAGCGTCACGGGCCAGACAGACGAGCTTCGAGCCTTAATGCTTGCGTGGAACTTGGATGTGGTTGCAGTGACGGAGACTTGGTTAAAAGAAGGACAGGACTGGCAGCTGAATATTCCGGGGTATAAGTGTTTTAGGCGAGAGAGAAGAGGGGCGAGGAGAGGTGGGGGAGTAGCAATGCTGGTTAGGGAGCATATTACAGCGGTACAGAGGGTGGACAATATGGAAGGGTCAGGTAACGAGTCACTGTGGGTGGAGCTCAGAAACAGGAAGGACACAGTCACTATGTTGGGGGTATACTACAGGCCTCCCAACAGCCCACGGGAAGTTGAGGAATGGATATGCAATGAGATTCTGGACAGTTGCAGAAAATACAGGGTTTTTGTAGTGGGAGACTTTAACTTCCCTTGTATAGACTAGAAATCGCTTAGGGCTGGGGGCCTGGACGGGGAAGAATTTATAAAATGCGTACAGGAAGGTTCTTTGGAACAATATGTTGACAGTCCAACTAGAGAGGGGGCTATACTGGACCTAGTACTGGGGAATGAGCCCGGTCAGGTCATCAAAGTTGCAGTAGGGGAACATGTGGCAAATAGTGACCACAATTCTGTAAACTTTAGGATAGTAATGAAAAAAGATGAGTGTTGTCCTATGGATAAGGTACTGAATTGGGGGAAGGCTAACTACAGCCGGATTAGGCAGGATTTGGTGGCTGTTGATTGGGAGAGGCTGTTCAAGGGTAAATCCACATCTGGCATGTGGAAGTCTTTTAAGGAGCAGTTGATAGGACTGCAGGACAGGCATGTGCCTGTAAAGAGGAAGGATAGGAAAGGTAGGATTCAAGAGCCGTGGATAACCAGTGAAATTGTGGGTCTAATCAAAAAGAAAAAAGAAGCATACATGAGGTCCAGGCAGCTAAAAACAGATGGAGCACTGGAGGAATACAGAGAAAGTAGAAAAGAACTCAAACAGGGACTTAGAAGGGCAAAAAGGGGTCACGAAATGCCCTTGGCAGACAGGATTAAGGAGAATCCTAAGGCATTTTATACATACGTTAGGAACAAGAGGGTTGTTAGGGAAAGAATCGGACCTCTCAGGGACAAAGGAGGGGAATTATGCTTAGAACCAAAGGAAGTAGGTGAGATCCTAAACGAATACTTTTCATCAGTATTCACAAAGGAGAGGGACATGTTGACTGGTAGTGTCTCAGAGAGATGTGTTGACCCATTAGAAAAAATCTCAATTACAAGGGAGGAAGTGTTAGGTTTTTTAGGAAACATTAAGACAGACAAATCCCCAGGGCCAGATGGCATCTATCGTAGACTCCTCAGGGATGTGAGAGATGCAATTGTTGGATCTCTAACAGAAATCTTTGTCTCTTCACTGGACACAGGTGAGGTCCCAGAGAATTGGAGGATAGCAAATGTGGTCCCGTTATTTAAGAAGGGTAGCAAGGATAACCCGGGTAATTATAGTCCGGTGAGCTTGACATCCATGGTAGGGAAGTTGTTGGAGAAGATTCTTCGAGATAGGATATATGCGCATTTAGAACTGAATAACCTCATTAGCACTAGGCAGCATGGTTTTGTATGAGGGAGGTCATGCCTCACAAATTTGGTTCAGTTTTTTGAGGAGGTGACAAAAATAATTGACGAGGGAAGGGCGTGGATGTCGTCTATATGGATTTTAATAAAGCGTTTGACAAGGTTCCTCATGGCAGGCTGGTGCAAAAGGTTAAATCTCACGGGATAAAAGATGAGCTAGCTAGATGAGTGGAGAACTGGCTTAGCCATAGAAGACAGAGGGTAGCAGTGGAGGGGTCTTTTTCCGGTTGGAGGTCTGTGACTAGTGGTGTTCTGCAGGGCTCTGTAGTGGGGCCTCTGCTGTTTGTGATATATATAAATTATTTGGAGGGAGATGTAGCTGGTGTAATCAGTAAGTTTGCGGACGACACAAAGATTGCTGGAGTTGCGGATAGTGATGAACATTGTCAGAGAATACAGCAGGATATAGATAGGCTAGAACATTGGTCGGAGAAATTGCAGATGGAATTTATTCCTGATAAATGCGAAGTGATGCATTTCGGTAGATCTAATGTAAGGAGGAGCTATACAATAAATGGCAGAACCATCAGGAGTATAGAAACACAGAGGGACCTGGGTGTACAAGTCCACAGATCCTTAAAGGTGGCAGCACAGGTGGAGAGGGTGGTGAAGAAGGCATATGGCATGCTTGCCTTTATTGGACGGGGCATAGAATATAAAAGTTGGCATATGATGTTGCAGCTCTATAGAACGTTGGTTAGGCCACATTTGGAATACTGTGTCCAGTTCTGGTCGCCACTCTACCAGAAGGACGTGGAGGCTTTGGAGAGAGTATAGAGAAGGTTTACCAGGATGTTGCCTGGTATGGAGGGTCTTAGCTATGAGGAGAGATTGGGTAAACTGGGGTTGTTCTCCCTGGAAAGACGGAGGATGAGGGGTGACCTAATAGAGGTGTATAAAATTATGAAGGCATAGATAGGGTGAACAGTGGAAAGCTTTTTCCCAGGTCGGAGGGGACGAACACAAGGGGTTACGGGTTCAAGGTGAAGGGGGCAAGGTTCAACACAGATGTCAGAAGGACATATTTTACACAGAGGGTCGTGGGGGCCTGGAATGTGTTGCCCGGCAAGGTGGTGGAGGCGGACACGCTGGGATCGTTTAAGACTTATCTCGACAGCCACATGAACAGACTGGGAATGGAGGGATACAAAAGAGTGGTCTAGTTTGGACCAGGGAGTGGCGCGGGCTAATTGTTCTTTGTTTCTCGTTTCAAGGCTTCATTCTATGATCATCTTGCTGGTGCCAGTACAGAGCGAGACTGCGGATAGTTGGGAACCTGTCTCGGGGGCAGGGAATTTCAGATGGTGTTCGTAAAGCAGAAGTGGAAATGAATAGGGTTGGGAAGCATTTTCTGATCAGGGCCAGTGTGATCTCCTGGACTCGTTTTGATCGCCACAGGGGGTCGGAGAGGAATTTCCCAGATTTTTTTTTCCCCATATTGGCCCTGGGGTTTTCACTCTGGGTTTTCGCCTCTCCCTGGAGATCACATGGTCTGGAATGGGGGGGGTGGGGGTGAGTTAATAGGTTGTGATGAACAAAGCATCGTAGCTGTGAGGGACAGCTCGGTGGATAGGATATTAGGATGTAGATAGGCTGGAAAATTGGGCGGGGATCCTGGATTCAGGATTCAATCCTGGACCGGGGAGCGGCGCGGGCTTGGAGGGCCGAAGGGCCTGTTCCTGTGCTGTGTTGTTCTTTGTTCTTTGTTCTTTGTTCAAATAAACCAATTAGTTTTCCCAATTGACTAGCTGTGACAAGATTTTGCATTAAATAATTCTCAGGACTTAAACAAACTGTTGATCTTGGTGAAAATTGAAAACAGTCTTTGGAAGAATTATGTAAATATTGGTTCATGGAGCTTAATTACCTCCAATGCAATTGGAAAAGTCAACCAAACCACAGACACAAAAAATGCACCTTTTTACATATTCATATAGTCTCTTTGAAGAACTTTGAAATTTGTCGGAATAATACATCCTGTTCACCAGCCATAAACACAAAGACATGCAAATTAACACATGGAGTGTTTAATAGGAAATGCAAATTAAGTTCATCTGGATTCTGGCGATTTTGCCTCAGATTTAACCCTGAATCAATATTTGGAATCTTCTCTTCACACTTGGTTAGAAAGAGTTGTCAACTTTATCGATTCATTCCTATTCAAAAGCTAGTTGTGTTCTTGATTTTGACCAATGTATTAGTCCGACAATAATTTGGCTACTTTCAAAGAGGCATTGACCCAGAATTTGTTGATAGATTAGGGCAGCACAGTGGCACTGTGATTAGCAAAGAACAAACAAAGAACAATACAGCACAGGAAGAGGCCCTTCGGCCCTCCAAGCCTGTGCCACTCATGTGCCCACGAGACCAGTCTTTTGTATCCCTCTATTCCCAGTCTGTTCATATGGCTATCTAGATAAGTCTTAAACGTTCCCCGCATGTCCGCCTCAATCACCTTGCTTGGCAGTGCATTCCAGGCCCCCACCACCCTCTGTGTAAAATACGTCCCCCTGACATCTGTGTTGAACCTTGCCCCCCTCATCTTGAACCCGTGGCAACTTGTGTTCGTCACCACCGACCTGGGAAAAAGCTTCCCACTGTTCACCCTATCTATGCCTTTCATAATTTTATACACCTCTATTAGGTCACCCCTCATCCTCCGTCTTTCCAGGGAGAACAGCCCCAGTTTACCCAATCTCTCCTCATAGCTAAGACCCTCCATACCAGGCAACATCCTGGTAAACCTTCTCTGTACTCTCTCCAAAGCCTCCACGTCCTTCTGGTAGTGTGGCGACCAGAACTGGATGCAGTATTCCAAATGTGGCCTAGCCATCGTTCTATACAGCTGCAACATCATATGCCAACTTTTATATTCTATGCCACGTCCAATAAAGGCAAGCATGCCTTATGCCTTCTTCACCACCCTCTCCACCTGTGCTGCCATCTTTAAGGATCTGTGGACTTGTACACCCAGGTCCCTCTGTGTCTCTATACTCCTGATGGTTCTGCCATTTATTGTATAGCTCCCCCTTACATTAGATCTACCGAAATGCATCACTTCGCATTTATCAGGATTAAATTCCATCTGCCATTTCTCCGCCCAACGTTCCAGCCTATCTATATCCTGCTGTATTCTCTGACAATGTTCATCACTATCCGCAACTCCAGCAATCTTTGTGTCGTCCGCAAACTTACTGATCACACCAGCTATATCTTCCTCCAAATAATTTATATATATCACAAACAGTAGAGGTCCCAATACAGAGCCCTGCGGAACTCCACTAGTCACAGACCCCCAACCGGAAAAAGACCCCTCTACTGCTACCCTCTGTCTTCTATGGCTAAGCCAGTTCTCCACTCATCTAGCTAGCTCATCTTTTATCCCGTGAGATTTAACCTTTTGCACCAGCCTGCCATGAGCGACCTTGTCAAACGCTTTACTAAAATCCATATAGACGACATCCACGGCCCTCCTCTCGTCAATCGTTTTTGTCACCTCCTCAAAAAACTGAACCAGATTTGTGAGGCATGACCTCCCTCATACAAAACCATGCTGTCTATCGCTCATGAGATTATTCAGTTCTAAATGCACATATATCCTATCTCGAAGAATCTTCTCCAACAACTTCCCTCCAACGGACATCAAGCTCACCAACCTATAATTACCCGGGTTATCCTTGCTACCCTTCTTAAATAACGGGACCACATTTGCTATCCTCCAATTCTCTGGGACCTCACCTGTGTCCAGTGAAGAGACAAAGATTTCTGTTAGAGGCCCAGCAATTGCATCTCTCGCCTCCCTGAGGAGTCTAGGATAGATGCCATCTGGCCCTGGGGATTTGTCTGTCTTAATGTTTCCTAAAAAACCTAACACTTCCTCCCTTGTAATTGAGATTTTTTCTAACGGGTCAACACATCTCTCTGAGACACTACCAGTCAACATGTCCCTCTCCTTTGTGAATACTGATGAAAAGTATTCGTTTAGGATCTCACCTACTTCCTTTGGTTCTAAGCATAATTCCCCTCCTTTGTCCCTGAGAGGTCCGATTCTTTCCCTAACAACCCTCTTGTTCCTAACGTATGTATAAAATGCCTTAGGATTCTCCTTAATCCTGTCTGCCAAGGACATTTCGTGACCCCTTTTTGCCCTTCTAAGTCCCTGTTTGAGTTCTTTTCTACTTTCTCTGTATTCCTCCAGTGCTCCATCTGTTTTTAGCTGCCTGGACCTCATGTATGCTTCTTTTTTCTTTTTGATTAGACCCACAATTTCACTGGTTATCCACGGCTCTTGAATCCTACCTTTCCTATCCTTCCTCTTTACAGGCACATGCCTGTCCTGCAGTCCTATCAACTGCTCCTTAAAATGCCAGATGTGGATTTACCCTTGAACAGCCTCTCCCAATCAACAGCCACCAAATCCTGCCTAATCCGGTTGTAGTTAACCTTCTGCCAATTCAGTACCTTACCCATAGGACAGCACTCATCTTTTTCCATTACTATCCTAAAGTTTACAGAATTGTGGTCACTATTTGCCACATGTTCCCCTACTGCAACTTTGATGACCTGACCAGGCTCATTCCCCAGTACTAGGTCCAGTATAGCCTCCTCTCTAGTTGGACTGTCAACATATTGTTCCAAGAACCTTCCTGTACGCATTTTATAAATTCTTCCCCGTCCAGACCCCCAGCCCTCAGCGATTTCCAGTCTATGTGAGGGAAATTAAAGTCTCCCACTACAACAACCCTATATTTTCTGCACCTGTCCAGAATCTCCTTACATATCCATTCCTCAACTTCCCGTGGGCTGTTGGGAGGCCTGTAGTATACTCCCAGCATAGTGACTGCGTCCTTCCTGTTTCTGAGCTCCACCCACAGTGACTCGTTACCTGGCCCTTCCATATTGTCCACCCTCTGTACCGCTGTAATATGCTCCCTAACCAGCATTGCTACTCCCCCACCTCTCCTAGCCCCTCCTCTGTCTCGCCTAAAACACTTATACCCGGAATATTCAGCTGCCAGTCCTATCCTTCTTTTAACCAAGTCTCCGTCACTGCAACCACATCCATGTTCCGCGCAAGCATTAAGGCTCTAAGCTCGTCTGCCTTGCCCGTGACGCTCCTTGCATTGAAGCAGATGCACTCCAGACCTCCAGGCCCACTGAGGTCATCCTCCCCCAGAACGCCCTTCCTCTTAGATATCCTTGTCTTGGCCCCAACCTCGTCCCCAGCCTCTATGCTTATTGACCTATTGTTCTGATCCCCACCCCCCTGCCACATTAGTTAAAACCCACCCGAACCGCACTAGCAAAACTCCCAGCTAGCATATTCGTACCCCTCCAGTTTAGGTGTAACCCATCCTTCTTGTACAAATGCCATCCTCTCTTGAAGACTTCCCAGTGATCCGCGAATTCGAAACCCTCCCTCCTGCACCAGTCCTTTAGCCACGCGTTCAGCTGTACAGTCTCCCTGTTCCTAGCCTCACTAGCTTGTGGCACTGGGAGTAGTCCAGAGATCGCTACCCTTGAGGCCCTGCTTTTCAGCCTACTGCTTTACAGCACCAAAGACCTGTGTTTGATTCCAGCCTTGGATGACTGTCTGTGCGGAGTCTGCTCATTCTCCCCATATCTCTGTGGGTTTCCTCCGGGTGCTCCCGTTTCCTCTCACAGACTAAAGGTGTGCAGGTTAGTTGGATTGACCATGCTAAATTGCCCCTTCGTATCCAAAGATGTGTAAGTGGATGAGGTGGATTAGCCACGGTAAATGTTCAGGGTTGCAGAGATAGGGCAGGGGTGTGGGCTTGGGTACGATGCTCTTTCAAAGAGACAGTGCAGACTCAATGGGCCAAATGGCCTTTCTGTCCTGTAGAGATTCTATGATTCTATTCTATGAATAGCAAATTTAATGGGTTCCATTATTCATTTTTAAATCTCCCACAATTTGTAGTATGAAATATAGGGTTACTGAGGTGTGAATGTCTACAAATCGCTGGACAATTTGTACTACTGTTGGCTTCCCTAAATATACAACTTACCCTTTTGAGTTTCAAGAAATTACATTTGCACATTAATTACAAACTAAACTCACCTTAGAAAGATAGACCTGCTACTTAACATCATAAGTTTAAGTTTTAAGTTAAAGTTTATTTTTTAGTGTCACAAGTAGGCTTACATTAATACTGCAATGAAGTTACTGCGAAAATCCCCTAGTCGCCACACTCCGGCACACTGTTTGGGTACACTGAGGGAGAATTTAGCATGGCCAATGCACCTAAGCAGCAACTTTTTCGGACTGTGGGATGAAACTGGAGCACCCGGAGGAAACCCATGCAGACACGGGGAGAACGTGCAGGCTCCACACAGACGGTGACCCTGCAATGTCGCCTTATCTTCCTGACCCAAAAAAGAAACAAGTGAAGTTGTGGAGTCTTACTTCCCCAGGTACAATATTTTTTTGAAGATTTTTTTTACAAATAAAAAATTATTTATGTTTCACATTTCCCTTTTTTCCATCTGCTGTAATTTAACCTTTCCTCCACCTCTTTATTGAAAATTTGGCATTTTTAAAAATAACAATAATTTGATTTTTAAAATTTATTGTTTCTTGACTGATGGACGTCGCTTGTCAAGGCCAGCGTTTGTTGCCTCTCCCTAATGATCCTTGCACTGAGTGACTTTCTGAGCCATTTTAGAGTGCAGTTAAGGGAATTGGTCCCACTTTGGACCTCCAAAGTGGAACATTAATAATTATCACATTGTTAAAAGAATGTTCATAAGTTCTTTAAAATAACAAGCAGGCAATGGCGCCATTTTGTGAAGCAGATGGTAGGGTGACATAACTCAACCAGCAAGTTATAAAGGTTTGCAAGATATGGGTTTATCTGGCCTCCTGATTGCTGGCCTTTGATCACCGGCCCTGACCTCTAATCATTGGCTCCGGCCTCTCTATAGCCAGATCCAGCCTCCCGATTGCCCCCCCTCTCCCACCGCCCCCCCCCCCCCCCCACCACCCCTCCGATCCCTGATGACTGGACCAGCCTCTGATTCCCCCCCACCCCGATGGCCGGCCTCCGATTCCCCCCTTCCGATCCCCGACGGCCAGCCACCGAGCGCTGCCCCCACCAGCAGCCCCCACCCTCCCCAGGCAGAGCTCCCCTATTCCCTGCCATCCTACCTCCCCCAACCCAGTCTTGCCCCACCCCCTGAGACCACGCCCCCTTGGCACTGCCCCGTGATCGCTGGGGAGTGCCAGGGTGCCCTGGAGGGCACTGTCAGTATGCCAGGCTGGCCTTGCCCAAGGGGTAACCACCTGCCCTGAATCTTCTGGGGGGCCTCAATGGCCTTTGGCCCCATCAATGAGGCCATCACATTTGGTTTCCATTGGTGGGGACCATACTTGCTCCCCGCTGGTGTGGAACTTCAGAAGCGGAGGCAGAAAATTTAGCGAGCCCGGGCAACTGAGCCCTGGGTTTGCTAAATAGACATAGCATATGTAAATCAGCATTTCCACCTGTTTAGCAAGTCTGGAGCTCAATTACCTGGGCTCGCTAAATTTCCTGCCCCCGCAGGTGGAGTTCCACACCAGCGGGGATCACATATGGTCCCCACCAATGGAGATATGGTATGGAAATCAGCAAAAAATGGACAGAGAAAATTACAACCAGCTGGATGCCAGTTGCGAATTCCATTTCTCCCCCTGCTTAAATTTCCTGGCCCTCTGTCCTACCAGGAAAATCATGCCTCACATATTTGCTTGATCACTAAGACTGGTTTACCTCCATGACTGTAGAATCTGTTGTCTTCATTTCTACCCTAGTTCATCTGCTGATGTAACCGGCATTCACACGTTTGATACCTTGTGAACTGAATGTTCCAATCTCTCCTCACCAGTTTCCCATCTTTCACCCTCCAGAAGTTTGAAGTAGTACCACAATCTATTGCCCACATCCTAACTCATGCCAAGTTCTGTTCACCGCTCGTTCATCCACAGTACCTTTCCTTTAAAACTCTCCTCTGTGTTTTCAGATCCCACGCCCCCCCCTATCTCTCCAGCCTACAATCCTCTGAGATCTCTCTGCTCCCTCAATTTTGGCCCCTTCTGTTTCCTCCGATTTTAGCTGCTTTGCCATTGGTGGCTTTGCTTTCAGCTGCCTCAGCTCTCATCTCTGGACATTCAGGGAATCGTAGAATTATAGAATCCTTATGGTGCAGAAGGAGGCCAGTCGGCCTATCGAGCCTGCACTGACTCTCTGACAGAAGATCCCACCCAAGCCCTTTCCCATAACACCTCCATTAATCCCCTAACCTACACATCGTGAGGCACTAAGGGGTAAATTAATACGGCCAAACCACCTTTGGAGTCATAGAATCATAGAATCCCTACAGTGCAGAAGGAGGCCATTCGGCCCATCGAGTCTGCACCGACCACAATCCCACCCAGGCCCTACCCCCACATATTTACCCACTAATCCCTCTAACCTACACATCTCAGGACTCTAAGGGGCAATTTTTAACCTGGCCAATCAACCTAACCCGCACATCTTTGGATTGTGGGAGGAAACCGGAGCACCCGGAGGAAACCCACGCAGACACGAGGAAAATGTGCAAACTCCACACAGACAGTGACCCAAGCCGGGAATCGAACCCAGGTCCCTGGAGCTGTAAAGCAGCAGTGCTAATCACTGTGCATGGGGAGAACGTGCAAACTCCACATAGACAGTGACCCAAGGCCAGAATCGAGCCTAGGTCCCTGGTGCTGTGAGGCAGCAGTGCTAACCACTGTGCCAACATGCCGCCCTCCCTAAACCTCTTCACCCTTAACCTCACTCAGGTCTTTTTAAGATGCTCCTTAAAGTCTGTCTCCTTCACCTTGTTTTTCCTTATCGGATATCTCCGTTAATAACCTGGTGTCAAGTTTTGTTTGATGACTGTTCCTGTGAAGCACCTTGGTATTTTGGGCAGCATGGTGGCACAATGGTTAGCACTGCTGCCTTACAGCACCAGGGACCCGGGTTAAATTCCTGCCTCGGGTGACTGCCTGTGTGGCGTTGATACATTCTCCCCATGTCTGCGTGGGTTTCCTCCCACAGTCCAAAGATGGCACAGTGAAGCACCTTGGGATTTTGGGTGGCATGGTGGCACAGTGGTTAACACTGCTGTCTTACAGCGCTAGGGATCCGGGTTCGATTCCCGGCTTGGATAACTGTGCGGAGTTTGCACGTTCTCCCAATGTCTGTGTGGGTTTCCTCCGGGTGCTCCGATTTCCTCCCACAGTCCAAAGATGTGCGGGTTAGGTTGATTGGCCATGATAAATTGCCCCTTATTGTCAGGGAGACTAGTTAGGGTAAATGAATGGTTATGGGGATAGGGCTTGGGTGGGATTGTGGTTTGTGCAGACTCGATGGGCCGAATGGCTTCCTTCTGCACTGTATGATTCTATGATTCTATGTGCGGGCTAGATTAATTGGCCATGTAAATTGTCCCTTAGTGTCAGGGGGGTTAGCAGGGTAAATACATGGAGTTACAGGGATAGGGCCAGGGTGGGATTGTTGTCGGTGCAGGCTCGATGGGCTGAATGGCCTCTTTCTGCACTGTAGGGATTCTCTAATTCTATGTTTTACTAGATTAAAAGCACTATATAAATGCAAGTTATTGTGGTATCCCTTAATACCTTGAAAGTCTGGGTGAGTTGCACCTTAACAACAGTGTATAATATTAACACATCATTATATTCCCAACCTATTTTGACCTTCAAACGCAACTCCATATGCATGTACCATGTCTTCGACAAACATGATCGTGGATGAACTTTTAACATTGCCACCTCAGAAGTATAATGTCCTTCTTCAAACATTAACTGAAGGATTTATCATCAACCCTTGCATGATGGGATGTGACAACGTTTACGAATGTTGCCCGTGATAAGACATAAAGAGACTGCAGTCTAATTAAATGTGTTGTATCTGGAATGGTCTAATATTTGTACATAAAATGATAATGGAGTGCCTGGGTGGATGAGAATTGAAATCTCGATTTTTTTTTGCTAAAATAAATTGAATCCTTGATAGGTTATGATGTGATATTAAAATGGCAAATTAGATTATTTTGCTTTGATTACCAGTGTCACATTAACAGGACTGAAATGACATTAGTGGGTGGTGCGATCTTTTCTGCACATATCATTGTGTATGTGCACAGCATTCAAGGCTTTTGAGCTTTGTCTATTTGACAGAAGGAAGATAGGTCTCCATGTATTAGACAGGCAGATGCTTAGTCAGTGTGGCTTCTCTAATTTAGATGGCTTTCATCTGACACTGAAGCAATCACTTTGGAGTCATTCAGAGATTAAACAGTAGGTAATTTGCTCATAGTGTTTCCATGTATTCACCTTTATCTTCAGGCATTGAACTCTTCTACCATTTCAGAACTTTAAATGCACCAAAAAGAGACTGTCTTCACTCTTGCCCACTAGTCAAACACTTGATATGCAGATTTAGTATCCTGAATCTTCCAAGAAGATTCTGTCAGATCACTGTCAGATTTCTGCTTGGCTCCAACTATTCTGCGCAATGATGGAGCAACGCTTCACTGGCCGGATCTCCTGATCCCTGCTTCTTTAGAGATGTGGTAGTCTTCCATCGAATCGCACTTCACTGTGTAGCACCGGGTCATCATGGGGAAAGCAAGCCCTTTTAACAGCAATAGTAATGATAGCTGCCGTACTCTGGTTCAACCATACAAGCTCCTGAACCTCTCACTGAACAAACCTTTGCAACAAACCCCATTTTTCTTTCATTCATTCCGTGCTTTTCACTTGATGGGTCTGAACGTGTATCAGTGTCTGACCCGGCTACATGAGGGACAAGATGGTTAACAAAAACAACTCAGCAGTTTACTATGTGCTGTTGGTAAAATCTATTTTGGTTCTTTGGTCTGAACAAACTTAGGGGAATGGTATGTGGAATGGAAGAGCTAAGTGTGTGATACCAACTCAGTGGCACATAACATCTCCAGCAAAAGGTACAAATGGAACATAAACACCCTCTTGCACTTCAGATGAAATGTTTAGAGAATCAATTAACTTCCACCATCATTATATATTGGATAGAGGTTGAACATTTAGTACATGGTTATGTGGTATGGAGAGTGGTGAATGTCCTTAAAGTGTGATATAATTAAAATTGTAAAAAGTCCCACAACACCAGGTTAAAGTCCAACAGGTTTATTTGGGATCATGAGCTTTCGGAGCACTGCTCCTTCATCAGGTGACTCGCCTGATGAAGGAGCAGCGCTCCGAAAGCTCGTGATTCCAAATGAATCCTTTGGACTTTAATCTAGTGTTGTGAGACTTCTTAGTGTGCCCACCCTAGTCCAACGCCAGCATCTCCACATCATGGAGCGGCACGGTAGCACAGTGATTAGCACTGCTGCTTCACAACTCCAGGGACCTGGGTTCGATTCCCGGCTTGGGTCACTGTCCGTGTGGAGTTTGCATATTCTCCTCGTGTCTGCGTGGGTTTCCTCCGGGTGCTCCGGTTTCCTCCCACAATCCAAAGATGTGCGGGTTAGGTTGATTGGCCAAGGTTAAAAATTGCCCCTTAGAGTTCTGAGATGCGGAGGTTAGAGGGATTAGTGGGTAAATATGTGGGGGTAGGGCCTGGGTGGGATTGTGGTCGGTGCAGACACGATGGGCCGAATGGCCTCCTTCTGCACTGTAGGGTTTCTGTGATTTCTAAGATCATAATTAAAATTAGTAGTGATGGTCACATTACCTTTTAACTATGATCAGCATGAAATGCATTAAGATTAAAAAAGAATATATGAGGACCTCCTGGAACATAATAACAAATGAGAAAAACATGATTTTTGTCCTTTACGGAGAACAAGGGATATGGGGCGAAAGGGGGAATCAAGATATTGAATTCAATGATCAGCCATGATCAAAATGATTAGCAGAGCAGGCTTGAAGGGCTGAATGGCCTACTCCTGCATCTAGTTTCTATGTTCCAATGTAACAGATATGGGCTGTGCAATTCAGCATTATTGCAACCATACTTCTTGCTGCTGCAGGTGCCATTTTATTCTAAAATAGCTTCTATGCAGTGCAGACATACTTCCGGCATGACTAGCGCTGGATGCCATTTTGCTAGGTGCATTAGTATGTGCATTAGGAGCGTGTGGCAGTAGCATGCACAATGGGAAGATCATGCTGTCAGTCAGTCAGCACACAGCACTGATTTTACACAGTGCCTCCATTTTCACACTTACGGACCAGCTGTCATCCTATCTTATCCTCATTCCAATTCTATCCCAACACCTCATGGTGTACTAAGGCAGATTTTGGTCTGTGTCAATAGCTAGTATTTCCCGGAACAGGTTGGTCGTCTGTCACAATAGAATCATAGAATCATAGAATCCCTACAGTGCAGAAGGAGGCCATTTGGCCCATCTAAGCTGCACCTACTCTCCAAAAGTGCATCCCCCCAGGCCCTATCCTCGTAACCCCACGTATTAACCCCACAAATCCCCCTAACATACACAACTTGGGACACTAAGGCACAATTTAACATAGCCAATCCAACTAACCCTCACATCTTTGGACTGTGGGAGGAAACTGGAGCACCCGGAGGAAACCCAAGCAGACACGGGGAGAATGTGCAAACTCCACACAGTACTCAGGGCTGGAATTGAACTTGGGACCCTGGAGCTGTGAGGCAGCAGTGATAACCACTGTGCCACCATGCTGTCAGGGGCTTATAGCCTGAGGGGCACCACTCCACGTCAAGCATGGGTGACCAGGAGTCTCTCCCACTCTTATTTCCAGCCATTGGCATGTTGGAAGGATTGGCAGGTTGACACTGAACCTATTTGGCCGTGTTACGAATGCACCTTCCTTGGCCATAGAGTCCTGGAAAGGGACTCAAACTTGGAGCTTTTGGCTCAGAGGCAGGGGCTCTACCTACACAGCCACAAGACTTCCATCTTATCCTCGTACAGTTGAGTATGCATTCAGTGGCCATGAGAGCCTCCATTGCTCTTGAAAGGGATCATCATCCAGGTGGTTCACTGATTGATTTCAACTGGCTATGTCTCAGTTATGAAGAGTTTTCTGTTTTAAGTTGGTGAAGGAGACAAGGAGCAGTGTTGCACACCTTAAAGGTCATGTTCTGACTCCAAGGATTGTGGGAAGATTACTTCTTCCCAGTGTCATAGCTACCACCAACCACCGCCCCCCCCCCCCACCCCCCACACACCCCACCCTCTACAGCCCACACCCCACCATCCCCATAGGAGAAAGAGATTGAGTAGAGGCAATATAATGCAGCAGCGAAATCATGCTGTCTCCCCAGGGCATTGTGCAGGGCATTCTCCGCTGGGGCCTGAACGTTGGATCCTCCAGATACTTTGGCGGCTGTCAGCCAGGTCAGGTACGGCCCCACCAGCTTGGGAATTGGAGAGGGTTCATTGTGGGTGGAGCCAGTGCTTCAGGAGTGATAGGCAGAAGGCTTGGAACTGTTCAGATCAGAGAGCGAACTCTCAACATTTTGGACATTCTTGTATCTTTAAAATAACATTTGCTTTTAGTTAACAGAGGAATAAAGAGTCATTGATCTGAACATTCATGTATTCAGGGGTGCTTTTCCCTACATTATAGCAGAAGAGAAGAAATTGATCACAGAGGGAGGAGGAGAGGAGGAGCAGAGGGGCTCTCGGCAGGAGGTCTTCTCCCCCTGGCCTTCAAGAAACCTTTCTCTGACCTCAGCCTAAACCTGTTCATACATTGAGCAGTGTGTGAAGATTCCTCTTTGCAAGGGACATGCTCAGTTAAATCTGCCATCTCTTGTAGACAGATCTATATTCCAGCAGAGTGAAAAAAGCACGGCAGGTGGGATGTGAAGGTAATCGCAGCCATTGGGAGCCTTTCACATCCTGTAACGCCCGCAGTGTGCCAGCTACTCCAATATAAGTCAGATGACTTGTACACTTGTAGTTTTTTTCAATTCATTTGTGGGACATGAGTGTCGTTGGCTGGTCAGCATTTATTGCCCATTCCTAGTTGCTCTTGAATTGAGTCGATTGCTAGGCCATTTCAGAGGGCAGTTGAGAGTCAAACACATTGCTGGGGCTCTGAAGTCACAGGTAGGCCAGACCAGGTAACGACAGCAGATTTCCTTCCCTAAAGGGCATTAGTGACCAGATGGGTTTTTCCTGACAATCAATAATGGTTTCATAGTCATCAATAGATTCTTAATTCCAGATTTTTAAAAATTAAATTCAAATTCTATCATCTGCCATGGCGGGATTCGAACCCAGGTCCCCAGAACATTAGTTGAGTTTCTCGATTAATGGTCTATGCGAAAATACCACTAGGCCATCACCTCCTGGAGGCAGTCCTGGGGGCTTCTTTAATAGAACAACATAACTTTATGGACAAGACTGCTTCACAAGATAAATGCTTCCAGCTCGTCCATAGTACACGGGAGGCAGTGCTTTCGAGGGGATCTGAGGATTGTATTTTATTCAGAGGATGGTGGAAATATGGAAAACACTGCTTGAGAGGGTGGTGGAGGCAGATACTTTTGTAATGTTTAAGAAGCATCTGGATGAGCATTTAAATGCCAAGGCATTGTAGGCTATGGTCCTTGGGGAATTTCACAGTAACTTCATTGCAGTGTTAATATAAGCCTTACTTGTGACTGATAAATAAACTTTAACTTTAAGTGCTGGTAAATGGGATTAGCATTGATTTGGTGGGACGAAAGGTCTGTTTCTGTGCTGTATGGCTCGAAGACTTTAGGAAGAGAGAGGCTGGCATGGGGTGACGTCAATGGGAATCCCCATTGACAGCGACAGGGCCAGAGAATCCTGCCACAAGTAAAAACACGCCACCCCCACGCTGGCGGGAAGCACACGGCTGGGAGGCCAAATAATCTCACCCCATATCTTTGACTGTGAGCGCTGACCTGAGCGCTGACAGGGGAGATTAACAACCGCATCCAAATACATAAATAACTTGGATATCCTCAATCCCTTGTGTGACATGCACTTGGCTCCTCTTACCAACAGAGTATGGTCTTGCATTAATATGCTATCTTTAGTATTGTTGATAATTTCATAATTAGCTTTAATTATTTTTGCACCAACTGCGTGTGAACGATGTTTAATAAAATTATGAGAACCTGGCTTGCCTCCAATGTTGACAATCTTCTGCCTGTGATATCATGAAGATGCCGCGCGACCAAAAGAAAATTTTGTTATAACAAAACTCAGGGCTGAGGGCACAGATTGAGGGTTAAAAAACAACTACCTGTGTCAGGTTGGATAGGAGCTGAACAGAAATCATGCAAATCCCACTGGGAAATGTAGAGGAAGGAGGAAGGTGTGCAGCCCCGGGGTGCCAAATCTCCCAACAGCTCCCTGACATGGGATTCTGGGAATAGGCACACTTTATGTTTCACCAGCTGTTGAGTGGTGTCTGGGACAAAAGACCAAAGCAACAGGGAGGAAAACTAAAATAATTAAAATGGGAACAATGAAAAAAGGCAGAGGCAAACTCAGGAACATATATTGAGCAGCTTTGACTGACCTGGATTTTCTTTTCCTTTGGGTTAAGTATTTCTCTTTGGGATTGTTGCCTACAACTTAGAAAGAAGCTTTAAGCCAACATACTTTAAGATGAATTTTAATGATGAGAAGGTTCAGAGCTTTGTGCTTTGGTGCAGCACTAAGTAATAACAAAATACATTTCCTTACTGCTGCTCATTGTAGACTGTTTGTGGGGTAATATCCTAAAAGACTGCGTGCTGAGCATGAGAGAGTCAAGCCTATTTGAAAGGAAAGGTCTTTAGGAGGTTTTGAAAGAAGGGAATGAGATAACACCGAGGAAGTGTTCGGGGAGGAGTTTCGGGTGGCAGAACATGATAACGAAGTAGCCATTTTACAGTGGAACAGAGAGTGTCGGCGTGGTGGAAGTGGATGGAGATAGGGGAAGCTTCCTCCCCCCACACCCCTCCCATTACCCCGTCCCCTCCCCTCCACCCTCATTCAACCCTCCCAGCTTTCATTGGCTAAATATTAGTTAAAGCCAAAATAGCTGGAATCTAGATTTTTCCAATTATAGAATCCCTACAGTGCAGGAGGAGGCCATTTGTCCTAACGAACCTGCATTGACAACAATCCCTATCCTCATGACCCCATGTATTTACCCTGCTAGTCCCTCTGACACTAAGGGGCAATCGAGCATGGCCAATCCACCTAACCTACACATCTTTGGACACTAAGGGACAATTTAGCATGGCCAATCCATCTAACTTGCTCGTCTTTGGACTGTGGGAGGAAACTGGAGCACCCGGAGGAAACTCACGCTGACACGGGGTGAATGTGCAAACTCCACACAGACAGATTGATGGTTAGCATTGATTTGGTGGGACGAAGGGTCTGTTTCTGTGCTGTATGGCTCGATGACTTTAGGAAGAGAGAGGCTGGCATGGGGTGACGTCAATGGGAATTCCCATTGACAATGATAGGACCAGAGAATCCTGCCACTAGTAAACAACCAAACAACCCACCACCACCACCCTCCCCTGCTCCCCCCCACCCCCCCCCCCCCCCCCACCCAGCCAATGGGAAGCACGCAGCTGGGAGGCCAAATAATCTCACCCTGAATGTTAACATTGGCAGCATAGCGGGAGAGTGGTTAGCACTGCTGCCTCGCAATGCCAGGGACCTGAGTTTGATTCCCGACTTGGGAGGCAGACACTCCCACAACCCACACCCCACAATCCCTATAGGAGAGAGAGATTGAGTAGAGGCAACATAGTGTAGCAGCAAAATCATGCTGTCTCCCCAGGGCATTGTGCAGGGCTTTCTCTGCTCGGGCCTGGACATTGGATCCTCCAGATACTGTGGCGGGCTGTCAGCCGGGTCAGGTCATCCCATTTACCAGCACTTGGACCATAGCCTACAACATCCAAGTAACTTGAATATCCTCAATCCCTTGTGTGACATGCACTTGGCACCTTTTACCAACTGGGTATGGTCTCGCCTCTGATCTGAACAGTACCAAGCCTTCTGCCTACCACTCCTGAAGCACTGGCTCCACCCACGATGAACCTTCTCCAATTCCCAAGCTGGTGGGACCGTACCTGACCTGGCTGACAGCCACTACAGTATCTGGAGGATCCAACGTCCAGGCCCTAGCAGAGAAAGCTCTGCACAATGCCCTGGGGAGACAGCATGATTTTGCTGCTACACTATATTGCCTCCTCTCAATCTCTCTCTCCTACGGGGATGGTGGGGTGTGGGCTGTGGGAGTATCTGCCTCCAAGTCGGGAATCAAACTCGGGTCCCTGGTGCTGAGAGGCAGCAGCGCTAACCACTCTGCCACCAATGTTAATGTTACTCTGAGCCCACCCTCAGGAAGGTGCTTGTGGGATGGAGGAGCTTAGGGTGAGGAAGTCACCTCATTTCTCTCTCTTTCTTGGTGGACCTTTATCCCTTTTGCATTCGATCCACCTATCGCCTCTGCCCATTCCTGTTAAAGGAGCTTACATTGTGATTGTTGATATTGTGCTGAACATGGGAAATGTTGTCAGTGTGTTTACACTGAAGGCAAAAATAGCATTTTAATTTGCTGCACAAGATGCTTCAACTGAGACACAAAAGGTGGTGATTGTGGTGCTTAGAACCAGTCGATGGTGTGTTACAATGACTTCCAAGTTTGTTTACCTCTCTGGTTTAAACATAATGCCAGGCCAGTCAAATGTGAACAGTATAAAAAAAGACTTGTAAAGTGAAGGTCATCCACAGGAACTAAGCAAGTAAAATTTTGAACTTCAATCTCTTTTATTGAGCGACTGTGAGAAAATATCTGTCATCAATAAAGGGCACATGGTTAGAACAAAGAGCAAAGAACAAAGAAACTTACAGCACAGGAACAGGCCCTCCAAGCCCGTGCTGATTATGATGCCCTAACTAAACTAAAAAAAAACCCTTCTGCCCTTACTTTGTCCGTATCCCTCTATTCCCTCCCTATTCATGTACCTATCTAGATGCCTCTTCAGTGCTGCTAATGTGCCTGCTTCCATCACCTCCTCTGGCAGCGTGTTCCAGGCACCCACCACTAACTGCATGAAAACTTCCCCTGCACATCTCCCTTAAACTTTCCCCTTCTCACCTTGAATCTGTGTCCCCTTCTAATTGATACTTCCACCCTGGGGAAAAAGCCTCTGACTATCCACCTTATCTATGCCTCTCATAATTTTGTAGATCTCTGTCAGTGTCCCCTCGGCATCCGTCTCTTCAGTGAGAACAATCCTAGTTTATTCAATCTCTCCTCAAAGCCAATGCCCTCGAGACCAGGCATCATCCTGGTGAACCTACTTTGCATTCTCTCCAAAGCTTCCATGTTCTCCTGGTAGTGTGGCGACCAGAACGGCACACAATACTCCAAGTGCGGCCTAACCAAGGTTTTATCTAGCTGCAATATGATTTGCCAACTCTTGTAGTCAATGTCCCGGCCGATGAAGGCCAAGCAGGCCATATGCCTTCTTACTTTTCCTTCTTCTTGTTTTACCACCCACCCATGCTCAATATCAGGAAGACGCGATCATATATTGAAAGGGATAGATGGAAAGTAATTCTGCTGCAACACTCCCCAAAATCAAAAAGCTACTTGTACTAATGGGCCAGCTAAATTAATAATGTTGGCTTATCTGAGGTGTAGAGAGTATTGTTTTCCTCAAGGACTCGCTTGTAACTCTCCTAAAACCGTATTTAACCAAAAACCTTCACAGGTTGCTCAAGGTTGAAAGATTATGGGGGGGAATTTTCCAGCTGTTCATGCCTGCGAGATTTTCCTGCTGCAGTGAATGGACATTTAGCTGAGTGACAAATTCTCCGTCCTCACTCGCAACGGCAGCCTATATCTCCCCAGCTTGGATATGAGCCCCAGGTCTTCAAGGTGAAAGTAAGGTATGGTCAACAGTGATGAAATATTGACTCGACCATGTGCGTCAACACAAAGATGCAAGGAAACCTCGACCCCAAACGCCGAGGGAACAGTCCACTTTATCACAGAGTGGATGATGCAGAAAACTCCATTTGTGAAAGAGCAACTTTCAATTTAATAAATCATGTGGAGTTTGCAGCAAAACTGACACCCGAGCATGCCTACTGGCTATGTTCTGCCCTCTCCACAGAGTGGCTTTGCATAATAAAATCATGTTCGAGTCATGCTGAGGAATAAGGCTTCTGCCTTTTGGGACCTGTCTTAAGAGTGTACCCCTTAGCTACTCGGCAGTGAGGTGGAAGCTGCCTCGGGATTCAATGTTTTAAATAGAAAAATCCCTGTTGGCAGGGAGATACATATTAAAGATTATTTGGAAATGTTTGTAATTTTTACACTCAATCATTTCTGAGCAGAAAGTGGTTATCAAGGGCATTAAGACAACTTGATTTTGTATTTGCAGATTGCATTTTCCATCCTGGGTTTAATGCAGTCGTGGGATTTTGCATCTATAGCCGATTAGAAAGTGAATCCAAATACCTGAAGCCATGTCGAATATTCTGAGATTTAAATAATCCAGCCAGCCTGTGTATTGTATATATTCAGACAGAGCTTATTTGTATCGACAGAAGGAAACCAATATAATTCAAGACCTTCTTTCAGTATTTGACAAGATCCTCGAAATAAAGGTAAAATAAGAGAGGTTTAGCATCTCTGCCTCACAGCACCAGGGATCCCAGGGTCAATTTCAGCCTCGGGTGAGTGTCTGTGTGGAGTTTGCGTGTTCTCCCCATGTCTCTGTGGGTTTCCTCCGGGTACTCCGGTTTCCTCCTGTAGTCCAAAGATGTGGTTAGATGGATTGGCCACGCTAAATTCTCCCTCAGTGTCCCAAAATGTGTAGGTTAGTTGGATGAGCCATGATAAATGTGTGTGTGTGTGGGGGGGGTGCACATAGTGGCATTATCACTAGACTATTAATCCAGATACTCAGCTAATTCTCTGGAGACCTGTGTTCGAATCCCACCACAGCAGACGGAATTTGAATTCAATAAAAAGAAAATTGCAATTAATAATCTACTGAAACCATTGTCAATTGTCGTAAAAAAAAACATCTGCCTCACTAATGTCCTTTAGGGAAGGAAATCTGCCGTCCTTATCCAGTCTGACCTACATATAACTCCACAGTAATGTGGCTGACTTTCAACTGCCCTTCAAGGGTAACTAGGGGTGGGTAATAAAATGCTGGCCAGTCCCTGTCCTATGAATGAATAAAACAAAAAGGGTTACAGGGAGAGATCCTGGGTAAGATACTTTGTCAGAGATTCAGTGTGGAATCAATGGGCTGAATGGCCTCTTCTGCCCTGTAGGGATTCTAAGATCCTATAAAAATGTGCTCAAATCATGTGAAGCCATCAGCAGTGACAATATTCTTCTCTCATTACTGTACACTAATGTACAATATCATATATAGAACTAAAGGTGTCACAAATCATTATTCTAAATGGGCTAACTGGAAATCAATGTAATTTGCAGCAGTTATGGAGAAGAAAAAATAATTTCTTTGCTGCAATTGCACAAGTAACCACCCTTCATCTGTGCAGACATGCCAAAAGGACTCGCTTCATGTGTGACTTAAATTGTGGAATTAGTTGCTCCCAAACAGTGAATATGCAATGCACATAAAACGTTCAAGGTAATGGGAATCATTTAAAATTTTACAACAGGACAAAGAAACAGATGCCAGTGAATCGGGAGTTGAAAGCACTTTACAGCCAACGATGTACGTTTGAAGTGTAATCATTGCTGTCATGTAGGAAGCGTGGCAGCAAAGTTGGACGCAGCAAACTTCCACTGACAGCAATGTGAGAATGAACAGATCATCTGTTTTTGTTACGTTGACTGAGGGTAAAGCATTGGCTAGGGTACCAGGGTAACTCCCCTGCACTCCCTCAACACCGGACTGGAGGGTCAGCCGCGGGACCTGAACCCAGAGTCAAAGGTGAGGCACGGCTGACACACAGAAGACAAATCATTCAAGGTGAATTACTTTGCTGTTGATGTCTCCCGAACCCTCTCATTTGCACTGTTGCGAAATAATATTATGTTATGTTATTTGTGAAGAACTGGCAACTATATGTTACATGAATATGTATCCTGAGGTGTAGACCGCCTGTGTTTTCTGTGTCCATGTTTATAGAGGTTATTCGGGGTTGCGACACATTTTGTCTCCTCGAAGGGGCTGCTCCTCAGATTTTGGCTTCACTTCAGTCCCACGCATCCGACCTTTGGTCACCCAGTGCAGAGAGGGGATGGGCAGGGAGGAGGATCTCCTTGTATGCCTGCTTCTGGGCCTGCCCATTGAGAGGTCGAGGCAGCGGGTGGGCAAAAGGTTTGCCAGCCTGACTGTCTGCCACTCTTCAATGGCTATGCAGGTGTTCCTGGAGAGGGAGCACACCGTGCCCACTGGTACGCACAAGGCCTTTTGCAACCAGTGGGCACTGCAGGGACTGAAGTGCATTGTCAACCTTGGCAACACCATTTTAATTTAGTTAGTTAAGTTTCCTTTGAAAGTTTTATTTTTGTGACAGTGCGCTACCAGTGGTTGTCGCCCCTTTCAATAGTTTACTTTATTGGTTGTTGATTTTCAAAGAGCATAGAATCCCAACAGTGCAGAAGGAGCCATTCGGCCCATTCAGCTTGCACCAAGAACAATCCCGCCCAGGCCTTATTCCCATAATCCCCCCTCATTACACTGCTAACCCCCCCCTAACCAACACATCTTGGGACACCAGGGATCAATTTAGTATGGCCAATCAACCTAATCTGCACATCTTTGGACCGTGGGAGGAAACCAGAGCACCCTGAGGAAACCGGTTGGCCAGCCGTAAGTGAATAAGAAATGAAGGACAGGGGTAAGTCAGCTGTCAATTCTGCCTCCTATTCAATTCAATTCTATTCTATTCTATCCCAACATCTCCATTCTCTGCAATCCCATTCCCAAACGATTTCACTCACTTGTTCCTCTCCTCCCTTTAGACCTTCCTAAAAGCTAACCTCTTGGATCAAGGAAATTACTACGGATGCTGGAATCTGAAACAAAAATGGAAAATGGAAAATTCTGGAAACTCTCAGCAGGTCTGACAGCATCCGTGAAGAAAGAACAAAGACAATGGGCGGGATTGTACGACCACGCTCGGGCGAGGCTCGTAAAATCCCGCCCAAGGCCAATCGAGAATTCCGTTCTGTGAGCCTCGCCCACCCCAATTTCGGGATGGGCGAGCCAGTAAAATTCCGGCCAACATTTCAAGCCTGGACAACCGTTCGTCAAAGCTCAAGAAATAGGGTGAGGCGGTTGATCATCCCTCATTATCTCTCCTTCTGAGGTCCAGCGTCCATTTTCCTACTGCCCCATTGAAGTTTCTGGAGGTATTTTTTTCTGTACTAATGGATGTTATAGAAGCTAACACTGCCGTTCTCGTCCTCTGAAATGGCAATAATTTAAAGATTAAATGCAAGGGCTCTGAACGAGATGAAGCTGTGGAGAGAAGAAAGAGTGAAGAAAGCATTAATTTTGCATTTGGAACTTTCTAATTAATGTTCCTGCCACTGATTAAACTGTGTGACCATCCAGCACCCTGCTGAGGGAGCAAGTAGAACGAATCTAATTCAAAAAAGGCAGAAAACTGCTTATTTCAGTGATATTAACCAGCAGCAGGTAAATGTTTGACATTGTCATCAGCTAATTAGATAGTTAACAATCTCTCCACAGCAGTTAATGGATGATGTTAAGTGCATGGGAAGACTTCACTTTGAAAGCCCCTTTTTAAAATGTATAGGTGAAAAGATAAAAATAAATATGCGAACTTTCCTCCAATGACTGCTTTTAATTAAGTTACTTGTGACCTGGTGTTTCAAATATTTGAGTCACTGCATTTCATTATTTAGAAATTACACCATATCACAGTATTTTCATAGAATCATAGAATCCCAACAGAGGAGAAGGAGGCCATTCGGCCCATTGAGTTTGCACCGACCACCATTCCACCATTCCCGACTGGTTCCCTTGACACTAAGGGGCAATTAAACATGACCTATCAACCTAACCCACACATCTTTGGACACTCAGGGAGAATTAAGCATGGCCAATTCACCTACCCTGCACATCTTTGGACTGTGGGAGGGAATCGGAGCATCTGGAGGAAACCTGGTTTTATGATATCCAATAATCCAACTTTCTGGTTCAAATGTATGCCACAGTCCATCAATTATCATGAGCGGCCCTTTGTCTCCAATACATCAGATTCCAGTAAAATTAACAATTTTCTAAATTATATTAATGCACACTACTTAATATTACATAGCCCTTCTCGTCAATTCCACAATGAGTATTTAAAGTTTAAAGTATTTAAAGTTTATTTATTAGTCGCAAGTAAGGTTTGCATTAACACTGCAATGAAGTTATGATGAAATTTTCCTAGTCACCACACTCTGGTGCCTGTTCGGGTCAATGCACCTAACCAGCACGTCTTTCAGACTGTGGGAGGCAACTGGAGCACCAGAGGAAACCCACACAGATGCGGGGAGAAAGTGCAAACTCCACGCAGACAGTGACCCAAGCCGGGAATCGAACCCGGGTCCCTGGCGCTGTGAGGCAGCAGTGCTAACCACTGTGCCAGTAAATGTGGTGTGACATCTTTCAAAGGCATTATTCCTGAAAGTGTGACTCAGAGGTACGTGAGCCCAAAGGATCAAAAAGTGTCATGTGTACACTGAGAAAAAGAATGATAAGAACATAAGGGACGGGAGTTTCCGGCTGTGCTCAACCCAAGACCAGAAATTCCTACCCGAGGTCAACGGACCTTTGCATGCTCTTGTCCCACCTGCTATAATTCCCATGGCAGACGAGAGAGAAAATTGCACCCGAGAAATTGGAGCAGAAGCAGATTGCATGGTCCATTGAGGCTGCTTCTCCATTCAATATGATCATGGCTGATCTTAGGCTTCAACTCCATTTTCCCACCCATTCCCTGTACCCCTTGATTCCCTGAGAGACAAAAAAATTCTGTCCATCCCAGTCTTAAATGTATTCAACAATGGAGCATCCACAGGGTAAGAATTCCAAAGATTAACAAACCTTTGAGCCAATTTTTCCTTATCTCTGTCCTAAATGTTTGGCCCCTTATCCTGAGACTGTGCCCTCATGTTATAGATTCCGTGACCAGCAGGAAACAATCTCTCAGCCCCTATCCTGTCAAGTCCCTTCAGAATGTTATAGATTTCACTGAGATCACCTCTCATTTTCCTAAAATCCAGAGAATACAAGTCCAATTCATTCTACCTTTCATTATAGAAACAACCCCCAAATCCCACGGATCAATCCATTGAACGTTTGCTGTCCAAACACAATGCAAGTATATCCTTTCTTAAACATGGAAATCAAAATGCACACAGTGAACTTTCCCAGCACCGGATTTGGGGGGCTACCCAAAAGATGCACTGGGGAGTCTCTCAGGTAAGGGTTCACCTGGATATTTTCCAGAAGGGCTAACTGCCTCTGGACAACTGTACTGCACTGGGAACCATCCAACAAAGCAATTTAAATTGTTAACTTTGAATAGTTCTTCCAGTTTTACACTCAGTTACTATGAAAGAGTTAGAAGGAAAAAAAGCATCTGACTTCAGAATAACTATTAAAGACACAGAATGAGCCCCACTTGGGACAACCGCCACAAACCTGACTTCCCCCTGGGTGACTCAACAGCCCATACCCTCCTAACTATGCACCCAACCCCACGTTATTCCCCACCCACATGGTAATCCCCCACCCTCCATCAACCTGAACCCCTGACCAGGTCCGACCTGAGACCGGTCCGACTACCTCCTGACCCAAACATCTCACACCCTAACCCTCCCCCTGACCTGGACTCACGTCCTTGACAAGCAAACCCCACCTGACGTCTGACTTCCCCTCTACCCTCTGACGTCCAACTGTAAACCCCCCCCCACCCCAGGTTGAACTACCCCCTGCTAACCCACCCCCCCATCACATCCGGATCCTCCCCACTGATGGCCAAATCCCCATCCCCACATATTATTCACTTAGGAAACATACCTTCTCCTTTTCAATGGGACCTTGAAACTCACCGGCTTTATGGCAGCTAGTATTGTAAAAGGGGGTGTGTCATAGAATCCCTACAGTGTGGGAGGAGGCCATTTGGCCCATTGAGTCTGCACTGACAACAATCCCACCCAGGCCCTATCCCTGTAACTCCATGTATTTACCCTGCTAATCCCATGACACTAATCATCAATTTAGAATGGCCAATACATCTAACCTGCACATCTTGGGACTGTGGGAGGAAACCAGAGCACCCAGAGGAAACCCACTCGGACACGGGGAGAACGTGCAAACTCCATACAGACAGCTACCCTCGGCCGGAATTGAACCCGGGTCCCTGGCGCTGTGAGGCAGCAGTGCTAACCACTGTGCCACCGGGTCCTACTCTGCTCAGCTCCTTTTACACTTCACTTCTGGAGCTGGGGACGCACTTGGCGTCTTGAAGCTCACATAGCCTGAATCAGGAAGATCGGGAGAGACAGGCGTTTAAGAATTTAGGCGCAGATAAGTCGTCACTGATTGTCACTTCAAGAAAGTTTCATCACGGTATTCCAGATCTGGGGTGGAACTTTCCCCTCCCGCCCGCCTCGGGAATCATAGCAGGCGGGACAGGACTATGCAAATGTCTGTTGACCTCGGGCGGGATTTCCCAGTCTTGGGGCGAGCGTGGCCGGAAAATCCCACCTGTAGGTCTCAAAAGCCCTATCCGATTTTATCAAGAAAATCACTTGCTTGTTAAATTAGTGATCAAATCTGATTGATAAATCATAAATAAATCGCAAGAAGATTGCCAAGACTTTTAATGTTTCATCCAAGAATTGAAATTCGATACAATTCATCGCCATTTCATTGACTGCTTTTACTTTTTCTGAATATTAGTATTTTCCTTTCAGATGAAGTTTCAGACCTTGGTCCTGTCTGCCCTCTCAGCTGGATATAAACCAGCCCAAGGCACATTTTGAAAAACAGCAAGGGTTTCATTCCAGCGTTCTGGCCAAGATTCAGTTTACAACCAACCTCAGGAAAGCAGATTCCTTGCTCATTATCACCTTTCTTTTAGTGGGGTCTTGCCAATCCGAGATTGGCTTCCAGCTTCCCTTGATCAGGAGTTCTCAACCAATTTGTTTCTGAACCCCCCCACCCCACCCCGCCGTCCCCCCCCCCCCCCGCCCGTCCGTCCCCCCCGTCCTATCCCCGTCCCCCTGTTCCCCCCCCCCCCCGTCCCCGTCCCCCCCGTCCCCCGCAAACTCCCATGTTTGGAAGATTCCACAGATTCTCTGTAAGACAACATGAATTTTTTATTGCCAGTTCCGACGAAGGGTCATCCAGACTCGAAACATTGGCTCTATTCTCTCTCCGCAGATGCTGTCAGACTTTCCAGCATTTTCTGTTTATGTCTGTGAGTGATGAGTTTTGTTTTCATATCGACTGCACTGCTATTTTCCCCTTGGGGCAAGATTCACTCTTCACATTCTGACTGAACAGGCATCTCGCTTAATTATCTGTCCAATTTGCCACTTCTTTGTAACTTAACAATGCATATGCAGCGTATACACATGTAAATATGATAATACACCCCATTCAAATTCCCAGAAGCACAGCAGACATTAACTCAACTATGTGTGCTGGGTGATAGAGGGAGGACAAAGATAGTAGAGATGCACACAGATAGACAGACACACACACGGACAGACAGAGACACACACACACACACACACACATTGAACTATTCAGAAATCTGAGGCACAAATGAATTTTATGAACACACAGAGAATGTTGCTAACTGATTTAAAGCACATAAATACACCACTGGGGAACCAAGAACTGAAGCTCCAAATCACATGATTTCTCCCTTTCTGACCTCACCTGATGAAGGAACAGCGCTCCGAAAGCTTGGGATTTCTAATAAACCTGTTGGACTTTAACCTGGTGTGTGAGATTTCTTTCTGGTGCTGATTATCTGTGTCGCTTGCTGGGCAGAGACGCAACACCTTTCTCTTTCCCCTGCCCCCTTCCTCCCATCAGAGATCTTCCTCCCATCAGAGATCTTCCACATGCTGCTTCCAAACACCCACCACCGCCGTTACCACGCACAGGGAGCAGCCTGTTTTTATTTTTGCATGTTAAGGGAGGCGATGGCCGAGTGGTATTATCGCTAGACTATTAATCTAGAAGCTCAATTAATGTTCTGGGCACCCGGGTTCAAATCCTGCCACGGCAGATGGTGGAATTTGATTTCAATAACAAATATCTGGTATTAAGAATCTACTGACGATCATGAATCGATTGTAGGAAAAACCCATCTGGTTCACTAATGCCCTTTAGGGAAGGAAATCTGCCATCCTTACCTGGTCTAGCCTACATGCGACTCCAGACCCACAGCAATATGGTTGACTCTCGACTGCCCTCGGGCAACTAGGGATGGGCAATAAATGCTGGCCAGCCAGCGATGCCCATGTCCCACGAATCATTAAAAAAAAATTACCCTCTCTTCCTTCTCCCTCGAGGGGGCACAGAGAATAGGTTTAACAGGATGTTGCCTGGGATGGAGCATTTGAGCTACAAGAAGAGACTGGATCGGCTTGGATTGTTTTCTTTAGAGCAGTGTGGTGAACCATTGTTGGTTCCCACTAGGTAGTGCTGAGCCAAGGTCTGGCCAGTACTATGAGTCTGTATATATGTTACTGTTGGGGTTAGGGTTGGGCTGTTCTACCTGTTAATATAGTTGTTATGGTACACCCCAGTCGGCTCCGCCTCCTGGGAGAGGTATAAAGGTCACTGCTCTGCCTGGTGACCCTTTAGTCTGGGATCGTGTACTGTATATGGTAGCTCTGTTATTGTTGGCAATAAAAGCCTTTATTTCCCGAGTACATCACGCCTCTCGTGTGTTATATCATGCATCAATTTTATTGCCAACAAGTAAATTCTTTTTTTTGTGAAAAAAAAAGACAAAGAAAACATGGAGCAAATGCTTAAACCCGAACGGCTTACGTTGGACCCACGTGCGGCGGGCGCATCGAACACTTTCGACCACTGGTTGAAGTGTTTCCAGGATTACCTCGACGCCTCCACAGCGGTCACCGACGACGCCGACAGACTCCGGGTCCTCCACGCGAGGGTAAGCGACGCTGTATACCTAGCGATCCGTGGGGCCACCGACTACAAAGGGGCCCTCGAGCTTCTCAAGAAGCGGTACAACAAACCGCCGAATGAGATGCATGCTCGATACCTTCTAGCCACTCGACGGCGGCAGCCCGGCGAAACGACGGAACAGTACGCGTGCGAGCTTCAACAGCTAGCCAGAGCCTGCAACTGCAAGGCAGTGTCGGCAGCCCAGTACATGAACGACCTCGCTCGAGATGCGTTCGTGGCGGGAATCGGCTCATCGTACATCCGCCTTCGGCTGTTGGAGCAAGGTAACCTCGACCTCACTAAATCCATAGAGTTAGCTGACGCTCGAGAAATGGCCTCCAAAAGTCTGGCGATGTACCCCGACGACCACGTGGAGACAGCGTGGCAGGGGCAGTCACAGACCCCACTTCATTCAGCGGGACCGAAAAACTGCGCGATTGCGTTCCCAGCCTCGGACCTGACGATGGCAGCAGCTCCAGGTGGCCCGCGGTGTTACTTCTGTGGGGGGGGTGAAATACCCTCGGCAGCGATGTCCAGCTAAAGCGGTGTTGTGCTCCGCCTGCGGCAAGAAGGGGCACTATTCCAAGGTATGCCGGTCCAAACTTCCATCCAAGTACAGCAGTGTGGCGTGTGACTCCCCGGAGCCGGCCTCCTTGTCTTCTGCATCTTCAAGGTCTTCTGCCACGTGCAATTCCAGGACGTCACCATTCCGAACGACGGAATCGCAAGACACGTGCGACCTGCAGGGGCTGCAGGTTTTGGCGCCATCGTCCACGTGCGACCTATGGGGGCAGCCATGTTAGTCGGCAATGACCAGCAGGGGTCGTCATCAACCATCTCAGCTGCCTGCAGTTGCGCCCACGAACCAACGGTGGCGTCGATCATCCTGGACCAGGCCAAGCCTCACAGACTCGACAAGTCCATGATGGACATACAGGTAAACAAACGCCCGATTTATTGTTTGTTTGACAGTGGGAGCACGGAGAGCTTCATTCATCCAGACACCGTGAAGCGGTGTGGTCTCCAGATTCGGACTGTCAAGCAGACAATTTCGATGGCGTCAGGTGGAGAGTGATGCATCTGATTTCGCCCTGGCCGCCACACTTAACAAGGTGGGCAGGCCCGTCGCCTTTTTCTCTCGCACCCTCCAAGGCCCTGAAATTCGACATTCGGTGGTGGAAAAGGAGGCCCAGGCCATTGTGGAGGCCGTTCGGCATTGGCGCCATTACTTGGCGGGCAAACGGTTCACTCTGCTCACGGACCAGCGGTCCGTGGCGTTCATGTTCAACAACACGTTACGGGGTAAGATCAAGAATGATAAGATCTTGAGGTGGAGAATCGAACTCTCCACCTACAATTATGATATCATGTATTGTCCAGGGAAGCTCAACGAGTCCTCGGATGCCCTGTCGCGTGGAACATGCGCTAGTATGCAAGAGAATCGATTTCAGGCTCTCCACAATGACCTCTGCCATCCGGGGGTCACTCGGCTCTACCACTTCATAAAAGCCCGGAATCTACCCTACTCGGTGGAGGATGTCAGGTCCATAACCAGAAGCTGCCGGGTATGCGCGGAATGCAAACCGCACTTCTACCGTCCTGACAGCGCACAACTCGTTAAGGCCACTCGTCCCTTCGAAAGACTGAGTGTGGACTTTAAGGGCCCCCTTCCCTCGACAGATCGGAACGTGTACTTCCTCAATGTGATTGATGAGTACTCACGATTCCCTTTTGTCATTCCCTGTTCTGATATGACCGCTGCCACGGTTATCAAGGCATTCCATGATCTTTTCACCCTGTTCGGTTACCCCTGTTACATCCACAGCGATAGGGGCTCGTCGTTCATGAGCGATGACTTGAGGCAATACCTGCTCTCATATGGGATTGCCTCTAGTAGAACCACGAGCTACAACCCAAGGGGTAACGGACAGGTTGAACGAGAGAATACTACAGTCTGGAAGGCTGTCTTACTGGCGTTGAGGTCTAAAGGTCTTCCAGTCTCCCGTTGGCAAGAGGTACTCCCTGATACGCTCACTCCTGTGTACGGCAACCAACGCTACTCCTCATGAGAGAATGTTTTCATTCCCTAGGAAGTCTTCCTCGGGGACCTCATTACCGTCTTGGTTGACGTACTCAGGACCTGTCCTCCTGCGGTGGCATGTTAGGACCCGCAAGTCCGACCCTTTGGTTGAACAGGTCCATCTCCTCCACGCCAACCCTCAGTATGCCTATGTGGCATATCCTGACGGGCGAGAGGACATGGTCTCGATTCGAGATCTGGCGCCAGCAGGGCTTGGAAACCCCTGTCGCTCCCACACCTACTGTTAGGGCCCCCCAACCATTTTTTCCCCTCCTGACACAGCGCGGGCAGTATCGGGACCACCACTTAACCCTCTTACTCCCGTGTACAGCTTGCCTGAGTCCAGGAGATGGTCGCCACTTCAAGGCGTGCCCGAGTTCAGCGGATTGTTACCACCTCGGGGTCTACCGGCCCGTGAGGCACTGAAGGAGTCGCTGGACATCGCCTTGGAGAGAACGCCACTGCGATTGCCTGAACCGGTGTCATCGCGGGTGTTGAGGAGGTCACAACGACGGTGCGGTCCCCCAGACCGCTTGAACTTATAGACAAATGGACAATTGTTCTGTGTTTTGTACCCCGCCGGCCTTTGTTTTCAAAGGAGGGGTGAATGTGGTGAACCATTGTTGGTTCCTACTAGGTAGTGCTGAGCCATGGTCTGGCCAGTACTATGAGTCTGTATATATGTTACTGTTGGGGTTAGGGTTGGGCTGTTCTACCTGTTAATATAGTTGTTATGGTAGAAAGGTCACTGCTCTGCCTGGTGACCCTTTAGTCTGGGATCGTGTACTGTATATGGTAGCTCTGTTATTATTGGCAATAAAAGCCTTTATTTCCCGAGTACATCACGCCTCTCGTGTGTTATATCGCGCATCAAGCAGGGAAGGCTGTGAAGGGATATGACTGAGGTGTATAAGATTATGAGGGAATGGACAGTGTGAGCAGGGAGCAGCTGTTCCCCTTGGTTGAGGGGTCAGTCACGAGGTGGCATTGTTTTAGGGTAAGGACAGGAGACTCAGGGGATTTGAGAAAAAACCTTTTCACTCAGAGGGTTGTGGAAATCTGGGATGCACTACCTGGGGTGATAGAGAGGTCAGAAATCTTATAACCTTTAAAAAGTATTTGAATGAGCACTTGAAATATCATAATATTCAAGGCTATGTGGCAGGTGCAGGAAAATTGGATTAGTACACCTTTAGTGGTAGAGATTGTCGGTGCATATTCGATGGGCCAAAGGGCCTTTTTTGCACTGTGTGACTATGACTCCATAGTGTCATAGAATGGCTGCAGCACAGAAGGCAGTCATTCGGCCCATCACATCCATGCTAGCTCCCTGCTAAAGCAATGCCATCATGGTCCCATTTCCCTCGCCCTTTCCCCACAGCCTGGGAAAAGGTTTTCCTATCGGGTGCTTGTCCAGTTCCCTTTGCCACAGTTGAAGTTGATCACCAATGATCAACAGTCAATGCATTCCAAATTGCAACAATTCACCGTGTGAAAAATGAAGCTTTCCTCACGTCGCCAAGCACTTCAAATAGGTGGAAGACAGCATGGATTCGCTGGAGATAAATCATGTTTAACTAATGTGATTGAGTTTTTTGATAAGGTAGCAGAGAGAGTTCATGAAGATAATGCAATTGATGTAGTTGATTTGATTTATTATTGACACATGTATTGGTATACAGTGAAAAGCATTGTTTCTATAATTTTGCTGATGACACCACCGTAATGGGTCGGATCTCAAACAATGATGAGACGGAGTACAGGAAAGATAGTGAATCTGGTGAACTGGTGCGCCAACATTCCCTCAATGTCAACAAAACAAAGGAGATAGTCAATCGACTTCAGGAAGCGAAGTGGAGGACATATCCCTGCAAGAAACAATACTTTTCACTGTATACTAATACATGTGACAATAATGAATCAAATCAAATGTTTCTTACGCACTATACAGACAAAGCATACCATACATAGAAAAGGAAAGGAGAGAGTGCAGAATGTAGTGTTACAGTCATAGCTAGGGTGTAAAGAAATATTAACTTAGTGCGAGGTAGTCCCATTCAAAAGTCTGATGGCAGCAGGGAAGCAGCTGTTCTTGAGTCAGTTGGTATGTGTCCTCAGACTTTTGTATCTTTTTCCCAACAGAAGAAGGTATATGGACTTCCAACCAAAGCCCATGCAAACAAAGAGAAATCCTGGCTCGGATTCTCTCTCAATGGACAGCATCACTTGATTGACAAGATATCCCAGCCACTGCTTGTCCCCACTCTCATTCTGATTGGTCTTCTGTCATGTCAAGGCTTTTTCCTTCCCCCTATATATCCACTGATTATTTTTGGTGGATCCCTTGAAATCTTATTGTGGAATCTCAAGGGGTTGTGAGTCTCATTGGAAGCTTTGTTCCCAAATTGTCTGACTAACCACCCTTTGAAAGTTCTTCATTGACTGTCAAGCACTTTGAGATTCTCTGAGATTGTGAAAGATGCAATACAAATGCAAGCCTTTCCTTTATTATGAATGTACAAACTAAGCTAGGTATTATCTGTGAAGTGTAAATGACAGGAGATGCATTGTGTAACATATTCCTGCAATTTGCATGCACTTAGAATATGCCCGTCCATTTTTAAATTTTACTCATTAGTGTCACATTGCAATGAAGTTACTGTGAAAATCCCCTAGTTGCCACACACTGGCGTCTGTTTGGGTACACTGGGGGAGAATTTAGCATGGCCAATGCACCTAACCAGCACGTCTTTCAGACTGTGGGAGGAAAGCAGAGCACCCAAAGGGAACCCACAGAGACACAGGGAGAACATACAGACTCGGCACAGACAGTGACCCAAGCTGGGAATTGAACATAGGTCCCTGGCGCTGTGTGGCAGCAGTGCTAACAACTGTGCCACCACGCCGCCCATTTTTATTATTGGTATCATTTCAGATGGAAAATGCTGGAAGGGTTGGGGGCTGGGGGGTGAGGGGGGTGGGGGGGGGGGTGAATGAGATGTCAATGAAGTAGCTCTGCAAGAGACTCCACTGCATTCCATAGGAATTATGTTGGGAGTCGACGTAACCGCAGCAGAAGATCTTGTTGGTTAAATTTGTGAGGCTTTGTATCTCCCAGTAGCTGCAATATGTTAACTTGTGTTAGCTGTGTGATACATGGCTTCAGCCTGCATTAAATCAGTGCATGAACCATTGTCACATGCTGTAAGCATCAGGAACCACAGTCCAGGCTGAAGGCTACCAGTGAAAAATACACACCAAGACCTTCGCCTTATTTACTGATCATAATGCCTTTGTTATTACCAAGACCCTGATCAATCACATTGAGGAACTACCCTCACTCAAATGCCTTGAAAATACTTGTAAAGCATGTTCAAGGTTTAAGGAAGTTTTCGATAAGATAAGGCCATTCAACCTTTCAATTCATAACCGTTTCACTATATCATCGACCATTTACAATCCTGTGGTCCCTGTCTATGGGATTTAAACTTCTGAAAATGGCATCATTTAAAACCGCCAGTGTCTATTGAGGGTGAATTAATTGAAAGTCCAGAGTCAAGCATTAGGCCATTGTTTGTCAGCCAAATGTTGACAGATCGCCTGCATAAGTTGAGCATTGCCTAGTTGATGAAGAAAAGGTAAAGGGAAGATTAAACATGCTGCTCAAAATGGTGTCAGCAAGCAGCGAAATTATTTCCACTTTGGAGGGTTGATAATCAGAGGACACAAGTGAAAGGTAATTGAAGACAAAAGGGGGCGCGCGGAGTTGTGGATAGTTTTCTTTTCACTTTGTGAGTTGTTATTGTCTGGCAGAGACAGCTTGGAAAAGCAGTGGAAACAGATTCAATAGTAATTTTCGGAAGAGCCTTGGATCTACACTGAAAGGGGATAAACAAGGGTGGCACGGTGGCACAGTTGTTAGCACTGCTTCCTCACAGCGCCAAATACTTGGGTTTATAGAAACTAGAAGCAGGAGTAGGCCATGCGGCCCTTCGAGCCAACTCTGTCATTCATTTTGATCATGGCTGATCATCGAATTCAATATCCTGATCCCCCCTTCACCCCCCTCCCCCGCCCCCCCCCCCCCCCCCCCCATATCCCTTTAGCCCCGAGATCTATATCTAATTTCTTCTTGAAGTCAGACAATGTTTTGGTCTCAACTATATTTTGTGGTAGTGAATTCCAAACATTCACCACCTCTGGGTGAAGAAATTTCTCCTCACCTCAGTTCTGAAAGGTTTAACCCTTATCCTCAAACTATGACCCCTCGTTCTGAATTCCCCCATTATTGGGAACATTCTTTCTGAAATTACCCTGTTAGAATTTTATATGTTTCTATGAGATCCCCTCTCATTCCTCTAAACTCTCGTGAATATAATCCTAACCGACTTAGTCTCTCCTCATAGGACAGACCTGCCATCCTAGGAATCAGCCTGGTAAACCTTCGCTGCACTCCCTCTATAGCAAGGACATCCTTCTTCAGATAAAGACACCAAAACTGCACACAATATTCCAGATGTGACCTCACCAACGCCCTATACAATTGCAGTAAAACGTCCCGATCCCTATACTCAAATTCTTTTGCGATGAAGGCCAATATACCACTTGCCTTCTTTACTGCCAGCTGTAACTGAGTGCTTACTTAAAGTGACTGATACACAAGGACTCCACGGTCTCATTGAGTATCCACCTCTCTTAATTTACACCCATTCAAATAATAGTTCATTTTGCTGAATGATTCTATCTTTTCCAACACATACAGATTCTGACCACTTAGAAATGTTGGAACAAAAGTAGGCCATTTGGCCCCTCCAGCCTGCTCCACCATTTGACTGGATCATGGTTGATCTTCTAGCATCCATCATCCTGCACGATCCTTGGATTCCATGATGCATTGGTATCTAGAAATCTATCAACCTCTGTTTCAAGCATAAAATGACCTCCATAAATGAGTCTCCACACCCCTGAGAATTCCAAAGACACACTGCCCTCTTGAGTGGAGAAATTCCTCTCTATCTCAGTCCCAAATAGCCTGACCCTTATTTTGAAACTGTTTCCCCTGTTTCTGGATCCATCCAACAAACAGAAACACCCTTCCTCCATCCACCCTTTCAAGCCCTGGAAGAATTTTGTACACTTCAATTAAATCACCTCTCATTCTTCTAAACTAAAGAGTAAAGACCCAATCCCCTCAATCATTCCTCATTGGGATAATTATGCCATCCCAACTGATAACAGCTGACAAGAAGCTAATAAGTAACCTGCATTGTATGATGATAGCATTTCCTTCTGCGTTTGTTCTGATTATCTTGATGTTGTACAATAAAACCATTTCTATTCAAACATTGTAGAGTTCCTATTCTCATTAAAGTGCTGCAGTACAAAAATGAATTGCAGTCATTAGCTGATTAATTGACCAGTGATTATTTCACGAGTATCAAATGCACTGTACCTGAAAATGACCTCCTGCGCTCCCATACTTTGTCCTTCCTATTTCAGAAACAGTGGCATTTCTGCTTGGCTTTCCTGCTGACTTTGTTTTCTCAAATTAAGTTCATTGCAATTGTCTGTACCTCACAAATTTGCTCAAAGATTTCCAACACGAAACGGCAAAGGAGTTAACCTGGCACAAGGAAAGAATTCTGATCAATGCATTTGAAGGAACTGCCTGATAATGAGATTTTCTGCTATTACAAGCACGGTGCTTACTCTTATTTCATGTTGGCTTTGGGACAGATTCAAAGAGATGTTTGAAGGCTTGTTATGGCAAGAGGATTTTTAAATAGTTCCTGATTCGATGTGTTAGGGGAAATGAATAAATTTCACAAAAGCTGACTTTGTGCTAGTCAAATGCGAATACATCGGTGACCCCTACACAAACTCAAGGACCTGAGATCAGCAACAACCCTCCAGCAAGGCCTTGGCTGTTTACTGTTAGAGGGACAAACATTGAATCAAAGCAGATAGAGAAAGACAGATAGTCTCTCGCTAGGAGGGGAGATAGCAACCTTGCTCCAGGTGAAAGGTTCAATAATAAAGCTATATGTAAACAAGATTGGAAATCATAGAAACCCTACAGTGCAGAAGGAGGCCATTCGGTCCATCGAGTCTGCACCGACCACAATCCCACCCAGGCCCCACCCCTACCCCCACATATTTACCCACTAATCTACACGTCTCAGGACTCTAAGGGGCAATTTTTAACCTGGCCAATCAACCTAACCCGCACATCTTTGGACTGTAGGAGGAAACCGGAGCACCCGGAGGAAACCCACACAGACACGAGGAGAATGTGCAAACTCCACACAGACAGTGACCCGAGCCGGGAATCGAACCCGGGACTCTGGAGCTGTGAAGCAGCAGTGCTAACCACTGTGCTACCGTGCTGCCCTAAATGAAATGATGTTCTGTGTGTGTGATTACAACAACGTATAAATATTGTGGAAATCTGTGACTTAGTGGGAGTAGTGTATTACAGGTCTTTGGGGCAGTGCACTCCATGCTTGAAGCTTGAATAAATGAATGTAACCTATACTTGTGTCCTGTGGTTAGTTTGTAAAAATATTTTTTTTAAATTTGATTTGATTTATTATTGTCACATGTATTAACATACATGAAGTATTGTTTCTTGCGCACTATACAGACAAAGCATATCGTTCATAGAGAAGGAAAGGACAGAGTGCAGAATCTAATGTTACAGTCATAGCGAGGGTGTAGAGAAACTTAATGCAAGGTAAGTCCATTCAAAAGTCTGACAGCAGCAGGGAAGAAGATGTTCTTGAGTCGGTTGGTATGTGACCTCAGACTTTTGTATCTTTTTCCCAACGGAAGAAGGTGGAAGAGAGAATGTCTGGGGTGCGTGGGGTCCTTAATTATGCTGGCTGCTTTGCCGAGGCAGTGGGTAGTGTAGACAGAGTCAATGGATGGGAGGCTGGTTTGCATGATGGATTGGGCTACATTCACGACCTTTTGTAGTTCCTTGCAGTTTTGGGCAGAGTAGGAGTCATACCAAGCTGTGATACAACCAAAAAGAATGCTTTCTATGGTGCATCTGTAAAAGTTGGTGGGAGTTGTAGTTGACATGCCAAATTTCCTGAGTCTTCTGAGAAGGTGTAGGCGTTGGTGTGTTTTCTTAACTATAGTGTCACATGTGGGGACCAGGACAGGTTGTTGGTGATATGGACAAGGGATGCGGGTGTCACTGGTTGGGCCAGCATTTATTGCCCATCCCTGAGGGCATTTAAGAGTCAACCACATTGCTGTGGATCTGGAGTAACATGTAGGCCAGACCAGGCAAGGATGGCAGATTTCTTTCCCTAAAGGACATTAGTGAACCAGACGTGTTTTTACGACAATCACCAATGGTTTCATGGTCATTGGTAGATTTTCAATTCCAGATTTTTATTGAATTCAAATATCACGATCTGCCATGGTGGGATTCAAACCCAGCTCCCGAGAGCATTACCTTGGGTCTCTGAATTACTAGTTCAGCGAGAATAACACTGCACCACGTTGGCAAGGTTTTAGAGTCTGACAAATCTGTTCAAGTTCTTTGAGGAGGGAACAAGGAAGTTAGATAAAGGAGAACCAATGGACGTGATTTATTTAGATTTCCAAAAGGCTTTTGACAAGGTGCAGCATAGGAGACTATTAAATAAGTTAAGAGCCCATGGTGTTAATGGTAAGACCCTGGCCAGGATAGAGGATTGGTTGACTGGCAGAAGGCAGAGAGTGGGGATAAAGGAATCTTTTTCAGGATGGCAGCCAGTGATTAGTGGTGTGCCTCGGGGTCGGTGCTGGGACTACAACTTTTCACAATATACATTAACAATTTGGAAAAAGGAACTGAAGGCACTGTTGCTCAATTTGCAGATGATGCAAAGATATGTAGAGGGACAGGTAGTATTGAGGAAGCAGGAGGGGGCAGCAGAAGGACTTGCACAGGTTAGGAGAGTGGGCAAAGAAGTGGCAGATGGAATGCAATGTGGAAAAGTGTGAGGTTATGCACTATGGAAGGAGAAATGGGGGGCACAGATTATTAAATGGGGAAATTCTTAGGAAATCAGAAACAAAGGGACTTGGGGGTCCTTGTTCACGATTCTCTTCAGGTTAATGTGCAGGTTCAGTTGGCAGTTGGGAAGGCAAATGCAATGTTAGCAGTCATGTCAAGAGGGCTAGAATACAAGAGCAGGGATGTACTTCTGAGGCTGTATAAGGCTCTGGTCAGACCCCATTTGGAGTATTGTGAACAGTTTTGGGCCCCGTATCTATGAAAGGATGTACTTACTGGCCTTGGAAAGGGTCCAGAGGAAGTTCACAAGAATAATCCCTGGAATGAAGAGGCAGTGGAGGCCAGGTCATTGAGTGCCTTTAAGACAGAGATAGATAGGTTCTTGATTAATAAGGGGGTCAGGGGTTATGAGGAAAAGGCAGGAGAATGGGGATGAGAAAAATATCAGCCATGATTGAATGGCGGAGCAGACTCAATGGGCCAAGTGGCCTAATTCTGCTCCTCTTTCTTATGGTCTCCCACAACACACACAATGGCTGGAAATTTCCATCCATTCACACCCTGTCACCACTGCAACTGTGGAAAGAGAACTTGGCACTCAGCCAAATCACTGTTCACTGCAGCAGGACCAGAGAATCCTGCCAGTGTGAATGGCTGGAAAATTCCCACCAATGAACCTTAAACCATGGGGTTGATAATATACTTGCATAATTGATGTCTAGATGAGTGGGTGCCTTGTATTACTGGACACCAAGGCTCACTTAGGATTAATGATGTGGTGTGCGCCACTTTGGATCATGCACTGAGATCCTACACATACCTTGTTGTCATGAAATGCAGCTGTAACAAAGTTGTATGAGAATCCATTCATAAATGAGGAGTAAAGTGAGTGATCCTCCTATGAAGTAAGGGTTAAAAAATATGTTCATCTGCTGGACAAAGATTCAAAAGTTTATAAGCATACCTGGGCATAATTGCATGCTCAAGGACAACAACATCCTGCGGCATATCCTCTCATTCTAGGCAGTGCTGGAAAAAAAACAGGGGCAGAAATCTGAAGAAAAGTCACAAAAGAAAACTACTGCGGATGCTGGAATCTGAAACCAAAAGAGAAAATGCTGGAAAATTTCAGCAGGTCTGGCAGCATCTACAGGGAGAGAAAAGAGCTGATGTTTTGAATCCAGATGACCCTTTATCAAAGCTGTCGAAGAAGGGTCATGTCGGACTCAAAGGACCCGATTTTACCATCGTGTTGCACCCATCTTCAGGTGCAAAAACTTGGTAAAGTCGGGCATGAGGCGAGTAGTGCGATTCATGCCCGCCTCCACGCTAGTTCCCTTTTACCAAGGCCCGAAAATGGCCATGATCGGGACCGTGCCCGAGACAGGCGCGACGGCCATTTAAATTGACTTAATGGCTGCACACCCAACCTTACCGACACGTCCCCCTTTACCACCACGTTCACCCATCCAGAATCGACGTGCTACATAAAAGTCTGATTTGGGCTCTCCAGTTAGTGAGGAGGCCTCGCATCCGAAGGCTCTCTGCTGGAGATCGATGGGGGGAGGGAAGAGGGGTCCGCTGCCACTCTGCCTAAGATCGGTGGGGGGATGGAAGAGGGGGTCCCTTGCCACTCTGCCTGAGATTGGTGAGGAGGTAGGTGGGGGGGTCCGCTGCCACGCTGCCTGAGATCAGTGAGGGGGAAGGGGGGGTCCGCTGCCACTTTGCCTGAGATCAGTGAGGGAGAAGGGAGGGTCCGCTGCCACTCTGCCTGAGATCGGTGAGGGGTAAGGGGAGTCCGCTGCCACTCTGCCTGAGATCAGTGGGGGCGGAAGGGGGGGTGTCGGCTGCCACTCTGCCCAAGATCAGTGGGGGGGGGGGAGGGTGGGGGAGAGGGGATCCGCTGCCATTCTGCCTGATATTGGTGGGGGGGGGAAGGGGGATGGGGACGCGATCGATCTGGGTGGTGGGAGGGTGGGGGCATAAGGGGGTCAGTAATGTTGTGAGGGTGGGGCAATGTCTGAGGGAAGCAGGGCGAGGCATTATCTGGCCTGGGAGGGATGTGGCAGGGGGGCAGCATTCTATCATTTTTTGTCTGCGCATGCGCAGTTGGAGGTGCCGATCGGAGCTGCAGGATTTTGGGTGTGTTAAGCCCCACCCACAGGCTTGTACAGCGCGATTTGGAATCGCTGATATTTTTGCAGGCGCCTGAGAATGGATCTAAAAGTCAGATCTGAAACATTTCCTTCCCCCCCAATGGGTCCCAAAGGGACCTCCGTTTCCCCCCCACTGATCTCAGGCAGAGTGGCAGTGGACCCGCTTTCCCACCCACCGATCTCAAGCAGAGCTGTCGGATCCAACTCCCCCCCTTCCCAGTTTCAAGTCCACTTAGAATCAAAATGATAAATACGGCCTTAAGTGCTGGGCGGACTTGAAACTGGGAGTGTTTCAGATCTAACATTTAGACCTGTTCTCAGGTGCCCCCATACGCACTCTGCGTGAAAAAATATCAGTGACTCCGAATCGTGCTGCAGAAGCCTGGGGGCGGGGCTTAACGCACCCAAAATCCTGCAGCTCCGATCGGCACCTCCAATTGCGCATGTGCAGAAATAAAAAAGATAGAATGCCGTTCCCCTGCCACATCCCTCCTGAGCCGGACAATGCCTCCCCCTGGCCCCCAAAGACATTGCCTCACACCCACAACATTACTGACCCCTTATCTCCCCACCCGACCCCGCCACCCAGACAGGGCCCCTCCCCCCTTCCCCCCCTTCACCGATCTCTAGCAGAGAGCCGTCAGACCCACCTCCCCCCCACCACCACCACCACCGATCTCAAGCAGAGAACCGTCGGATGCTGGGCACCTACCTCCTCACTAACTGGAGCGCTCGAATCAAACTTTTATGGAGCATGTCTGTTTCGTGCCGATTCTGGACGGGCGAACACGGTGGTAAAGGGGGAATTGCCGGTAAAGTTGGGCGTGCAGCCCATTAAGTCAATTTAAATGCATGCAAATGCATTTAAATTGACGCGGGCCCGTTTCAGGCGGCAGTCCCGATCGCGGCCATTTGCGGGCCTTGGCAAGGAGGAACTGGTGCAGAGGCAGGCACGGATCGTGCTCCTCATCTCACGCCCGACTTTACCACGTTTTCTTGCCTGAAAACGGGCGCAACACGATGGTAAAATTGGGCCCTTGGAATCAAAATGGTAAAATAGGGCCTGAAATGTTAACTCTGTTTCTCTCTCCACAGATGGCATCAGACCTGCTAAGTTTTCCTAACAAAAACAAAGCAAAAAAAAACAGGAAGTATCTGTTGCTTCACCTCAGCAAGGCAATGGCAAATTCTAAAAAAAACTACAATCTAACCACAAATAATATTAAGGATAATCCAAAATAACTTGTTAACTGAATCATAGAAACTGGGTGTTCCGAGGAAGCGACCACTGTCTGCACCTCTCCGTGTCCTGTTTGATTGAAGATTATTGATTAAAAACAAAGGATGTTGCCCAGCATGAATACTTCACATGCTGGTTTAGCTCTTTTAGGGTAGAAATATTGGAACTACACAGTAGCATTTTTAGGTTCATTGGATTTACTCAAATGTCTCCCAAGGTAAAGGAAGCTGCTATAGTACAGTAATGATATTTATTCCCTTACTTGGGATAGTGATAACTTGCCAGACTCTGTAGCTTTCCACTCGGGGGGTGGGGGGATGTAAGCTAAATACTACTTTAAATATTGATGGATGGCTTAAATCTCAGTGTAACATTAATAATACCTGGATTCTGTGTTAGAAAGAAGATTATAGTTACTTTCGCGAGAACTGTAAATGTTGCAATTGAATTACTTTCGAAAAATAATTGGACTCTTGGTTCTTGATTGTAGGTAATTTAGGATATATATATATTTCTGCATACAATTTGGGCGCCACGGTGGCACAGTGGTTAGCACTGCTACTTCACAGCACCAGGGGCCCGGGTTCAAAGCCGGCCTAGTCTCACTGTGTGGAGTTTGCGCATTCTCCCCGTGTCTGTCTGGGTTTCCTCCGGGTGCTCCGGTTTCCTCCCACAGTACAAAGGTGTGCGGGTTAGGTTGATTGGCCATGGTAAATTTCCCCTTAGTGTCAGGGGGACTAGCCGGGTAAATACATGGGATTGCGGGGATAGGGCCTTGGAATTGTAGTCGGTGCAGACTCGATGGGCCGAGTGGCCTCCTTCCACACTGTAGCGATTCTATGTTCACTCAATTCAATTCAAATTCAAAAACCCACAAACCCATCTCTGCATGCTCTTCAGAGGAGAGGAGAGATCCTTATAATATCCGGGCTGTTAGAATCTGGCTAAAACTTGTTCAAAAGGCTATCTAGAGGACAGTAATATTCTCTGGTGCTTCCTTTGATTGAGGGGGCAAGAAGGGGGGTGTGGTGGGGGAGGGAGAAGCAGTTGGATCAGTTCTTCAGACCCATTTAAGTGTCTGTGATGCCTGCCTCTCCAGCCTTAACTGGGACTGATCATCCAAGAATGACACCTGATCCAGAATATTCCCAATAAAGGGGCCAGGATTATAATCCACTTCGGTGTGTGCAGGTGTCGTGAAGAGGCCAGAAAGATGCATTTCAGGCGCAATCCTAAAGTGTGTCTGAAGCACACTCCAGATGCTCTGTTTCCGTCTAAAGTGAATTATTCCCTCATGTTGCTGTGTAAAGGATAATGCAGCAAGCAATGCCTCAGTTCTGTCTAGCTGCACTCATTCTTTTGTTGTCTGCCTAGAAATTAGCTCCCTGTGATCAGGTGAAGTTCACCTGGCTACAGTTTCTGAGAAATGGGCGGATGGTGGCGCAGTGGTTAGCGGTGCTGCCTCACAGCGCCAGGGACTCGTGTTCGATTCTTGGCTTGGGTCACTGCCTGTGCAGAGTCTGTACATTCTCCCCATGTGGGTTTCCTCCGGATGCTCCGGTTTCCTCCCACAGTCCTAAAGACGTGCTAGTTAGGTGCATTGGCCATGCTAATTTGTCCTTCAGTGTACTCGAACGGGCGCCGGAGTGTGGCGACTGGGGGATTTTCACAGTAACTCCATTGCAGTGTTAATGTAAACGTACTTGTGACACTAATAAATAAACTGAAACAACTTGACATTGTGGGCATTTCCATACCCTGCTACCCTATACGAGGAAATTAAGCTGGCGGGAGGTCGTAGGTGGACAAATGCATTAGAGATCCATTCTGAACACCATCCTCTTAATTCTCTGAATTGGATTGTAGATTCATAGATGTTTACAGCACAGGAGGAGGCCATTCAGCCCATCTTGTCCACGCCAGTCAACAAAGATCTGACTACACTATTCAACTTTCCAGCTCTTGGCTCAGAGTGCTCGATGTTATGGCAGCACAAATGAAGATCTAAATACTTCTTAAAAGTTTCTGATCAGAGTTTCAGATGCAACCATCCTTTCAGCCAGTGAGTTCCAGACTACCACCATCCTTTGGGTGAAAACATTTCTCTTCAAACCCCTTCTTAACCTTTTACCTCATTTTAAATCTGCGTCCCCTGGGTATTGACTAATTGAAAAGGTGCCTTCCTATCCACCCTATTTATACCCCTCATAACCTTATACACTCCTATCAGGTCCCCTCTCAACCTCCGCTGCCTGAAGGAAAACAGCTCCAGCCAGAAGGCATGGGACGGCACAGATGCCAGAGGAATGGGAGCCTAATTTACTTGCTAACACCAGTATATTTATCTCAGTAACGGGCTAGACGAAGGGCTTCATGGATTCATACTGTGCAACAAAAGCTGGTCATGGAAGGATTTGTGGGGGGGTTAAAAAACTGGCCATAGAAGGATTTGTGGGTTGGGGGGGGGCGGGGGGGGGGGTGGGTGGGGGGGTGGGGGAGGAGGGGAGATGAGGGTGTATGAGTGTAAGCGGGGTTTTTATGAGCTAGCTAAGATTCACTCATAAAGCTAATGTCAATCGGTACAAAATATAACTTAAGAAGCTATTGGATAGGCACATGGAGTACTTCGGGATGATAGGGAGGAAATAGCTTGATCTGGATTTCAGACAAAGCTCGGCACAACACCATGGGCCGAAGGGCCTGTTCTGTGCTGTACTGTTCTATGTTCTATTAAAATCAGAGGCCAATGGGAAAAATGATCTTGATAGCCACAAAATACCCAGATCTCTTGGACACGTTCTGAAGTGCAGAGTCAAATACTTTTTTCATAATCAATAATTCTGCTTTTCCTTAGCTTAAAGTTAATTCCATTTAACTTTCATATATCAATACAAACCTCTGTTAAGCACCTCAGCCAACCATATGATACTTAATAGCACAGTGATATTCTATTCGTCCTTCAAATTTGGACGACTTTCCCTTTTTGGCTCTAACTACATCCCTGTTGCCTGGTATTGGCAGATGCTACCACTAGGTCAAAATTGACGTTCCCTCCGGCTTACTGCCAAGTTGAATAGGCATGTATTTCTGCGTCCAGGGGCATATCTATCCTTGTGTCTGGGCATTGAATGCATTTATTCATTATAATGCAACATACATTCCCTCTTAGGAATTCCACCGGATAAGATGATTGCTGACTAACCAATTCCCAAACCTTTGGCTTTAAACTAGTGACATTTACCACCATGCCTTTTGTTACCTTTGCTTGACTAAAGTGCACAATACAGTAAAATACATTTAAAATATCAACATGTATGTTCAAAAATCATAATTGCTTGTTTTGATTCACTTACTGCATCCACATATGTCTGAGCTGTTTGTGTTAGCTTGCCCAATAATCATTTAACCCTTGACTGATTTCTTATCCTATGGAAGACTCCATTCTGCCGATAAATCTTATTAGCTGGATAGAAATCTCCTTCTACAGAGAGTCATTGTTGCTAGGAGCAATGGGGAGAGTTGGGGTGGGGGGAGGGGGGGGCGGTGGTGGGGGGAGGAGAACTGCTGATCATTGGTGAGACATTCTGGCCCCGCTGCAGGAAAAACCCACTGATAACCTTGTTGGCATTGGCCTGACTGGAAGATTCCACCAGGGAAGGGACCAGCCTCACAAGATTTTTGGGAGAGGTTGTTTTAAGACCTTAATAGTGGGATGGAGTTGGGGGGAGAGAAGTTATAAAATCAACTAAAACTTACAACTTGTCTTACTGAGTTGCATCATTATCTCTGCCGACTGCCTCAGTCACTTGCAGTCCCACTCAAACTCACCCTAGAGAATCCCAGAATCAATTTCCTTCAGGCCATCCTAGAAATACGGGACAAAATGCATCTCTTAAGTGACTTGGGACAAAAAGTCAAAATAAGGGATAATCCCGTAAAATATGAGATAGTTGGTCGCCCTGCATGGAGAGCCAAACTACTTTTGCTTTGCACACAATTTTGAGGGTATTTGTAAGTCAGGAGGAACAGAGTAAAGCAAGCCTCTCCTTCCCGTAGAGTTCTCTTCTCCCCTGAAGATGCAATTTGCTGATCCCCTCCCTCCTTCCGCATTAACATTCCCGGGGATAATTCCTGTGAACTACCTGCAGATCTCTCCCTGTGAAGTTGCATTCCTGCCTCCCGCCCACCAGCAATTGAACCAATTTTGAACATCTTTGGGTGGGAGGCAAGGATTGGGCAATCAAATGGGAATTACAAACTCCTTGCCTCATTGAGGACCAGAAAGATGAACCTGTGACTTGGCTCCTTGGTGATTCTCACCCCAAGTTAAATTAGGATTTGTTACTTTGTGGATCCGGTTCTGTGCAGTCAGCATGAGCCGAAAAAGCTTAAGCAAGCAACTCGATACCATTACTCACTGAAGTAAGGTGTGGGAGGCAGTAATGGAGTGGTATTTTTTCATACAGTTAAACAAAATGTTGCAGAGATGAAAAACTAATCAATTTGGAGTATTGTGAGCAGTTTTGACTCCCGTATCTAAGGAAGGATGTGCTGGCCTTGGAAAGGGTCCAGAGGAGGTTCACAAGAATGATCCTTGGAATGAAGAGTTGTCGTATGAGGAATGGTTGAGGACTCTGGGTCTGTACTCATTGGAATTTAGAAGGATGAGGAGGGGGTCTTATTGAAACTTAGAGGATACTGTGAGGCATAGATAGAGTGTACATGGAGAGGATGTTTCCACGAGTAAGAAAAACTAGAACCAGAGGACATAACCTCAGGATAAAGGAACGATCCTTTAAAACAGAGATGAGGAGGAATTTCTTCAGCCAGAGAGTGGTGAATCTGTGGAACTCTTTGCCGCAGAATGCTGTGGAGGCCAGGTCATTGAGTGTCTTTAAGACAGAGATAGATTGGTTCTTGATTGATAGGGGATCAGGGGTTATGGGGAAAAGGCAGGTGAATGGGGATGAGAAAAATATCAGCCATGATTGAATGGCAGATCAGACTCGATGGGCCGAGTGGCCTAATTCTGCTCCCATGTCTTATGGTCTTACTGAACTGCAATATCTTCCATTTCAAGCAGTAGTTTACAAAATTCTCAGACTCTTCAATTTCCAGTTCTTAAAGATCTGAGATAAATACAAAATGCTGCAGATGCTGAAAATGTGAAATGAATTCAGTAAACAAATGGTGAACACTGAAAGAAAGCAAAAGCGTGAAGAACAAGATTCAAGCCAGCACATACCAACAAAAATAAATCAAAATGGAGGACAGGGTACATGTTTTTTAAGTTTATTAGTGTCACAAGCAGACTTACGTTAACACGGCAGTGAAGTTACTGTGAAAATCACTTAGTCGCCACATTCCAGCGCCTGTTCGGGTACACCGAGGGACAATTTAGTATGGTCGATGCACCTATCCAGCACATTTTTTGGAATGTGGGAGGAACCGGAGCACCTGGAGGAAACCCACGCAGACATGGGGAGCACGTGCAGGCTCTGCACAGACAGTGGCCCAAGCAAGGAATCGAACCCGGGTCCCTGGCGCTGTAAGGCAGCAGTGCTAACCCACTGTGCCACTGTGCCACCCATGGTTGAAATTGTGGAACTTAGCATTCAGTGCAGAAGGCTGAACTGTCTAAATGGAGGATGAGGTGCTAATCCTTGAACTTGCATTGATCTTCGCTGGCACTAGGTCAAGGAATGAAAGATGAGAGTGAGAGCAAGCTGATTAATTAAAATGGTGAACAATTGGAAGCTTAAGGGTCATGATCTGCAAAGTGGTCACCTAATCCGCATTTCATTTCCTCAGTGTAGAGAAGACTACTGTTTTCACATTTTAATTCTGATTTCTTTTGCAATGTGCTGGTCTGAATTGTTTATGCTTTCAGAAAGAGGAACTTACTATTCTGCCAATCACACTCACTCCAGACAAATGCTTTGTTTTTTTACCTCAGCCATCACCACTCCCTTTGCCTTTTGCTTCACGGCATCTTTGTCATTTAATCACTCCCGCTATCCACCCTTTCGTAGACCTTCCCTTTTACTTTCTTCCTCTCCCACCCCTCTTTCAACATCATGCAGCATCATAAAGCCCATCACATTTCTACTTCCTTCAGTCCATCCCATAACGCTGGCTGGGATTTTCCAGTTGTACTCATGAAGGGAATTGTCATGGCTGGAAAGGAAAATCTGACAGATCAGCCAAAGGCCCATTGACTTCGGACAGGAACAGGATCAGAATATCCCAGCCACTATCTCTGCTTCTCTATCCACAGAAGATGCCAGACCTACTGAGTATTTCCAGCACTTTCTGTCTTTATTTAACTGCAAACTCTCATGTTTGCATGAGGTTCTCACTTGCAATAATGTGTTTGCTGCTGCCTTTTGCTTTTTCAATCCTGCTGGCTAACCACACAGGAGATGGACGCTGTATCCTATTACAAATTTTTGCAGCCATTTCTCTGCCTGCAGGATCAGAGGTCAAGGGAATGTTAACATGGTCATTCCTATTCGGATGTGAATGTGGCATGGTGGCACAGTGGTTAGCACAGCTGCCTCACAGATCCAGCAACCCGGGTTCGATTCTGGCCTTGGGGAACTGTGTGAAGTTTGCATGTTCTCCCCTTGTCAGTGTAGGTTTCCTCTGGGTGCTCCGGTTTCCTCCTACAGTCCAAAGATGGGCAGTTTAGATGGACTGGCCATGCTAAGTTGTCCCTTAGTGTCCCAAGATGTGTAGGTTTGAGGAATTTGTGGGGTGAATATGTGGGGTTACGGGGGTAGGGCCTGGGTAAGATGCTCTGACAGAGAGTCGGTGTAGACTCGATGGGCCAAATGGCCTCTTTCTGCACTGTAGGGATTTTATGAAACAAGGGTGCTCAATGGCCTCACTCCTTCCAGGCTGTGTAACCTCCTCCAGCTCTCTCACAATGCTGTGTTCCTCCGCTTTGAATATTTGTGTATCACCCACTCACCAAGTCCACCAGTGGTGAGTGTGCCTTCAGCCACTGAGGTCAAAAGGCCTGGAATTACTTCCCTAAACATTCCTCCCTCTCCAACTTTTCTCTTCTCCTTCAGAATGCATTTTTCTCTCAAACCATAAATCTGCTCTTTGACCAAGAGTTTGGACAGCTGTCATATGCTTCCTTCTTAGGAATGGTGTCAACTTTGGTTTCACAATGCTCCTGTGACATGTTTTGGGATGATTTGCTGCACTCAACGTGCTATCTAATTGTGAGTTCAACATGGAGAGCAACCACAGCCTGTGGATGTGAAAAATAAGCAGGAACTCCAGGAGCAGCAATAGGCCATTCAGCCCTTCAAGCCTGATCTGCCATTCATTCAGCTCATAGCTGATCATTTACCTCAACCCACGTCACTGTACTACCAGCATAAACACTTGCAATTTTAAGATCTGTGTTTCATAGGGTGAAGTAATTTAGAAGAATGAGAGGGGATCTCATAAAAACATAAAATCCTGATGGGATTGGACAGGCTAGATGCAGGAAGAATGTTCCTGATGTTGGGGAAGTGCAGAACTAGGGGTCACAGTCTCAGAATAAGTGGTAAGCCGATCAGGACTGAAATGAGGAAGAACTTTCTCTGCCACAGAAAGCTATTGGGGCCAGTTCGTTAGATATATGTTCAAGAGGGAGCTGGATATGGCCCTTGCAGCTAAAGGGATTAAGAGGTATGGAGAGAAAGCGGGAGTGGAATACTGAAAGTGCATGATCAGCCATGATCATATTGAATGGGCGGCACGGTGGCATAGTGGTTAGCACTGCTGCCTCACAGCACCAAGGACCCGGGTTCAATTCCAGCCTCGGGTCACTGCCTGTGTGGAGTTTGTACATTCTCCCCATGTCTGCGTGGGTTTCCTTCCATAGTCCAAAGATATGCGGGTTAGGTTGATTGACCGCTCTGCGTCAGGGGGATAAGTAGGGTAAATATGTGAGGTTACGGGGATAATGCCTGGGCGTGATTGTGGTCAGTGCAGACTCGATGGGCCGAATGGCCTCCTTCTGCTCTGTAGTTATTCTATGAATGGTAGTGCAGGCTCAAAGGGCCGAATGGCCTACTCCTGCATCTATGTTTCTATATTTAAGAAAGTTGCACATTTGGTTTGGAGTATTTAGTCCCAGAATCATGACTAAATCACAGTGAATGTCATTGTTTTTTCATTGATGGCCATGTCAGCTGATTTTTTGAATCATGGTTCGCTAGAGTTGTGTTGGACAATTGGGTTGAATCATTGGCTAAAGACATCCTGGGATAACTTAGTCAAATGTTGCAAATATCAAAGATCTCTGTTGAGAGGAAATGTCTAACAGCTGGTAAAAAGCAGCATTATTGAATCAATTGGAATCAGTTCAGTGGGTAATTAACTTGTCTCCTTTCATCATTTCAAAGGAATGAGTGGTCAAGCAGGGAATATGCATTTCCGCATCATCGGAGGATGGACTTGTTACAGCAGCTTTTCAGTCCTGAAAGGTATTTCCAGTGCGACCTGCTGTCCTTTGCTTCAATTAATGAACATTAATATTCTAGTTCAGCATTCAGGGTCATAGACTGATTTTTATCCAATTATATGTCATTCCAGGGATTCTAAAATCTTTCTTTTTTAAATAATTATATTTCATGGTCATCAACAGGGTCTTGATGACCCACTCTTGCTAATAACACGTGTGCTATAATCTAAAAATAATACCCATTCAAGTGCAATAATATTTGCTCCGACTACTTTATAACCTCCCCGCTCCAGAATGCTTGGAACCAAGTTGTTTTTGGATTTTCTGGATTATTGAATGATGCAGGGCTGGCACAGTGGTTAGTGCTGCTGGTTCAGAGTTCCAGAGACCTGGGTTCAATTCCAGCCTCGGGTCACTATCTGTGTGGAATTTGCACGTTCTCCCTGTGTCCGCATGGGTTTTTTCCTGGTGCTCTGGTTTCCTCCCACAGTCCTAAGACATGTAATTTAGGTGGATGGGCCATGCTAAGTTGCCCTTATGTGTGAGTGTGTGACAAAAGACCATAACAAATAAGAACAGGGGTAGTCTGTTTCCTCTAAGCCAATTGAAGGTGAGCTGACAGTTAACATTCCAACTTTACGCACACAACAAACCTTCAAGATAGTTCTTGAGAACGGAGAAGGTAGCAGGAGTAAAGTCAAACTGGACATTAATCAGAATGCTTCTGTTGATCTTTGGTGGCCTAATGGTTATGGAAATCAGACTGGTTACAACATGACTGTTACTTTGACAATCACATAAGAAGTCTCACAACACCAGGTTAAAGTCCAACAGGTCCTGTCTGGAGACAATACACATCTCTCTAACCTGTGCTTAACGCTCTCTCCACTCACATTGTCTGTAACTTTAAGACTTGATTACCTGTAATGACTCGCATTCCAACCATTATTTTGTAAATTGAGTTTGTGTCTTTATATGCCCTGTTTGTGAACAGAACTCCCACTCACCTGACGAAGGAGCAGCGAGCGCTCCGAAAGCTAGTGTGGCTTTTGCTACCAAATAAACCTGTTGGACTTTAACCTGGTGTTGTTAAACTTCTTACTGTGTTTATCCCAGTCCAACGCCGGCATCTCCTCATCACTTTGACAATCAACAGAGAACAGCACATTGAAAAGTCAATTCTGATTTATTTCCGAACAGTGGAGTTGATACAGGAGCCAGTGACGGGATCTCCAGGACTAAGCTTTTGTCTGTAAGGATCAGTGAAGGCAAATTCTAGCCTTTGTGTGTTTATTCAATGAACCTCCCTCTATCCAAGTTTCCCAATTTACTTCACCTTTAACTGTTCTGTTCTGTGTAACTTGGGGGTTGAGTTTGTGGAGTGATCTAGGCTCTAGACATAATTAATGGTTATGGTAGTGCTGTGCAGGTAAACTTAAATACAGGCAAATTTCCCTCACTTTCTTGTTCTGAGGTGAACATCAAGTTATATTTTTTAGTAGCTCTCCCAACTACATGTCCAAGTGGCACAGTAGCACTGCTGCCGAAGACATTTCAATGGCAATGTGAATCACATGGGCCGTGTATCCAGGTAGAAATGCTGTGGCACAGTGGTTAGCACTGCTGCCTCACAGTGCCAGGGACCTCGGTTCAATTCCAGCCTTGCGTCACTGTCTGTGTGGAGTTTGCACATTCTCCCTGTGATCTACGTGGGTTTCCTTCGGATGCTCTGGTTTCCTCCCGCAGTCCAAAGATGTGCGTGTTAGGTGGATTGGCCATGCTAAATTGCTCCTTAAGATTAGAAGGGTAAATATGTGGGGCTATGGGGATAGGGCCTGGGGGGGGGGGGGGGGGGGGGGGTAGGGAATTGTTGTCAGTGCAGGCTTGATGGGCCAACTGGCCTCCTTCTGCACCATAGGGATTCTATGATTCTCTGAGATAAGTGAAGAAAAAGCAAAATGAGGGTTCGTAAAACAAAATAGTTATGAATCCAATATGGAGTAATGAGAAAATGCTTGGAGAATGGTTAGAATTTTGAATTCCCTGCCACAGGTTGAAACAAATAGCTGATGATACATCATAAGGAATCGAGATGAATACTTGAAAGAGAAGAGGATAAGAACATAAGCTGAAAGGTTGAGATGAGGCAGATGGACTGGAAGAAAGCTCACGTGCCGTATAAACATGAGCAAATGCGAATTGAGCCGAATGGTCTGCTTCTGTGTGTTAAATTCTATGTAATTTTATTTTATGTTGACTAAACCACTATTTTGCTAGACCACTAAGGCAATAAGAAAAACCCACTTGTATTCATGTGCTGGTGCTGTTCTCAACTCAATTGCTAGTCAACACATGGAAGAAGTGCCTGAGGTAAAGTCTGAGCATTCATGTTAGGAAATTAGAATTGAAACTAAGGACTCCTAAGTAGATATTAAATTGGTTAATAGGAGAAACCTTTGCATAGCAGCATCGAGTTGTCCTCACTAGAATAAATGTGACCTTATGTGCATGAATCTCCTGAGCAGAGAAGCAATAGCATTAACAATGAATCAACAACGTACATACAAAGAATCTCAGAGTGTGTTAAAAATTCTAATACACACAGGGAGAGGCTTCAACACAATTGCAAACTAACTGTGGAAGGTCTTGACTGCAGCATAATTTTCCTATCAGTCAGCCAACTGGAGTTCCTTCCTCATGATCGATTTTGACTCTTAAAGTGAGGCTATGAGAGCCCTGGGAGTTTCTGATAGTCAGGAACTGAGGGAAAACACACTGCCATCGGTCCTATAGTCATCATAAAACTTGTTCAAATCCTTAGGCAGACAAAACAAATCCTTTCACTCTTTCTGATATATGATTGAATGCTAAAGATGAACAATAGATAACCTTGCATTTTCCAGGAAAACAGTAAAAAACATTATAAATCAAGAGGAATGAAACAAGAGCCAAATGTATGCTGTTCTGCCATGACAGTTACCAAAAATAAGCAAGACAAAAAACAAACAACAAAGAAAATTACAGCACAGGAACAGGCCCTTCAACCCTCCAAGCCTGCACCGACCATGCTGCCCGTCTGAACTAATACCCCTTACCCTTCCAGGGATCATATCCCTCCATTCCCATCCTATTCATGTATTTGTCCAGATGCCCCTTAAAAGTCACTATCATATCTGCTTCCACTACCTCCCCTGGCAGCAAGTTTCGGCCACCCACCACCCTCTGTGTAAAAACTTGCCTTGTACATCTCTTTTAAACCTTGCCCCTCACACCTTAAACCTGTGCCCCCTAGTAATTGACTCTTCCACCCTGGGAAAAAGCTTCTGACTATCCACCCTGTCCATGCCCCTCATGATCTTGTAGACTTCTATCAGGTCGCCCTTCAATCAAGACATACCAGTGTCCTGTTCAATTACTTCATTTTCCTGCAGTTACTGCTTTTCTGTAATCTTACAATTATTGCACTTCTCAGATCAGCAATGATCAGTTCTCCACTATTTACCAATCAGTTCTCACAGGACCTTCATGGGTTTATCAGGCCTCCAGTGCATGTAACCATTTTTAAAGTGTAACCTCAGACACTGAGTGTTGGCAGTCTTTTTGAAGACATGTAGTTCAACCAGATGTTATCCTCACCGCATATTTGCCGTCTGTTAACTTTCCAGAATAGATCATTAGATAATCAATGCCAGAAAGCCAGGGATATTTTTCCTTAACTACCTTGAAGCCAACTTCAGCATCCGAAATCATAAACCCAGTTAAGATCAGGTTAACTCAGATCGAGCTAAGGACTTTCGTGATTTGGACGACTTCATACTACACCGGGCGTGTGACTTGAACCAACAGGCCATTGGATAAAAAGTTCAGATCATGTGTTCTTTCTTGATACAAATTTTATTGGAATTGAATGTTTTTTCACAACAATGAATGCCTTGGAATTATACTATGTGAACATTGCCAAACATTTAATAAATTCTGATTAAATTTATTTTCTGGTTTACCAACGCTTTAAACCCTTTAGTTTTTAAGTTAATGGGGGTAGTATTTTAACTTATGAGGCAGCATAAAACCAGCATTTGCTGATTGACCATCCATTATAGAAGCCTTGCAACTTTTTGCAATGTTTATGTTTAAATCTCAACTGAAGAAATTTCCATGGATATGGTACAGGTAATGAACCTTTCGATTGTAAATGTTTGGCAACGACATGAATTGGTTTGATCTGTGAACTTTAGAATATGCTCAGAAAACTGTACCCTCTGGTTCTTTACTTACCCAATGATAATGGTACATGTTTCCTCAGAAGGAATTCTTCAAATGCAGACAATAAAAATATAACAAAACTTACTCCAACTTATAAATCAAAGAAAGTTAATAGGTTGTAATGAACAAAGCATCGTAGCTGTGAGGGACTGCTCGGTGGATAGGATATTGGTATGTAGATAGGCTGGAAAATTGGGCGGGGATCCTGGATCCAGGATTCAATCCTGGACCGGGGAGCGGCGCGGGCTTGGAGGGCCGAAGGGCCTGTTCCTGTGCTGTATTGTTCTTTGTTCTTTGTTCTTTGAGGTCCCCTCTCGCTTTTCTAAACTCCAGTGAATATAGTCCTAACTGACTTAGTCTCTCCTCATATGACAGACCTGCCATCCCAGGAATCAGCCTGGTAAACCTTTGCTGTGCTCCCTCTATAGCAAGGGCATCGTTCCTCAGATAAGGACACCAAAACTGCACACAATACTCCAGGCGTGGCCTCACCAATGTCCTATACAATTGCAGCAAAACATTCATATCCCTATACTCAAATCCTCTCGCCATGAAGCCCAATATACCAAAAAAAAAGGGATCATAAAGAAACTTAATTTCTCAAAACTTGGGGCCTCACCCTGTGCCACTCCGAGCTCCCCCACAATTTCCAACAGGTTCTTATTTACACTGAGTCAGCTGGTCAGCTGACCATCACATCATTCTGTAACTGGTTCCATGGTTTACTGGGTCAGCTTACCCTTACAGCTTGTTACCATTGGTCACATTACATCCAATACAAAGTTGTCATAAGACCATAAGACATAGGAGCAGAATTAGGCCACTCAGCCCATCGAGTCTGCTCCGCCATTCAATCACGGCTGATTTTTTTCTCATCCCCATTCTTCTGCCTTTTCCCCATAACCCCTGATCCCCTTATTAATCAAGAACCTATCTATCTCTGTCTTAAAGACACTCAATGACCTGGCCTCCACAGCCTTTTGTGGCAAAGAGTTCCACAGATTCACCACCCTCTGGCTGAAGAAATTCCTCCTCATCTCTGTTTTAAAGGATTGTCCCTTTAGCCTGAGGTTGTGCCCCCTGGTTCTAGTTTTTCCTACTAATGGAAACATCCTCTCCACGTCCACCCTATCCAGGCCTCGCAGTATCCTGTAAGTTTCAACAAGATTCCCCCCTCATCTTTCTAAACTCCAATGAGTACAGACCCAGAGTCCTCAACTATTCCTCATACGACAAGCTGGTTACATTCTAACAGTACACACCCAACATTGCTAACTGTTAAACAACTATGACCAGGCACAAGAAGACAAAGTCCCTATGGGTGAGTATCAGTTTTATAGTGAAAAGATTCTCCTGGGTCAGGACACAAGAGAACACATTGTACAGATTGCTGCCGTACAGCTGCAGGCATGAAATATTTTCTGGTCTTAAAGTTGGAAGCTGGAGAATTAGTAATAATAGTTTTTTTAAAAGTGGAATTGATAACAGGTAACTACAATTCTGTGTTTCAATGTTAACTCCACTGGGGCTGAAATGTCATTGAAATCTAAATTTGCCTTGTAGCAAAGGGATTGATTTAACCCGCTGGTTACCCAAATTCTACACATGGCAAGTGCCTTAAATAGCATCTTAGGGATCCAGCTACAGTATCAAAGACCATGCTGAAGAGCGGTGGAGCCTGGAGAGACTGTGTTCACCTTCACAGACAAAACTGAGAGCTGCATGTTCTTCCCTGGAGATTTTTTTTAAGCGGACAAAATAAAATGGAAGTGTGTCCTTCAGAAGACTAGCAATCAAAACAGGATTTAAGGATATTATGGTTGGCAAATGTTCAGTTCGAAGGTCAGGGAATCTCATCAGCTGAGATGGTTTCCTGAACATTGGACCAGAACTGGGCTGGGTTCAGCATAAGGTGTGTTATTACATTTCTGATTAAATAAGTGATGAACAATATAGTTTTGCTCATTCCTTCAGTGCACACAGGCAGCGTATGACATCATTTTCTTGCCATTATTTGACATCCTGGAAATGAGTGGCAAAACATTTAAGCTTAGCTCTTATCCATTTCATATTGGTCCCTAAAGAGATCAATAAAGCTGTTGGCATTGTGACACCCATTTTACAAAGGAGAAGTGACACCAAAATAGCAAGGTTAATGCTACTATTACCCTGACACATTCTTAAGTTGGCTAGAATCCATTTGTAAAAGGCTGGGTCCCGGAAGTGATGCTGAAGTATGAAGGCTTTAATGTATGTGTTTGAAGTTGTTCATTGCACCACAGAAGGTGTTAGCCTATTTATTTTGCAAAAGTTAATTCTTCTGATAAAGAAAATAAGATGCAACAAATTCACACACCGCAGCCCAAAACATAACAATCACATAATTCTCATAATTGTCACAAAATCTGGGTACATTAGGTAGCACTTGTACCTCACAGTGCCAGGAACCTTGGTTTGATTCCCGGCTCGGGTCACTGTCTGTCTGGAGTCTGCACTTCTCCCCGTGTCTGTGTGGGTTTCCTCCCACAGTCCAAAAGATGAGCTGGTTAGGTGCATTGACCATGCTAAATTCTCCCTCAGTGTACCCGAACAGTCACAGAGTGTGACAACTGAGGGATGTTCACAGTAACTGTAAGCCTACTTGTGACACTTATAAATACATAACCCTATTTATTAGGGTGGCACGGTGGCACAGCGGTTAGCACTGCTGCTTAGCACTGCTGCTTCACAGTGCCAGGGTCCCAGGTTCAATTCCAGCCTCGGGCCATTGTCTGTGTGAAGTTTGCACATTCTCCTCGTGTTTGCGAGGTTTTCCTCTGGATGCTCCAGTTTCCTCCCACAGTCCAAAGATGTGTAGATTAGGTTGATTGACCATGCTAAATTACCCCTTAGTGTCAGAGGGATTAGCAGGGTAAATGCATGGGTTTCTGGGAATAGGCCTGGAGTGTGGATTGTGGTTGGTACAGACTTGATGGGCCGAATGGCCTCCTTCTGTTCTGTAGGGATTCTACTGATCATTTTGAAGTGGTGACAGTTTGTACCTCACGACTATTTACTGATAACTGTCATATCTTCAAGATGGGTCATTCAAACTCCTGACCTTCAGTTTAATGCTCCAAACACCGTTCCTCATTCTGCCTCATTGGCAGTTTTTCTGAGCAAACCTCAGAAAGCACAGCAAAAAAATAGAATGTTTGCCCATTTGGTCTATACCGGTGTTTAAGAAGGAAAGAGACTTCTATGACCCGACTGTTGAAGGATCTTCACTGCATAGACTGAGCTGGCTCATCACCACCTTCTCAAGGACAATTAGGGACGGGCAATAAACACTGGCCTCACCAGCAACATGCAAATCCCATGAACAAATTAATAATAGATTCAGTTTATTCCTGTTCTGAGTTCAAGGACAACACTTGACAGTTTCAATTTTATGTTAATATAAGCAGCGTTAAATGAGAAAAAAAAATATGTCAAATTATAACTATGCAAATATTTCACAAAGGGAAGCAATAGGTTGGAATATAAAATAATTCTCTTTTTAACTGCGGCTTCTTTCTAATGAACATCGGGGATTTGCTTCTGCTCCAATCGCTTAGGAAAATGAGAAATATCTCTAAAGAAGCTCTAACACCTTTTCCATTAGAGGAACTTTCATCCTCTTGTATCATCTTAGCTCAGCAGTAATGCATATGTCAATCATCCTGAAGGTTTTTGGGTCCACAAATCCTCTCCAGAGACATAAACGACAATAACTACCATGGGCAAGGCATCGTAAACATAGTAAAACTTGCCAAGTCGTTCCACAGGTGTATGATAAAATGATAATGTGACATCGAGGCACACGGAGAGATGTTAGATCAGATCACCAAAAGCTTGGACAATGAAATGGGTTTTAAGAAGTCTTAAGTATATCTTCCTTTCAGCTGCACAGGGGTTGCTTCACTGCCATTACTTAAATGGTATGTAACTCCCACCATTTGGCCTGAGCTTGCAAAATCCTACTAACTGTCCTGGCTTGAAACAATTCACACCTCTTTAACCTGTGATTATCCCCCTCTCCACTCGCACTGTCTGTACCTGTAGAGACTTGATTACCTGTTAAGACTCACATTCCAACCATTATCTTGCAATTGTGCCGTTGTCTATATATGCCGTGTTTGTGAACCCAACTCTCCACTCACCTGATGAAGGAGCAGCGTCCCAAAAGCTCGTGATACAACCTGTTGGACTTTAACCTGGTGTTGTGAGACTTCTTACTATTACTTAAAGGGTCAGTCATCCAACTAGCAGGTGAGGTCTGTTTGTCTTAGTTCAGGTTTTGCAAAGCTTCTCAAATATTGTAACATGTTCCTGGTGACTTTATGGATATGGAAGGCAGTGTGTTTACCCCAGTCCAACGCCGGCATCTCCACATCCTGAGAGGGAGGTCAGAGGAGCTTCTTGACCTGTCAACTGAAAGCCTGCTCAACTTATGGAGGTGCTATAGTTTTTTAATTCATTCCTGGGATGTGGGCATCACTGGCTAAGCCAACATTTATCGCCCATTCCTATTTTTTTTAAATTCATTCATGGGACATGAACGTTGCTGGTTGGCCAGCATTTATTGCCCATTCCTAGTTGCCTGAGGGCAGTTGAGAGTCAACCACATTGCTGCGGCGATGGAGTCACATGTAGGCCAGACTGGGTAAGGATAGCAGATTTCCTTCCCGAAAGGACTGATGGGTTTTTCTGACAATTGACAATAGTTTCACAGTCATCAGTAGATTCTTAATCCCAGATAGTTGTTATTGAATTCAAATTCCACCATCTGCCATGGCGGGATTCAAACCTGGGTCCCCAGAATTGCTCTTGATAAGGTAATGATGAACTACCTTCTTGAAATGCTGCGGTCCATGTGGTGTAAATACAGGCACAGTGCTCCCTGCCCTGATGATGTCACACCCAGTACCAATGATGTCACACCCGCCCCTGATGATGTCACATCCAGTTCCGATGATGTCACACCCTGCCCCTGATGATGTCAGACCCAGCCCTGATGATGTCACACCCTGCCTCCTATGATGTCACACCCAGCCCCGATGTTGTCACACCCTGCCCCCATAAGCGTCGCTGGCCAGTCAGCATATGTCGTCCTTCCCTAGCGGAGTTTGCATGTTCTCCCCGTGTCCATGTGGGTTTCCACCAGGTGATCTGGTTTCCTCCCACAGTCCAAAGATATGTGAGTTAGGCTGATTGGCCATGCTGAATTGCCCCGAAGCACCAGAGAGATTAGTAGGGGTTATGGGGGTAGGGCCTGGATGGGATTGTCTTTGGTGCAGGCTCGATGGGCCGAATGGCCTCTTTCTGCACTGTAGGCATTCTATGGGCCCGATTTTACCATCAAGTTGCGCCCGTTTTCGGACGTGAAAACTTGGTAAAGTTGGGAATGAGGGGAGTAGCGCGATCCGCGCCCGCCTCCACGCCGGTTCCCCCTTTACCATAGAGGTTAGAGGTTTACAGCATGGAAACAGGCCCTTTAGCCCAACTTGTCCATGCCACCCTTTTTTTTTAAACACCTGAGCAAATCCAAATTGCCCGCATATGGCCCATATCCCTTTGGACCCATCTTACCCATGTAACTGTCTAAATGCTTTTTAAAAGACAAAATTGTACCCGCCTCTACTACTACCTCTGGCAGCTTGTTCCAGACACTCACCACCCTCTGTATGAAAAAATTGCCCCTCTGGACACTTTTGTATCTCTCCCCTCTCACCTTAAACCTATGTCCTCTAGTTTTAGACTCCCCTACCTTTGGGAAAAGATATTGACTATGTAGGTGATCTGTGCCCTCATTATTTTATAGACCTTGATAAGGTCACCCCTCAGCCTTCTACACTCCAGAGAAAAAAGTCCCAGTCTGTCCAGCCTCTCCTTATAACTCAAACCATCAAGTCCCGGTAGCATCCTAATAAATCTTTTCTGCACTCTTTCTAGTTTAATAATATCCTTTCTGTAATAGAGTGACCAGAATTGTACACAGTATTCCAAGTGTGGCCTTACCAATGTCTTGTACAACTTCAACAAGACATCCCAACCCCTGTATTCATTGTTCTGACCAATGAAACCAAGAATGCTGAATGCCTTCTTCACCACTCTGTCCACCTGTGACTCCAAGACCCGAAAATGGCCACGATCAGGACAACGCCCGAAACAGGCTTGACGGCTATTTAAATGCGTTTGCATACATTTAAATTGGCTTAATGGGCTGCACGCCTAACCTTATCGGCACTTCCCCCTTTACCACCCCGTTTGCCCAAACAGAATTGGCGCAAAACAGACATACTCTACAAATGTCCGAATCGGGTGCTCCAATTAGTGAGGAGGTAAGTGCCAAGCGTCCGGCGACTCTCTGCTTGCGATCGGTGGTGGGGGGAAGGTGGGGTCCACTGCCACTCTGCCTGAGATCGGTGAGGGGGAAGGGGGGTCCGCTGCCACTCTGCCTGAGATTGGTGAGGGGGAAGGGGGGTGCCTGCCACTCTGTATGAGATTAGCGAGGGGGAAGGGGGGATGGGCCCGCAATATATCTGGGTGGCGGAGGGGATGGAGCGATAAGGGGGTCAGTAATGTTGTGGGAGTGGGGCAATGTCGGTGGGGGCCAGGGGGAGGCATTATCCGGCCTGGGAGCGATGTGACAGGGGAGCCACATTGTATCTTTTTTTCTGCACATGCGCAGTTGGAGACGCCGATCAGAGCTGCAGGGTTTCGGGCGCGTTATGCCGCGCTTACAGGCTTCTGCAGTGCGATTCAGAATTCCTGATATTTTTGCAGGCAGAGTGCGATTGTGGGTGCCTGAGAACGGGTCTGAAAGTCGGATCTGAAACGCTCTCAGTCTCAATTCTGCCCAGCACTTAGAATCAAAATGAAAAAATAGGGTCTTATGTCTTTGGTCTGTAGAAAGCCAGAGGCCTGCAATGCAATGGGCCAGGAGACAACAGTAGGACACCTTTTGCAATGTTCCCGGTCAGTGTCCAGACGGGTACAAGTCTCCTAGGTGCTTATTGTTTGGTGAAATCAGCTCCACGCCAGAAATCAGCAGAGAGCTGATTACCACGTGGAAATGTCATGAAATTGACATTTCCATATGATTGGCGGGCCCGGGTTGGTATTCTCCAGGCCGGTTAGTGTCTTCCCCCTACGGCCAGGAGTGATTCCCACAAGCGGGGTTTACAGCTGCTCGCCACTAACGGGGAACAGGCGTCATCACCACACTGGTGGGGCCAGAGGCCATTGTGCCCTCCATGAGAGGTCAGGAGCAAGGGATGCCCCTTGGGCGGTGCCAGCCTGGTATGCCAACCTGGCACCCAGGCATTGCCAAGGGGCATACTGGCACCGCCCACCAGGAACTTTGGCACTGCTCACCAGACACTGAGCAGTGCTGAGGGCGTGGGGCTAGAATGAGCGGGGCATACTTGGGGGGAATCCTATTAGTAGGACAGTCAGTGGTGGGGGGGGGGGGGGGGGGACCCACTGCCACTCTGTACGGGGATCGGTGGGAGAGAAAGGGAGGGGGGCAAACGGGACTGGCCATCGGGAGGGGGGTTCAGGTCTGCTAATAGGGGGTTGGGGCTGGCCCACAGGGGAAATTGGGGCTGGCCCGGGAGGGTCCAATAGGAAAGGATTGGGGGTTTCTGGGGAAGGCCAGCGATCAGGAGGTAGGTGATAGGGTGGGAGGGGCCAGTGCGTAGTTGTCCACGCAGCATTCTCGGGTGGGAATAGGTCCCGCCCACCACTTTTCAGTGTGAATCAGCCTGAAGCACTCTCCATTGAACAGAGTGTTGGAGATTCTTTCCGGTAAGTACATCCAAAAAACGGGCGCTTAGTTTGTTTTGGGAGAATCCCGGCCAGAGATTTTCATCCTGGTCATGGGTACACAATCACGAATGAGTTCAGCCTTCAGCACCTGAATCCATAAGGATTAGCTCGGCAATGGAAACCAGCTTGAAATAATGTAGAAATCATTTAAACATCTCCGCAGGTCTTTATGATCCCTGGTTGAAACGGTTTTTGCTTTCTGCGATAAGTGTCCAAAACTTTGAGTACGGTCTCAAAATCTATCCAGGACTCCTGTACCCCCGGCCGAGGAGAATGTTGTCTGCTGCTGCACCCAGAGTCTAAAGAAAGGAACTGACTTGATACTTCTGCTCCTCAGAATGAAGGCTGTTCGATAGCTGAGAAGATGGCATTTCCATAACTCCCTTTGCTAGGGCACACGGTGGCACAGTGGTTAGCACTGCTGCATCACAGCGCCAGGGACCCGGGTTCAATTCTGGCTTTGGGTGACTGTCCGTGTGGAGTTTGGACATTCTCCCTGTATCTGCGTGGGGTTTCCTCCGGGTTCTCCAGTTTCCTCCCACAGTCCAAAGATGTGCAGGTTTAGTGGATTGGTCATGCTAAATTGCCACTTAATTTCTGTAAATTAGATGCATTAGCCATGGTAAATGTGTGGGGTTGCGGGGATAAGGTGAGGGAGTAGACCTGGGCAAAATATGCCGTCAAAAAGTCAGTGCAGACTCGACGGGCCGAATAGCCACCTTTTGCACTGTGGGGATTCTATGATAACGTCTCTGTAGGCTGGCATAGGTGCAGAGATTGCTCCCAGGTTATCATTTCCTTTTTCTGGTCTGCTTCCTCCTGTCAGCTTATTACAAGCTGCTATCAAGGTGCTCTTCACTTCTGTGGTTCCTTCAACAACACCAGCGTGTTTTTTTACATTGATGTCTCCACTGCTGCTATGACGTTCTGAGATTATTATTCTATCTTTGATGCTAAGCGTGGGATTCAGCTAGTAGACAGACTGCAGCCATACACTAGTATCTGCTTAACACTTGTTTATTTGTACTACTTTGAAACAGATTATAGAGTAGGCATGGTGCTGCGAGACATGGTGTTCCAACGTCCCTCTCTCCAGAGTCTAACACATGACTACCTGATGTCAGTAGTACATCATCATCTACATCCTACACTACACTAACACTGGGGAGCACGGTGGCACAATGGTTAGCACTGCTGCATCACAGTGCCAGGGATCCAGGTTCAATTCCGGCCGTGGGTCACTGTCTGTGTGGAGTTTGCATGTCATAAGAACTAGGAGCAGGAGTAGGCCATCTGGCCCTCGAGCCTGCTCCGCCATTCAATAAGATCATGGCTGATCTTTTCGTGGACTCAGCTCCCCTTACCCGCCCGCTCACCATAACCCTTAATTCCTTTATTGTTCAAACATTTATCTATCCTTTTCTTAAAAACATTCAATGAGGTAGCCTCAACTGTTTCACTGGACAGGGAATTCCACAGATTCACAACCCTTGTGTGAAGAAGTTCCTCCTCAACTCAGTCCTAAATCTGCTTCCCCTTATTTTGAGGCCATGCCCCCTAGTTCTCATTTCACCTGCCAGTGAAAGCAACCTCCCTGCTTCTATCTTATCTATTCCCTTCATAATCTTATACGTTTCTATAAGATCTCCCCTCATTCTTCTGAATTCCAATGAGTATAGCCCCAGTCTACTCAGTCTCTCCTCATAAGCCAACCCTCTCAACTCTGGAATCAACCTAGTGAATCTCCTCTGCACCCCCTCCAGTGCCAGTGTATCCTTTCTCAAGTAAGGAGACCAAAACTGTACACAGTACTCCAGGTGTGGCCTCACCAGCACCTTATACAGCTGCAGCATAACCTCGCTGTTTTTAAACTATCCCCCTAGCAATGAAGGACAAAATTCCATTTGCCTTCTTAATTACCTGCTGCACCTGCAAGCCAACTCCTTGTGATTCTTGCACAAGGACACCCAGGTCCCTCTGCACAGCAGCATGCTGCAAATTTTTACCATTTAAATAATAGTTCTCCCGTGTCTATGTGGGTTTCCTCAGGGTGCTCCGGTTTCCTCCCATAGTCCAATAATGTGCGGGTTAGGTTGATTGGCCATCTTAAATGGACCCGAGTGTCAGGGGGATTAGCAGGGTAAATATGTGGGGTTACGGGGATAGGGCCTGGGCGGGATTGTGGTGGGTACAGATTCGATGGGCCAAATGGCCTCCTTCTGCACTGTAGGGCTTCTATGATTCATATCTCACCTGCTAACCCTTTATACTGCACCTTCAGTCCAATCTGAAAGCCAAGAAAATAAAAATTCTATCCAACAACACACCAGATAACAATATTGAACCTTGTGCATCCCCTCAGTGCATCGCAGTGCTACCCCTGCAGAATGGCTGGATGGTAGATTGCATGGGGTGCACTGCTGATGGCCTCTCTGGGTGACAACAAGAAGCTCTTGGTTTGAGGTCCCTAGCTCCACACAACCCCAGCTCACCATGGGTGGCAGCACTCTGGGCCGGGTAGTTTGGAGACACAGTAAGAAGTCTCACAACACCAGGTTAAAGTCCAACAGCTTTATTTGGTAGCAAAAGCAACTAACTTTCGGGAGTGCTGCTCCTTCGTCAGGTAAGTGGCCACTTACCTGATGAAGGAGCAGCGCTCCGAAAGCTACTGGCTTTTGCTACCAAATAAACCTGTTGGACTTTAACCTGGTGTTGTGAGACTTCTTCCTGTGTTTACCCCAGTCCAACACCAGCATCTCCACATCATAGTTTGGAGACAACAGCAAGAGGAGCGCGAATGGTGGGAGCACAGGTTTAGTCAACAATCGTGGTTTTTATATGTAATTGAATACACGTTCAATTTACCTCCCATAATTATTATATAATATCAGCCATTATTAACAATGATTATGAGAACAAAGCAAAACATGAGGTAATTATTAATATTTAATGACATTAACAAGCAGATAATGTTTATCTCTGTGAGCAAACTAATGCAAACTTAACAGTAATAAATATCTGTAAAAATGCTTTGGAGATAAACAGGCGCCATGAGCCTTGATATAAATTATTCATTTTCTGCTGCTTTGAGTACTTTACGTGTTTTAAGTGTTTTGAATCCCACATATACAAATGCTCACACACATTCATACATACACATATGTGCACATCTTTACCTCCATGCAGACTCACATTCATAGATACTAATACGACCTCTTATCCGCACTCATTCCTACGCAAAGACATTGTTTTATCCATTGGGAAACGGCCAATATTAGGAGAAAACAAAACACTTCACAGAACACGAGTCAAATATGGGACAACAGCTGAGGAAAAGCCACTTCAGCTTTAGTGCGCCGATGTTAAGAAAGACAATGATCGATCATCCTAATTTGAGTCGAGGGGACTTCTTTGTCCAACAATGAGGAGAAATATATATAATATTTCAGAAGCCATTGTTGGATGAGGGCAGATTGGTGGCAGTAGTTTTATGCGAACAAGTGTGACGTAATATATTTTGTGTGAAAAATTGAGGCACGGGAGTATACTCCAGACTTCAAAGTAATTTGCTGAAAGTTTGAGTGCACTTCAATAAAAGCATAAAAGAAAAGATCAGCAGCGTTTTAGCCTTTTGTAAATAGAGACACAGAGTACAGCCAAAGAGAAGAAATTATAGTCTTGTAGAAACCATTGGTTTAGCCACTATTAGAATATTACAAACAATTTTCCATTCTCCATTATGAAAATGATATTGAAGCAGTAAGGGATGAATAGCAATAGCAAGGCCATGCCTTGTGGTATTATCACCAGACCACCAATCCAGAAACTTAGCTAACGTTCTGGAGATATGGGTTTGAATCCCGCCATGGCAGATAGTGGAATTTGAATTCAATGAAAAGGATATCAGGAATCTACTGATGACCATGAAACCATTGTCAATTGTTGGAAAAACTCATCTGGTTCACTAATGTCCTTCAGGGAAGGAAATCTGCCGCCCTTACCTGGTCTGGCCTACATGTGACTCCAGAGCCATAGCAATGTGGTTGACTCTCAATTGCCCTCTGAAATGGCCAAGCAAGCCACTTAGTTGTCAAGAAGGCAGCTCACTACAACCTTCTCAAGGTCAACTAGGGATGGGCAATAAATACTGGCCAGCAAGCGACGGCCATGTCCCATTAATAAATAAAAAAAGACTGAGGTTTTTGTGGTTATACCAGATTGGGGAATGGGAGGTTTAGGGGGGATTTGAGGAAAAACCTTTTTACCCAGAGGGTGGTGACGGTCTGGAATGTGCTGCCTGGGAGGGTGGTGGAGGTGGGATGCCTCACATCCTTTAAAAAGTACCTGGATGAATATGTGGCACACCATAACATTCAAGTGGGCCAAATGCTGGTAAGTGGGATTAGGTGGGCAGGTCAGGGCATTTCATGCATCGGTGCAGACTCGATGGGCCGAAGGGCCTTTCTGCACTGTAGTATTCTGCGATTCTGTGATGTTATTTTACACCCTGGTGATTTTCTTAGTCATTGACTTCAACAGAAAAGAAAGTCAGATGGCTTTGTAAAATGAGTAACAGTTACAAATTTTAGTTAAATCCCCATTTAAGATAGAAAAATATTGCATTGTATAGTTCCATAAAAATCTAATGGTCCTCCCACCTGCATTCCTTAATTCAGTCCATTAGTAGCTGCCACATTGGCCACTCTGGTTTTTTGACCTCGTTGTGAGTTTTACTCACCACACCAGTCAGTACTCTCACAATGAATATCTATATTAGTGCAGTGTTTCTCACTGCTCACCTCAGCTTTACCCCGATCTGAATTCATCCTAAAAAAAAGCAGATATCAGATCAATGGATTGAGTCTCAGCAAGTCGTGATATCTTTGTGATGGAGTATGTGCCTCAGAGAAGACAGTAAGAAGTCTCACAAACCAGGTTAAAGTCTCAGCGAAGAAACATGGCTAGAGTGTAATAATGGGCGGCACGGTGGCACAGTGGTTAGAATTGCTGCCTCACAGCGCCAGGGACCTGGGTTCGATTCCCGGTTTGGGTCACTGTCTGTGCGGAGTCTGCACGTTCTCCCCGTGTCTGCATGGGTTTCCACTGGGTGCTCTGGTTTCCTCCCACAGTCCAAAAGATGTGCTGGTTAGATTGATTGGCCATGCTAAAATTCTCCCTCAGTGTACCCGAACAGGCGCCGGAGTGTGGTGACTAGGGGATTTTCACAGTAACTTCATTACAGTGTTAATGTCAGCCTACTCGTGACAATAAATAGATAAGTTTTATAAATAATATCAGAAACTGACTGACATCCAGCCATTTTGTATCCCATCTGATATGCATTTCATTTCTTGCCTCTGCTCTAGGTGTGATTCAATTATGACCTCTAAGTTAGAACTTTATTTTAAAATCTGTGCCTCTGTTTGTTTCCTCAGAAGTGATTCTTCAAATGCAGACAATAAAAATAGAACAAAACTTACTCTAACTTATAAATCAAAGAAAGGGTTTAATAAAGAAACATCATTACTCCAAACTTGGGGCCTCACCCTGGGCCATTCCAAGCTTCCCACAATTCTACACAGGTTCTTATTTATAGTGGGTCAGCTGGTCAGCTAAGTATTACATCATTCTGTAATTGGTTACTGGGCCAGCTGACCCTTACATCTTGCCATTGGTCACATTACACCCGATACAAAGTTGTCACTGGTTCCATTCTAACACTGTTCACTGCTTAACAAATGGCATATTTCACTAAAAGCAAAAAGATAGCTGCAACTCAACATTAGGCAGCACTGCAAAGAGCTATTGTACTTGTGGGTTTGAATACAGGTGTTGGCCCTGTACAGCTGAATTGATGTAGGTGTTTGGAAATCAGACATGTTACCCACCGGGGCTCATTTTACTTTTATTATTTACCTTTATTATTTCAATTTGCAGACGTGAAAGATTGACCGGCTAAAGCTGGTGAGTGCTCTGACGTAAAGAGGGAACAAATGTCTTTGTTAAAGCACCATGGTTAATGGGGTGAATTGAGTGGGTGAGAATCAGGCCCACTGACAAAAGTATGAAAGAACATATACACATCATTTACTGAATCAAGTTGGCCGGAAGACACCATTCAGCTTTGAGAAATCTTAGGTTCATTAGTGCCCTGGGTCTCTCTCTCTGTGCTTCAGAAACCACCTGGGTTCAACTTTGTTAGGCAGCTGCTCTTGTTAGTGCAGTCTCTATCCGAACCATGTTGTTATGGGAACCATTGTGGAAAAATACATAATTGGAGGTTATCTGTAGGGGTCTCGGTTGCTGAAATTACAGTTAGATACAGAGTATTTTTGTTGACACCTTTGTCTCCAGGTTTATGTAAAGACTAACGCATTTACACAGATCTACACAATCCTCTCCTTTCCTTGAAATTGTAATCTTGGTTTCAACAACAAACTGATATGTCCTTTACCCCTGTCAGAAGCAGCTTGGATCACACTCAAACCGAACGCTAGCTCTCCGACTGGAATTTGAAACAATACAACACATTTATAATTTAGATTGCTGTCTTATCAAATTGATTGCTGTGAACAGTGTTCATGCAACCTATGTCTTTTTTCTGGAAGAGAATTATAGTTGCAATAAGGTTTGTATCCGATCATAGATTAAGTGATAAATACATGAGTTGGATGCAAAATAACCAAATCCACTGTGCTGTCAAATGTCACAATTCTGTCAAGGAAAACAGCATATGCAGCTAACTGATGTTACCGTGGCGTGTTACAGACATTAAGACAAAATGTTTCCTGTCTGAGCAGCTGATACACTGATGGGACATCCAATTTTTATATCTGCTTGTGCAGCTTTTGATTTGGTTTGATTTATTATTATCACATGGGACTTGATGGATTGAGTTATAAGGAGAGGCTGAATAGATTGGGACTTTTTTCTCTGGAGCGTAAGAGGCTGAGGGGTGATCTTATAGAGGTCTATAAAATAATGAGGGGCATAGCTAAGGTAGATAGTCAATATCTTTTCCCAAAGGTAGAGGAGTCTAAAACTAGAGGGCATAGGTTTAAGGTGAGAGGGGAGAGATACAAAAGTGTCCAGAGGGGCAATTTTTTCACACAGAGGGTGGTGAGTGTTTGGAACAAGCTGCCAGAGGTAATAGTAGAGGAGGGTACAATTTTATCTTTTAAAAAGCATTTAGATAGTTACATGGGTACGATGGGTATAGAGGGATATGGGCCAAATGCAGGCAATTGGGATTAGTTTAGGGGTCTTTTAAAAAAAAAGGGCGGCATGGACAAGTTGGGCCAACGGGCCTGTTTCCATGCTGTAAACCTCTATGACTCTATGTATTAACATACAGTGAAAAGTATTGTTTCTTGCGCGCTAGACAGTCAAAGCATACCGTTCATAGAGAAGGAAATGAGAGAGTGCAGAATGTAGTGTTACAGTCATAGCTAGGGTGTAGAGAAAGATCAACTTAATGCGAGGTAAGTCCATTCAAAAGTCTGCCAGCAGCAGGAACGAAGCTGTTCTCGAGTCGGTTGGTTCGTGACCACAGACTTGTTTCTTTTTCCCGATGGAAGAAAGTGGAAGAGAGAATGTCTGGGGTGCGTGGGGTCCTTAATTATGCTGGCTGCTTTGCTGAGGCAGCGGGAAGTGTAGACAGAGTCAATGGATGGGAGGCTGGTTTGCGTGATGGATGAAGTCTTACATATCTATTAAAAAAGTAAAAGAGCATTTTCTATTTTTGAAAGTTAAGTCAATATGGCCTCTGTACATCCTAGTTATTCAAGCCCTGAAAATATGACACCTTGCACACATCGCCGGAACTCTCCATTTTCTGGGCATGAAAAGTGAGTGACCCAATAAAGATTGGTCAGTTTTAAGACCCTTAAAAATTGCCGGAGATGATTTTCCACAAGAATGGTGCTATACAAATTCAAGTTGTTGTAGTTGTTGTCAAGGCTAAGTAGTATGCTGCGGAGCATAGGCTTAGAAGCAAAGAATGGATGAGGAAGGAAATAATAAATCAACGCTAACATTGTTCACTTGCTCAATTAATAAAGTCCTACAATTTACCATTGCTTCCTGTTATCTCAACAACCAGGAGGGCAATTTGACCATTGTGGCCTGCTGGCTGATGGGTGGGACAAGCCGCTAAGATCACGCGACAGCCAGAAAAATCAGGTTCACTCCCAATTTCTCGCCTCTCGCATTCCTACCGGCACCGGATATCCGGTGCGTGAGGCTATGTATATTTTAAAAATATATGCAAATGGTCAGTTAAATTGAATTCACGAGCCCGGGCTCACTTGTCTCTGTGGCCTTGCAAAGAAGGGCTCTCTCTGATGAGGATCACATATGGTCCCCCATTAACAGGGACCAGATGTGATAGCCTTGCCGGTGGAACCAGAGGCCATTGAGGTCCCCCCACAGGAGTTCAGGGGCAAGGGTCTGCCCTATGGGCACAACCAATCTGGCACTGCCAGCCTTGTGTCCTGGCACTGCCATCCTGGCACCCTGGCAGTGCCCACTGAGCACCAGGCAGTGCCAAGGGGGCAGAGCCTGAGGAGGCAGAGCCAACTGAGGGGGCAGGGCTATTCAGTGAGGGGATCCATTGTTCACTCTGCCATTGTGATCAGTGGGGAGGGAGGGGGAACCACAGTGCACTCTGCCACAGCAATCGGTGGGGAGGGTGGTGATTGTTCCGGGCAGGGGGTGGGTCATGAACAGCTGCGGGGACCTGTGGTAGTGGGGTGTGGGTGCAGGTTTAGGCCACGGAGGCCGGCTGATAGCAGCAGAGGCAGTGACAGGCCCCTATGCTCATAGAGCACAGAAATCTGCACATGCACAATTGCACACTCTGCTGCTATCAGCTGGCCCATCATGGTTGCAATGACTCTCGAAAGCGCATCTTACTCAGGCCCACCCCACCCCATCCCATCCTCATAATGCTGCACCTTTACCATGAATAATCCACCTAACCTACACATCTTTGGACGCTAAGGGGTAATTTAGCACACCGGAACCTGAACTGCACACCTTTGAAGTCTGGGAGTGTGGTGTTGTGAGGCTTCTTACTGTGTGGGAGGAAACCAGAGCACCCGGAGGAAATCCATGCAGACATGGGGAGAATGTGCAAACTCCCCGTGACCCAAGGTTGGAATTGAACCCGGGTCCCTGGCGCTGTGAGGCGACAGTGCCACCCCACAGACATCGCAACTTTTACTGAGAAAAGGAAATTCCACAGTTTTGATGGGAAATCCTGGCATGCATTTCAAGGATATTTGATTACAAGTCAAAATAGGTTTGTTTATCACTTTTTTACAGATGCACTCTCACTAATGACTTATGCTTTTAGAATTTCAGGGCATCTACCATTGATGTCTTGGAGAGGATTTAGGAAAAGGCACAGAGGATGATGCTCCAAATGCTTAGATAGGAGTATAGCTGAATGGCACTGGGCTACATTTCACTGGAGAAAACACTGAGATGGGGCATGCTTTGTCTTTGAAACGCTGAGGAGCATGGATATTGGGGAGATAAGATGGTTATTTAACCAAAATTATGATTGCGGGTGTGGAACATGTGTATATAAATTGGAAAATACTCTACTCAAGCAAGGAAAGAGATTGAACTAATAATGAAATACGCACAGGAAAGATTCAGCATGTATTTAATGAGAGCACAGGATGATGGCAAGTTAAAAATTGGCTTTGCCAGAGGAATTATGCGATTAATTTTCATTGCAAATGGACTTCAACTCAAATTATACATTTGAAATTCAACAAACATTTTTATTTCATCCCGGTTTCTTAATTTATTTTTATTTAGGCGACAGCTGTGGCTTTGAGAGAGAGAGCACACTTTTACTTTGGATCAGAAAGTCTTGGGCTCAAGCCTGTTCCACAGTCAGTTATGGTGGATTAATCATAGAATCCCCACAGTGCAGGAGGAGACCATTCGGCCCATCGAGTCTGCATCGACCACAGTCCCACAAAAAGGGGTGGAGGGCGGTGGCGGGGCGGGGGGGGGGGGGGGGGGGGGTGGACTTCGCTAAGCAGCAAATTGAATTTGTTGTGCAAGGAGTCAAAAGTAAAAACATAATTGTACAAACATTTATTTGTGCAGCACAGATTTAACTCCTGCAACCAAGATCATTTCCAATCTATACAGACAAATGACAGCCTATACAGACAAATGAACCTAGCGGCGGCACGGTAGCACAGTGGTAGGGTGGCACGGTAGCACAGTGGTTAGTACTGCTGCTTCACAGCTCCAGGGATCTGGGTTCGATTCCCGGCTCGGGTCACTGTCTGCGTGGAGTTTGCACATTCTCCTCGTGTCTGTGTGGGTTTCCTCCGGGTGCTCCGGTTTCCTCCCACGGTCCAAAGATGTGCAGGTTAGGTTGATTGGCCATGCTAAAAATTGCTCTTAGTGTCCTGAGATGTGTAGGGTAGAGGGATTAGTGGGTAAATCTGTGGGGATAGGGCTGGGTGGGATTGTGATTGGTGCAGACTCGCTGGGCCGAATGGCCTCTTTCTGTGCTGTAGGGTTTCTATGATTCTAATTTTTCTTTGTTCCTTTCGAGTGAAGCTAATGATATAAAAAATCATTATTTCCCATTAATTTGATGGCACCAGCTTTAACCTCCTCATATGATTTAACCGCTGTACTTTCAGCATAATGAGTGACTTGAGTAACTCCCTCACACTGATGAACTCCCTCTTTCCTTGGGCTTCATTTGTGTCGACTGTATTAACAGACACAGCAGTACCCTTGCAGTTCACTTTTCCAGGTCTTAATGGTTAATTGCTCATTATGTGAAAGTTATTTCCCACCTACTGGTTCAGGGTGGAAGTGTCAGTTATAGTCTTTTAATTTGCCACTTAACTGTGAAATGACACCACTGGTAATTCCTTGCTGCGTGAAATTCCAAATCAAGTCTCTGTTTAATATAGGTTACATTATGTGGCAAAAATCCAAAATAACTAGCGGGATTCTCCAAGCTCCAGTTTGCCCCACCCTCATCGCCAGCGAGAATGGAGAATTTGGCACTCAGCCCAAACTCCATTCATTGCAGCGGGACTGGAGAATCCCAGCTGCAGGCGAGGTCGGAGGCTTCCAATGCACATAGTCCGAAAGACGTGCTGGGTAGGTGAATTGGCCATGCTAAATTCTCCCTCAGTGTATCCGAATAGGAGCCAAAGTGTGGCAACTAAGGGATTTTCATACTGACTTCATTGCAGTGTTAATGTAAGCCTACATATGACACTAATAAATAAGCTTTAAAAAATAACTTAAATAAACTTAAACTGAAACACATGTGTACATTCATACAGAAACTTAAAATTACACATCAAGAGACACAGGTACAGATGAACATGGAGCCATGTACACAGTGGATACCTTTCAATGTCATTGCCTGGACAAAATTACCTGCCCACATAGAACGTACCAAACCTCTGAGCTATTGAAACAGACAGTGCAAAACTCTGTGGTTCCTAATGTTAAGGACCAGATCAGAAATTCCAAGATATTTTATGAAGTTACCCTAGACCCTAACCTTTCCTGTTGATTTTGGCATTAGGGTAAGTGTAAAGTGTTTCGCTCCAGCTATGATTCAATTGACCCACTAGGAAGCTTTTATCAAAACAAACTTTATCTAAGAACACAGTTAGAATATAGGAAAAAGAATTATCATAAATTTTACCTATTAAAGCACTTGAACATGACAAAGTATAATTCTTAACAGCTAGCTATCTCTATTATTCCAATTTAGCAGTATAGACATAAATCCCTTCTTTACAACCAGTTAGCACAGAAAATTAAATGTGCTATGTGGTTACTAGATTTCTGGACTTTTAACACCTCTGGAGAATGATACAGAAAGATATCTGTCTTCTAATTCTCATGCAGCAACCCCTAGAGAAAACTCTACCCTCAACCAGTAGAATCTCAGAGAAAAAGACTTATTTATTGGTAGGTTTCAGTCTCCATTACAAACAGAGCAAGATTTACAGAAAAAGCAACCTCTCTCCATAGATCCCAAAAGAGCAGACTGCATTGAGTTCTTTGTGAAAGCCTAGCTTCACCCAATCATATGACCTTACCTGTCAATCAACCTAATCAAGCCCTGCTCTGCAATATCCCAGGGGAAAACACAAAATAACAGAACCCTGCATTAGTTTAGATTAAAACAAATGTTGTAACAATTAAGATCATATAATCCTTACAGTACAGAAGGAGGCCATTTGGCCCATCAAGTCTGTATTGACCACAATCCCACTCAGGCCCTCTTCCTGTAACCCCACATATTTAACCTGCTAATTCCCCGACACTGCAGGACAATTCAGCATGGCCAATCAACCTAACCCGCACATCTTTGGAGTGTGGGAGGGAACTGGAGCACCCAGAGGAAACCCACACAAACACACGGTGAAAGTGCAAATTCCACACAGACAGTGACCCGAGGCCAGAATGGAACCTTGGTCCCTGGCACTGTGAGGCAGCAGTGCTGCCCAATTATGCAGCTACAGCAACAACACAGTGACAACACAGTGACGCTGTATACAGACAGAACAGGTCTGATAAAAATAAATTCTGCACAGAAAACATGACAAATAATTTCTTAAAGGCACAGTATCATCATACTACCAGGGTCCATCACTTTACTTTGTCAAATTAATTTAAGTGATGGTGTTTCTATTTCCCCCCTCAGACTTACAAAGAAAAAACATAACATATGTGTGTACATATGCATTCAGCCACACACATGTAGGAGAAATAGTGGCGTAGTGGTACTGTCACTGGCCTAGTAATCCAGAGACCCACGGTAAGATCTGGGGACTCTGATCTCACCGTGGCAGATGGTGAAATTTTTCAAATAAAAAAATTTGGAATAGAAAAAGTCCAACGATGATCATGGAACCATGTTCTGAGCTCAAGATTTTGTTCCAGTTTATTTAATTGTAGTTACAGCCTGATTAATAAATGTTACCCTGTTATCAATTACTTGTTTATTTAACTTTAATTGCCTACTCTTTCAATGGAGAAGTACTTGTCTTTCTTGGATTGCTTTGACAACTCTGGAGTATTGAGAAAAAGAGAACTTTCAATCTCTCACTAATGGGAAATATTTCTGCTGGAAATGTGAAATATTATATACAATTACATGCTCAAATGTGCTTATAAACTAGCTTCAGCTGTAATATCACCATGATAGCATATTTCACTCTGTAACAATCCATCTGGTTCACTGATGTCCTTTAGAAAAGGAAAGCTGCCATCTTAACCTGGTCTGGCCGACATGTGACTCCAGATCCATAGCAATGTGGTTGATTCTCAAATGCCCTCTCAAATGGAGGGTAATTAGGAGTGGGCCAAAAATGCTGGCCCAGCCAGCAACCTGTGAATGAATCAAATAAATGCACACACAGCACACACATATGCACCACTAAACCAGTGGCAATGCTCAGATATCTAGAACACATGTACATCCTTATCACCATTCACGCCGGCGGGATTTTCCCATCCCGCTGCAGTGAACAGAGATTTGGCTGGCCGCCAAAATCTCTGACCTCGCTGCAGCGGGAGCGTGGCATGGACGGGCAATAAGATCGTGCCCATACAGTCTGACACAGGTATACAAACTGAGATCAGCTCTCTCCTGTACAAGGACACACATTTATTTGCAAATACAGATAGAACATAGAACATAGAACATTACAGCACAGAACAGGCCCTTCGGCCCACAATGTTGTGCCGACCTTCATCTGAAACCAAGATCAAGCTATCCCACTCCCTACCATCCTGGTGTGCTCCATGTGCCTATCCAATAACCGCTTAAATGTTCCTAAAGTGTCTGACTCCACTATCACTGCAGGCAGTCCATTCCACACCCCAACCACTCTCTGCGTGAAGAACCTACCTCTGATATCCTTCCTATATCTCCCACCATGAACCCTATAGTTATGACCCCTTGTAATAGCTCCATCCACCCGAGGAAATAGTCTTTGAACGTTCACTCGATCTATCCCCTTCATCATTTTATAAACCTCTATTAAGTCTCCCCTCAATCTCCTCCGCTCCAGAGAGAACAGCCCCAGCTCCCTCAACCTTTCCTCATAAGACCGACACTCCAAACCAGGCAGCATCCTGGTAAATCTCCTCTGCACTCTTTCCAGCGCTTCCACATCCTTCTTATAGTGAGGTGACCAGAACTGCACGCAATATTCCAAATGCGGTCTCACCAAGGTCCTGTACAGTTGCAGCATAACCCCACGGCTCTTAAACTCCAACCCCCTGTTAATAAAAGCTAACACACTATATGCCTTCTTCACAGCTCTATCCACTTGAGTGGCAACCTTTAGAGATCTGTGGATATGGACCCCAAGATCTCTCTGTTCCTCCACAGTCTTCAGAACCCGACCTTTGACCCTGTAATCCACATTTAAATTAGTCCTACCAAAATGAATCACCTCACATTTATCAGGGTTAAACTCCATTTGCCATTTTTCAGCCCAGCTTTGCATCCTATCTATGTCTCTTTGCAGCCTACAACAGCCCTCCACCTCATCCACTACTCCACCAATCTTGGTGTCATCAGCAAATTTACTGATCCACCCTTCAGCCCCCTCCTCTAAGTCATTAATAAAAATCACAAAGAGCAGAGGACCAAGCACCGATCCCTGCGGCACTCCGCTAGCAACCTGCCTCCAGTCCGAAAATTTTCCATCCACCACCACCCTCTGTCTTCGATCAGATAGCCAGTTACCTATCCAATCGGCCAACTTTCCCTCTATCCCACACCTCCTTACTTTCATCATAAGCCGACCATGGGGGACCTTATCAAACGCCTTACTAAAATCCATGTATATGACATCAACCGCCCTACCTTCATCAACACACCTAGTTACCTCCTCAAAAAATTCTATCAAATTTGTGAGGCACGATTTGCCCTTCACAAATCCGTGTTGACTATCCCGGATTAATCCGCATCTTTCTAAATGGTCGTAAATCCCATCCCTAAGGACCTTTTCCATCAATTTACCAACCACCGAAGTCAGACTAACCGGTCTATAATTACCAGGGTCATTTCTATTCCCTTTCTTAAACAGAGGAACAACATTCGCCACTCTCCAGTCCTCTGGCACCATCCCCGTGGACAGCGAGGACCCAAAGATCAAAGCCAAAGGCTCTGCAATCTCATCCCTCGCCTCCCAAAGAATCCTAGGATACATTTCATCAGGCCCAGGGGACTTATCGACCTTCAGTTTATTCAAAACTGCCAATACATCCTCCCTCCGAACATCTATTTCCTCCAGCCTATTAGCCTGTAACACCTTCTCTTCCTGAAAAACATGGCCCCTCTCCTTGGTGAACACTGAAGAAAAGTATTCATTCATCACCTCGCCTATCTCTACTGATTCCATACACAAGTTCCCACCACTGTCCTTGACCGGCCCTAACCTCACCCTGGTCATTCTTTTATTCCTCACATAAGAGTAAAAAGCCTTGGGGTTTTCCTTGATCCGACCCGCCAAGGACTTCTCATGTCCCCTCCTAGCTCTCCTCAGCCCCTTTTTCAGCTCATTCCTTGCTAACTTGTAACCCTCAATCGAGCCATCTGAACCTTGTTTCCTCATCCCTACATAAGCTTCCCTCTTCCTTTTCACAAGACATTCCACCTCTTTTGTGAACCACGGTTCCCTCACTCGGCCATTTCCTCCCTGCCTGACAGGGACATACCTATCAAGGACACCCAGTATTTGTTCCTTGAAAAAGTTCCACTTTTCATCAGTGCCTTTCCCTGACAGTTTCTGTTCCCATCTTATGCCCCCTAAGAGATGAATACAGATGAATACAGAGATGAATCCAAATATGCAAGCATGTACACACAGACACACAGCCAGGGAGAAAAGAAAGTAATGCACAATCAAAATGATTTTCGGTGGAAGAACTTGCAAATAATCCTTACATTGTATTGCAGATTGAGATGAACTAAATGGATATCAGTGTAAGCACTCGTAGAATCCAACACTGCAATATCAAAAGGTTGGTTTCTGATGCCTCCGTTCAGCTTTATATGAATGAATGTTCAGAGCTAAAGATTTGGTTTCAGTTGATTTAATTGTAGTTACAGCCTGGTTAATAAATGCTACCGTGTTGTCAATTAGTTGTTTATTTAATTTTAATTGCTTATGCTTTCAACGGAGAAGTATTTAATCTCTCCTGGACAGCCTTGATATGTTTGGAGCATTGAGAGAAATAGAACTTTCACCTTTTCTCAAATTGAGAACATTTCTGCTATCTATGTGAAATATTATCTATAATTACATGCTCAAAAAGTGCTCATACACTCGCTTCAGCTATCACTAAGATAGCAGATTGTTTTCTGTGAATGGGCTGAAATAGCCTTTGAATTAATGCTGGTCAAATGAATGGTTTCTTTCTGGTTGATGGGTTTTTGCTCCATCAAACAGTTTTCAATGATTGCAATGCTGCCTTTTCTTTTCCCCCTTTCTGGTACTTGGCCCCCCCCCTCCTGTGACTTGGCCCCCCTCTCACGCAACACCCTTGTCACCCCACCCCAATCATTACTACCCTTCTATCAGCCATGATGACTTGGCTTGTACCAGTCAAGCCTCTGAGTCAAAAGGTTGTGGCTTCAAGTTCCACTCCAGGAAAGATCTTGGCCAAAACCCCAGTGCATACTGGGAGAGTTCTGTACTAGCCGAAGCGTCATCTTTCTGATGAGATGGCAAATTGCGTTGTGTCCGATCTCTCAGAATTCTCCAAAATGTCCCATTGCAGGGCCTTCAGAAGAGCCTATAATGGCAACAGCTGCTGCCTCCCACTCAAACAGAAACACCAATCATCTTGTTCTCCTATTCCTCATGATCCATATAAATCTGTAACTATTATTCATGGCCATCCCTTCAATCTTGCCACAGAGTCATAGAGGTTTACGGTGTGGAAACAGGCCCTTCAGCCCAACTTGTCCATGCCACCCAGTTTTTACCACTAAGCAAGATCCAATTTCTCGCATTTGGCCCATATCCCTCTATACCCATCGTACCCATGTAACTGTCTAAATGCCTTTTAAAAGACAAAATTGTACCCACCTCTACTACTGCCTCTGGCAGCTTGTTTCAGACACTCACCACCCTCTGATTGAAAAAATTGCCCCTCTGGACCCTTTTGTATCTCTCCTCTCTCACCTTGAATCTATGCCCTCAAGTTTTAGACTCCCTTATCTTTGGGAAAAGTTGTTGACTATCTCCCTTATCTATGCCCCTCATTATAATGACCTCTATAAGATCACCCCTAAGCCTCTGATGCTGCAAGGAAAAAAGCTCCAGTCTATTCAGCCTCTCCTTATAACACAAACCATCAAGTCCCAGTAGCATCCTAGTAAATCTTTTCTGCACTCTTCCATCTTCCATGACATCTGTTTTTGTGGCCTCGACTATTCCTGGTCACTTTCTTCATTCTCATCAGCAACCATACCCTCCCAGTTTCAAATCTCAACTGCTGTTACAACCATCACTAGAAAATAATTCCCCACTCCACTTACGTGACATCATGTCGGTGGAGTTTACAACAGTTTTGGACCAACGGGGACCTAGTGAATGATCCCTGCCAGCGACATGCAGGTGGGTGTAGCCCACAGGCGGGAGAGGGTCATGCCCGGTCAGTACCTCAGCAGTGGCGGGTACTGTACCTGGCATCGCCACCTTGGGGGCAGTGCCAAGTAGCAGTGCCTGGGCAGTGTTGAGGGGGTGGGGGGAGGGGTTCTGATGGGGAGGTTTGGGATATGATGGATTTCCCTGGGGGTGGGGGGTCACATGTCCATGGAGGGGCCCTTATGTCTGTTGGAGGAGGTTGGGGGAATGTTTTGTTGTGACTTTGTGTTTTCTTCTGATTGGAGCACCCTTTTTAGATGGCACTCCGATCTCTCAGCATCCGAGGTTGCTGGGGGGGCGGGCTCGTTCATAGCCCGCCCCATCAGCATGGGATCTTGGCTCTCGCCCCTCTATTCATCCCAAGTGTTTGAAAACGCAGTGGGAAAACCAAGCGAGGTAGCAGGCAGGCTACCCTCTGTCCTTATTGCCTGAGACAACGCTTACAAAAAAAGGATAAAATTCTGCCCGAGACCTGTGCCACTATCAGTCTGCTAAGGACTCATCCCCAACTCTTCTCATGCATTTCTCTTTACTCTCTCAAATCATGATTGTTCCTGCTGACATGGCTTCACCCACATTCCCAAGTCCAAAGAGCACATATTTGAGCATATCTGGCACACAACTGATTTAGCGATTCACTACCCCGTCTCTCTTGACAGCATCATGTTTTTGAATCATGGTCACCATATAATCCCGGCTTCTCCTCTGAACTACTCACCATTTCCTTAAACCTTTCCCTCTGCCCATTACATCATCACCCTCCTACATCAGATACGAGAAGCTAATGGAGTTGGTTTTCATTAAGCTTCAGACCATCTGTTCAGCCGCCTCTGCTACTTACCCACTTGCCAGCAAAGCCAAACTTCCTCCCAAACTTAATCCTGCCCTATCCTTGATCCGACCGACATCTGCCTGATGTTTCCCATTCCCACAAAACTTCTGTCCACTGGCAATTGCTGCCTCCTTTCCATGCTGGCTGTGAATGGTTCTTTCCTCCCGTAGCAATGTCTCTTCCATTTCCCCTATGCTAAAATAAAATGCTTCTTTCTTGGCAACATGGAAATACTATATTAAACTTAAGTAAAAGCTTTTTCTAGTGATGTTTGTAAAAGCAAGCGAGGTTGAAAAGTGGTAGGGTGAAGTCACTGATAAGGATCACAAGAAAGTGATCAGGAATTGGGAGGTGGGTGTGGAGGAGGCTGTGATGACTTCAGCCAGGCTAATGAGGTTGGCTTGCTAGAGTATGAACTACCTGATGAGTCTTAACTTTATTGAAAAGAGATACCCGATGAGGCTTAATTCTTGGTTAAATCAGGGAGACTCGTGCTCCCTATGCTGATGACACAAAGGTTGGAGGTGTTGTGGATAGTGTAGAGGGATGTCAGAAGTTGCAGCGAGACATTGATAGGATGCAAGACTGGGTGGAGAAGTGGCAGATGGAGTTCAACCCAGATAAGTGTGAGGTGGTTCATTTTGGCAGGTCAAATAAGATGGCGGAATATAATATTAATGGTAGGACTCTTGGCAGAGTGGAAGATCAGAAGGATCTTGAGGTCCCAGTTCATAGGACGCTCAAAGCAGCTGTGCAGGTTGAGGCTGTGGTTAAGAAGGCGTATGGTGTACTGGCCTTCATCAATCGAGGAATTGAGTTTAGGAGTCGTGAGATAATGTTGCAGCTATATAAGACCCTGGTCAGACCACACTTGGAGTACTGTGCTCAGTTCTGGTCGCCTCATTACAGGAAGGATGTGGAAGCCATGGAAAGGGTGCAGAAGAGATTTACAAGGATGTTACCTGGGTTGGGGGAGCATGCCTTATGAGGATAGGTTGAGTGAGCTCGGCCTTTTCTCCTTGGAGAGACGAAGGATGAGGGGTGACCTGATATAGGTGTATAAGATGTTGAGAGGTATTGATCGAGTGGATAGTCAGAGGCTTTTTCCCAGGGCTGAAATGGTTGCCACAAGAGGACACAGGTTTAAGGTGCTGGGGAGTAGGTACAGAGGAGATGTCAGGGGCAAGTTTTTCACTCAGAGGGTGGTGAGTGCGTGGAATGGGCTGCCAGCAATGGTGGTGGAGGCGGATTCGATAGGGTCTTTTAAGAGACTTTTAGATAAGTACATGGAACTTAGTAAGATAGAGGGTTATAGGTAAGCCTAGTAATCGCTAAGGTAGGGACATGTTCAGCACAACTTTGTGGGCTGAAGGGCCTGTATTGTGCTGTAGGTTTTCTATGTTTCTATGTTTCTATTTAAAGCACGTGTGTCAGACTCCCAGCCTGCATTCAGCAGGGAGCAACTGGAGAGCTGGCTGTGAAAGATGTATGGTGTAAATAAAGTAACTTGGTGACGGGACTTTTGCCTCCGTGGAGTCATTACAGAGGCAAAGTAGTAAAACGGTGGATGTGTGACTGGATGAACGGATAGGAGACTGGAGAAAGGATCCCTCTGCCCTTAATAACAACCATCCCAATTCTGTCCAACCTCATTTTGTTTCCCAGTGTCCTTGGGCGGGATTTTCTGGCTGCACTGACCCCCAAGGCCAGAAATTCCAGCCTAAGGTCAAGGACCTTTGCATGGCCTGTGTCCCACCTGCTACAAATCCCGTGGTGGGCGGGACAGGCTAATCCCGCCCCTTGAGTGTAATTTTGCCTCACAAAACACTGCACAGCTTTCTCACGACACTACATTTGAATCTTTCCCATTTGGTTTCCATCTCTAAATGTGATTCTTGGTTGATTAAATAATATTTGAGCTGGAAACTACTGCAGCTAATCCATCTTCACAAACAACAACCTTAATCAGAGAGCAAAATCAGTCAGGCCAATTCGGGTCATAATAGTTATCAGTACAAAAAGAGCATTGATATTACATTTTCAGGTCTGGTACCATATTCATTGGCAGTGAATTGTGGAACATGCTGGTCGGAGATAATGAATTGGAGGCAGTTCTGCTTTGGACTCACAGTGCAATACCTCAATCCTAATATTGGCATCAAACCTACTTGTTGAGGGGTATGTTCCATTGTTGGTGCAGACTTGATTTAGTTCAAGCGAGATAAGGCAGTCAGCTGACAGTCATTTGGCATAGGTTTTGGCGCAGTGATGGAGCAAGGCAAGTGCCAAATTTCTACCTAATTAAGAAAGGGTGAGATGAAGTTAAGGAAGTTTTTATTTACACAATCTGGCCAGAATGTCATGGGAATTTGCTGATTGCCTTCCTACTGCCAACCTCACTGCTTATCTCTGTACACAAGCACTTGTTTATCAGTGAAAGTATGGGAGAGACTAACAGATGAAGGAGGGAGGAAGCCAGACACTGGCAACGTCTCCTTCACAATGAAAGTAGTTTCCCCCCCGAGGACCTGACATGAACTTGGACCTGATTACATCGGTGAACTTTTTTCCTTTAATTTACATGGGTTGAGAGAGGAGGGAGACAGGTGGCGGTGGTAATTAAGTTGGATGTTTGCCTTATTCTCCCAATTGTTTTTACCTGACCTTCAGAAATGTAATACTTAGTGGAGGGGGGGGGGTGGTTCTTTGTGCAAATGTCTATCTGCTTCCCTTTATTAGGGCTTAAAGCCATGGAATGTTCACTTTTAAATCACGCAATGCAGTTAGTTCATTTATTTTATAAATGTGGGTATATGGAATAAGATTTCTGTTTTCCCATTGTGAATCTGAGCTGTGGTCAGTGCAACAGAAGAGAAGTCACAGTTTCTAGGGCGACACGGTGGCACGGTGGTTAGCACTACTGCCTCACAGCGCCAGGGTCCCGGGTTCGATTCCCGGGTTGGGTCACTGTCTGTGCGGAGTCTGCACGTTCTCCCCATGTCTGCGTGGGTTTCCTCCGGGTGCTCCGGTTTCCTCCCACAGTCCAAAAGACGTGCTGGTTAGATGCATTGGTCATGCTAAATTCTCCCTCAGTATACCCGATCAGGTGCTGGAGTGTGGCGACTAGGGGAATTTCACAGTAACTTCATTGCAGTGTTAATGTAAGCCTACTTGTGACACAAATAAATGAACTTAAAAAAAACTTACAGGACATGGGTGTCACTGGCTGGTCCAGCATCTATTGCCCATCCCTAATTGCCCTCTATTTCAAAGGGCATTTGAGAGTCAACCACATTGCTGTGGATCTGGAGCCACATATAGGCCAGACCAGGTAAGGACGGTAGATTTCCTTCCCAAAAGGACATTAGTGAACGACATGAGTTTTTTTGACAATGGTTTCAGGGTCCTCATTAGACTTTAATTCCAAATTTTAATTGAACTCAAATATCACCATCTGCCATGGTGAAATTTGAACTTGGGTCCACAGATCTTGCCCGGGGGTCTCTGGATTACTATTCCAGTGACAATACCACTACGCCACTGCCACAGTTCTCACTCATCTTGTGTTTGACCCAGGTTTGTGCCTGTTCCGGTGAGATATCTCCTGTGCCGCTTATCTCCAGTACCCAGTCCCACATTTTGTCAATATTAATACCTCAGCCAGTAATGTTCGGGCAGTTCTGCGGCATCTGTTGGCCGGTGTCCTGCACTGCTTAGATGTTTGGCATATGCCCAGGAAAAGCTGACACTGGAATCCCACCCTTGTCTACATGCCTTGACACTTTCACGCCAGAAATTTGTATTGATTTACAGGAGAAAAACTCCATTTACACGGCTACCATTCTTCCAGTTAACATTTATTCCTCTCCAAGCACAGCTTATCCTGTTCACTCACACTGGCATTTCTGCAATAGAGAGTGAACAAATTATCTCATATGCCAATAACCAGAAGCTATGGACTGGTTTTACATTGGTCTCTCAATTTAGAAACAGGGAACTCAGTGTCAAAGAGATCTTTCCCAGCCTCTGCACAGTGAATATGGTTTCTCTAGAACAGCAGACTTACACCCACAGATAGTGGAATCTATGTGCAGAATTTTCCCGTCTCACCCACCACGGGGCATGGGCCATGCAAAGGGCCGTTGACCTCGGATCGGATTTTCCGATCTTGGAGGGAGCATGGCCGGAAAATCCCGCCCTATAACTCTACCGTCTGTTTATTTGTCCCCGCTATAAGAGACGGCACGGTGACGCAGTGGTTAGCACTGCTGCTTCACAACGCCAGGGACCCGGGATCGATTCCGGCCTCGGGCGACTGTCTGTGTGGAGATTGCATGTTCTCCCCGTGCCTGCATGGGTTTCTTCCGGGTGCTCCGGTTTCCTCCCTCAGTGCAATGATGTGTGGATTAGGTAAATTGACCATGCTAAATTGACCCTTAATGTCAGGGGGAACATCAGGGTAAATACATGGGGTTATGGGAATAGGGCCTGGGTGGGATTGTCATTGGGGCAGGCTCGATGGACCGAATGGCCTCTTTCTGCACTGCAGTGATTGGATGATTCTATGAGCAGGAGTGAACTCACAGGATGGAGCTTTTCAAATCAGACTAAAAGGTAGCTTATTACTACTAGGTACAAATGAATGATTGGGTTCAAAGGTTATGGCCATAGACTTATAAATATCGCAATCAGAGCAGATATGTCAACCTGTTGACATCATGACTCATCTACTCAATCCTCCCAGGCAGATAAGGGGCAGAATTTAATCCAGGCGACGGGGATCCTGCCAATGGGCTTGGGGGTTGGTGGGAGTCCTGAGCACGTCGGAAGGAGCTGGCCAACCATGAACACATGGGAGCAGCCATTTAGGGACAGTGACCTTGGGGCCTGGGATGGAGCCTTTCGCTGCTCCTGTCTTGCCAATAACAGTGCTTCTGTTGCCTGCAGACACCTTCCTTGAGCTGCACCTCTATTGCTCATGCAGCCAACCAGATTGAGTTTGTGATCTCCATACATCTGATTTTGGCCCTTACGTTGGCTGCCGTCCTTGGATTTAAATTATTGCCTCGCAGCCTGTGTTATCAGGCCCTCCCCCCTCCAATCTATCCCCCTCAACCTGCAATTCTTTCTGTCCTCCTCGAGAAGGCAGCTGCAAAGTTTCCAATCTGGAAATCCGCCTCGTTTCAACAGCATTGGTTTTCTTGGTCAAGGATCTAACAGATGCCCCACTCAACAAGAGATGCGTTTCATAGCTCCCAAGAACATACACATGTCTCCAGACTGCCTTCTTGACAATCCTAGTTGGGGCGGCAATGTGGCACAGTGGTTAGTACCGCTGCCTCAAAGCACCAGATTCCCGGTTGGATTCCCAGCTTGTGTCACTGTCCGTGCGGAGTCTGCACGTTCCTCCCGTGGGTTTCCTCCAGGTGCTCCAGTTTCCTTCCACAGTCCAAAAGATGTGCTGGTTAGGTGCATCGGCCATGCTAAATTCTCCCTCAGTGTACCTGAACAAGCGCCAGAGTGTGGCGACTAGGGGATTTTCACAGTAACTTCATTGTAGTGTTAATGTAAGCCTACTTGTGACACTAATAAATAAATCTAAACCTAAACTTATCCAACTGAGTTCACACAGGTTCACCATCTCACCACCGTCATTTCATTCCACCGTCAGTTTAACCTGTCCAGATTCCAACTCTGCCACTCCCATCCGATTTTGTGGCCCTTCCTTCTTTGAATTTGCTTTGGTGAGTTGCACTAAATTCCACCCAACACGTATCTTCTCATTAGTTTTGATGAAGGGCCTGGATCTGAAACATTGTCCTCTGCACAGATGCTCATTGTGCACCTTTCAGTTTTATTTTCGGATTCAAATTATTTTTTCTTCCACTTTTAGCCCTTGTCGAATTCTTTTTTCAGCCTCCCCTGTTCTATTTGTTTCGCAGAGTTGTACAATAGGCAGAATTCCGCATGAGTGACACCAATTTAATTTTAAACCTATCCAACCAACGCCACACTTAAAATGTGGTAATTTACTATTGTAAGATGTTCCTCCCAGCTGTCAAGTTCAGCACAACTTTATTTAACTGGAATAGTTCAGTGACTGATTGAACCTGCACTTACAGGGAGCCAGGAGGAAGATTCTCCATAATCATCCACAAAGTAGAACATGCAGCATGGAGCAAGGGATCGGAGGAGGAAAGGTCAGTCTACTGGTGATACTTTGCCCTATATTTTCTCACAACACCAGGTTAAAGTCCAACAGGTTTATTTGGTAGCAAATACCATAAGCTTTCGGAGCGCTGCCCCTTCGTCAGATGGAGTGGTTATCTGTTCTCAAACAGTGCAAACAGACACAGAAATCAAATTACAGAATACTGATTAGAATGCAAATCTCTACAGCCAGCCAGGTCTTAAATGTACAGACAATGTGGGTGGACAATGTGGGTCCACCCACATTGTCTGTAAATTTAAGACCTGGCTGGCTGTAGAGATTTGCATTCTAATCAGTATTCTGTAATTTGATTTCTGTGTCTGTTTGCACTGTTTGAGAACAGATAACCACTCCATCTGACAAAGGGGCAGCGCTCCGAAAGCTTATGGTATTTGCTACCAAATAAACCTGTTGGACTTTAACCTGGTGTTGTGAGACTTCTTACTGTGCTTACCCCAGTCCAACGCCGGCATCTCCACATCATGACTATATTTTCTCACCAGGCAGTGTTGTTGAATAGCAATCTCTATCTGTTGCTATGCAAAAGTCTTATCGCAGCTTCTTAAGTCGGAGATTTTCCTTGTCCAAATGTTAAGTGGGTTAATGTTTGAAGTGCAATGACTTACGTCTACACTTGATAAAGAGGCACGTGGAAGTCAAGAACCTCATCAGCCAAATGTGACAGCCATGGCTTCACTTGCAACACTCTCATCAGAAAGATCATTCTCACTTTGGAGACTGAAGTACAAATTCTTGGCTGGCATTTCAATGCATCACTGAGGGAGAGCTGCACTGTTGGAGGTGTTGCCTTTCAGATGAGACATTAAACCATGGCTGTGCCTATTTCTTTTTTATTCATTCATGGGACATGTGTGTCGCTGGCTGGCCAGCATTTATTGTCCTTCCCTCGTTGCCCTTGAAGGGCAGTTGAAGATCTACCACATTGCTATCGCTCTGTCGTCACATGTCGGCCAAACCAGGTAAAGACGGCAGATTTCCTTGCCTAAAAGACATTAGTGAACCAGATGGGGTTTTCCAGCAATCAATGATGGTTTCATGGTCATCAGTAGATTCTTAATTCCAGATATTTTTTTTTGAATTCATCTGCCGTGGTGGGATTTGAACCCGGGCCACCAGAACATTAGTTATGTTTCTGAATTAATAGTCTAGCGATAATACCACTGGGCCATCATTGGATGAGACGAGAATTCTGTCCCTTATCAGGGAAGGGTCACCCATCTCTGGGAGCTGCTAGCCAATCAGAAGGCCAGTGGGAATGGTAGCCACAGGTGGGATTGCATCCAATCCCCAAAATGGTTTTTGTTGTGTTTTTATAATGAAATAAAAAGGACCAATCTTTCATCAGGGATTGTGTAAACATGGTTTGGGATCATTTACTGAGATTAAGCACCTGGGAACATTTATACAGAGGTATAAAGCTCTCAGCAGCAGAGGGGGGTGGTGTGTGTGTGTGTATTGAAAAACAAAAGTGAAACTAAGACTGGATTGCATGACATACTTCCTTAGTATTGATGTCATTCTGCAATCCCTTATTACAACAATCTTTAACCAACCATTGACTCCTAATTACCAAGGTTAGGTCTGTCCGTACCTCAGTGAAATTGGCCCTCCTCTAAATAAGTATTTCTACTGCAGATTGCCCCTTGTCCTTTTTTACAATTTATCTAAAACATGGCATTATGATCACTCTTTCCTACATGTTCAACAATTGATACTTGCTGTACTTGATCCATCTCATTCCCCAAAACCAAATACAGCAATGCCTCCTTTATTCACCTGGAAACATAACATTTAGTTCATTTGTTTTCTTTTTTGAACACACTCGATGAAATTTCCCTGTCTTAGTAAAAGACTTTTTAGTTTAGGTTGAACATAGAACATAGAACATTACAGCGCAGTACAGGCCCTTCGGCCCTCGATGTTGCGCCGACCAGTGAAACCAATCTGAAGCCCCTCAAATCTACACTATTCCAATATCATCCATATGTTTATCCAATAACCATTTAAATGCTCTTAATGTTGACAAGTCCACTACTGCTGCAGGCAGGGCATTCCACGCCTTAACTCCAGACTCCTGGATGAGTACATGGAGCTTAATAGGATGGAGGGTTATAGATAGGTCTGGAAGGTAGGGATGTGTTCAGCACAACTTGTGGGCCGAAGGGCCTGTTTGTGCTGTAGTTTTTCTATGTTTCTATCTTTCCTATAATGCGGCGACCAGAACTATACGCAATACTCCAAGTGCAGCTGCACCAGAGTTTTGTACAGTTGCAGCATGACCTCCTGGCTCCGAAACTCAATCCCTCTACCAATAAAAGCTAACACACCGTACGCCTTCATAACAACCCTATCAACCTGGGTGCCAACTTTCAGAGATCTATGCACATGGACACCCAGATCCCTCTGTTCATCCACACTACCAAGTATCTTACCATTAGCCCTGTACTCTGTATTCCTGTTACTCCTTCCAAAGTGAATCACCTCACACTTTTCCGCATTAAACTCCATTTGCCACCTCTCAGCCCAGCTCTGTAGCTTATCTATGTCCCTCTGTAACCTGCCACTTCCCTCCGCACTGTCTACAACTCCACTGACTTTAGTGTCATCCGCAAATTTACTAATCCATCCTTCTGAGCCCTCATCCAGGTCATTAATAAAAATGACAAACAGCAGAGGCCCCAAAACAGATCCTTGCGGTACACCACTAGTAACTGAACTCCAGGATGAATATTTCCCATCAACCACCACCCTCTGTTTTCTTACAGCTAGCCAATTCCTGATCCAAACCACTAAATCACCCTCAATCCCATGTGTCCGTATTTTCTGCAAAAGCTTACCATGGGGAACCTTATCAAACGCTTTGCTCAAATCCATATACACCACATCAACCGCTTTACCCTCATCCACCTCTTTGGTCACCTTCTCAAAGAACTCAATAAGGTTTGTGAGGCACGACCTACCCTTCTCAAAACCGTGCTGACTATCCCTAATCAAATTATTCCTTTCCAGGTGATTATAAATCCCATCTCTTATAATCCCTTCCAAAACTTTGCCCACAACAGAAGTAAGACTCACCGGTCTACAATTACCAGGGTTGTCCCTACTCCCCTTCTTGAACAAGGGGACAACATTTGCTATCCTCCAGTCTTCTGGCACTGTTCCTGTTGTCAATGACGACACAAAGATCAAAGCCAAAGGCTCTGCAATCTCCTCTCTAGCCTCCCAGTGAATCCTAGGATAAATCCCATCCGGCCCAGGGGACTTATCTATTTTTACCCTTTCCAGAATTGCTAACACCTCCTCCTTATGAACATCAATCCCGTCCAGTCCAACAGCCTGCATCTCAGTACTCCCCTCGACAACACTGTCCCTCTCCTGTGTGAATACCGACAAAAAATATTCATTTAGTGCTTCTCCTATCCCTTCAGACTCCACGCACAACTTCCCACTGCTATCCTTGACTGGCCCTAATCTTACCCTAGTCATTCTTTTACTCCTGACATACCTATAGAAAGCTTTAGGGTTTTCCTTGATCCTACCTGCCAAAGCCTTCTCATGTCCCCACCTGGCTCTTCTTAACTTTTTTTTTAGGTCCTTCCTGGCTAACTTGTAACTCTCAAGTGCCCTAACTGAGCTTCATGTCTCATCTTAACATAAGTCTCCTTCTTCCTCTTCACAAGAGATTCAACCTCCTTAGTAAACCACGGTTCCCTCACACGACTGCTTCCTCCCTGCCTGACAGGTACATATTTTTTGAGGACGCATAGTAGCTGTTCCTTGAACAAGTTCCACATTACAATTGTGCCCATCCCCTGCAGTTTCCTTCCCCAACCTATGCCAGCTAAATCTCACCTAATTGCATCATAATTTCCTTTCCCCCAGCTATAACTCTTGCCCTTTGGTATATACCTATCCCTTTCCATTGCTGAGGTAAATGTAATCGAATTGTGGTCACTGTCACCAAAGTGCTCACCTACCTCCAAATCTAACACCTGGCCTGGTTCATTACCCAGTACAAAATCCAATGTGGCCTCGCCTCTTGTTGGTCTATCTACATACTGTGTCACGAAGCCTTCCTGCACACATTGGACAAAAACTGACCCCTCTAAAGTACTCGAACTATAGCTTTTCCAGTCAATATTTGTAAAGTTAAAGTCCCCCATAACAACTACCCTGTTACTTTCGTTCCTATCCAGAATCATCTTTGTAATCTTTTCCTCTACATCTCTGGAACTTTTCGGAGGTCTATAAAAAACTCCCAACAGGGTGACCTCTCCTTTCCTGTTTCTAACCTCAGCCCAAACTACCTCAGTAGACGAGTCCTCATCAAATGTCCTTTCTGCCACCGTAATACTGTCCTTGACTAACAATGCCACACCTCCCCCCTCTTTTACCACCTTCCCTGCACTTACTGAAACATCTAAACCCTGGAACAACCATTCCTGTCCCTGCTCTATCCATGTCTCCGAGATGGCCACAACATTGAAATCCCAGGCACCAACCCATGCTGCAAGTTCACCCACCTTATTCTGGATGCTCCTGGCGTTGAAGTATACACACTTCAAACCGCCTTCCTGCCTGCCAGTACACTCCTGCGACCCTGAAACCTCATCCATAACCTCACTACTCTCAACCTCCTGTACACTGGAGCTACAATTCAGGTACCCACCCCCTTGCTGAATTAGTTTAAACCCTCCCGAAGAGCATTAGCAAATTTCCCCCCCAAGATATTGGTACCCCTCTGACTCAGGTGCAGACCATCATGCTTGTAGAAAGAGCCCCAATTGTCCAGGTATCTGAAACCCTCCCTCTGCACCATCCCTGTAACCACATGTTCAACTGCTCTCTCTCCCTATTCCTCTCCTCACTATCACGTGGCACGGGTAACAAACCGGAGATAACAACTTTGTTTGTTCTCGCCCTAAGCTTCCACCCTAACTCCCTGAATTTCTGCCTTACACCCCCATCCCTTTTCCTACCTATGTCTTGAGTGCCTATGTGAACCACAACTTGGGGCTGGTCCCCCTCCCCCTTAAGGATTTCGAAAACACGATCCGAGATATCATGGACTCTGGCTCCTGGGAGGCAACAGACCAACCGCGAGTCTCTCTCGTTCCCGCAGAATCTCCTATCCGTCCCTTTAACTATGGTGTCCCCAATGACTAATCCTCTACTCCTCTCCCCACTTCCCTTCTGAGCCACAAGGACAGACTCTGAGCCAGTGACCTGTACACTATGGCTTACCCCTGCTTAAGTCCCCCCCCCCCAACAGCATCCAAAAGTGTACCATCCCCAATTTCTACTACATTTCTTTTTTCTCCCCCCACTTGAACGGCTCCCTGTACCCTGGTGCTGTGGTCAGTTTGCTCATCCTCCCTTTCCTTACCCTTCTGAGCTGCCGGGCCGGACTCTGCGCCGGAGGCACGGGCACTGTTGCTTCCCCCAGGTAGGCTGCTCCCCCCAACAGCACTCAAACAGGAGTACTTATTTTTAAGGGGCACAGCCACTGGGGTACTCTCTAGTACCTGACCTTTCCCCTTCCCCTTCCTAACTGTGACCCACTTGTCTGTCTCCCGTGGCCCCGGAGTGATCACCTGCCTGTAACTCCTATCTATCACCTCCTCATTCTCCCTAACCAGACAAAGGTCATTGAGCTGCAGTTCCAGTTCCCTAACGCGGTCCCTTAGGAGCTGCAGCTCGACGCACCTGGACGTCCGGGAGGCTAACTGACTCAAGGACCTCCCACATCCGACACTGAGAGCAACAAACTGACCTCACACTCATAATTCCCCCTTTCTTCCAATGACACAGGAAAAACTATCTAAACCTACCCTGCCTCTGCCTGTTTACGCTGAAGCCCGATGAGCCAAAGCCCATCAGCTCTCACTCTGCTCCCTGCTCAATCTGCTGCCCGCTAACGACGCTGCCCGCTGGATAGTGCGGCCTGCTTATATACCTCCCGCGCGCTGAAGAAAAATTTAGACCCTTCCCAGAACACCCAGCGGCCTACTTCCGGGTTAGAGTCCAAAGTTTTTTTTTAAAAACACCCGCGAAAAAGTAATTCAAACTAAAGTACTTCTTTAAATTAAAAGTATTTTAAAAGTAGATCTCTTACCCCAGCACTCCTGCAATAAATCTCTCCTCTCTGTCTCATTCTGGCTGAACAATGAGGACAATGTTGTTCTTGGGTATGCGTAGACCGGTTTGACAGTATAAGCAGGTTGGTGCACCATTACCTAAGAAAGGCTCAGCTGTTTCCATCCCACACAAGGAGCTGTGTTAACAGACAAGGCTATGGTTACTTAGAAATGTCCCAAGAGCTTTGTCTTCATTATAATCTCACAATGTTGTTGTCTCCTACAAACTAAATTAACTAAACAATTTGGGGCAGGACACTGGCCTCACAATGCCAGGGACCCAGGTTCAATTCCAGCCTTAGGTGACTGTGTGGAGTTTGCACGTTCTCCCCCGATCTGCGTGGGTTTCCTCCGGGTCCTCTGGTTTCTTCCCATGCTCCAAAGATGTGCAGGTTAGATGGATTGATCATGCTAAATAGTCCCTTAGTGTCTCAAAATGTGTAGGTTAGGGGGATTTGTGGGCTAAATATGTGGGATTATGGGGACAGGGTGGGAGTGTGGGCCTAGGTAAGATGCTCAATCGGAGAGTTGGTGTAAACCCGATGGGCTAAATGGCTGCGTTTCTGCACTGTAGGGATTCTAAGGTGATCACCCAACACAAAGTAACCTGCTTAATCATACCCCATTTACCAAATGAAACATTCACTCCCTCCACCATTGGCACAGTAATAGCAGTGTGTTTTACCTACAAGATGCACTGCAGCAACTCGTTAAGGCTCCTTCGACAACATCTTCCAATCCCACAAGCACTACAACCTCGACAGACAAGAGCAGAAGACACATAAAAAATGGTAAATACCCCTGCACACCAATCACCACCCTATCTTGGAACCTCATCATTGTTCCTTCACTGTCACTGAGACAAAAGTCTGGAACTCTCTTCCGAACAACACAGTGAGTGTACCTACACCAGATAGACTGCAGCGGTTCAAGAAGCCCTCTTACCGCTGCCTTCTCAAGGGCAATTAGGGATGAACAATAAATGCTGATCTTGCCAAAAATGCTCACATTCCATGAAGAAAAATTAAAACTAAACTACTACACATATTTTTGCTGATGCCAAAGGCTCTGGGAGGGACTGCTGTGATGTTAGGTAAACCAATTTCAATATTAAGATAAAAGCAAATTACTGCGGATGCTGGAATCTGAAATAAAAACACAAAAGGGTTACCCAGACTCTAAACGTTAGCTCTGTTCCCTCTCCATAGATACTGTCAGACCTACCAGTATTAAGATATGTTCACTGAAGTTGTACATACTAAGCATCATTTGCAAAGTGTTGTGTATATTTTTGAACAACTCAATTAATTAAACAATGCTCAGAAGTCAGCAGTTTTTTTGTACGCTGGTTCCAGATTACACCAATGAATCATAGAATCCCTATAGTGATTCGGCCTATCAAGTCTCTACCAAGTCTCTGAAAGTGTCTTACCCAGGTCCCCTCCCTTAACCTAAAGCCTGTAACCCCACACATTCACCATGGCTAACCCATCTAATTTACATATATTGGGACATTAAGGGGCAATTTATCATGCCCCATCTAACTAATCTGCACATCTTTGGACTCTGGGAGGAAACCACGAAGACATGGAGAGATCATGCAAAATCCACACAGTCACCCAAGGCTGGAGTCAAACCTGGGTCCCTGGCACTGTGAGGCAGCAGTGCTGACCACTATGTCACCATGCCGCCCGGTTTGAGAACCCAACACTGTACCTGTAGACTGGAGCTGGCACTTTGTTTCCTTTGCTGCCAACTGCATTTGCTGCCAATCTCGTATGATGGGCACTTAACCAGGTGTCTCTAACTCTATCTTTATGTTTCAGTCACCCAACCAACATCTTTATTGCTGGTTGATGCCTGCTGCAAGTGGAGTGAATGACACTGTCTCCTGTAATTGGATGGTCCCACAATCTCAGACCCTAGTTAGCTGCAACTTCCTAACTGTGACGATGGAAACACAACAGGATGACGCATGTACTGTGGTTTAAATTCACTCCTTGCAACATCTTACACCCATCAGACATAGAGGAAGTTGTGGTTCCCTAACCACAGTGTGTCAGAATACGTGCCAGTGTTAGATTTTCCAGTGGGTTCCTGCTGGCTGACCACTCTTCCCAATTAAGTAGCGAGCTGATGGAAGTGAAAATAAGGTTTCTGCTATGCTGTACCAGTGCTGTTCCTCAGTCCAAAAAATCAATCCAAATGTTCTTTGTAAAGTGATAATCACAACTGAGCTTGTTTTTGTTTGTTTGCCAAGAAAAGAAGTGTTCACTTGCACCATTTATAGAATGAAATAGGAGAGAGATTTCTCAGAAAATGAAACCATTTGTCACTGGGGACAGCATCATGAATTAAATTAGACCAGGAGTTATCCAGTTGAAGAAAAGTAACTCTTTGTGCATCTCCTGTAGTTGGAGGGCAGCACACTGGGGTGTCCAAGTGTGCAGGCGTGGACTAATTCTCCAGACATTGAGTTCCCTATTTCCGTCATTTGACTGAGAAGTCGTGCTAAGTCAAAGCCTAGCAGTTCAACAGAGGAAGAGAAGCTGAATCGTCATCTGGGTAGCTCCTTTTCATCTTTGATTTGATTTGATTTATTATTGTCACATGTATTGGTAAACAGTGAAAAGTATTGTTTCTTGCGTGCTTTGCAAACAAAGCATACTGTACATAGAGAAGGAAAGAAGAACAAAGAACAAAGAACAGTACAGCACAGGAATCAGGCCCTTCGGCCCTCCAAGCCTGTGCCGCTCCTTGGTCCAACTAGACCAATCGTTTGTATCCCTCCATTCCCAGGCTGCTCATGAGACTATCCAGGTAAGTCTTAAACGATGTCAGCGTGTCTGCCTCCACCACCCTACTTGGCAGCGCATTCCAGGCCCCCACCACCCTCTGTGTAAAATAATCCCTCTAATATCTGAGTTATACTTCGCCCCTCTCACCTTGAGCCCGTGACCCCTCGTGATCGTCACTTCTGATCTGGGAAAAAGCTTCCCACCATTCACCCTATCTATCCCCTTCATAATCTTGTACACCTCCATTAGATCTCCCCTCATTCTCCGTCTTTCCAGGGAGAACAACCCCAGTTTACCCAATCTCTCCTCATAGCTAAGAGGGTGCAGAATGTAATGTTACAGCCATAGCTAGGTTGTGGAGAAAGATCAACTTAATATCAGGTCGGTCCATTTAAAAGTCTGATGGCAGCAGGGAAGAAGCTGTTCTTGAGTCGGTTGCTATGTGACCTCAGACTTTTGTATATTTTTCCTGGTGGAAGAAGGTGGAAGAGAGAATGTCCAGGGTGCATGGGGTCCTTGATTATGCTGGCTGCTTTTCCAAGCATTGGGAAGTGTAGATGGAGTCAATGGATGGGAGGTTGGTTTGCGTGATGGACTGGGCTACCCTCACAACCCTCTGTTATTCCGGAAGTGACGGAGTAACTCTGGCAGAAAGCCAAGAGTTGATAACCTGGTTATCTTTCAAACCAGAACAAAAGAAGTCAAGAAGATAGAAAATATTTTGTTTTTGTAAGAGATCAGAGTGTGATGGGAAGCTACTTGAATTTCCTCTGGAATATATTTGCCTCATGACCAAGATTGAAGTTGATTTAGAATTATCTTCATGTGTCCATTGGGATATAATTGCTCATAATCAATTTGCTATGACTGCTTAAGCAGAAAATGTTTCGAAGATTGAATAAGGCTTCATGAGGTAAAAGACTATTGTTTCTGGGTTGATCCCTGGCTGGATTTGTGTAAAATGTATTGTTGGTTCCATTGAACAAGCTCCATGTCGTTCATCTAATGCTTTTCATATCTGTTCTTTCACTTGTACTACATCTTGTTCTGAATAGAATTGAAACAATGAATTCACAGTATCATGACCTGGATGGTCGGTACTGAATATTAAGTCGTACAAACAAGGTGCACTAGTCATTCCGGCAGCAGTGCACTCCGCACTCAGCCGGGGAGCTGATATAAAATAACAGCCTCAGCAGTCATGAGATTTGATTCCTGTTGGAAACAAGGGAAAGATGTGTTTGACTGGCTGTTGGAGGGGGTATTGAGAGAACGCCAATGGCTGTGGGACATTTCAATTCAAGCCAAAGGAAAAATGCAGAGCGCAGGATCTACTTTTGTAGCTCCAGAGAGATCATTCGAGTCTCCTTCAAAATCCAGATTATTTTCTGCCAGCCCTCCCCATAACTAATAGGGAAAGCACAATGATTTGGATCTAAAGCAAGATAGCCTGCTGAACATCAATAAGAAATTGAGGTGACTGAAAATATTCCCAGACTGGATTGTTACTGATATTAATCAGATGAATATCTTGCTTTGAGTCAATCAGATTAATCATTCACTATCTGAATCACTTCTTTACTTTCAGAAAAAATAACTGATTTCTAGGCAAATTATAGTTCGGTAAAGTCTTTGTTGACTCTCAATGCAAGGTAAATGTCTCAATTCAGGTATAGCTTCTGAAAAAAGTACATTTAGAATCCTTCGCAACTATGGAATCATGGAATCCTACAGTGCAGAAAGAGGCCATTCGGTCTCCACACAGACAGTAACCCAAGCTGGGAATCGAACCCAGGTCCCTGGTGCTGTGAGGCGACAGTGCTGACCACTGTGCCACTGTACCAACTATTGGCCATTGTTCAGATTTCTGTGTTAATATTGCCTTGTTTTTATTGATATGGTGAGGACCTGTTATTGAGAGCTCATAACTTTCGGTGTGTGAGAATTCTTCATGAAATAGAATCATAGAATCCCTCCAGTGCACAAGGAGGCCATTCGGCTCATCGAGTCTGCACTGACTCTCCAACACAGCATCTTACCCAGGCCTACCCACCACCCCATTCCTTAACCCCATGCATTAACCCTGCTAATCCACCCTACACTACACATCTTGGGACACTGAGGGACAATTTACCATGGCCAATCCACCTAACCTGCACATCTTTGGACTGTGGGAGGAAACCAGAGCACCCAAAGTTAACCTATACAGGCACGGGAAAAACTTCCAAATTCCATAGTTACCCAAGGCCCGAATCGAACCAAGTTCCTGGCGCCATGAGGCAGCAGTGCTACTGTGCCAAATTCTGATCTGTTACGGATTTCATAAGCAAAAAGGTTTATGTTTCTTCAAATTGTGTTGGAATCATAGAGGATGATGGAACATCTTAGATAGGCAACTTTCTCTGATATCCAAGTTCACAAACCAAATAGAAGAGTAATCAAAAGGAAATGGAGAAAATGGCATCCCATGTCACTGCACACAGTGGCCAGCAGTGTAAACTACCAAAGATCAGCTAATATCCACGGAACAAGCCTTAGCAGCATGCCATATGTCTTTGGGAGGTTTTCTCAGGCTGGTCTCAGTAGAATATCTCTTAAGTAGGAGACCTAAACACACATGAAGCACAGTACTCTTTGATATTAACCATGCATTAACCATTTTGTTAGAGGACATCTTTCACATCTTACTTGCTTCTGAAATATTAATTATTTCTTTAAATGTGGATTAGTATTCTGAATGCATGATGTGTGATTTATTCTTTCATGGGATGTGGATGTTGCTGGCAAGGCCAGCAATGATTGCCCATCCTGAGTGCCTTGCTAGGCCACTCGAGAGGGTTGTTAAGAGTCAACCCCATTGTTGTGTGTCACATGTCGGTCAGACCAGGTAAGGACAACAGATTTCCCTCCTTCAAGGGCATTAATGAATCAGATGGAGTTTGACAACAATGATTTCATGGTCACCATGACTGAAACTATTAATCCAGATTATGAAATGAATTAGAGTTCCACCAGTTGTTGTGGGGAGATTTGAACCCTTGCCTGTAGACCATGTGCTGGAGCCTCTGGATTACTAATCCAGTGACACTACTATTATGCCACCATCCTCCTCCCATGTATTTTGATGCATTCAGACAGATAACCTTAATTGTCACTTTACACAATTTGACTGTTTAACAGCAGCATCAACTGAATATTACACAATAATCAGATAAAACTGTCCAAGACATGGACAGAGCAGACTTTGTTGTACTACTCAAATTTTACAGACAGAAATGTAGGCGTTTGTGCTTTGGGTAAATATTGGGAACATCATGAAGGGAACTTGAACAATTAAGCATGGTGTAAGCAGCTTTGACAAAGGGTCATCTGGACTTGAAATGTCAGCTCTTTTCTCTCCTTACAGATGCTGCCAGACCTGCTGAGATTTTCCAGCATTTTCTCTTTTGAATTAAGCACGGTGGTTCAGTGGTTAACACTGCTGCCTCACAGCACCAGGGACCCAGGTTCAATTCCTGGCTTGGGTCATTGTGCGAAGTCTACACATTCTCCCCGTGTCTGTGTGGGTTTTCTCCGGGTGCTTCAGTTTCCTCTCACAGTCCAAAGATGTGCGAGTTAGGTGGATTGGCCATGCTAAATTATTGAGTGTCAGGGGGACCAGGGGGACCAGGTATGGGAAAATGCATGGGGTTATGGGGATAGGGCCTGGGTGGGATTGTGGTCGGTGCAGACTCGATGGGCTGAATGGCTTCCTTCTGCACTGTAGGATTTTATGATTCTGTGAACCTGTTTCGAGTTATGTGAGAATATGGATTTATTTTACAATTAAAACTGCAAGGCTCACAGCTCTCACATTAGCTGAGGCTAAGGATGGGTTTCTCCAGCCTTGGCCAATGGGAATCTCAATGCCCCACAGAATGGGGCGCCACCCAAAATTCAGGATTGCCGATAGGTGTCAAGGCATTCGGGATTCACCCGCCCTACTCCACTGCCCCCATAGAGGGCAGCATCCCAATAATTGTGCAAACTCACTAATTCTAATACAGTTAATGGGCTTGACGGCCCATTCACCAGCCCCCCATCATGCACTACCCTCCCCCCCTCAACAGTGGGAATGGCAACGGGTGGTCTTTGGTGTTGCTAATCACAAGTGGGGACATGACGTGCTGAGACCCGAGAGTCCAAGGGAGCACCACCAACCCCTCAGAAAAGAGGAGCATTCTCGCCCCACCACTCAAATCAGAAGTCAAACTCCCAACAGGGAAGGGTGACCTGACACTAAGGGGCAATTTAGCATGGCCAATCAACCTAACCTGCACATCTCTGGAGGAAACTGATACAGACATGGGAAGAACATGCAAACTCCACACAGACAATCATCCGAGGCTGGAATTGAACCCGGGTCTCTGGCGCAGTGAGGCAGTAGTGCTAACCACCAAAAGAAACCAAGCATTTCACCTTCAAGTGGGTAGTAATTGAAATACTTGGATTTATTCATTGTCGTATCATCTCACACAAACATTTCAGTGAGTTACTTTGAAGTCCATTGATTGTCATGGTTTAGGCATAAACAGAAGCAGCCAGATCCCACAAATAGCAGTATTATAAAACAGTTAATCTGTTTTAGCTGGTGAGTTGCAAGTGTATTATTGGTCAAAGCAACTGCTGAATCTTTTGTTGTTCTTTGAGTAGTATTGTGAGGTCTGTTTGTCACCTTCACCACTGAAATATGATGAGTTTGATTTGAATACGCTTGGTAAATCCTCTGCTTTCGCACAATGTGAAGACCAGATTTAGGTAAACTGGCAAATTTACAATGGAGTGGTAGTCCATGTTACTCAATCAAACATGGCTTCACGCATACTCCACCAAATCAAACACATGCTCAGTTACAGTAGATCATCCAAGCTTCTCTAACCTTCCTTGTTGTGAAAATTATGAATTTCAGAATTGTTCCAAACCATGCAGGAGCTTTAGTTCATGTATTCCCCGATAGGATAGAAATGCACACACTCAACTTCAACTAGCTGTTCATTAAGTGAGGAAAATAAGGCTTCACAGACTGAAGTGGTACATTATTCTCTTTTGCCCCATGAAATGATGTTTTGCTGTAACACACAACGGGGTGGCACAGTGGCACAGTGATTAGCACGGCTGCCTCACAGCGCCAGGGACCTGGGTTCAATTCCATTCTGCATGGAGTCTGCATGTTCTCACCGTGTCTGCGTGGGTTTCCTCCGGGTGCTCTGGTTTCCTCCCACAGTCTGAAGGCATGCTGGTTAGGTGCATTGGCCACGCTAAATTCTCCCTCAGTGTACCCAAACAGGCACCGGAGTGTGGCGACTAGGGTATTTTCACAGTAACTTCACTGCGGTGTTAATGAAAGCCTACTTGTGACTAATAAATAATAAATAAATAAAAAGCGGTAGAACAGTGGTTAGCACTGCTGCCTCACAGTGTCAGGGACACGGGTTCAAATCCAGCCTCGGGTCACTGCCTGTGTGGAGTTTGCACGTTCTCCCCATGTCTGTATGGGTTGCCTTTGGATGTTCCAGTTTCCCCCCATACTCCAAAGATGTATGAGTTAGGTGCATTGGCCATGTTCAATTGCTTCTTAGTGTCAGCAAGATTAGCAGGGTAAATACGTGGGGTTACTGGGATAGGGCTTGGGTGGGATTGTCGTTGGTGCAGTCTCGATGGGCCAAATGGCCTCGATCTGCACTGTAGGGATTCTATGATATGATGGTTTTTTCTTTGTAATTAGTGATAATAATGTGGAATCTAGTGTGTCTCCTGAGAGTACAAATAACGTTATTAAAAAATCTATATATATAGTCCGTGCAAAATTACTTTTAATTAGCAAACATCAATAGTAAGTTGCAAGAACATGGGCATGATTAGTCACAAGTGATGATACATAATTTCATTCCACCCACAATAGCAAATATTAACAGTCCTCTTCTTCTCATTACACTAGTCCTGCCCACAAAGGTATTTTGTGTAATATTAGCTCCACATTCTCAGGCAAGCTGCAAATTAAAATGGTTACAAATAATTGATGGATCATGCTCTCCTTGAAACATTGCTGTGCTCCCCTTAACTTTTTAACAAATCAATCAAATTAACCGCTGCTTAAAAAAAAATCTCTGGAAACTCTTATCCCACAAGCAACTGTAACAGCAGGTCTACAGGGATATGTTCTTGACAGTACCTTTACATAATTCATTGCTTTGAACTGGCACAGCTGAGTGCAGAGTGTAGCAAGCCTTGGATGAAGATGTTTGAAGGAGCAGATTGCAATGACAAACCAGAACCTCCCGAGGTTTGGGAATGATATACTTCGGCTTTGAACAGCTTGTATGAATTCGTGAGAGGATGCTTCAGTGGGACTGCTGGAGGCAGAGCACAAATGCTGGAGACTGTATGACAAAGTTTAACTCTATCTGAAGGTTGAGGTCTAACCTGAGACAACAAGCAGTAAGGGACTGAGTAAGGCTCATGTGGAACTGAACCGGAGGGTGTAAGAGAAGTTAACTCATACCCTCCAAAATAATGTAAGGCAGTGACGCTCTGACGAGGAATTGCATCTTTTCCAGGCGATAAAGTTGCTGCTGGAGGACGATTCGCAGGTTGGACTCCAAGGACCTGAGGGAATCTCTGTTTAAAAAATAGAAGCAAAATACAATGGATGCTGGAAACCGGAAATGAAAGCAGAAAATGCTGGAAAAACTTAACAGGTGGGATTTTACGGCCCCGCTCATCCCGAAACCGTAAAATCCCGCCCGAGGTCAACGGACCTTCCCAAGGTCCGCCCTCGCCTGCTCCGATTCCTGTGGTAAAATTCCGACGAACAAGTCGGCGGCGCGGTAGCACAGTGGTTAGCACTGCTGCTTCACAGCTCCAGGGACCTGGGTTCGATTCCCGGCTCGGGTCACTGCCTGTGCGGAGTTTGCGCATTCTCCTCGTGTCTGCGTGGGTTTCCTCCGGGTGCTCCGGTTTCCTCCCACAGTCCAAAGATGTGCGGGTTAGGTTGATTGGCCGTTGTAAAATTGCCCCTTAGTGTCCTGAGGTTTGTAGATTAGAGGGATTAGCGGGTAAAAATATGTAGGGATATGGGGGTAGGGCCTGGGTGGGATTGTGGTCGGTGCAGACTCGATGGGCCGAATGGCCTCTTCCTGCACTGTAGGGTTTCTATGATTTCTTCTAAGTCTGGCAGCTTTTGTGGAGAGAGAATCAGAGGCCAGAATTCTACCGGCACGTCCGCTCCGATTCCCGGGGCAGGCAAGGCTTGGAGAACAGCATTCTCCGTTGGCCTCGGGCGGGATTGTAACCTCGGGCGGACATGCTGGTAAAATTCCGCCCAGAGTTAATCTTTCGAGGCAGTTCTGAAGGGGCGGCGTAGTGGCACAGTAGTTAGCACTGCTGTCTCATAACACCAGTGACTTGGATTCGATTCCGGTCTTGGGTGACTGTCTGTATGGAGTTTGCACGTTCTCCCCGTGTCTGCGTGGGTTTCCTCCAGATGGTCCAGTTTCCTCCCATACTCCAAAGACAAGAAGGTTAGGTGGATTGGCCATGCTAAATGTCGGGATTATGGGCATAGGGCAGAGGGCTGGGCCTGGGTGGGATGTTCTTTGAGAGAGTCGATGCAGATTCGATGGGCCAAATGACCTCTTTCTGCACTTTAAGGATTCTATGGATTCTACAAGTTACATGGACTCAGAATGTTAACTCTCTCTCTCTTCCACAGATGCTGCCAGGCGCGCTGAGATTTTCCAACATTTTCTGCTTAACAGAATGCCTTTGTTAATCTTCCATGGGAAGGTTATCCTATAGATTTATCTAAAACATTCACCAAATCCCTTTTTCTCGTTGGGTGGAATTCTTCCATTTTCTGGCTAATTACGCTTGCCAGTGGGAAAACAGGAGTGTTTTCCGCTCGCGTTGGCAGCGTCAGTGGGATTCACCCACCTGAAAGATGCTCATGAGGCCACCCTGACAAACCCAGCTCCGCCCCCCATTCAGAGATCGGGACGCCATTTTAAAAGTGCTCCCAAATCTCTGCACTCCGAGACAGATCTCCTCCCCCGCCAAAAATGGTAATGATTCTCCTGCACCCACTGAAAAGGGGAGCACCAGCCACACCTCACCAAAGATGCGCATCCATACCCCCCATCAACCAAAAGTAACTGGTTAACCCCCCCACCCCACACACCATGCAGGCATGACCCATCCTGAACCACCACCCCCCCCCCCCCCAGAGACCCCTCCCTAAAGCACCCCTTCCCCCTCAGGTCCCCATTCAGCCTCCCTTCAGACCACATGCCTTGAGAATGCCAGCAGTGCAGTGCACCCAGCACTCTGGCACTCGCACACTGGCCTGGTTGCCTGGACCCCGAGGGGGCTCAAGGAGGTTGGTCCTTTGGCCATTTGCTCTCCTGCAAATGCTGGGCTACAGTGGAAGTGTCCCTCAAGTCATTCTTGGGAGTTGGGTGGGTTCAGGCTGGGGGCAAGGGGTTGACCTCGCCACTTTCCTCTGGGATGGGGGTCTTGTGATTTAACCTCGTCTTTTGCAAACCACCTCTTCATTTTGGAGAAACCACAGCTCTCAATCAGACTTTGTAAATATTGCAGTTATGATCAAAGAGGTACTTGAGATGCATTCAAGCATGAAGAGGAATGAAATTAAACACAGCTGACTGGAGCATTAATAGAAATCCATTAAGCTGTCAATGGAGGCCTATTTCAAAGCACAGCATATTGAAATTGAAAGAGAGCAAAGGGTTCCAATTGAATAGAGAGGGTTTCAAAGGTTTCAGCTTGCTAGGAAGCCTCAGAGATTTCAAATCTAAGTTATGTTAATACATTGGGGCTGAGGGTGCACAGCTGTGCAGAATGGACCCCCCCCCCCCCCCCCGCAAGACCCCTATTCTGGTGGGGAGTGGTGTGGTCAATCCATTTACACCAGTCTGAGCCCACCCAATCCCCAGGAACCTTGAGGGACCCTTCCTCTGAGCCTGGCAACGGCAGAAGGGCAAATGGCCACTGGACCTACCTCCTTGTCCACCCCCCCCCCCACCGCCCCCCCAACCCCCTTCAGAGCCCAAAGAACCAAATGAGGGTGTCAGAGTGTCAGGTTTATAAAGTTTCATTGAAATTGGAAAAGAAAATAAAAGTGACTTGCTTTGAAGGGAATCATTGTCCCACGTGATTCGGTTAATCAGCAGTTTTATTCTCTGACAGCGTCTGTTTTTTGTAAACGCAAAGCAAAAACCTAAAGTGGGTTTATGAAGTGCACGAGAATTGGACCATCAGACCAAAAGACATAGGAGCAAAATTAGGCCACTCGGCCCATCGAGTCTGCTCCGCCATTCAATCATGGGTGATATTTTTCTCATCCCCATTCTCCTGTCTTTTCCCCATAACCCCTGATCCCCTTATTAATCAAGAACCTATCTATCTCTGTCTTAAAGACACTCAATTTCCTACACTTGATATTTGCACCAGACAATTTACATTCACAAGTCTCATGTGAAGGTCTTTCATATATATTCCTGTATGTTTGATTTGATTTGAGTTATTATTGTCACATGTATTGAGATACAGTGAAAAGTATTCTTCTTGCGCACCATACAGACAAAGCATACCATTCATAGAGTACATAGGGGAGAAGGATTTGATTTGATTCCTTATTGTCACATGTATTGCGATACAGTGAAAAGTATTGTTTCTTGGGCGGCACGGTAGCACAGTGGTTAGCACTGCTGCTTCACAGCTCCAGGGTCCCGGGTTCGATTCCCGGCTCGGGTCACTGTCTGTGTGGAGTTTGCACATTCTCCTCGTGTTTGCGTGGGTTTCCTCCGGGTGCTCCGGTTTCCTCCCACAGTCCAAAGATGTGCGGGTTAGGTTGATTGGCCAGGTTAAAAATTGCCTCTTAGAGTCCTGAGATGTGTAGGTTAGAGGGATTAGCGGGTAAATATGTGGGGGTAGGGCCTGGGTGGGATTGTGGTCGGTGCAGACTCGATGGGCCGAATGGCCTCCTTCTGCACTGTAGGGTTTCTATGAATCTATTTCTATGAATTGTGCGCTATACAGACAAAGCATACTGTATACAGAGAAGGAAAGGAGAGGGTGCAGAATATAATGTTACGGTCATAGCTAGGGTGTAGAGAAAGATCAACTTAATGCAAGGTAAGCCCATTCAAAAGTCTGACAGCAGCAGGGAAGAAGCTGTTCTTGAGTCGGTTGGTAAGTGACCTCAGACTTTTGTATCTTTTTCCCGAAGAAGGTGGAAGAGAGAATGTCCAGGGTGTGTCGGGTCCTTGATTATGCTGGCTGCTTTTCCGAGGCAGCGGGAAGTGTAGACAGAGTCAATGGATGGGAGGCTGGTTTTCGTGATGGACTGGGCTTCATTCACGACCCTTTGTAGTTCCTTGCGGTCTTGGTCAGAGCAGGAGCCATAGCAAGCTGTGATGTAAAGGACGCTTTCTATGGTGCATCAGTAAAAATTGCTGAGAGTCGTAGCAGACATGCCAAATTTCCCTTAGCCTCCTGAGAAAGTAGAGGCATTGGTGGGCTTTCTTATCTGTAGCATTGGCGTGCAGGGACCAGGTCAGGTCCCTCCATACCAACGGCTGGAGGTGATCTGCACACCTGGAAACTTGATGCGCTCAACCATTTCCACTTCATTTCCATTGATATACACAAGGGCACGTCCTCCAGGGGCGACACAGTGGCACAGTGGTTAGCACTGCTGCCTCACAATGCCAGGGACCCCGGTTCAATTCCGGCCTTGGATCTGTGTGGAGTTTTGTACGTTCTCCTTGTGTCTGCGTGGGTTTCCTCTGGGTGCTCCGCTTTCCTCCCACATTCCAAAGATGTGTGGGTTAGGCCATGCTAAATTTACCCTTGCGTCAGGGGTATTAGCAGGGTAAATATGTGGGGTTACAGTAATAGGGCCTGGGTGGGATTGTGGTCGGTGCAGGCTCAATGGGCTGAATGGCCTCCTTCTACACTATAGGAATTCTATGAAAACACTATGCTTCCTGAAGTCGATGACTATCTGCTTTGTTTCACTGGCATTGAGGGAGAGATTATTGTCATCACACCAATTCACCAGATTCTCCATCTCTTTCCCCAACACATCGTATGACAGTGAATTTCAGAGCCAGGTTAGGAGTTAATTCTCAAATTACATTTACATTCTTTCATCAATTCACAGCTAAGATAATTTTATATCAAAATTAAAGCAGGAGCAGAACATTTAAGAAACCTACAAGGGTCTAAATACACTGAGCTTGTATTTATTCTCCGACTGATCTGGTCGAGGGAAAATTCACGTTGAAATTTATGAAGGAGACGCTGCCCTTTTGGACACAGTGATGATTTCTCAAATTCTGACTGCCACCTCCGCTGACCAAATTAATACATCTTCAACACCAATACATTAAGGAGATTGTTAAAATGAAATTGCATGTCATGGCAGTCACAAAGAAGAGCAGTGAATTCGCCTTTAGCCTTGATATATAAAAAAAATGGTGTTAAGTAGCGAGATAGCGAAGTGATTAGTAGGATCTGCAGTATGTGCTGTGTGTTTGAAACAACCCGTAACCAAGGTTAATGAGCAGGTCTGCCGAACCCTGGCATAGTTCAACAATTTACTTGCTGGTGAACATTCAATAATATTTAGCACATGGGGGTTTGATTTTGTTTAGAAAGGCCAAAAGTTAAATAAATTAATTAGATGTAGGTCAGTGATATAATGCAGGAATTAAGGATATGTCAGTATTTTATAACATAGATAGAATGGCCTAGAATCATAGAATCCCTACAGTGAAGAAGGAGGCCATTCGGCCCATTGAGACTGCACCAACCACAATGCCATCCAGGCCCTATTCCTGCAACCCCAAACATTTACCCTGCTAATCTCCTGACACTAGGGGCAATTTAGCCTGGCCAATCAACCTGACCTGCGCATCTTTGGACTGTGGGAGGAAACCGGAACACCCGGAGGAAACCCACGCAGACACTGGGAGAACGTGCAAACTCCACAAAGACAGTGTGCTGGTTTTCTCTTTGGGGTGCTGGTTAGCTCAGTTGGCTAGATGGTTAGCATGTGACTCATGGTAATGCCAACAGCATGGTGTTTGATCCCCAGTCTGTTTCAGGCCAACTTGAGGCCTGCCTCCTTGCCCTGTCACGTAATAAAAACCATGGAGTAAGCTGTGACTTGGTGACCCTTGATAATCAAGGGAACTAGAACAAATTTAATCTTTACTTACCTTCTCTTTGGAGGTGAAAGATGGGAATTTACAGCCTTGTTCATCCCGAAACTGTAAAATCCCGCCTGAGGTCAACAGACCTTCCCATTGTCCACCCCTCGCTCGCTCTGGTTCCCTTGGCAGGCAGGGCAGTAAAATTCCAGTCAAAGAGTCATATTGGGTCATGGTTCCAAAGGTAAAAACTTTCGATTGCTCGGACACCTCGCAACATCTTCACCTTTCTTTGGAAGCAAATATAATGAAGGTTCACTAAATTGGTCCCTGGGGTGAGGAGTTATCCTATGATGAGAGGTTGAGTAAATTAGGCTTTTATTCTCTGGAGTTTAGAAGAATGAAAGATGATCTCATTGCAACCTAGACAATTCAAAAGGGGCTTAATAGTGTAGACACTGAGAGATTGTTTCTCATGGTCAGGGTGTCTAAGTCAAGGGAACACAATCTCAGGTTAAGGGACCATTCATTTAGGACTGAGAGGAGGAGGGATTGTTTCATTCAAAGGGCTGTGAATCAATGGAATTCTCTAGCTCAGAGGGTTGTGGGCGCATCTTCATCGAATATATTTGAGGCTGTGATAACCAGATTTCTGATTCCTCAGGGAATTAAGGGACATGGGATGAAATGGAGTTGAATCCCAAGATCAGCCATAATCATATTGAATGGCAGAGCAGGCATAACAGCCATGTGGTCTACACCTGCTCCTATTTCTTATGCTTTAATGTTTTGTGTGGAGGTTAATAGTCAGAGTTGGTTGGACATAAGTATGTCCTGTTCTGTATCCAATGTCCGCACATGCATGCATTCAGGCACAGTCAGAAGCAGAAGCCCTTTATGATATTGCTGTTCCAAATGTACTTACGATTGAATATTTATCAACTTGAGTCCAAGTGATATCCCATAATAAGGACAATGAGCCATTTTGATTGTGAATCCTGTTGGAACATCCAAGTATATGATTAAGTGACTATAATACTGAGGGCAATGCTTTTGATACCGTCGACTTGGACTTCAGCAAAACTTTTGATAAGGTCCCATGTGGGAGAACTGTAGTAAAGGTAAGAGTCCATGGGATCCAAGCAAATTGGCTGAATGGCAGGGAGCAGGGAGTGATGGATGGCACAGTGGTTAGCCTCACAGTGCCAAGGACTCAGGTTCAATTCCAACCTTGAGTGACTGTTTGTGTGGAGTTTGCACATTCCCCCCATATCTGCGTTGATTTCCTCCAAGTGCTCCAGTTTCCTCCCATAGTCCAAAGATATGCAGGTTAGGTGGATTGTCCATGGTAAATTGCCCCTTAGTGTCCCAGAATGTCTTGGTTAGGGGGATAAATATATGGGGTTATGGGGATAGGGTGGAGGGTGGGCCTGGTTAAGATGCTGTGTCAGAGAGTCAGTGCAGACCCGATGGGTCGAATGGCCTCCTTCTGCACTGTTGAGATTCTATGATTCAATAGTGGAAGGTTGTTTTTCTGACTCTTGTCTAGTGGGGTGCTGCAGGGATCAGTGTTGGGGCCCTTGTTGTGTGTGGTTAATATACAGGTTTTAGAACATAGAACATAGAACATAGAACATTACAGCGCAGAACAGGCCCTTCGGCCCACGATGTTGCACCGACCAGTTAAAAAAAAAAACTGTGACCCTCCAACCTAAACCAATTTCTTTTCGTCCATGAACCTATCTACGGATCTCTTAAACGCCCCCAAACTAGGCGCATTTACTACTGATGCTGGCAGGGCATTCCAATCCCTCACCACCCTCTGGGTAAAGAACCTACCCCTGACATCGGTTCTATAACTACCCCCCCTCAATTTAAAGCCATGCCCCCTCGTGCTGGATTTCTCCATCAGAGGAAAAAGGCTATCACTATCCACCCTATCTAAACCTCTAATCATCTTATATGTTTCAATAAGATCCCCTCTTAGCCGCCGCCTTTCCAGCGAAAACAATCCCAAATCCCTCAGCCTCTCCTCATAGGATCTCCCCTCCATACCAGGCAACATCCTGGTAAACCTCCTCTGCACCCTCTCCAAAGCCTCCACATCCTTCCTGTAATGTGGGGACCAGAACTGCACACAGTACTCCAAGTGCGGCCGCACCAGAGTTGTGTACAGTTGCAACATAACGCTACGACTCCTAAATTCAATCCCCCTACCAATAAACGCCAAGACACCATATGCCTTCTTAACAACCTTATCTACTTGATTCCCAACTTTCAGGGATCTATGCACACATACACCTAGATCCCTCTGCTCCTCCACACTATTCAAAGTCCTCCCGTTAGCCCTATACTCAACACATCTGTTATTCCTACCAAAGTGAATTACCTCACACTTCTCCGCATTAAACTCCATCCGCCACCTCTCGGCCCAACTTTGCAACCTGTCTAAGTCTTCCTGCAAACTACGACACCCTTCCTCACTGTCTACCACACCACCGACTTTGGTGTCATCAGCAAATTTGCTAATCCACCCAACTATACCCTCATCCAGATCATTAATAAATATTACAAACAGCAGTGGCCCCAAAACAGATCCCTGAGGTACACCACTTGTAACCGCACTCCATGATGAATATTTACTATCAACCACCACCCTCTGTTTCCTATCCGCTAGCCAATTCCTGATCCAATTTCCTAGATCACCCCCAATCCCATACATCTGCATTTTCTGCAGAAGCCTACCATGGTGAACCTTATCAAACGCCTTACTAAAATCCATATATACCACGTCCACTGCCTTGCCCCCATCCACCTCCTTGGTCACTTTCTCAAAAAACTCAATAAGGTTAGTAAGGCACGACCTACCTGCCACAAAACCATGCTGACTATCACCTATCAATTCATTACTCTCCAAATAACTATAAATCCTATCCCTTATAATTTTTTCCAACATCTTGCCGACAACAGAAGTGAGACTCACCGGTCTATAATTCCCGGGGAAGTCTCTGTTCCCCTTCTTAAACAATGGGACAACATTCGCTAACCTCCAATCTTCTGGTACTATACCAGAGGCCAACGACGACCTGAAGATCAGAGCCAGAGGCTCTGCAATCACTTCTCTTGCCTCCCAGAGAATCCTTGGATAAATCCCATCCGGACCAGGGGATTTATCTATTTTCAGACCCTCCAGAATATCCTGCACATCCTCCTTATCAACTGTAATACTGTCTATTCTACTCCCTTGCAACCCAGTGTCCTCCTCAGCTATATTCATGTCCCCTTGCGTGAACACCGAAGAGAAATATTGGTTCAATGCTTCACCAATCTCCTCCGGTTCCACACATAACTTCCCTCTGCCATCTATAACTGGCCCTAAACTTGCCCTAACCAACCTTCTGTTCTTGACATACCTATAGAACGCCTTAGGATTCTCTTTAACCCTATCCGCCAAAGTCTTCTCATGTCCCCTTTTAGCCCTTCTAAGCTCGCTCTTCAACTCCCTCTTAGCCAATCTAAAGCTTTCTAGTGCACTACCCGAGTGCTCACGTCTCATCCGAACATAAGCCTCCTTTTTCTTTTTAACCAACAAAGAAACTTTTTTGGTGCACCACGGTTCCCTAGCCCTACCAATTCCTCCTTGCCTGACAGGGACATACCTATCACAGACTCGCAGTAGCTGCTCCTTGAAAAAACTCCACATGTCGGACGTTCCCAGTCCCTGTAATCTCCTAGTCCAACCTATGCTTCCTAATTCTCTCCTAATAGCCTCATAATTACCCTTCCCCCAGCTAAAACCACTGGCCCGAGGTTCATGCCTATCCCTTTCCATCACTAAGGTGAACGTAACCGAATTGTGGTCACTATCACCAAAATGCACACCAACTTCCAAGTCTAGCACCTGGTCTGGCTCATTTCCCAGCACCAGATCCAATATAGCCTCACCTCTAGTTGGCCTGTCTACATACTGAGTCAAAAAACCTTCCTGCACGCTTTGAACAAAAACTGACCCCTCTAACGAGCTAGAGCTATAACAATTCCAGTCAATATTAGTCAAGTTAAAATCCCCCATAACAATTGCCCTATTACTTTCACTCCTAAGCAGGATTGACTCCGCAATCCTTTCCTCAACCTCTCTAGAACTTTTAGGAGGTCTATAAAAGACTCCCAACAGGGTGACCTCTCCTCTCCTATTTCTAATCTCCGCCCATACTACCTCAACAGATAAGTCCTCATCAAACCTCCTCTCTGACACTGTGATACAATCTCTGACCAATAATGCTACCCCTCCCCCTCTTCTACCTCCTTCCCTACTTCGACTAAAACATTTGAACCCCGGGACCTGCAGCATCCATTCCTGCCCCTGCTCTACCCATGTCTCTGAAATAGCCACAACATCGAAGTCCCAGGTACTGATCCACGCTGCAAGTTCACCCACTTTATTGCGAATACTCCTGGCATTGAAGTATACACATTTCAAACCCTGCTCCACCCCACCTCTGCAATGCCGTGCATTGCAGTCCCCATCCATGCATCCCTCACTTTCAGCCCCACTACTCAGGATCCCTCCCCCCCCCCGAATCAGTTTAAACCTCCCTGCATGGCCTTAGCAAATTTACCCCCCAGGATATTGGTCCCCTTCTGATTAAGGTGTAGACCATCCTTCTCATAGAGGTCACACCTTCCCCAGTACGAGCCCCAATTGCTTAAGTACCTGAACCCCTCCCTCCTGCACCATCCCCTCAGCCATGAATTCAAACCTTCCCTCTCCCTATTCCTCTCTAAACTATCCCGTTTTAGACTTGAATGTAGGAGGGTTCGTCAGTAAGTTTGCGGATGATACAAAAATTGTGGGGTGGTAAATAATGAGAAGGATAGCCTTAGAAAGCATTGGGTCTAGATAGGCTGAGTAGTGGCAAATGGAATTCAGTTCAGACAAGGGTGAGGTGATACGCCTGGGCAGGACAAACAAGGCAATGGAATAAATGATGAACACAGGACCCTGGGAAGCACCGAGGATCAGAGGGACCTTGGTGCTTATGTACACTGATTCCTTAATGTAGCAGAACAGGTGGATAAAATGGTTAAGAAGCCATTTGGTATACTTGTCTTTATTAGATGAGGCATAGAGTTTAAGAGCAAGGAGGTTATGCTGGAAGAACACAAAACATTGGTTAGGCCACAGCTAGAGTATTGTGCGCAGTTCTGGGATCCACATTATAGGAGGGATATGGTAGCGCTGGAAAGGGTGCAGAGGAGATTTATCGGGATGTTGCCTGGACCGGAGCCTTTTAGTTATGAAGAGAGATTGGATAGACTGGGGTTGATTTCCTTGGAGCAGCGGAGACTGAGGAGGGATATGATTGAGATGTAAAAAATCATGAGGGGCATAGATAGAGTCGACAGGAACAAACTTTTCCCCTTGGTGGAGGGATCAATGAACAAGGAGCACAGATTTAAGGTAAGGGGCAGGAGGTTTAGAGGGGATGTGAAGAAAAACTTTATTACCCAGAGGATTGTAGGAGTCTGGAACTTACTGTATGAAATGGTGGTGAAGGCAGAGACCCTCATAATATTTAAGAAGTATTTATAAGTGCACTTATGATGCCAAGGCATACAAGGCTACGGACCAAATGCTGGAAAATGGGATTAAAATAATTAGGTGGTTTATCTTTGACTGCCACAGACAAGATGTTTAGAAAGACTTTTTCTGTGCTGTATAGCTCTATAAGTCTGTGATAACATGAAGAATATTTGTAAAAGGATGTCTTCTTACCGGGAAAACTGACAAAGGAATTGGTAAATGAAGCAATGATCAGAGTATCAATAAGTTTTTAAAAACTCCTGTGAGATACACAATCTTAACTTCTTCAGGGTCTCAGACACCTGCAGGTTATACATTACTGTGATTGAAAGGCTCAGCTTAGTGCAGCACAGTGGCACAGTGGTCAGCACTGCTATTTCACAGCGCCAGGAATCCAAATTCAATTCTGGCCTTGGGTCGCTGTCTATGTGGAGTTTGCACATTCTCCTCGTGTCTGCGTGGGTTTCCTCCGAGTGCTCTGGTTTCCTCCCAAAGTCCAAAATGTGCAGGTTAGGTTGGTTGGCCATGTTAAATTACCCCCTGGTGTCCCAAAGTGTGCAGATTAGCAGGGTAAATGCGTGGAGTTTCTTTTGGAGAGTCGGTGCAGACTTGATGGGCCAAATGGTCTCCTTCTGCACTGTAGGGATTAAAACTGCAAGGCACAAACAAATGAGGTTCAATTTTATAGTCAGACAGAAACCTGGCAGGGAAAATTCAGTACGGGCAATCCGACCTCACCCGCCGCTGGGATTCTCCGATCACAGTGAATGGAGATTTGGCTGAGTGTCAAATTCTCTGTTCTCACTGGCGGCAGGGCATGAATGATCGGAGAATTCCAGCCTTCAACTATATGACTGCACATAAGAAGAGAAAATGAGCAAACATTTGAATTTGATGCTAGATTATACCCGACCAGTGGCATTACCACTGAGCCACCATCTCCCCCAACTTTCACGTCAATATTTCCTGCTAATTTCCGCCTCTATTTATTCTTGATCTACCTTTTTGGAAGCACCTGTACACACTGATCACGTCCAAGATGCTGCATAAATCCATTGTTGTCAGCCATTGAACATGCCAACTATTCTGGGCAATAATCAACAAGATCATTCAATGTTTGACCCATTTTATAATTCTGGGATACGATGAAACTCCCTCCCTAAATATTTCCACCTCTATACCTCCCTCTTCTCCTTATGCGAGCCATCGACCAGGCTTTTGGTCACTTGTCTGAATATCTCCTTATGTGGCTCAATGTTAAATCAGACACTGCCATTTTCTGGGAAATTGGGCATGAGGAAAGATGATCAGAAGAGATATCACAGAAGAATATGTGATGAAATAATGTAAAAAAAGTCAACACAGGAGACTGTTTAGAAATAAGGACTAACAGCAGGACAGAATAGTAAAAAGATAAATGTAGAACTAGAATCATAGAATCCCAACAGTGCAGAAAAGGCCACTTGGCCCATCAAGTCTGCACCGGCTCACCGACAGGAAATCTTAACCAGGCCCTATTCCCTGCCCTAGCCCTGTAACCCCACACATTTACCGCAGCTTATCCATGTAGCCTAGACATCTTGGAACATTAAGGGGCAATTAAATATGGCCATTCCACCTAACCTGCACATCTTTGGATGACCTTTGGATGATCTTTCTGACTGCTGTCAGGAAAGATGCTTGAGAAAAAGGAAAGCGATTCATGGGCATCTAATTAGGAAATCATTTATTGTTGTAATCTCCAAGGGCTAATTGAATGTTGTGAGCATCTAATTTTTCTGACAGATGAGCTAAAATTATGATATTCATCTGTATATATAGAGATACAGTTCCAACATTCATATTTTTAAATCAACGTGAGGTACACAGTGCCAAGTATTCTCAATCCTTGCTCTGCTTAGCATTATAGAACAATTCTTTTGTGTGGTTCAATGTAGGTCATGTACGTTCTTGGAGAATTTGCTGTATTATGAGTTTTGATTATGTTGCATTTCAGATTTAAATTATTGTGTGTGAAGGATGCAGATTAACCTACAATGAGCAATAACTCCACTTTATTTCCTCAGCTCTTTGCAAAAGACAGAGCTAATTTGTGTTTCTATGAAACCACAAACATGCTATTCTCGGAAACTGAAGAGTATTGTGTCATAAAGGTGATCCATAGGAAGAATTAGAATTTATGATAATCTACAAGCTGTGGCCCATGATGCCTTAGCTCTTCAAAAATATGCCACAACAGTTTCTCCTGAGGCTTAATGGATCAGCGAGGAGAGATTGAACTGTGGGCCACAGCCTAGGAAAGGCCAAGGAAATCTCTGGGCAGACATCATTCAGCTCAGTTGGGGCCTTCTGAAAAGGCTCAGTGTGTTAGCCAAGCAAGGGCAGAAGAAAGATCAATGCAGGTTCCTCCTCCTGCTCTCAGTCTGGTGATGTTTTTTGGGTTGTGCAGGCATTGAAGTTGGGGTGAAGTGAGCACCAAAACTGATTTGATTTGATTGATTATTATCACATGTTAGTATACAGTAAAAAGTATTGTTTCTTGCGCACTATACAGACAAAGCATACCATACATAGAACATAGAACAGTACAGCATAGAGAAGGACAGGAGAGGGTGCAGACTGGGTGCAATACCAAGCACAGACAACTTATCTGCTGGTATTTAGTGACTAAAACCAAAATGTTTAACATGTTGAAGTTAAATTCCTTCATCAAATGAGTTAATTTTTTTGTCAGGAGTGTGATGGGATACTCTCTACTTGGCTGGATGAGTGAGAGGTCACAGGACTTCAGGTTATAGTCCAACAGGTTTATTTGAAATCACAAGCTTTTGGAGCACTGCTCCTTCGTCAGGTGGTGACGGATTATAACCTGGCATTGTGTGACCTCTCATCTTGTCCACCCCAGTCCAACTCTGGCATTTCCAGCCCAGATGGATGCATCTCCAACAACACTCAAGATGTTTGACACCATCCAAAGCAACCAGCTTTATTGACACCCCATCCACAAACAATCACCAACTCCACTACCAATTCACAGTGGAAGCAGCAAGATGCACTGCAGCAACCCACCAAAACTCCTTCTATTGCTGTCTCTTCCACAAACATTCAATCCCTCCAACACCAATGAACAGTGGCAGCTGAGTGTACCATCTACAAGATGCACTTCTGGAACTCACCAAGGTTCGTTAGGCAGCACCTTCCAAACCCACGATCACTACCATCTAGAAGGACAAGAGCAGTAAATACCTGTGAACACCAACACCTGGAGGTTCCCCTCTAAGTCACTCACCATCCTGACTCGGAAATATATCACCGTTCCTTGGGTAGCACAGTGGCACAGTGGTTAGCACTGCTGCCTCACTGTGCCAGGGACCCGGATTCAATTCCAGCCTTGGGTGACTGTCCGTGTGGAGTTTGCACCTTCTCCCCATGTCTGCGTAGGTTTCCTCCGGTGCTCCGATTTCCTCCCACAGGTACTTTTTAAAGGTTGTGAGGCAATCTGCCTCTTCAACCCTCCCAGCAGCTCATTCCAGACTGTCACCACCCTCTGGGTAAAAAAGATTTTCCTCACATCTGCCCGAAACCTCCTGTCTCTCACCTTGAACCTATGTCCCCTCGTGACTGATCTTTCAACTAAGGGGAGCAGCTGCTCGCTATCCACTCTGTCCGCCCCTCATTATCTTGTACACCTCAAAGCCTCTCTGACATTGGTTACTGTGCTGTCTACCATTGTTAGGAATACTCTCTCTGATTGGTTACTGTGTTGTCTGCCACGGCCTGAGAATACTCTCTGTCATTGGTTACTGTGCTGTCTACCATTGTTAGGAATACTCTTTCTGATTGGTTACTGTGCTGTCTACCACTGCCTGAGAATACTCTCTCTGATTGGTTACTGTGCAGTCTACCATTGCTTGAGAATACTCTTTCTGATTGGTTACTGTGCTGTCTACCACTGCCTGAGAATACTCTCTCTGATTGGTTACTGTGCTGTCTACCACTGCCTGAGAATACTCTCTCTGATTGGTTACTGTGCTGTCTACCATTGCCTCAAGTTCTCATTGTTTCTGCTTCGGGTGCTCTCTGCTGTTCTCCAGGTGCTACCTCACGCTCCACTCATCTGTAGCACCTTAACTTGTAAATGCACAGAAGCCCCCCTGGTCCCATCAGCCTTCAGGGGAGTGGCAGCGGGGAGTTCTGGGTGCCAATTTGCAAGTCTGTCTGACAATCACATCAGGCAGACATTCGGTATTCTGGAGGAGGACTGTTTTTTATTTCTGTTATCTTTAGTTGCTGGATGCCTCCTAAATGGGGCACCAAGCAGTTTAAAATGGTTTCCCAGTTTTCAGAGTGATCAGTCATAGCTCTTTGCCTTCACCACAGGCCACATCACCGTGTGCTATTTCTTGGCTGCAGAGAATGTCAATTCATCAAATGCTAGACAAGGATGACATTTCAGCTGAAATTACATGAATCAAAAAATAATTCCATTTGCACATAAAAAACATAAACTCATTTACTTTATGGCAAGCTGATTCCAGAATCATCGGCTCCCATATTTGCACAAAAGATGGGAAGTAAATAAGCCACAGAAAGTTATATCTAATCATTCCAGTTCTCTTCTAATTTCTGCCAATTAACCTCTCTGGCATTGATAATAAACTGTTATAAGTGTGGACTCTCAGCTTGTTGTTGGAGCTTTATTTTTCTGTTAACTTTTTTGGTTCTGTCTCTTTATACTTTGGCTAGAATTCTCTGGTCATTCATGCCGGCAGGATCCTCTGCTCCTGCCGACGATGCACCCCCTGCCGTGGGTGTCCCAGGGGTGTGGGGCGGCTTCAGTGGGAAGCTGCCGAGAGAAACCCTGAGGGGAGACCAGAGAATCTCACCCCAAATCTCTTAATCCACTCTTTCCGACCTTCCCTTTACTTATTTCTGTGTCTGGTTTGATACTGAATTCACCAATCGAATTCATACTTTTTGGTTCAGTCCTCAGGCCGGTTAATTTCAGAATCGTTCAATCTGATTGGTTAAGAAGATGCACAGTTGCTTGTTCCATCCATCCACATCCCAGGTTCCCTGTAGAAGAAGACACACTGATGCCATCATTAACCTCAAGTAAGTTACAGGACAAACCGACTATGGAGGCTAAGTGGATAAAAGCAAATCACTGCGGACACTGGAATCTGAAACCCAAAGAGAAAATGCTGGAAAATCCCAGCAGGTCTGGCAGCATCTGTAAGGAGAGAAAAGAGCTGTACCTTCGAAGGGTCATCCGGACTCGAACCTCAGCTCTCTTCTCTCTTTACAGATGCTGCCAGACTGCTGGGATTTTCCAGCATTTTCTCTTTTGGATGGAGATTAAGTGGAAAGGGCAAGTCCAGTCAACAGCTAGTGCCAATCGTTGACTGGTCACTCTATTTTTTGGGGAGGGTAGTCGGTCACAGACCAAAAAAAATACAATCTGTGCAACGATTCTCAACATTTCTTGTTCATGGTAAACAGTGATAACAGCTGCCGAAAGATGTGAAAGTCAATCCCAGAATATGATGATAAAATGTCTATTATCATCTACTTTCATCATAACAAGGGCAATGGCAGGTACTGATAACTTCAATCACAGTGAACGGAGAATATTTTTAAGATGACAGACGCGGTTACCAAAATTCTATCTTGCTCACAACCAATCTTGCTGCTTGTCAGAAGAATGGATGAGTGGACGGATTTTTGTTAGGCAATGATATTAATGCTTACAGAGGATAAGAGTTAAGACACAGGTTTGACCACGGTTTCATTGAATGGCAGAACAGGCTCAGGTGGATGAATGGTCTGCCCTTGTTCCTATGCTCCTTACTGTGTCCCTTCATTTCAGACTTAAATCATTAATTCAGACTGCTGGAATTTCCTCAGAAGACTGACTCGGTACACAATGTCCCCAGGAAGCTGATCGTCAGAGTTACACAAGGTCTCATTGCCCCCCACTTCTCCCTTCTCCCCACACACCCCAAAGCCGCTAACCTCCAAAATTGATTTGATTTGATTTGATTTATTATTGTCACATGTATTGGGATGAAATGAAAAGTATTGTTTCTTGTGTGCTATACAGACAAAGCATACCGTTCGTAGAGCACACAGGAGAAGGAAAGGAGAGAGTGTAGAATGAGGTGTTACAGTCATAGCTAGGGTGTAGAGAAAGATCAACTTAATATAATGTAGCACCATTCAAAAGTCTGATGAGAGCAGGGGAGAAGCTGTTCTTGAGTCGGTTGGTGTGTGATCTCGGGCTTTTGTATCTTTTTCCCAATGGAAGAATGTGGGAGAGTGTATGTCCAGGGTGCGTAGGGTCCTTGATTATGCTGGCAGCGGGAAGTGTAGATGGAGTCAATGGTTTGTTTACATGATGGACTGGGCTACGTTCACAACCCTTTGTAGTTTCTTGCAGTCTAAGTCAGAGCAGTAGCCACACCAAGCTGTGATACTTCTGGAAAGGATGCTTTCCATGGTACATTTGTAAAAATTGGTGAGAGCCGTAGCAGACACTTTTCAATCAAAAATTTCCACTTACACATTTGAGGAAACTGCGCTTCTCAGCTTGGAAGCTGTACCTTTGAGCGAATGTATTTAAGGGCAGCATGGTGGCACAGTGGTTAGTACTGCTGCTTCACAGCGTCAGGGACTTGGGTTCAATTCCGGCCTCGGGTCACTGTCTGCGTGGAATTTGCACATTCTCCCCGGGTCTGCGTGGGTTTGCTCTGGGTGCTTTGGTTTCCTCCCTTACGATGTGGAGATGCCGGCATTGGACTGGGGTAAACACAATAAGAAGTCTATCAACACCAGGTTAAAGTCCAACAGGTTTATTTGGTAGCAAATGCCACGAGCTTTCGGAGCGCTGCCCCTTCATCAGGTGGAGTGGGATTAGCTTGATTAGCATTCCAATCATTATTCTGTAAATTGAGTCTGTGTCTCTGTGTGCCCTGTTTGTGAGCACATCTCCCACTCCACCTGACGAAGGGGCAGCGTTCCGAAAGCTAGTGGCATTTGCTACCAAATAAACCTGTTGGAATTTAAGCTGGTGTTGTTAGACTTCTTACTGTGTTCTTCCATTACTCCATAGATGTGTGGGTTAGGTTGATTGATCAAGCTAAATTGACCAGAGTGTCAGGAGGATTAGCAGGGTAAATATGGAGGGTTGTGGGAACAGGGCCTGGGTGGGATTGTGGTCGGTACAGACTCGATGGGCTGAATGGCCTCCTTCTGCACTGTGGGGATTCTATTACCATTCCCTGCAATGGGCAGCTTGTTTATGATCAGGTAATAGACTTAATGCCTCTGTTATTTGGCCCTGAGAGGAGAGCACATGATTGGCTGCTCAGCAACTGCACCTTCGGCTGGATGACTCATGACACTCCGTGGATCTTCAGAATTGAAGATCAGCCATGTTCCATTATATTGAGAGAGAAATCGGCCCCAACCATTCCACACTCAATCTAATTTCCATCACAAAGATTTATTTTCTGGAGCTGTGCTTCACCAACTTAGAATTTCAGCTTCATTTAAAGTATATCCTCCACAATCACCAAGCAGGGGATGATATCTCATGGGCAATTTTGTGATCAGGAAAGCGGAAAGAAGACAAAAGAAATGGGGAGCTAGGCAATGAAGAAGTTCAGAGACAAAACGCATCACCAACAACTGTATTATCATTGAATCGCTACAGTGCAGAAGGAGGCCATTCGGCCCATCGAGTCTGTATCAACCACAATCCCACCCAGGTTCTATTCCCATAAACCCACATATTTACCCTGCTAATCTCCTGACACTAGGGTTAATTTAGCATGGTCAATCAACCTAACCCACACATCTTTCGACTGTGGGAAGGAACCAGAGCACCCGAAGGAAACCCACGCAGACACGGGGGCAACATGCAAACTCCACACAGACAGTGACCAGAGGCCAGAATTGAACCTGGGTCCCTGGTGCTATGAGGCAGCAGTGCTAACCACTGTGCCAATGTGCCACACTATTATTCGATTACAATCGTTTCATAGCAACTTTCAACAACAACTTGTATTAATATAGCACCGTAATGTAATAAAACAGCCTGAGGTACTTCACTGGCGCATTGTAAAACAAAATATGAATTACACTGACACCTGATTTTTATTTCCAGATTATGCTTGTTTATACCGGCATGGGGCTGGCATGGTGATACCACTGCCTCACAGCGCCGGGGACCCGAGTTCAATTCCAGCCTCGGATGGCTGGCTGTGTGGAGTTTGCACATTCTCCCCGTGTCTGCATGGGATTCTTCTGGGTGCTCTGGTTTCCTCCCACAGTCCAAAGATGTGCAGGTTAGGTGGATTGGCCATGTTAAATTGACCCTTAGTGTCAAGGGGACAAGCAGGGTAAGAATGTATGGGGTTAAGGGATAGGGCCTGGGTGGGAATGTTGTTAGTGCAGACTCGATGGGTCAAATGGCCTCCTTCTGCGCTGAAGGGATTCTATGATTTTATGATATAAGTTCAAATGTTCAAACTACCATTTATGCTGAAATTCTCTGACTATTTGTGCTGAGTAATGTTGCAACTCTGCTTGCAAATAATACTGAAAGTTTCATCATGATCCTTCCACCTCCTTCTTTGTGTTTGTTCCTCATCTCCAATACTTGTACAACTAATCATTTTTAATATTTTCTTTCAGGGAATGTGAGCGACGCTGGAAAGGGCAGCATATGTTGCCTATCCCTACTTGCCCTTGATAAGGTGGTGAGCCATTCCCAGAACACTGCAGTTCATGTGGTGTAGGACACATCTACAGGACTTTGGTCCAGTGACAGCGAAGGAAAGGTGGTACAATCCCAAGGCAGGACTGTTTGTGGCTTGCGACTGCTGCCCTTGTGGTTAACACTGCTGTCTCACAGTGCCAGGGACCCAGGTCCAATTCCCAGCTTGGGTCACTGTCTGTGCAGAGTTTGCACATTCTCTTCGTGTCTGCGTGTGTTTCCTCTGGATGCTCCGGTTTCCTCCCACTGTCCAAAAGACGTGTTGGTTAGATGCATTGTCCATGCTAAATTCTCCTTCAGTATACCTGAACAGGCGCCGGAGTGTTGCGACTAGGGAACTTTCACAGTGACTTCATTGCAGCGTTAATGTAAGCCTACTTGTGACAATAATAAATAAACTTTAAACTTCAAATGGTAGATGAGTTTGGAAAGTGTTGTCAAAGGATCCTTGGTGGCTTGCTACAATGTATGTTGTGGACACTGTAGCCACTATACAGCAGTGGTGAAGGGAGTAAATGTTTAAGGTGGTGGATGGAGAGCCCATCAAGCAGTTGTTTTGTCCTGGATGATGTCGAGCTTTTTTGGTGTTTTTGGAGCTGCAGTCATCTAGACAACTGGAAAATTTCCACCATGCTCTCACTTTTGCCCTACAAATAGTGGAGAGGTTGACAAGTGACAAGTAACACAAGCAGAAGACAATAACTATCTCCAACAAGAGTGAATCTAGCCATCATCCCTTGACATTCAATACACCATTGGCGAATATCCCACTATCAATATCCGGGGGATTACGTTTGATCAGAAACTGAACTGGACTAACCAGATAAACACTGTGGCTACAAGAGCAGGTCAGAGGCTAGGAACCTGGCAGCAAGTAACTCACCTCCTAACTCACTGTGCACCATCTACAAGGCACAAGTGGGGGGTGAGGGGGAGGAGGAGGGGGGCACGGTGGCACAGTGGTTAGCATTGCTAGGGCGAAGGACACGGTTCAATTGCGGCCTCGGGTCACTCACTGTCTGTGTGGAGTTTGCACATTCTCCTTGTGTCTGTGCGGATTAGGTTGATTGGCCATGCTAAATTGACCCCAGTGTCAGGGGATTAGCAGGGTAAATAGATGGGGTTACAGGAATAAGGCCAGGGTGAGCTTCTGGTCAGTGCAGACTCAATGGGCCGAACGGGCTCCTTCTGCACTGTAGGAATTCTATGATGCTATGATTTTAAGTCAGGGATGTGATGGAATACACTCGATTTGCCTGGATGAATGCAGCTCAAACAACATGCAAGAGGTTTGACACTGTCCAGGACAACCCACTTGATTGGCACCACATCCACAAACATTCACGCCAACCACCACTAACAAACAGTGGCAGCAGTGCATACTATCTACAAGCTGCATTGCAGTAACTCACTAAGGCTCCTTCGGCAGCACCTTTCAAATCAAGACTACTACCACCTAGAAGGACAAGAACACAAAACATATGGAAACACCACCGCCTGTAAGTTCCCCTCCACTTCACTCACCATCCTGACTTGGAAATATAATGCTGTTCCTTCTCTGTCACTGGGTCAAAATCATGGAACTCCCTCTCTAACTGCACTGTGGGTGTACGTGCACCATGGACTGCAGTGGCTGAGGAAGCCACGACTACCTTCTCAAGGGCAATTAGGGATGGGCAATAAAATACTGCCCTAGCCAGTGATGCCAACATCCCTTCAATTAATTTTTTAAAAGGAATTGAGTTGCTCATCGCAGAATTCTGAGGGCGGGATTTTCCAGCTGAACTCGCTCCAAGTCCAGAAAATCCTGCCCAAGGTCGACGGGCCTTTGCAAGGTCGGCCGGACGGGAAAATTCTATCCTCAGCCTCTTAAAGTGTTCAAGGAAAATGAAACGCAATGTCTTGGTGGTGAGACAAGCAATATTATATAGATATCGGCAGCACCAGAAGATCCCATTGGCAGCCAATGGTGAGTCACTTCTACCACTGGAAAACATGCCGTGGGAGCGTTGGACAATCCCAGCCAATGTTTTTATTGCCTGCACTTCTCTCCCTGCAGTAATGTCTATGACAGGCATCATCTACCTTAATAACAAATACATCCATTTTTTACTTTTAGTCAAAAATGCAATAATCTATGAGCTGCTGTGCTTGAATTCAAATGGCAATAATCAAAAATAAGACAGAGATGCATTTCAACAACATTTTGAAAGTTTTGCAAAAATATATCAATTGAATGATAATTTCTCACAAGTACAATGTTTGTAATAGTTTAAAAAAAAACATGCCATTTAATTGTCATCAAAATGGGATTGATCAATCAATATTGGGAGCATTACGAATCCTGAATGAGCCGCACGTGGCTCCGGATCTCTGATTGCCAGCACCTCATGCAGAAGGTTAATCTTCAATTTTTCCCTCCCTCCCTTCCCCCTCCCTCCCCTCCCCCTCCGTCCCTCCCCTCCCTCCTCCCTCCCGTCTCCTCTCCCTCCCTCCGTCCCTCCCCCTCCCTCCTCCCTCCCGTCTCCCCTCCCTCCCTCCCCTCCCTCCTCCCTCCCGTCTCCTCTCCCTCCCTCCCTCCCCCTCCCTCCTCTCTCCCGTCTCCCCTCCCTCCCTCCCTCCCCTTCTCCCCTCCCTCCCTCCCTCCCCTCCTCCCTGCCTCTCTCCCTCTTCCCTCCCCTCCCTCCCTTCCTCCCCCTCACTCCCTCCCCTCCCTCCCCTCCCTCCTCCCTCCCATCTCCCCTCCCTCCCTCCATCCCTCCCTCCTCCCCCCTACCTCTCTCCCCTTTCCCTCCCCTCCCTCCCTCCCTCCGAGAGCAGTTGGCAACATTAAGGCATCTCCATTCATCCTTGTTTAAGGTCATACCACCACATGGTGGCACAGTGGTTAGCATTGCTGCCTCACTGCGTCAGGGACCCGGGTTCGATTTCCGGCTTGAGTCACTGTCTGTGCGGAGTCTGCACGTTCACCCCGTGTCTGCGTGGGTTTCCTCCTGTTTGCACCCACAATCCTAAAGCTGTCCTGGGTCAGATGCAGTGGCCATGCTAGAAGTTCCCTCTGTGTACCTGAACAGGCGCTGTAGTGTGGCAACTTGGGGATTTTTCACAGTAACTTAATTGCAGTGTTAATGCAAACCTACTTGTGACACTAACAAACTTTTAAACTAGCAAAAAGCAGGTGAATGCCAAATGGAATTGCATTAAAATTATATGCATATATGAAGATATGATGCTAAGAAGTAAAGCTAAGTGGGATGACAGAAAGCCACAGGAAACAGGGCCTGCAGTGACAGGCCTAGTTATGGACTGACATGAGCACAGCTTGCAGTTTATGCAACCTTGTCCATTTCTTCAAAAAAAAAGTCCAATTTTAGAATTTATTATGAATTCTAATACCTTTAAGTAGTGTGAGGACTGGCAACATACTGTTCAAAGATCTGCTCAATGAACTGAATTACAATTGCTGCAGGGATAATGAGGGCTAGGGGTTATTGACCAATTAATGAAGAATCCACTGTACATTACTTTTGAGATTCGAGCTTTGAATGCCAAGTTTTGCTTAAGTTAATTACAATCAGGCAACACAAACACTTGCAAACAGCACAGAGTATTTGAACACTTTTAACATTACAAGTGGAATTTAAGTTCACTTTTAACATACGTGAATCGCACAAATCATGATTATAAATAATCATTTGATAGCAAAGAACAAGAGTATTTCCGAAAAACAACACATGTTGTCAAAATTTTTCATCTTGCACTCATCAGGATAATTCACAGTAATACCAAATGTAAAGACAACAATTAATACTTCCCGAGAAGAGAGTTCTGATTGGTTGGGAAGTGAACTCTGACTGGTGGAGGCGTTAACTTATGATTGACTGTTAACTGCCAAGCTTTGTCTAAATTCTAACCAGGCAGGTTGACTCAGGCAAGGGATTGCCCTGGCGAATAAAAAAAAAGAATGGTTGCCCCCTATTTAGTTGAAACAGGAGCGATTTGGGTACATGTTCTTTTCATTTGCAAAGACCAGCGCCCAATGTGTGAAAATGTGTAGTTTCTGGCAGATGTAAGTGAACCACACTCGAACCAGAGTGATAATCTTGAATTGATTGTCAGCAAAATTCATAGCACATTAGGGGTTATTTAGCAAGTGCAGGCCATTCATGGTATCACTTCTAATGTTGTATACTGTGATTTGAGTTTTGTACGCCAGTTGAGTATGGTCTGTACTTTGTCTGTGGTGGACAGCTGAAGGAACATGCTGTTTGCTATGATCCACCAGTTATTGGGGACATACAGCCTCCATACCTGGCATCACGTTGGCACTGAAATTCTTATACCACATTACTCATTGGTGTGACAGTACTTTTGGCTTGATGGCACGTGCCATCCTGTTAGTGATGAATACCACTTGTGTTACTATTACATAGTAGCAGTGTGAAATGGCTAGTTTCATTCATTGCTCAAAATTTTGATGTGGAGATGCTAGCCGGTGTTGGACTGGGGTGAACATGATGAGAGGTCACAGTTATAGTCCAATGGGTTTATTTGAATTCACAAGCTTTTGGAGAGCTGCTCTTTTGTCTGTGAAGTCTCAAAAATTTGAGACACTTTGCCCTTCCACGATAGTCTGAGGTAGACTGGGCACTTTTCAGGACTGTGAGTCGTGGCCTTAAGCCTGTTCATGTGTTTGCACGATACACAGTGAGCAATGATCTGATGAGGGTGGCCACTATCTCACAGGATAGCTTTGATGCACCTTATTTCAGTATCAAGCTTGCATAGTGAGCAAATGACTTGAGTCCTCCTTATGGGTTTGCAGATAGGGCTGACATTATACCGCATGGAACTGTAGAAATCCCAATGTGTATATTAACTAGTGAGTGTAGACTTGCAGTAATAGAAAACTCGTTGGTGGATTTTTCAACCAGTATGCCAGGAAATTTGAGCTCATTTGACTGTTCCATTTCAAAGGTAAATTTGTGCACAGGATGGAGCCCAATAAGGTGTAAGGAAATTCTTACATTCCACTACGGATTCAAATGTAGCAAATGTATCATCTACATATCAGCAACATGCAAGGGGCAGGAGGCTGGGTGTCATTCTATCAAGGAAGCCTTTCTGATGGAACCCATCAAATACTTTGTGAGAGATGGGTTTAAAAGGGATCCCATGGCAACACCATATATTCAGGCACACATGGTTTCATTAGAACCGAACTCAGCTGCACGAGTTGTTGAGTTCACAAATTCAATTAAGCTGATTCGCATCGATGGTGGTGGGTCTAGATCTCCAGGATATAATGCTGCAGTGCAAATGCTGTGGGCTTCCTTGAGCTGAATATTGGTGAATAGGCTAGCAATGTCAAATGAGCGCATGGGTATCCCATTACTATTGATGTGCAAGTCCTGTATGGTCTTCACAGATGTGAAGGAATCCTTCACCATGTATGTAGAAAACCTGCTCAAAACTGATTGTAGCAACTTGTCCACACATTCGGCCAAATCATGCTGTGCAGAACCGGTCAAAAATAAGACAAAAAAGATATAGTTGCCATCGTCCCACATGACCATTTGCTGCTATAGAAAGCATTCTTTCCGGTTGCATCACAACTTGGGATGGCTCCTGCTCTGTCCAAGACCGCAATAAACTACAAAAGGTCATGAACGAAGCTCAGTCCATTACTCAAACCAGCCTCCCATCCATTGACACTGCCTACACTTCCCACTGACTCGGAAAAGTAGCCAGCATAATCAAGGACCTACGCACTCCGGACATACTCTCTTTCATCTTCTTCCATCGGGAAAAAGATACAAAAGTCTGAGGATGTGTACGAACCGACTAAAGAACAGCTTCTTCCCTGCTGCCATCAGACTTTTGAATTTTTGATTTTGATTTGTTTTGATTTATTATTGTCACATGTATTAGTATACAGTGAAAAGTATTATTTCTTGCGCGCTATACAAACCACACCATTCATAGAGAAGGAAACGAGAGAGTGCAGAATGTAGTGTTGCAGTCATAGTGAAGGTGTAGAGAAAGATCAACTTAATGCAAGGTAGGTCCATTCAGAAGTCTGATGGCAGCAGGGAAGAAGCTGTTCTTGAGTCAGTTGGTACGTGACCTCAGACTTTTGTATCTTTTTCCCAATGGAAGAAGCTGGAAGAGAGAATGTCCGAGGTGCGTGGAGTCCTTAATTATGCTGGCTGATTTGCCAAGGCAGCGGGAAGTGTAGACAGAGTCAGTGGATGGGAGGCTGGTTTGCGTGATGGATTGGGCTACATTCACGACCTTTTGTAGTTTCTTGCAGTCTTGGGCAGAGCAGGAGCCATACCAAGCTGTGATACAACCAGAAAGAATGCTTTCTATGGTGCATCTGTAAATGTTGGTGAGAGTAGTAGCTGACATGCCCAATTTCCTTAGTCTTCTGAGAAAGTAGAGGCATTGGTGGGCTTTCGTAACTATAGTGTCAGCACAGGGGGTCAGGACATGTTGTTGGTGATCTGGACACCTACAAACTGGAAGCTCTTGACCCTTTCTACTTTGTCCCCATTGAGGTAGGGAGGGGCATGTTCTCCTCTACGCTTCCTGAAGTCGATGACAATCTCCTTCATTTTGTTGACATTGAGGGAGAGATTATTTTCATTGCACCAGTTCACCAGATTCTCTATCTCATTTCTGTACTCTGTCTTGTCATTGTTTGAGATCTATCCCACTATGGTGGTGTCATCAGCAAACTTGAAAATCAAATTGGAGGGAAATTTGGCCACACAATTTGGGTGTATAAGGAGCATAGTCGGGGGCTGAGAACATAACCTTGTGGGGCATTGATGTTAAGAATGATCATGGAGGAGGTGCTGTTGCCCATCCTTACTGATTGTGGCCTGTGAGCTAGGAAGTTCAGGATCCAGTCGCAGAGGGAGGAGCTGAGGCCAGGCCACGGAGTTTGGAGATGAGTTTTGTTGGAATAATGGTGTTGAAGGCTGAGCTGGTCAATAAATAGGAGCCTGACATATGTGTCTTTGTTATCTAGGTGTTCCAGGGTTGAATGCAGGGCCAGGGAGATGGCGTCTGCTGTGGACGTGTTGCGGCGGTATGGACTTACGAATGGACTTACCTCGCATTAAATTGATCTTTCTCCACAGCCTAGCTATGAATGTAACACTACATTCTGCACTCTCTCCTTTCCTTCTCTATTAACGATATGCTTTGTCATGCAAAAAACAATACTTTTCACTGTGTACTAATACATGCAACAATAATAAATCAAATAGTTGACTGGTGGTGATTTTAACCTGAGGATCACCACACCTCAGGCGAGGGGCAGGGTTAAGAAGGCGGGGACTTCAGGAATAAACTCAACTGGTACAGGAATTGAACCCATGCTGTTGGCATCACTCTGCATCACAAACCAGCTGTCCAACCAACTGAGCTAAACCAAACCCAATAGCTAAGGCAGGGCATAAAGGGAAATGGTGTGTCTTGGGCAACTCACATATATGTGGAAACAGTGAGCCATGAGGACAAATTGTATCATATATAACCTGGCAGAAAGCACATATACACGCATGGGGAGCAATTTTGAGCCCGCACTCTCCACCTATGGGATCGGCTGCAGGGGGTTAAGATCTGGTGAAACCTGATAATCATGAATCTTGCCGGCGAGATCACGATTTGTGACTCCCTCCCTCCCCCTCCCTCCCCCCCACTATCGATGTAATTAGGTTCAGGCCCATGATGGGTGAGAACCTGATTTATGTTCATTTTAATAAATTTGAATATAATTAAACATTCCCCTGGCCAGATCTTCACCTTCACTAAATTTACGCAGCTGAGACCTGAGACCTCCAAATTCATGTCGACGAAGTTTACAACAAGATCACCCAGACATGAGCCTGATGTGGGAATCCCCCCCAGGGGGCACAAAGGTGAGTATAGCCCAAGGGGAGAGGGACATGGTCAGGCAGTGCCCTGACAATGCACCCTGGCACTACACCGTGGCTGGCACCATGCAGTGCCAGGGCTATACCCTAGTGGGAGCCTCATGGAGGGGAGGGGGTGAGGGGGGGAGGACATGTATGTCTAATGGGGAGGGAGCGATAATTCAATGAAGGGGGAGAAAATGCTGATGATGCTGGTTGGGGGGCAGGAGGGGGGATGCGTAAAGGGAAATGGCAATGATTAATGTTAGGGGAGGGGTGGTGTGAGAGATGCCAGTGTTGATAGGGGTGGGCAGGTAGATACTGGTGTTGGGGGAAGGGGCTGAGACTGCCATGGTGGGATTGGGAGGGAGGTTATTTCTTGGCCTGATCGGGGCGCCCTTTAAATATGGTGCCCCGATATCAGGACACATGGCGGATTCCTACAGTTCCGTGCACTATAAGATTGGCTTATTGGAAAATTCATAAATAGAGTCCAAGCCATCTGCTCGATGTACAAACCTGATTCTGAAATAGGACACATCAAAGCCACCCTGCAAGATAATGACTGCCCTGATCAGAGGGGTAGCAACACGAATGGCATTCACCACTAACAGGATGCTGCTGCCAGGCCAGAAATACATTCTGCCGATCAGACATACAAGTTTTTGAAGTTCACAAGGCATTTTTATTTAACTGGATGATGGCTGTGCCTCTTTCCAGCCCTTCTGCTCACTCAGCCAAAGGAAAACAGTAATTTGCATTGCTCAGTCACAGAACTAAATAAAGCATCGCCCTCCAACTCTAGCTTTAGAACTGCTGAAACAATAACAATTCACCAGATAATTATGTGTGAGGAAGACATATTTATTATTTTATCCCTCGAGAAGCATCTTACAATCTCCCCTTGTAGTTTCCAATTGTTTCTGGAAAGTATGCAGGCTTTGTCTCACTTGTAATGATATATTGTCACTGAATCCGTCTCAGAGGATTCTTCACTCCTTTCTCACTAGTTTATTCCCATCACTTGTTAGGGATTTTGCAGATACTTGGCAAAATCATTTGGGCAACAAATTCAAGAGAGAGCGACCTCCTACTTAGTAAAATACTGTTTTCTTGTTTTATGCACTTCAATGTTTCATTCCGAATATCTCAATTGTTGCTCAGTGATGCCTTATATGGATAAAGAAACTCACTTCCTGCCTGAGGTGCCCAAGTGTGTGTTTTTATGTGAGCTCAAGTTGAGTTGAGTTGGCTATCTTGAACATCTCATCGCCCTCACACCACCAATACCGGGAATGGTTGTCTTATGTGAAAAGGTTGGGTTTGTATCTACTGCAATTTAGAAGAGTGAGTGGTTACTGGATCGAAACCTTTAAGATCCTGAGGGATCTTGACAGGGTGGATGTGCAGAGAATGTTTGCTCTGGTGCGAGAATCTAGAGGGTCACTGTTTAAAAAGAATCACTTAAGATTTCCTTCTCTCAGAGGGTGGTGACTCTCTGGAACTCTCTTCCTCAAAGGGCAGTGGAAGCAGAGGGCGGGATTTTCCGGCTGCGCTCGCCCCAAAGCTGGAAAATCCTGCCCGAGGTCAACGAACCTTTACATTGTCTAACCCCACCCCACCCCACCCCAGCCCTCCCCACATTCCCCCCCGCCCGCTACGATTCCCATGGCAGGCAGGACAAGAAAATTCCACCCTGAATGTTTGATGTTTTTAAGGTAGAGCTAGGCAGAATCTTGATTGACAAGAGGGTGAAAGGTGATCAGGGGAAGGCGGGAATGTAGAGTTGCGTTTACAATCAGATCAGCCACGATCTTATTGAATGGTAGAGCAGGCACGAGCGGCTGAGTGGCGACTCCTGCTTCTAATTCATGTGCTTGTATGAATCTTGCAACCTTGTCAGGGCTGCCGTCAAGTGTAAAATTTCAGTCACACCCAAAAAATCACCACCTTTGTTTTTCTGACTTAGTTCATCTAATATCAATAACAGAAAGGAAAAGTCTAATTTTACTGTACAACTGAGTGAGTGTTGTAGCTGGCACAGAATAAAGAGATTACTGCTATCTTTGTTTTTCTGATCATGTGTTGTTAGCTGCCAATGAATGTTTCCTTTTAAACATTCAGACCTCTTCCCTCCTCTCCTGGGGGCCGTGACTTATGCTGGCACATAACTTCATTGCACACAAACCACACTCCAATTAGTGCCTAATAATTGTAACAACAAGATCATTGAAGAATGGGCAGCATCGTAAGCAAAGCTAATCCACTTTCCCCTAACCAATTATCATTCACCCATACTTACCAGTAGGAGTAACTGGGCAGCCTGAGGAGTGGAAACCTTGGCAGATCCATGCCTTCCCTTGCCACTATCCAAGCTGAGACTGGCTGTGGAACAGAAATGGGGCTTCACTGGACTGCCAGCCTTAGCGCCACTCTGGGACATGAATATACCAATGGAACGTTCGGGATATACCCATGGTGAATGTTTTCATTCCCAAAGGACATCCTACTTGTCACCGGTTGTGATTACCACTCTGGGAAACACCACATAAACCAAGGCAAAAAGAAACATCTGGCCAGTGATCTTTCGTTGTATTGCATGTTGTCAATTATTAAAGCAAATAGTGCAACAGCTGGCTCAGAATGTTGACAGTCATAATAGATACAGAAGCTCAGAAGATGTCTGGGACCAATTTGGATTTGTAACACTGTGGCAGCCAGCTCTTTCTTTATACTTGCCACGCTCAATGACAAGCTTTTCGAGAAAGCAACTTTTGGATTCAGCCTGGGATACCAGGCAATTCGGTATTTGCCCAAGGTTTAGACCACAATAGGTATGCTCAGTGAACACATAGCCATAAAGCTGTCAGCCTTCTAAACAGTGTCCATCTTCAGTTCGAAATTCAGGGTAATATATTCATAATTTAACTGGCATTATTCTAAATGAAAATTACTGATGCATGCAATTCCTCATCATGCCAATCACACCTCGTATTAGGATCTCATAATAGATAGCAAGGAAATGAGAATGAAGAAAAAACACCCATTACATCAAAAACTGGAAATTTGTTTTCACAAGAACACGATAGTTTTTCATGTACAGTATGTTCTGCATTCATTTTCTGAATATATTTGGTGATAATAAGCATATGTTGCATTTTCTTTTCTAAAATTCAAATATGTCGCTTTACTTAACTCATTCCCATCGCCAAATAAAACAATATTCCATCAAATGGGTCTCCATGACTCTCCCTGGCAACTGGCTGAGTCTGCACCAGGCAATTTTGTGAACTTGCTTTATTTGACCTCAAGTGAGCTTTCAACCATATAGTTGCACTAAGGCAGCCTATCTCCACCTCCATAACATTCCCCAACCCCAACTCTGCCTCAGTTGCTACAGATACATGCTTTATAACCTCCATTCCAATGCAGTCCTACATTCTACCCTGCGTCATCTTGACATCACCCAAAACTCTCCCATTTGCCCATCACCCCTGTGCGTATGGAACATCGTCGGGCGCAATCCTACCGGCCGCTCACGCCACACTCCTGCCACAGTGAGGTCGGAGAATTTGGCAGCAAGCCAAATCTCAGTTCACTGCAGCGGGATGGGAAAATCCCATCCACGTGAATGATGATAACATCCCAGCCATTCCTCCAACTATTTGAGGATTAGGTTGATTGGCCATGATAAATTGCCCTTTAATATCAGGGGGATTAGGAGGGGAAATATGTCGGGTTATGGGATAGGACAGGACCTGACTGGGATTGTTGTTGGTGCAGGCTTAATGGGCCAAATGGCCTCCTTCTGCACTGTAGATTCTATGATTGTCTTCTGGTTAAGCAATACATTGATTTTAAAGTTCTCATTCTTGTTTCAAGTCTCTTTGTGACTTTACCCCTCCGTATCTCTGCATTTCTTTTTTTCATCTGGTCCTCCACACTTCAGTTGGAAAATGGGCTTGCAAAATCTCACTAACTGTCCTGGCTGGAGACAATTCACACCTCTTTAACCTGTGCTTAACACTCTCTTCACTCACATTGTCTGTACATTTAAGACTTGATTACCTGTAAAGACTCGCTTCCAACGATTATCTTGTAAATTGAGTTTGTGCCTCTATATGCCCTGTTTGTGAACACAGCTCCCACTGAAGGAGCAGTGCTCCGAAAGCTTGTGGCTTGTGCTACCAAATAAACCTGTTGGACTTTAACCTGCTGTTGTGAGATTCTTACTGTCCTCCACACTTCTTCAGGCAAAAACCTCACAGGGTTACCCGGTTTCTTTGGGCAGCAGCATGGCCTGGATGTTGGGTAGGACACCGCCCAGGGCAATGATGACCCCTCCTCCCAACAGTTTGTTGAGCTCCTCATCATTGTGGATGGTGGGGGGGATGATGTGGGTCTTCGTGTTGTCCCGGGCCGTGTTGCCAGCCTGCTCGAGGATCCTGGTGGTCCAGGTACTCCAGCACACCAGCCTGGTAGACTGAGGCCCTGGCAACCTACCCGCTCAGCATAGTGACCCCTGCACAGCAGCCAGCGGATGCAGCCCCCGGGGAACTGGAAACCGGCTCTGAAGGAACGGGTCTTTGATCTTGGTGCGCCCTTTGCCTCCGGTTTTACCGCATCCCGACATATTGCTGCTCCGATCCAAAACCATTGCCTATCTTCAATCTTTAGGGATGGCCCAGTGGTATTATCGCTAGACTATTAATCCAGAAACTCAGCTAATATTCTGGGGACCCGGATTCGAATCCCACCATGGCAGATGGTGGAATTTGAATTCAATAAAAAAAATCTAGAATTAAGAATCTACTGATGACCATGAAACTATTGTTCATTGCCAGAAAAAGCCCGTCTGTTTCACTAGAATCATAGAAACCCTACAGTGCAGAAAGAGGCCATTTGGCCCATCCAGTCTGCACCGACCACAATCCCAGCCAAGCCCTTACCCCATATCCCTACATATTTACCTGCTAATCTTCTAACCTACACATCTCAGGACACTAAGGGCAATTTTAGCATGGCCAATTAACCTAAGCCGCACATCTTTGGACTGTGGGAAGAAACCCACGCAGACACGAGGAGAATTTGCCAACTCCACACAGACAGTGACCCAAGCTGGGAATTGAACCCAGGTCCCTGGAGCTGCAAAGCAGCAGTGCTAACCACTGTGCTACCGTGCCACCCCATTTAATATTGAATATCATTTAGGAAAGGAAATCTGCCATCCTTATCTGGTCTGGCCTACATGTGACTCCAGAGCCACAGCATTGTGGTTGACTCTCAACTGCCCCTTCAAGGGCATCTAGGGAAGGGCAATAAATGCTGGCCAGCCAGCGACGCCCATGTCCCATAAATGAATGAAAAAAAACCTACTTCAGTCCCACAACACTCACTGTTTGCTTGAGAAACCCTGATTTTAATTGTTCTCCCATTGGTGGTCATGCTTTCAGTTGCCTGGGCCATATATTCTGGAATACCCTCCCTGAATAAATCCTCTCTGCCTCTCTTTCCTCCATTAAGATGCTCGCTAAAACTAAGTCGGTGTTTGGCTATTTGTCCAATTGTCTCCTTCAATGGTGCAGTGACTTTTTAAAATTTAAAATGCTTTGTGAATTGCCGTGGGATATTTTAATACAGAAAAAGCACTTGAAAATACAAGGTGTTGTTATTATTTATATTGTAGTAGTCACAAAGCTCCCACACTGATTGATATGAATGACTGATATGAATGTGCCTCTGTACACATAGTCAAAATGAAAACCAAGATTTTAAGGTTTTCACTTCAGCTTTGCTATATTTTACTCTTAACTTGAACAAATTGTCATTTCGTCTTCCTTGTCTTTACTGTTTGTCATCCCAGTCTAACAAATGAACAGTTTCACAAGGTCACTTGCAAACCTCTTCAAAGCTTGTCAATTATTTACACGTTCTGAGTTTAGCAAACATAAATCCTGTATTTTTGTCCCTATCCAATTTACTCTTTATCTATCTCTGACTGCTAGCTCCTGTTAAAATATCTTAGTCACTCTCCACTCAAGTTGCGATGCTGTGACTCTTGAGCCTGTGTGCTACCTGTTGATAGGCTTTCTGAACACAGACATCTCACCTCTCAGGCCTGATCCCAATCTGCCGCATCTAATGCCCAGCACAGGCAAGTGCTAAAGGGACCATTTGGATGGCACAGTGGTTAGCACTGCTGCCTCACAGCGCCAGGGACCCAGGTTCAATTCCAGCCTTTGCTAACTGGCTCTGTGGAATTTGCACATTCCCCTCGTGTCTGCGTGGGTTTCCTCAGGATGTTCTGATTTCCTCCCACAGTCCAAAGATGTGCAGGTTTAGATGAATTAGCCATGGTGAATTCACAGGGTTACGGCGATAGGACGGGAGGTTGGGCCTGGATAAGATGCTCTTTTAGAGAATTGGTGCAGACTCTGATGGGCTGAATGGCCTTTTTCTCCACTGTAGGGATTCTATGAGCAGATAGCAGCAGAAAAGTCTCTGTCCATGTAGATTGTCTACACCATGTATGTCAGAACATCAGAACTCTTGTATCAGTGTCTATAAAACGAATTTATCTCAATGTGCTTTCTGCATTGTAGGGACTCTGTGGTTCTATGGAACCCTGATAGATTCCCTCCTGCTCTATGAATACTGAGGTCAATTAAATAAATCTTACAGCCTTTCTGATTAACATCAACTAAATAAACAGAGACCAAGGATCAAGCTTGGACATTGACAGTGACTTAATTCTATAGATTCTGCCATGGGGGCCACCTATGCAATAATGTTTTTAGTTTAGTTTAATTTATTCATGTGATGTAGGCATCACGGGCTGGGCCAGCGTTTATTGCCCATCCCTAATTACCCTTGAATTGAGAAACGTGTCAGGTGTTTACTGAAAGCATTTAAGATTCAATCACATTGCTGTGGATCTGGTGTCACATGTAGGCCAGCTAAGGCCAATTCCGTTCCCTAAAGGACATTAGTGAACCAGATGGGTTTGTTTGACAATGACTTCATGGTCATCAGTAGACAATTAATTCAAGTCCTTTATTGGATTCAAATTTCCCATGATGGGATTCAAATCCAAATTCCCAGAGCATTACTGGGGGTTTCTGTATTACTAGTCCAGTGTCCAAACTGTCTTTCCACTATGACAGATTAGAGGGAGAGGGCAGTATGAGAACACAACCAGAAGAAACCAGGATCAAATAATATTTTGTTACATACACAAATAATCTACACAAGACTTTCTCAATTGAATAATGAAACCGAAACCCATAGATAGTATCATAGAATCCTTACAATGCAGCCTGGAACATCTAGATAGCAAATGCACCTATTCCAGACTTCTATTTATTGACTACAGCTCAGCCTTCAATACCATTATTCCTACGAAACTCATCTCCAAACTCAGTGGCCCGGGCTCGGCTTCTCCTTCTGCGACTGGATCCTGAACTTCCTAACCCACAGACCGCAATCAATAAGGATAGACAACAGCACCTCCCCCACGATCATCTTCAACACCGGTATCCCACAAGGCTGTGTTCTCAGCCCCCTACTATACTCCTTATACACCTATGACTGTGCAGCCAAATTCCCCTCCAGCTTGATTTTCAAGTTTGCTGATGACACCACCGTAGTGGGTTGGATCTCAAACAATGATGAGACAGAATACAGGAGATAGAGAATCTGGTGAACTGGCACGACAACAATAATCTCTCCCTCAATGTCAACAAAATCGACTTCACGAAGCATAGTGAAGAAAATGCCCCATATACATCAATGGGGACGAAGTAGAAAGAGTCGAGAGCTTCAAGTTTTTCGGTGTCCAGATCACCAACAACTTGTCCTAGTCCCCCCATGCCAACACTATAGTTAAGAAAGCCCATCAACATCTCGACTTTCTCAGAAGACTAAGGAAATTTGTTATGTCAGCTATGACTCACCAACTTTTACAGATGCACCATAGAAAGCATTCTTTCTGGTTGTACCACTGCTTGGTATGGCTCCCGCTCTGCCCAAGACTGCAAGAAACTACAAAAGATCATTAATGTAGCCCAATCTATCACGCAAACTAGCCTCCCATCCATTGACTGTATCTACACTTCCTGCTGCCTCAGAAAAGCAGCCAGCATAATCAAGGACCCCATGCACCCAGGACATTCTCTCTTTCACCTTCTTCCATTGGGAAAAAAATAGAAAAGTCTGAGGTCACATACCAACTGACTCAAGAATAGTTTCTTCCCTACTGCCATCAGACTTTTGAATGGCCCTTCCTCGCACTAAGTTGATCTTTCTGTACACCCTAGCTATGACTGTAACACTACATTCTGCACTCTCTCCTTTCCTCCTCTATGAATGGTTTGCCTTGTCTTTTTAGCGTGTAAGAAACAATATTTTTCACTGTTTACTCATACATATGACAACAATAAATCAAATCAAAAATCAGAAAGAGACCATTCGGCCCATCAAGTCTGCACCGACTCTCTGAAAGAGCATTCCCCTCTGCCCTATCCTTGTAACCCGTACATTTACCATGGCTAATCCACCTAACCTGCACATCATTGGACACTAATGAACAATTTAGCATGGCCAATCCACCTCACTTACACAAATTTGGACACTAAAGAGCAATTTTCCATGGCCAATCTACTTAACCTGTACATCTTTGGAATATGGGAGCAAATATGAGCACCCAGAGGAAACCCACGCAGACACGAGGAGAACGCGCAAACTCCACGAAGGCAGTCACCCAAGGCCGGAATCAAACCCGGGTCCCTGGTGTTGTAAGGCAGCAGTGCTAACCACTGTGCCACCGTGCTGCACATGTTAAACTTTATGAAGGAATTTTAATGTCATCATATAACATTATTTTTACCTTTCAGATTAATTCAGTAAACGGGCTCAATTTTCTGTATTCTTGTACCAATACTCACACCATGCACTCTCTCTTTACACATGTTCCAACTCATTTGTTTTAAAGGGATTATTGTTCAAATGACATACAGAGAAATTCAGCACAGTGTTTGATGTCTATGTGTGGGAACAACAATACACAGAAAATACACCCCTGAGAGTTTAAGGCCCATTTAAATAATGGCTTTTAAATCTTCAATGTGTACAAACTATAGTTATGATGAATGTAATAGAAATTGTAATGAACTGTTAAGTAGGTATACCACAAATACTGCAACACATGCACGCATCAGGAGGGAGTTAAACTACACATGTTTGGGAAACGAGTGTATCTTCTATCACATTGCTGCGGTGATTAACTGCGCTGGTTAAAGCTGTTGCAGCTGCTGTAAGTTAATTGTTTGGGTATCTGTAATTTAATTCCACAGATACCAAACTATCGCTTCTTGGATCTTATCTTACTTGTGTTTTCAATCATTTTATTCCCATTGTATTCTCATACAGCTTCTAGCCATACATTCCAATATATATTTCTAATAAAGACTTGTTTCTACGCAGAGATGTGTAGATTATGTTGGCAGCTCCCAATACTGTGGAATACATTTTGTAAGCTGCTAGGACACCTGTCCATGCAGTATATGGATAGTAAGTTTTTCTTTCATATTTGTAGGAACTTGCTTTAAGTTTTTTGATAAAAAATTACTTTACTTCTTGATAAAAAGAGGAAAGACGTCCATTTATATGGCACAAATCCTAGAATCAGAGAGAATCCCTACAGTACAGACGGAGGCCGTTCTGCCCATCGAGTCTGCACTGATTCTCCTACACAGCATCTTACCCAGACCCTATCTACGTAATTCCACATATTTACCCCACTGATTCCCTAAACCTACACATCTTGGGACACTAAGGGGCAATTTAGCATGGCCAATCCAGCTAACCTGCACACCTTTGGACTGTGGGAGGAGACCGGAGCACCTGGAGAAAACCCACTCAGACATGGGGAGAATGCGCAAACTCTGCACAGACAGTCACCCAAGGCCAGAATTGAACCCGGGTCCCTGGCGCTGTGAGGCAGCAGCGCTAACCACAGTGCCACCATGCTGCCCATGATCTCAGGATATCCAAAGCTCATTACAGAAAGAGGTTTTTGTAGTGCGGCCAATGTGGAAGCCATTTGTGCACAGCAAGCTCCCACAAACAGCAATGATGACCAGGTCACCTGTTTTTAGTGAATATTGATAAATATTGGCCATTACACTATTGGTGACTTGCTGCTATTCTCTAAGATGATGCCATGAGATCTATAGACCAGAATTTTCAAAGGGCAGTGGGGTCTCGGGATCCAGAGTGGGTGGGCTTTGAAAATGTTGGTCCCAGAGTTCATACTGCGATCCCGGCACCTTAAGAAGCTTGTTAAGGGGACTGTCGGAACAGAACACAATTTTCAAACTCTTTTTTCACCAAGCTTGGCCAGTCTTATGGACATCAGTGCAGAACTGTTGTGGCACCGAAATAAATCTCTCTGCAGTTGCCTTGGAAACAAATCTTTGGGCCAATGATCACCAGCATGATGACTGGTTTGTACCTTCTCATTGCCAGACTGTGCCCACCATCTTGGAAAAGCCTTTTTAGCTTTCCTAGAAGCTGGCTGCTCTAGTCAACAATTCAGCAGCCCCCAACATTATTGCCATCTTCCTTTGCCACTGGTATGGCATGGTGGCACAATGGTTAGCACTGTTGCCTCACAGCTCCAGAGACCTGGGTTCAATTCCCAGCTTGGGTAACTGCCTGTGTGGAGTTTGCACGTTCTCCCCGTGTCTGCGTGGGTTTCCTCCGGGTACTCCGGTTTCCTCCCACAGTCCAAAGATGTGCAGGTTATTGGCCATGCTAAATTGCCCCTTAGTGTCCCGGGATGTGTAGGTTAGAGGGATTACCAGGGTAAATATGTGGGATTATGGGGATAGGGCCCAGATGGGATTGTTGTCGGTGCAGACTCGATGGACTGAATGGCCTCCTTCTGCACTGTAGGGTTTCTATGATTCCATGGTGCCAAGCAGACAACCTCTGCTTCTTGGAGGCGCTCAGATTCTTAAATTGAGCTTGCCTTGTAGCCAATTAAGACATTTATATTGATAAATTTTACTGTGAGTGTGACATGACTTGGATGCGGGATTGGAACCTGGAAAATATTGAATGTTGGGTTCCCTGTTCTACATCAAAAATCTGGTCTTTAATGTCCACCTGAGATTGCAGCTTAACAGCCAATGGAAAACAGAGACAAATAAAAAAAAACAATGCTAAGCATCTAAAACGATTATGATAACAACGCAAAAACAACATTTCAATTCACTTTTTCTAACCCAGGAGAGTAAATGTTTTACTTTATTTTAATAAAAACATGAACAACAATATTACCTTTTAATTTTCACTTGATCTCTTTGGCCATTCTTGGTCTTCCCTCCTTTCTGAAGTACAATTTAACTCAGATTGTAGAATCATATAATTCCTGCAGTGCAGAAGGAGGCCACAATCCCACCCAGGTCCTATTCTCATAATCCCACAAAATTATTCTGCTCATCCCCTGAAACTGGAGTCAATTTAACATGGTTAATCCACCTAACCCACATACCTTTTTGGGAGGAAACCCACAGTGTCCCAAGGCTGGAATTGAACCGGGGTCCCTGGCGTTGTGAGGCAGCAGTGCTAACCACTGAGCCACCGTGCCCCCTTGTGTTGAATACTTGTCAAGAAATGTGCCACACTGACAGTGATGGTTGCTGGATAATTCAAATCCAAAAGACCATCAATATTGAACCAGATTTGGGCTTAACTTGTATTTAAATTTATGCAGTTCGATCAGGCATTTGGAGATGATGAGTAATAGTCAGAATGTGGGATAATGGTCCATTCATTAACCCCATGGTACTCATGCCAATTGCAGCACCTCAAGTGCTGGCCCAGCCTTGATGACAGGCAGTGGTGGAAGGATGCATTTCATATACTCATAGAAATAGAAATAGAATCATAGAAACCCTACAGTGCAGAAGGAGGCCATTCGGCCCATCGAGTCTGCACCGACCACAATCCCACCCAGGCCCTACCCCCACATCCCTCTAACTACACATCTCAGGGACAATTTTTAACCTGGCCAATCAACCTAACCCGCACATCTTTGGACTGTGGGAGGAAACCGGAGCACCCGGAGGAAACCCACGCAGACACGAGGAGAATGTGCAAACTCCACACAGACAGTGACCCGAGCCGGGAATCGAACCCGGGACCCTGGAGCTGTGAAGCAGCAGTGCTAACCACTGTGCTACCGTGCCGCGTAAACAGATGGTAACTGCTGCACAAACCAAATCCCAAAGGGAAACTTGTCAAATGTGTCACAATTATTTTTTTTTATTCTGACAATATGAAGCTAAGTTTACTGAATTCAGGACTCATAAATTCCAGTAACTTTTTTTGGAATTTTAAACATTCAAAAAAAACAGTTAACAACAGAAGAAAATAAAACTTAAGCACACAAGATTAATTTTACACATTCGAAATTAGTCTTGCAAAGCAACTCTCCAAGAAGACTCCTGAATTAGTCAGACTCAAAAGTAAATGCAAGAGTTAGGCAACAATCCCTGTTCGATGTTTAATTCTCGCTCCTCACTTCTACTCTATTGTGGACCTTCAAAAACCTCAGATCCCAGATTTCTTTTACCAGCCCCAAGACTTTATAGCTTAACAGGTTGGTTGATTTATAACTGTATCTCTTCCAGCCCAGAGATGTTGTTAGTAAGTCTTTCCTATGCAGCCAACCCCCAGGTGGTCACAATTGGCCACTCCCAATACACAACTCTCAACATCTCTCCCCAAGTACATTTTTTTCACTTTGATCACTTGATCACATTTTCCTTAGCCCCTCTTTGAAACTTAACTTTCCTAGAGCATAAAATCTATCATGTTCTCCCCATTGCCCCCACTTTGAGATCAAATAAAATTTAATAATCTGGCTGTATTTATGACATTTTCTAAGTTGTCCCTTTTGAAATTTAACAGCTAAAATTCAAACTTCAATTATGTCCCAATGCAAATTTGTACCCACTGTTCATTTACTTACATAAAACTAACTTCCCATCCTTACCTCATGCCTTTAACAACTACACTTCTTGGATGTTTTAAACCTCATAGGCAATCTGTCTTCAGTTTAATCAAATTATTCCCAGACGCACACACTTGCTTCACAGAATAACACAACAAACCCAAAAATATTATAACACCATCTCCCGTTAAAATACAAAGGCAAAAAATGAATTCTGAGCAGCAGCATATGATGCTCAGGAAATGATAAAAAGGTATGAACTTTAGGGTAGATTCCAAGCAGATTTTAAAGAGTCACTCAGATAGGGGGTGAGAGGTTGGTAGCAGGAGCACAGAAGGACATGATTCCAAAATGTCTTTTGTGGTACCAGTGACTGGGTATAGGGAAGGGAAGATACCATAGGCATGGACTTAGGGCGACCATAGGATTCACGATGGCATATACAGCTGGAGAAAGCCTCAATGGCAGTGTCGAGTGAAGTGGCAGATCGACAAGGAATACTAAAGAGCCCAGGAGGTAAGTTTGGGAAACACTCAAGTTGACATGCTGTGGCAGTAAGAGACACGGACCTACATGCAAACTGGTAGAACCAAGTGAATGTATGTCATTGTATTAACTAAAAAAGACATAGCAAATGATGATCAATTGGTGTCAAATTTATGTCAAATGCCATTAAGAAGTTGAGAAGGACAAAGTCTGTCCTGGTTGATATCACAATTATGTCATGGTGAATTACCACCATGAAAGGAGCAGTCTCAGTGTTCACATTTTAGAATAATGTCTTTACATGTGCCTGCCACCAGCCTCTCATGCCTCTATCTTTAAAAGACTGCCTGGAATTTATCTTAAAGACTGAAGCTTTTTACCTAATCCTGAGCATCACGTGCTGCTGCTCAGAATCTAATGTTTGCCTTCATACGGTAAATAAGTGGACTGGAGTGATTTAAAGAAGAAAATATGGAAGGGATGAATACAGCAAGGTGGTGACTCAAGTTTGAATAAGGATGATTAAAATATATCATTTCGACTGATTGACTTTGAGAGGAAATGATGGTTACAAATGCAGCAGCAGTTAAACATGATGAAAGGGGTAAGACTGAGTTTTCTGAGGAGAAATAACTTATTTTCTCAAGAAGAGTGCAACAGCAGAGGAACAAAGTAGAGGAAAGGAGGCTACAAACACTTTTAGTGACAATCCATCAAGAGAGGTACTTGTGTAGCTAGGAGCTGTGTGGTTGGTGTTTTGACGATGCAAGACATGGCTTTGATCGAGGTGTTTAAAGTTTAAAAGTTTAATTATTGGTGTCACATGTAGGCTTACATTAACACTGCAATGAAGTTACTGTGAAAACCCCCTAGTCACCACACTCCCACACCTGTCCGGGTAAATTGAGGGAGAATTTAGCATGGCCAATGCGCCTAACCAACATGTCTTTTGGACTGTGGGAGGAAACTGGAGCAGCCGGAGGAAACCCATGTTGACACGGGGAGAAGGTTCAAACTTCACACAGTGTGCAGAATGGACCAGTAATATCAGCTCTCTCTCTCTCTGTCCCTGCTATTTTCAATTTGCACAGTGGTTAAATTCCCGGCTTGGGTCACTGTCACCCAAAGGAAACCCACGCAGAGACGGGGAGAACGTGCAGACTCGGCACAGACAATGCCCCAAGCTGGGAATCGAATCCAAGTCCCTGGTGCTGTGAGGCAGCAGTGGGACCCACTGTGGCACCAGTGGTGAACTAGATGAGGACCTGGGGTAATGGGGGACTGGCTACAAAGTGAATCGGGGCTGGATGCATGAAGGGAGCAGGGAGGGGATAGTGAGGGTTGTGGCTGGAGAGGAAGAGGAAGGAGAAGCTTGTTTTCTGAGATGAACAATGCCTGAAGTACCCATGCCCAAAAATGAAGGCCAAGCTGGCAGAGGCATCGCAGAGTTGTGGGAAATTGTTTAATTCTGAGAAATCCTTGCACGATTTTCCTCTATTGTGAAGATGAACCTGAAACAGGATGGTTATTTGCCACTGGAAATTGGGGTGCTATATGTTTGAAGTAATCAAGGCAGTTCCAGGAGTGACCAGTCATGTACCAGGCACGCCGAATCTATTAGCTTTCAAACTTAGATATGTCTCAGGCACGGTGGTACAGTGGTTAGCACTGCTGCCTCACAGCTCCAGGTACACGGATTTGATTCCCAGCTTGGGTCACTGTCTGTGTGGAGTTTGCACATTCTCCCCGTGTTTGTGTGGGTCTCCTCCGGGTGCTCCGGTTTCCTCCCACAGTCCAAAGATGTGCAGGTTAGGTTGATTGGACATGCTAAATTAACCCTTAGTGTCCCAGGATGTGATAGGTTAGAGGGGTTAGCAGGGTAACTAAGCTGGGATAGGGCCTGGGTGGGATTGGTGTTGGTGCAGACTCGATAGGCTGAATGGCCTCCGTCTGCACTGTAGGGATTCTATGATTCTACGTCGAGGTGGGAATCCTCCTAGGGGAAATCACAGGAGTAGAAGAACATGAGGGACTGGATCCAGATCAGGGTGTTGAAGGAACAGCAAGGGAGCTGTTCAGCAGGTCAGTAGTAGCAGAGATGTTCTGGAGACCAGGTGTGCCGTGGGAGAAATGGTGGGGTTAGCCAGGACATTAGGGAGGATATTTGACAATAATTTTGTGGGAGCTGATGTTGCAGATTTAAGGGAAATGTCGATACAGAAGAAATAATGGACCATCAGCGATGACACTTCCAATGGTCCAATGGAACAAGAGTTCAACAAGAGTTGCAAACACCTGAACTGCAAACAGGATTGGGGTTGTAAAGAGGGAGAACTGATATTTCAGCCTAATACAGTTTTATGTGCGTTCCCTTTCTTTTACTGCTTGGCTATTAATTTGTTCAGCATGAGGTGGCATTCCTTAACATCAATTAGGAACTAACAGCTAATGAGTCAGAATGACATATTTTAATCAACCATATCTTTTCTTTGTTCTTTGTTCTATATCCAGGTTACACAATTTCTGGTGCTCCTTAAGGAGATTATTCAACACCAGGTTAAAGTCCAATAGGTTTATTTGGAATCACGAGCTTTCGGAGCGCTGCTCCTTCATCAGGTGAGTGATCCACTCACCTGATGAAGGAGCTGTGCTCCGAAAGCTCATGATTTCAAATAAACTTGTTGGACTTTAACCTGGTGTTGTGGGACTTCTTAATGCGCCCACCCCAGTCCAGCGCCGGCATCTCCACATCGAGATTATTTCAGTGTCTGAGCTGTGATGGAATGAGGCCAGAACTTTATCTGATGTATTCAGTTTATTTGAGATACTGATCGGGTGAACATCAATCAGGAATTAACTCACGAAAGCAACAAAATAAGTTAAAAAGAAAATGATTGGAGCGGCACATCCAGGAATTTGAATCTTCTGTATGGTGGCCCAGAACACAACAGCAACAAGAATCATCAAATGCTACACCAAGTACAAAGGCTTCTTCACATTTCCTTTCCTCCCATTTCTTTTGCATTCGAAATGTATCTTCCGAGGTGGAGGAGGACAAGATCATGCTACTTTCATCCCTAGTTAGACAAGCGGCAGCTGACTTGTAAGCTATTGGTACTGGCACACTGGATGCCTGGAAATAGGGAAGGACTGTGTTCTCAATTCTGTTATCATGCCTTGATAAGAAAACTAATCATCAAACATAGAAGAATTCCTTTGGGCATTATTTACAGAGATTCAGAAAATGTGCTGCTTTATTGCAAGTACAGAAGAATATATTAATAGGGCTATTGATTTATGGCAACAAAATAACAGAGTGCAAATAAGATTTTATTAGCAAGCATTATGGCAGCATTAGCAGTATTTTTACATTACAATTATATGGTTATGTCTATATTTATCATGGAAGCTGTAAGTCAGTGGCCTTGATAACGATCCTATTTGTTTAACTACACATTCGATTCTACATCTTATGTTCCATATTTGCATCGGTACAATTACCAAGATCCACAGAACAATTTTCCCAGATGCCAGTGGATTGTGGGCATGTAAAAATACTGGAGACAGAAAGAGAGAAGGTGTGATGTGCTTTGGTAGTTTTGGAAAGATACCATTGAGGGCTGGAAACAGTGGGCAGAGGTTGCACAGTTGCAAACAGAATCATTGTACAAAATGTATGCAGATTGATTTCATCATTACCTTAGCAATGGGGATTCCCCAGCATTGTTCATTGACATTTTCTGCTGATGGTAGGACGGTTAGTGAAACAGCTGATGATATGGAAATCCGGTCAGTGACGAAAAAGTCAAATATCAAGTCCATGGCATGGATAGGGTTGGGGAGTGTAAGGATTATGCTCCGGTAAACAAAATGGAAATTGATTTATATTCCATGAATTACATTATGAAGTGTAATGACTCGTATCGGTAGGCAACTGCAGCATGGCAAGATCCCAGGGCAGAAATTACGAGGGGACATTGGTTTAAGGTAAAAGGGGGAAAGTTTAAAGGAAATATGAGAGGCAAGTTTTTGGCACTGAGGGCAGTAAGTGCCTGCTGCAGTGCATTTTGTAGATAGTACACGTTGCTGCTCCCTTCACTGACGCTCAGTAACAGCAGTGTGTACGATCTACAAGATGCATTGCAGCAATTCACCAAAGATCCTTAGACAGCACCTTTCAAACCCACAACCACTTCCATCCAGAAGGACAAGGGCAGCAGATACATGGGAACACCACCACCTGCACGTTTCCCTCCAAACCACTCACTTGTTAACATATCGCCGTTCCCTCGCAGTCACTGGGTCAAAACCCTGTAATTCCCTCTGTAAGAGGGAGAATCCTAATAGGTTAGTAAGATTTTTAAACCATTAGACATCAACAATGTGGAGATGCCAGCACAGTAAGAAGTCTCACAATACCAGGTTAAAGTCCAACAAGTTTATTTGGAATCACGAGCTTTTGGAGCGCTGCTCCTTCATCAGGTGAGTTACTGGTGTTGTGAAACTTCTTATTAGACATTAAGGCTCTGACAGAACTACCAGCATTAAATTAAATGACTTTTAAAACAGTCTTGTGAGCTAACAGGAAAGCAATTTACATTTATGAGCTGCAGAAAGACATTTAGACAAGTGATTATGAATTTAGAACTCATATGCTGATATTTTGAATGTGTTCATGTATTTTTAAGGTATATTGTTCACTTAGTCAAGAGAAAGTTGCTGTGAAGCAAAATGGTAAAAGACATTAGGGCAAAGCCACTTCCCAGAGAATGTTGAAACCTTGAGAATATGCAAGTTTTATCAGTAAAGTTTCGGATGGAGAGAACATGTAGAACACTTAATCATATTTCATGAATAGGGTTTATTCACTGTCCAGATAAGATGGATGCATGCCCAGACATGAAGTCATGTGTTAATCTGGTTTCGATATGCGTTGTTGTTAGACTGGTGTTGTTAGACTTCTTACTGTGTTGTTAGACTTCTTGTGTTGTTCGACTTCTTACTGTGTTAATCTGGTTTGGCAGTGACCTACAGGGGAACTCATGGGAATGTTCATTTGAGCTTTGGGCTTGTGTCTGAGGGTACTAGGCAACATAGAAAGCGAGGTCAGCCAAGACAGGAGTTAACTTCCGGATTCTATGGACTGATAAAATGCTATTATACCAGAGGGTAAGATGCGATTGGCTAAGGTATATGACAGGTAATATTATTGACTTATGTATATTGAAGATGATTTGAATTAAAGCTAATGAAAGGCGGGGGATTTGATAAGGAAAGTGCATAATTGATCTGTTTTGAACTGTGTGCATCAAATTTCATCACAGAGATCAAGCTGCTCTATCTCAGAGCTGTCCTAACCTTTTGATGGTCTCCTAGCAGCCGTTAGTCTAATAAAGGTACGTCTTTAAACTGTGATACTGGTTTTGTGAGTCTTGCATGATCACCTCGCAAAAACCCCGGTACCGCCCTCCCTAACAGCATTGTGGGTCAACACACAGCACGTGAACTGCAGTGATTCAAGAAGGCAGCTCACCACCACCTCCTCAAGGGCAACTAGGGATGGGCAATAAATGTTGGCCAGCCAGTGACACCCATGTCCCACAAATGAATTTTTTTTTAATGTGCTGCCAAGGGAGGTGGTAGAAGCAAATACAATAGCAATGTTTCAGAAGCAGATACGTGAACAGGCAGGGAATAGAGGGATACAGATTATATAGAGACAAAAGGTCTTTAGTCATCATGTGTCAGCACAGGTTTGGTGGGCTGAAGGGCCTGTTCCGGTGCTGTACGGTACTTTGTTCCTGGTTCTTTTTGGCACAGTTAGTCTGTTTAATGAGTTATTTATTGAGATTGGGTTGTTGGCCAGGCTACCAGGTGAGGTTCCTTATTGTTCTTCAGACATTAAATGCTCCGCACTAAAGTAGTCGCCTAAATTGTGCTTGAGTTGGGTAATTGTGCCTGAGCAGAATTTCTGACCTCAGTTTTACCACTGAGTCAGGGCTGACACGTGTTTCGATACATGGCACAGTGCTGCACTGCTGTCATTGCCCGGGGTCGATTCCTGGTTTGGGTCACTGCCTGTGCAGAGTCTGCACATTCACCCCGTGTCTGCGTGGGTTTCCTCTGGATACTCTGGTTTCCTCCTACAGTCCGAAAGATGTGCTGGCTATGTGCATTAGCCATGCTAAATTCCCCCTCAGTGCACCCAAACAGTCGCCGGAGTGTGGCGACTACGGGATTTTCACAGTAACTTCATTGCAGTGTTAATGTAAGCCTACTTGTGACGCTAATAAATAAACTTTACAAGTAAGAAGGCAAAAAGACAAATTACTCTTATGTATATTGCTATTGATATCCAATAGCATTTTGGAAAAGAAAAGATGAAAATATGACAATCAGCAAATTTAGATTTTTTTCGGAGTTTTTGGAAATGAAGCAAGATGTAGCAATGAGGAGAATACTCAGAAAAGAATTCCATTATTCCGGTCATTATGGGGTTGGAGGTTATGTCACTAGTGGCAAAGGAGGAGAAGGGCACACAGTAGCTGGAGGCACTCAGATTAATCATGCTTCCTGTGCTTGGAAAGGTATTCTTGAAAAATAGGAAGAGTAAAACATCAACTCCCGAGAGAATCTGTGGCTGCATCCTTTCAGAGAACCTGTGATGCCTTTTCATTGTTTACCTCGTTGCCAAAGATGTGAGGCTGGGGGGGTCGAGCTGGGACACAAGGTTAGGGGACGTTTCAGCGAGGGAGTGAGGTTGAGGGAATGGGCAAAGCAGATCCTCCAAGCACAAACTAGAACAGAATGGTTAATTCTCTATTTGTAATCATTGTTTTTCTTCTAGTGAGCTGGCTTATTAATCCGAAGGTCAGGCTCTTGAGTTTTTGTAGCGTGCAGTTAGAAGCAGAAAAGGTATAGGAAGGTAAGAGGTTTTGCTAAGCTGAAAAAAACCTGTGTACTTCAACTAGCGATTCCTTGGTGCCCAGGTTTATTTTGCACTGAAAACGATTCTGTTTGGCTTAAGATATTACAATACCCTTGAGTGGGGCTCATTTGCATTTTCAGTCATATTGTGTTGACCACATCTTGTGCTTTGTGATTACAGCATTCTCTGCTCAATTGCACACAGACATCACTTACTGCAGACTGATTACAACCATTAATTAGCATGCAATTTTGAGATGTTTCCTCAAACGCGATGAATTTCGGTTCACAAACACGCAACAATAATGGGAGTTTTATTTTAACAGGCTTCTATTGTGTGACACGTAATTTTGTGATTATGTTGAGCTCCCCATTCCTGAAGCCTTTAGAAAAATTCTATGAATTCAAATCACTTCAGCCTCGCACTGAGGTACAGCATTGAAAATGCACCACAGATTCTGAGAGGACATAAGAAGCTCGGAAAGACTCCCTCAGGAGTTTATGATTTACTCTTCATCCTTTTTGAAGAACACCTTTTTCTGACACAAGAAAGATTAATTTAAGTACCAAGTGCGGATGATGTGGCAGGTTAAATACACTTATCCAGCTATTTTCATTACTCCCTCTTTGGATAATTTAATTTTATAGGCTTGTTTTGTTTTTATCTTGTCTAGTAAGTATCTATAAATCAACTGCAATTGGTCTAGTTGGGTCCATCATCCATCTTTGTTCTTCCCGATTTCACTAATGGCGTGATCAGTCTTCACACAAATAACGTAAAACTCCCTACCATAAATGGCAGTTGCCTACAACCTGAAGCCGAAAAGAAGAAAAAGTTTTATGTGTGTATCACACTTCAATAATCTCAGGTCACCAAAAAACATTTCACAATCAGGGAATTACTTTTGAAATTCAGTCATTCTTGCAATGTAGCAAACACGGATAGCCAATTTGCTGACAGGAAGGCCCAACAAATAGCAATTTCATCATGACCAGATTATATATATTTTTTGGGATGTTGGTTAAGAGATAAATATTGGACAGGAGAGATCCCCAACTCCTTTTTGAGCAGACTCATGGAGGTATGTCAGGAATGTGATGGAATACTCCCCACTTGCCTGGATGGTTGCAGCTCCAACAACACGCAAGAAGTTTGACACCATCTAGGACAAAGCAGCTGGCTTGATTGGCATCACATTCACAAACATTCACTCCCTCCATCTACAAGATGCACTACAGAAATTCACCAATGATCTTAGACAGCACCTTCCAAACCCAAGGGCAGCAGATACATGGGGACATCACTACCTGCAAGTTTCCCCCCAAGCCATTCACCATTATGACTTGGAAATATATCGCCGTTCCTTCACAATCCTGTCAAAATCCTGGAATTCCCTCCCTAACGGCATTGTGGGTCAACCCATAGCATGTGGACTGCAGCGATTCAAGAAGGCTGCTCACCACCACCTTCTCAAGGGCAACTAGGGATGGGTAATGAATGCTGGCCAGACAGCGACGCCTGTGTCCCACGAATGAATACAAAAACATCCAGCTGAGAGAACAAATCGGGACTTGGTTTGATGTCTCACCTGAAAGATGGTGCTTCCAACTGTTCAGCACTCTCTCACTAATGTTATTGAGAGTCACAAGGTGATAGCAGCACAGAGGGTGGCCACTCAGCCAATGAGACTGTGCTTGCTTTCAGAAAATCAATCCAATCACTCCCATTTTCCTGCTCTCTCCCCATTGTTCTGCAATTGTGTTTCCCTCTTCTACCTATCCAACATCCTTTGGGAATTATTGATCCTTTTATTTCCTCCATTCTCATGAGTCGCAATTCCCAGGTCATCACCGCTTGTTGTGTATAAAAGCAATCTGCCTCGCATACCACCCCTACCCCCCCACATCTTATTATGTATGCTCCTTTGGACTATGGGCGCATAACAAATCACAAGGTAGGCATGGTAACTTGAGCAGTGGGAGCTCTTTATCTGAGGTGTGCACTGATTCACAATCAGGTCTAAGGCTGTCCAACAGAATCCCACACTGGGAGGAGTTAATCAACGCCGGCATCTCCACATCAGGTGTTAATTGCCCAGGGGTCATCTGACTCGCACTCTTAAAGGGGCAGTCCACACCCCAAACCTCAACATTCAATATATATATACGTATATCATGGATCTCTTGCCCAAAGCTTTGAATCCGTGTCATTTAGTGATTGTATCATCAGCATTTCTTTGTCCACCTTATCTAGACTTGTGATCATCCTGTACAGCCCTGTGAGATCCCCCCTCAACCTTCTTGGTTCTAAGGAGAAGGACTCCACCTGCACCATCCTGATCTTACAGCTAAATTCCCTAATCCCTGGAACCATTCTGCACTGGAATGCCAGCCTCGATTATTTGATCAAGTCTTTGGAGTGGGACCTGAACCCACAACTTTCTGACTCAGCGACAGAAGTGTTAATACTCAGGCCAGGGCCGGCACATATTAATTGGCACATTGCGAGACGTGAGTGGCTTGGTTGGCTACTTCAGTATTCATTTAAGGGTCAACCACATTATTGTGGGACTGGAGTCAAATACAGGCCTTAGGCAGAAGGTTTACTTCCCTAAGGGACACTCAGCCATCACATAAGTCTGCATGACAATCCATGGCTACTTGCATTGGTAGGAGTTTGATATTTATATAAAACAGAATTCAAAATCTCAAACTGCAAAGGTACATTTAAACACACTGGGCAAATAATTGGATGGAAGCAAAATACTGCAGATGCTGGAATTTGAAACAAAAACAGAAAATGCTGGAAAATCTCAGCAGGCCTGACAGCATCTGTGGAGAGAGAATAGAGCCAACGTTTCGAGACCTCGGAATGTCAGTAGCATCCTGTAGCATGGGGAAATGAAAGTTTTCAGGGATTGCAGATTTCCCCATGCTACAGGATGCTATTGACAGCATGCATTTGGCATTGCAGACACCACGGGTGTGGTTTTCCTGGCCCCCTGCGCTGCTCGAGGAATGCAGCGGGTCCGGAAAATGTAAGCAGGAGAGCTGTAACAGGATTCACCACCAGCATCCAGCCAATCACAACTTTCCCGCACCAATTTTTATGGTGTAATCAGCTGGGAAACAGCACACGGCTGATTACAATATTTAAATTCAAATTTGAATATCATTAGCGAATATCATGGGACGATATTCTCCAGGCTCGCAAATGATTCACACCCCGATGGGGGAGGTTCCCATCAGTGGGGATAAAAGCTGGTCCCCATCAACGGGGAAAAGGCATGACGTCTCACTGGTAAGGGCAGAGGCCATTGAGGTCTGGGAGGTTGGGGCAGAGGAGGGTGCCCGTTGGGCAATGCCTGGCACCTTGGCACTGATCACCGGGCAGCAGGCAGTGCTAAGGGGTGAGGCCTGATGGGGGTGGGACCTTCTGGTGGACGATCAGTCATGGTGGGGGGACCACTGCGCACTCCACCCAGCAATTGGTAGGGGAGTGAGGGGGGCGTCTGGGTCTGGTCATGAGGGTGGTTGGGCTGCCCAATAGTGAGGGGTGGGCAGTCTGGGCTGGCTATGGTGGGGGGTGATCAGGGCTAGCCATGGTTGGGGGGGCAATCAGGGCTGGTGGGGGTGGGGGGTCAGGGCCAGCGATCATGAGGGGATTGGGGAAGCCACCAGGAGGCCGGCGACCGGGGGCCGGTGCACACTGGGAGATCGGCACATGCGCAGTGGCCCGCTCAGCGTGCTAACACCGGCCTCTTGGCTGGGATTTGGCCCTGCCCGCCCCACTCTCCTACCAGCGTGAATCTCTTGGCGGACTCTGTAATACCGGAAATTCAACTGACTAAGTTCGCCGGAAAAACAGACGGGCAAATCACCTGTTTTCCCGCCCATTGGGCACTTAGTATTTTTGGGGGAAAATTGCCCCCCCACGTGTCAACTATACAGTGTACTGGAACTGAAGGCAGTCTATCCAGCTGATGTGTACTGTAGGCAGTGAATCATGCAGGTCAATGTTCAGTTTCCTGGCAGCAGACAAAATGCCTTCTTTCTGTGATAATCCAGCGTACCAACTGCATTTGGATCACCATGCCAAACCAAAGGGTGGCTACTGGCTGACAAAGATGATGCCATGGTTCATGAGCCCAGGTCTCGACCCATGTGGGCAACATCCATACAATCAAAACAAAGCTTCCACAAGGAATGGGATTGAACAGACCATCACTGTGCTGAGGCACTGACTCTGCTGGGCTGGAGAAATCCTACAGCATTCAACTGAGAGACTGTCAAGTTTTGTGGTGACATGTTACATGCTGCTAAACCTTGTCACCAGCTATCATGTGAGAAGTAGGAGCAAATGGTGCAGTAAGAGGGGGAAGAGGAAGGGGCAGAGGAAGGGAGGCAGCAAAGTAGCGTTCGGGATTAGATCAGAAACTCCTTATGCAGTTTGCTTGGACCCCAACTTTTACATTTGATTTTGGCATTAGGGTGAGCATGAGGTGTTTCACTCCAGGTATGATTCCAATGACCCACTCGGAAGCTTTTATCAAAACAAGCTTTATTTAAGAACAGAGTTAGAATATAACAAAATGAAGTAGCATAACTTTTACCAATTAAAATACTTAAACATGACAATGGGTAATTTTGAATAGCTATCAATCTCTACTGTTACAATTTGGCAGCATCCCATAGACAGAAATCCCTTTTTATGAACCAGTTAACACCAAAAACACATACGCTTACATGAATGCTAGATTTCCAGCTTTTTAACACCCCTGAACAGAGATCCAGACAGACACCTGTCTTCTGTTTCTCATGGAGCAGGCTCTCAGAAAGATATATCCTCAAGCAGTAGAACTTCAGAGAAATAAACCTAGTCTCTGGCAGATATCCAGACTTCAGAGAGGGGAAAAAAGAGAGGCACTGCTCTCTAACAACTCCAAACAGCATCTAAGTTTGAGTTCCCTGTGGAACATTAGCTCCACCCAGTCACTGTCAATCAACCCAACCAAGTCCTCCTCCGCAAAACCCCAGGGGAAATCACCAAACTCAGCAGAAGAGCATTAGTTCAGATCAAAACAAACATTCCAGCAATTAGGAACAAGTATGCCACTACAGCAACAGTACAGGATGCCAGCTATAGACAAAACAGCACCGGCAATTAAAAAAAACAACCAAAAGAGATCCTGCACAAGAAACAAACAAATACATTTGTTAAAGGCACAGTGTATTCATAGTAGACGGCTTCCTTCTGGCCAGTGTTCCAAGTGCAATATCAATAAACAGAGGCCTAATTCCCATTAATCAGTAGTTGCACATCATGCTTTCACTCTGTCACTGACCATCACAATGCAAAATTAAAAACCACCACAAAATAAACATTCCAAATGAAATTATGCTATAAATGGATCAGAATGAAACATCGATTCATTAGAAATCATAGAAACCCTACAGTACAGAAAGAGGCCATTCGGCCCATCGAGTCTACACCGACCACAATCCCACTCAGGCCCTGCCCCCATATCCCTACATATTTTACATAGAACATAGAACAGTACAGCACAGAACAGGCCCTTCGGCCCACGATGTTGTGCCGAGCTTTATCTGAAACCAAGATCAAGCTATCCCACTCCCTATCTTCCTGGTGTGCTCCATGTGCCTATCCAATAACTGCTTAAATGTTCCTAAAGTGTCCGACTCCACTATCACTGCAGGCAGTCCATTCCACACCCCAACCACTCTCTGCGTAAAGAACCTACCTCTGATATCCTTCTCCCACTACGAACCCTATAGTTATGCCCCCTTGTAATAGCTCCATCCACCCGAGGAAATAGTCTTTGAACGTTCACTCTATCTATCCCCTTCATCATTTTATAAACCTCTATTAAGTCTCCCCTCAGCCTACTCCACTCCAGAGAGAACAGCCCTAGCTCCCTCAACCTTTCCTCATAAGACCTACCCTCCAAACCAGGCAGCATCCTGGTAAATCTCCTCTGCACTCTTTCCAGCACTTCCACATCCTTCCTATAGTGAGGTGACCAGAACTGCACACAATACTCCAAATGTGGTCTCACCAAGGTCCTGTACAGTTGCAGCATAACCCCACGGCTCTTAAACTCCAACCCCCTGTTAATAAAAGCTAACACACTATAGGCCTTCTTCACAGCTCTATCCACTTGAGTGGCAACCTTTAGAGATCTGTGGATATGAACCCCAAGATCTCTCTGTCCCTCCACAGTCTTCAGAACCCTACCTTTGACCCTGTAATCCACACTTAAATTAGTCCTACCAAAATGAATCACCTCACATTTATTTTACCTGCGAATCCCTCTAATCTACGCATCCCAGGACACTAAGGGGCAATTTTAGCATGGCCAATCCACCTAACCCGCACATCTTTGGACTGTGGGAGGAAACCGGAGCACCCGGAGGAAACCCACGCAGACACGAGGAGAATGTGCAAACTCCACACAGACAGTGACCCAAGCCAGGAATTGAACCCAGGTCCCTGGAGCTGTGACGCAGCAGTGCTAACCACTGTGCTACCGTGCCACCCTTATTAATATGGCATTAATATGGCATTAATATGGCGTATCCCCTTTATGCTCATTTTCCATGTGTCTTTTCCTGTCCTTATTGTTCCAATGCAGCATTACCCCAGTGGCTGAAGCATGGCTCATGGAAGCTTAATCCTTGGCTTTGACAAAGGATCATCTGGACCCAAAATGTCCGCTCTTTTCTCACCTTACAGATGCTGCCAGATCTGCTGAGATTTTCCAACATTTTCTCTTTTGGTTTCATGATTAATTGAAGGCTGCTGACTTTCAGTGGTCCTGGGGGATGACTTTGAGCTGTATTGGTTGAGAAGGCCTGGCTCAAGGCTGCATCATCTCAGCTTGGGTGGCAGCAGTTTGGGCTGGCTGCCTGACAGGGTCCAACAAGGGCATCAGCAGGACGGCAGTGTTGGGAGGAAGAATGCTGTCCTTCCGGGAGAAACCAGGATGCTTGTCCTCCATGGAGCCAGTGCTGGTCTCCACAGTGATGCTTCAACAATCCTAGTACTTCATTGGAGTGAAGTATACTGGACGGCAGTGATACCCTGCAAGTCTCTTTGGACATTGGCATGCACAGCCAAGTATGCAACTGTGTGAGTTCCAACTGAAACACTAATGCCAGGATGTTACCATTGTTCATGCCATTTCCCATCCCGCTGCAGTGAACGGAGATTTGGCTGGGCACTGATGCGCTATCAATAAGGCGAAAGACTACCGATATGCCAATATAAGTGTAGGCTTTTATTCACAACAGAATCAGGAGCAGATCCCAACAATTAACCGACCTGGACTGAACAAGGGGGAGGAGACAGCCACCTTTATACTAGGTGCTGAGGGGAGGAACCAAACTGGAAGGGGATGTGTCCAGGTATGACAAACACACACAACGGTGGTCCATATAGGACAAAGGCACAACTGAGGTCCACCACAGGCACCAAATTCTCTGACCTCACTGCAGCAGGAGTGTGGCATGTACGGCCGGTAAGATTGCACCCCTAAGCTTTGCTGCAATGAACGCTTCAATATGGAACATGAAAAGCTGAATCATGGTTGGCTCCACAAATGTTGTCCATCCCTTTGATGCTGGAAATGTCTGACTGGAGGACCAAGAAACAAATGCTAGTGTCCTCCTGGCAGCCAGGTCAACAAGGGTTCAAGCAAAACTCCTGAGAAATCAACTTCAATGAATTGGAAACTGTCTAGATGCCCAAAATCCGTCTCCCCCACCAGGTTCCGGCCTGTCAACTCTCAAAAGGTTAACGGTCCCTGGGAGAACAAAGAAAATGCTTCAAGGATACTCTGAAGCTCTCCTTGAAGTGTAGCATCATTGATCTTAATGACTGGGAGGAGCTCACTACCAATTGTTCAGAATGGAGACAAGTTGTCCATCAAGGAGCCTCACGTTTTGAGTTACACTGTCTGAATGATGAGGCAGCAAAAATAAATAAATCCTGCACTCTGGACCCCACCACTTCTTGGGATATTTTGCTCCATGTGCCCAAAGATGTGTGGGATGGGGATCAGTCACATGAAGATTCATGGCAGCAAATACAATTGACAATGACTTTCTTAAGGCTTCCTGATGCTCCAAACATTTTGTAATGTTCCCCTATCACCATTCCTCTGCCTGACACCTATCATAACCCCCAGCCCTCATCCTGATGAGGAGGAAGTGATGTAGTCATCGTGTCACTTCACCAGTCATCCAGAGACACAGGGTAAAGCTCCAGGGAGCCAGTTTGAATCCCACCATGGCAGACGGTGGAATGTGAGTTCAATTAAAATGTGACCATCAATTGTCGATTGTTGTATAAACCCATCTGCTGCCCTTACCTGACTCCAAACCTACAGCAATATGGTTGACTCTTTACTGCCTTAGCAGCTAGAATGGGTCTGCAGCAGGTGGTGAGGGAACCAACAGGAGGGAAAAACATACTTGGCCTCTTCCTCACCAACCTGCCTACCTCAGATGTTGGGAATGACCACCATGAGGTCCTTGTGGAGATCAAGTCCCGAGTTCACAATGAAGATACCCGTCATTGTGTTGTGTGCACTACCTCTATGCTAAATGGGATAGACTTTGAACTGAGCTAACAACTCAAGACTGGGCCTCTATTAGGGGTTGTGAGCCATCAGCAGCAGCAGAATTGTACTGAGCCACAATCTGTAACCTTACGTCCTGGCTTATCTCCCACTTTACCATTACCATCAAGCCAGAGGATCAACCCTGGTTCAATGGAGAGTGGAGGAGGGCATGCCAGGAGCAGCATCAGGCATACCTAAAAATGAGGTGTCAATCTGCTGAAGTTACAAAGCAGCATGTGATACATAAAGCTAAAGGATTCCTCAGCCGACAGATCATGGGCAGGATTTTATGGCCTCGTTCATCCTGAAGCCGTAAAATCCCACCCAAGGCCAATATCACCCATTGATTCCCATGATGGGCGGACTGGTAAAATTCTGGCCCATACCTAACTCTGTAGTCCGAGCACATCCAGTCGTGAATGGTGGTGGACAATTAAATAACTTAGTGGAGAAGGTTCCACAAATATCCTCATCGTCAATGAAGGAGGGGAAATCCAGCATCAGTGAAAAAGATAAAGCTGAAGGGATGAAGAGCAAGCAGGGTGTGAGGAGAGTTAGTTATGATGATACCAAATCATCTTCAATGCTTTTAGCCCCAAATAGTTTGCTGTTTGATGGTTCAGAGGGAATTGATAAGGTGCTATATAAATGTATTTATTTCTGTTAAATATGCGGTTAGGGGGCCACCATGCAGAGGGAGCACAACAACCAAACCCCTGGTGTGTTTTCCTATGGGTTCCTGGTGGAGAAAGTTGCACAAGGTGTTCAGTGGGCGGTAGGTTGGGCCATCTTGAAAAGAGGCCACATGGGGCTCTTGCCAGCTCCCCAGTTGGTGGCTGAGACCAACACAACCCCCCACCCTCGTTGTCTCCATGAGGCCCCATAAGTCTGATTTGCTCTCTATTCATATAAACTATCAGATTTTCCTTTTGAAAAGCAGAATAATGCCCGCAACCATGAAGCAATTTATTTTGGCAGATATTATCAACATACTCCAGAATACAACATATTCACACGTGGTTTCAGATAATAAACTGTACATTAAGATTTAATGCACTGTAAAGGAGAATGAATGAACTGAGGGAAGTAAAGAGAAATCTATCGCTTATATGAAAGACTAACGTTGTTTGCTCATCCCCAGTGCTTCCTGAGCTATTGATCTTTCTACACTGGCTAACGATGACCTGTATTTCAAACTTCTAACTGAGCCATTCTAATCCTTTGTTGTGCCTGCAAGGGCTACCTCGAAGGGTTTTATTCAGCATTAATTCACAGATGAATGCGGAGCTATGTATTTGACAATGGGTTAAAAAGAAAAGCTAAGAGCACTTGAAGATTCAGGTTCATCTCAAGTTCAAGAGGATGTTCTATGCACTATTTTTCTCTGAAAGCTGTTCGGTGTCATCAGTGAAATTTGTTCCGGCTGTCTTATCCAAGCATTGATAGGAACTGCATGAGGAATGGAAATTTTAAATCTGCCACATATACAGGCACCGAAACAACAGAACCTGCATTCTATTGTTTATTTCCTTAATACAAGTGACACTGATTGCTTTTAAGGTATCCTTAAGATGAATATTTAACTGTTTTGAAAAACATGAAATTGGAAACCGATATATATTCATTCTAACAATATCTTTCTGTACCATTCTTTCCTGACTCTTCTCTAAAATGCATTCAAGTGCAGTGTGTTCTGCATGTATTCCCTTTGCTCACCAGTCACTATGAAGCACTCTCAATGAACATCTGTGCTGTTAACAAAATGGCTAAATTATTGATTTATTCTGTGGGTTGGGGAGAGCATTTAAAATCATGCATGTTTAGAATACAGAAGGTGGCCATTCAGCCTATGACTACCGCTGTGCCAAGTCCCAAAGGGGGATATTTATGGCGGCACAGTGGTTAACACTGTTGCCTCACAGCGCCAGGGTCCCAGGTGCAATTCTGGCCTCGAGTCACTGTCAGTGTGGAGTTTGCACATTCTCCCCGTGTCTGCGTGGGTTTCCTTTGGGTGCTCCGGTTTCCCCCCCCACAGTCCAAAAATGTGCGGGTTACGTTGACTGGCCATGATAAATTGCCCCCAATGTCAGGGGATGAGCAGGGTAAATATGTGGGGTTACGAGAATAGTGGGTGGGATTGTGGTTGGTGCAGACTTGATGAGCTGAATGTCCTCCTTCTGTAGGGATTCTATGCTATCCTGCAAGGTTCTAAAAGTCTTCTCTGGGTGAGGGAGAATATTTGTTTTTCTTTCTCCCGCCATATTTGCTATTGAAAACTGTCCCCAAAGAAACATTGTGAGGGCTGAAAAATAATGGAAAACTGCATTTACTATTATGTGGAGGCCAGCTCAAATGAATGAGTGTAATGCTTGGGTTTCATATCCAAATTAAAAGCAACGTACTCATTGGAAGGTGAGTGACAAAAGGGAATTTTGTTTTTAGTTTTATCAAGATTACAATAAATTTTAGATAAGTCTAAGCCGATTGACCAAGTCTGTGGAGGAAGCATGTCTTAAATCATTGAATCATAGAATCCCTACAGTGCAGAAGAAGCCATTCGTCCCATCAGAGCCTGCACTGACTCTCCAAAGAGTACCCTACCCAGGCCCAATCCCCCACCCTAACCCTGAAACTCTGCATATGGCAAATCCACCTCTGCATCTTGGATACAAAGGGGCAAATTAGCATGGTCAATCCACCAAACCTGCGCATCTTTAGACTGTGGGAGGAAACCGGAGCACCCGAAGGAAACCCACGCAGACATGGGGAGAACGTGCAAACTCCGCACAGACAGTTACCCAGGGCTGGAATTGAACCTGGGCCCCTGGCGCTGTGAGGCAGCAGTGCTAACCACCGTGCCACCATGCCGCCAAAGAAGTCAATTGAAATCCTGTGAAACTAAGTAAGGTGCAGATTGGGTTTTGTAACCAAAGGTCAGAGATTTAAGATAATTGACGATAGAACGAAAGATGATATGAGGAGAACTTTCTTTCTGCAATGAATTGTTATGGTCTGGAATGCTCCAGTTGATGATGAGGTGGAAGTAGATTCAATAATGACTTTCAAAAGGGATTGGGATAAATACTGGAAGGATCAAAGTTTGAGGTGGAACTCGAGGGACTCTTGCTTTACACAAGAGTCATCACAAGCCATCAGAGCCGAGGGCAGTTTCAGCTTCTGATTAACCAATTAGTTCATCATTACTTACTTAATCGACCTAATTGTTTAGTCTCGTCTCATTACCTTTTCAATCACATTTCCACATTCTCTCTACGTGAATTAAGCCAAGGATCTCTCTGTCGGGCATAAAGGGGTAGAATCATCTGCCCTCTCAAACGCCATGTTTGGGGGGGACATTTACCTTGGTGGGAGGGTAGTGAGTGAACACCCCACCACCTTCCAGCCTCCATTTTAATTAAGTCCAGGGTGGGAAAGCCCATGGTTGACCTGCTAGCCCTGCCGCTAGTTGAGACTCTTAAATGAAGCATTAATGGAGGCTTTAAGGCCTCATCCCACTGTTGCCAGAATGAATCCAGCTCTGGGAGATTTGGTCACCTTGCAGTGTGCACAACACGTAAACCTGGAGGGTTCTTTAGGCTTTGTCCTTCCTTCAAAGGCATTCAGTGCCCAATTGAGGGACTTGGCATCTGGAAAGGGGGGGAGGTGACATGGGGAGCCACCCCCACCCCACACCCCCCACCCCACACTCTTCTGCACTTCACACCCAGTGAAGCACCCCTCACCATCACCTACCGGTATCCTGGGTTGCCTGGTGTTCCTGGGCCTCCGCTGGGTGTCTTTGCTGCAATGGCCACGTCCTCCCCTGCGGCGCCGCTGAGCAAAAGAGCTACCAGCCTTTAATTAGCTGGCAACAGTCTGCAGATGGGATCTCCTCCCCTGGGAACCTGATTCCAGGAAAAGCCCACCACTGGCCTCTCCACTGCCTGATTGGTTCATGGTTCTTCAGGGCTTTTCCAAAGGAGACGACACAGGTATCTCCACAGCTCTGCAGTCAGCAGGTGAAACCCCATCACTGCCACAAGATCCTGAGCAAGATTTTCTTCATAAAATTTCATAGAATCCCTACAGTCCAGAAAGAGGCCATTTGGCCCATCGAGCTCGCACCAACTCCCAATACAGCATCTCACCCATGCCTTCGCCCTAGTCCCATAACCCTACGTATTTAGCACTGCTAATTCACCTAACATGCCCGCCTTTGGATGCACATCTCTCTTAGTCAGTTCTACAATTTCTTCAACTAATTCTTAAATATTTATGTTTTTATAAAGTCTTCAAGTCTTTCTTGATATGATTTGAAACTGATTTTTTTGGGGGGGACTTTACATTTTCTATATTTACCTTAGCTTCCTTTCGTGTTGTTCCTGCATTATGATATTCTGATTATCAGTGTGTAATGTTAATGTTTCTGTTCATCCACGATACTGCAACTTTTATTGCACCACCTATATTTCCTCTGATAATCTGTTTTTCCCTCCCCTATTTGAACATTTCCCAGTGTATGAGCAATGCCTCATTTAACACGTTTTTCTTTCAGTTTATTTGGTGTACCGGGATAAGGGGAACACACAGTTTATCTGGTCTCACTACTTCACAGATCGCACCATTGGTTTAGAAATTTAATCCACTCGCCAAAATGGCAGATTATTTACCTTTGCTAACTTTAGGCCCAGAAGAAATGAGATTGTAATCAGGTTTCGTTCAATAAACTGAGAATGATTGGTTTATGATAAAACAAAACATTCTTTTTGTTGCAAGACAAGTTGCAAGAACTGGTTAACACAGCTGTAATCTGGAAGTATAACTGTCCATCTATTTTACAATTCCCCAACATAAATACTTAGACACATGCCAATAAACACCAAGTATATAAGGGTCTCTGCAGAGATGAGCAGTTGAAGAATAGAAGGATGAAAACAAAATGAAAACAAAAGGATAAAGTTCGCAGGGTTTTGACACTGTCAATTTGGAGCATCCTTATATGAAGGCAAATCATTCGAGTCAGTAGAGGCCTAAAGGTTCTCATCAATGAAGCTTCAGCATGAAGGAAAATGGAGCAACCTTTCTCATCTCAGCTTCTCAAGTTACCTGAGACAAACAAGTTCCACTGAGTGGAGGATTCTTCCTCGGATACTGACAATCACATGGTTTCAGGAAAGGCAAAGAGAATGTGAGCTGGGCAGCTTTTCATTTTCTTAGTTCAGTCCCAACTAAATTCAAAAAACAAGTTGAAAGGATCAAGCTCATCTCTGCCATGTGATTTCCAGTAAATCATTAGTCTTTGCCTTTAAAGCAGTCCCCCTCCACCCCCCCCCACCCCCCACAGCCCACCGCCCATCAATTAAAATAATTGCAGTGCAAACAAACAAACAGTCCTTCCTCATCAAGTGTTATGCTGGTCAGGTGATTCCTTGAAAAAAGAGGCTCACTCCTGATCTTGAAGTGAACTTCGACCTTCATTTAAAGAAAATCTAGATGTCTGAATAATGCCATGTCCTTCCATATTTTAAAAGAAAAATACAGTTCTTGAAGATGGGTGGCATGGTGGCACAGTGGTTAGCACTGCTGCCTCACAGTGCCAGAGACCCGGGTTCAATTCTGGTGTTGGGTCACTGTCTGTGTAGAGTTTAAGAGTCTAACAACACCAGGTTACGACATCTCCACATCATGTGTAGAGTTTGCACATTCTCCCCATGTCTGCATGGGTTTCCTCCGGATGCTCCTGTTTCCTCCCACATTCCAATGATGTGCAGGTTAGGTGGATTGACCGTGCTAAATTGCCGTTTAGTGTCTCAAGATGTGTAGATTAGCAGGGTAAATACATGGGGTTACGTGAATAGGGTCTGGGTGGGATGCTTCATTGGAGAGTCGGTGCATACCTGATGGGCCGAGTGGCCTGCTTCTGCACTGTAGAGGTTCTATGATTCTGTGATATCGTTTTCCCAACATTGGGCTGGTTTCTTAATCATTGTAATACAATAGATTTTTTTCTGTCAGGTGCCTTTATCTTTGACAATTCCCTCACCTTTTGAGTTTTTGCGTCAAACCTAATGTATGAAGGTATTTTCTGCTAATTTATGAGATGGCTGAAGGCTATGGAAAATAAAAACAGCTCAAGTTTAATCCTTGTTCTCTTAACAAGGTTCTAGTTGGCTGCAAATCTGTTTTCTAGTGGTGCCAATTTTGCTACTGTGAAACTCATAAGGGCCATCAGGTCCAGTGGGTGTTTTATTCATTTTCTAGTGTTGCTGTACCGTGAGTTCCAGGAATCTGCTCAGTATTCTAAGCAAGATGTGATGCTGAGGTACAGCCAGTGTTAGATGCACAGTCACCATCTTTCGGCATGTTAGCTGTCATGTTTTCCAAAGATTTATGCCTTATCCTCATGCCACCAGCTTGCATGTGTGAAACGTGGCTTTTGTGGTTAATATTAATGTGCTGTACAGCAGTTTCTGACTTCTGCTGTAGTGTTAATTTGTAGTTCTGTAAAGATACCAATTCTTTGGGGGTCTTTTGTATAGGAGGGTCATTTTGAAGCTCTTCATAGGGTAGAACTGTCTTCATTTATTCTCAACAGCCAATGACCATCCACTAAAAGAAGCATCTGTCATTTAAAATTCATTGCGAGGTCTTTAATCAATTGTCACTTGTGGGCTATATTCCTGCACGTTATATATAAAGTAAGCAGATTGCTTGCATTAACTAACTTAAAACAATTTCCAGTATCAGGTGGATGATGAATCTATTCATCCTTTCTCAATTTTCCAATTGATATACAACTCATAGTGACCTTGAAAGTAATCCTGAACTTCAGTTGGCCATTTTCCTGTCATGTAGAACAGAATTGTGAAGCAAATCGTGAAAATGAGACAGGAAAGCCCAGGATGCATCATAGAAAGCATCCTATCCGGTTGTATCACAGCTTGGCGTGGCTCCTGCTCTGACCAAGACCCCAAGGATCGACAAAGGGTTGTGAACGTAGCCAAGTCCATCACGCAAACCATCCTCCCATCCATTGATTCCACTTACACTTCTCGCTGCCTTGGAAAAGCAGCCAGTATAATCAAGGACCCCACGTACCCTGGACATTCTCCCTTCCACCTTCTTCCATTGGGGGAAAAAGATCCAAAAATCTGAAAACACGTACCGACCGACTCAAGAACAGCTTCTCCCCTGCTGCCATCACACTTTTGAATGGTCCTATCATACGTTAACCTTCATCACACCTGTAACTCTACATTCTTCACTCTCTCCTTTCCTTCTTCCCTACATACTCTATGAATAGTATGCTTTGTCTGTAAAGTGCACAAGAAACAATACTTTTCACTGTATCCCAAAACATGTGACAATAATAAATCAAATCAAATCAGGATTGTTGGCATTGTAACGATACATTCCAGCAACATACAGTAATATCAGTGACCAGCAATGTGAGGCGCACTGAGCAAGTGTAGTATCTATTGGTGTTGTCGTACTGCTTCTGCTCAATGTCAGCAACATTGCTGTAGTTTTGCAAAGATTATTATTACATTTTTGTACATCACATATTAAATGTGCTGTAACCATATTTCTGAATTGGATGCCGCTCCTGATCTCGGATTCCACCCATCAGCTTCTGAAAGAAAAGCTTTATTCTCTTGGTGGAAATCATAGAAATCCGACAGAGCCGATGGAGGCCATTTGGCCCATTGAGTCAGCACCGACAACAATCCTACCCAGGCCCTATCCCCATATTTACCATGCTAGTCCCCCTGACACTAAGGGGCAATTTAGCATGGCCAATGCACCTAACCCGCACATCTTCGGAGGAAACCGGAGCACCCGGAGGAAACCCACACAGACATGGGGAGCATTTGCAAACTCCACACAGAGAGTGATCCAAGCCGGGATTCAAACCCAGGTCTCTGGAGCGGTGAGGCAGCAGTGCTAACCACCCTGCCACCCTATTTCTAAAATCTCTATTTTTATTGAACCACCTTCATGAATTGCTGCAGTCTGGGTGGGTATAAGTACACCCACAGTGCCATTAGGAAGGGATTTCCAAGACTTTGACCCAGCAACGCTGAAGGAACAGTGGTATAGTTCCAAGTCAGGAAGGCATGAGGCTTGGAAGAGAATTTGTATGTGGTGGTGTTCCCATGCAGCTGCTGCCCATGTCTTTTTAGCTGGCAGAGGTCACGGCTTTGGAAGGTGCTGCCGAAGGAGCCTTGGTGACTTGCTGCAATTCATCTTGTAGATGGTGTTTGCTGCTGCCATTGTGCAGCGGTGGTAGAGGAGGTGAGTGTTTAATTTGGTAGATGGGGTGCCAACCTAGTAGGCTGCTTTGTCCTGTATAGTATCGTGCTTCTTGAGTTTTGTTGGAGCAGTACTAACCCAGGGAAGTGGAGAGTATGCCATCAGAGCCCTGTCTTATGATGCAGGTGGTGGACTTCGGAACGTGTAGGAGGGAAATAAAATGAGTCGAGCCTTGGAGACTGTGTCGAACTTCAAGAGAAGTTTTTATTCTACATGCAGGAGGAAAGCTGAATTCGAGCCTGAAATCCCAGGTTGCCTGCGAGTTCTCTCTGCCTATCGTAGATTTGTACAGGTTATTATACTTCTTTGAGTCACAAAGGTTTACATTATTATATTAATTCCTCGAGTTGGATACAAGATCTTCTAATCTCATTATGCAAACTACATTGTTCAGTACATCCCTGTTAATTGGTTCTCTGGACAGTTCCGTTTACCCAATTATAATGTCAAAGTGTTGCATTTGCCCAACCGATTTACAACCATGTGTTAATCGTTCCCCCACTCTGCTAGGTGACCATGTTTTCCAGAAGACTATGACCTCCCAAGACTGTATGGAGCCTGGCTGTCTTAATGTCGGTTCTCCCATTGTCGGGATAATTCGGAAAGGTCTCCTGCACATTTAGAAGTTGATAGCATGCATTAATCGTTATCTGTCGGCAGAGCAGGCCTCCAGCTGTCTGTTTCTTCCCTCTGGTGAGGCATGGATCTCTAAGCTTGCCCTATGTAACTCTGCATGTATTACACTGAAATCAAACAAAATATGAACGGACACATAAATTAAAATATAAAAGACATGATCCCTGATATTGCTCTGCAGCAGGAAGCATGGTGAATTAGTCTCCACGTAATTCCCAGCCTCTGAACTGCTTTTGTAGCCTCAGAATTTATAAGGCTGATCCAGTCCAGTTTCTGGTCAACGGTTACCCCTGGATTATTGATGGACTCATCTTGTTCACTCATTAAAAGATCTACTTCCTAATTATTTTTGGAAGTCTTTGGGAAATCCAAAGGGACACACTTGTCCTGCTGCAAATGAATATGTAGCTGGAAGCAAAAACTTGCGTTCAAAGCCATGAATATCTAAACAAATCTGAGCTAAAAAAAACACCAGCAAGCAATCTGAAATTTGAATTCAATAAAAGTAAGGAATTAAAACTCCAATGAGTCCATTAAACCATTGTTGGTTGTCATAAAAATCCACCTGGGTTCACTAACACCCTTTAGGGAAGGAAATCCTCCATCCTCACCTGGCCTGGCCTACGTTTGACTCCAGAGTCACAGCAATGGTGGTTGGCTCTCAAATGTCCTCTGAAATGGCCAAGTAAGCCATTCAGTTCATGGGCCATTAGGGCTGGGCAACAAATACTGAATCAGCCAGCGATGCCCATGTCCCATGAATGAATTGAAACAAAATTCACCCATCAAAATGCAGAAGCAGCTTTCCAATAAGGTGAATGCCTAATCCTAACCACAGCCCCCCCCGCAACCCCCTCCTCACATCCCACCCCATCCCACAATCAGCTCAAAAGCGAGCGCAAAACATATGGAGTGGAACTTTCTGCCACTCCCCCTCCCCGCACCCTCCCCTCCACCCCCCCACCGCGGTGCGTTTTTCGGTGGAGGGAGGCAGCCTCCCATTGGTCAGCGGAGGGATCTTCTGGTTCCACAGCTGTAAATAGGATTTCCCATTGAATCCATACCCACCGCTGGGAAACCCGCAGTGGGGGTGCACTGTCGGTGGGGCCGGAAGATCCCGCTAGCTTGAACAGCTGGAAAATCTCACCCATTGTTAGTCGAAGGTTAAGAAAACCAAACTTATTCTTATATTTTCTCAACAAAGTGCAAGACTTTTCTGGATGAATGAAGGTCATTGATAGTGTGGAAATAAAGAAGTACTTTGGATTTAGAAATGGGGGAGAGGTTATAAACTGAAGAAATGACTAATAGAGTAACATCTTTGCCTGTAATAATTATTAACTCATGGAACCAATCAACACTGTGCACAGTGAATAGTGCATCATTCCCTGATCCAATGGGAAACAGAGAGAGATCATTAATGTGTGAGGCTCATCACCTAATAGGTACAACATGGATGATTTTGACTTTACCTGCGTATTACTGATTCTGTCAACCGTGAAACATCCTTCCCATTTTCATTTGATTGAAGTCAGTAGAAATGAAAATTGGGAGGAATGTACAACAGGAATCCAGAATTAAAATCACGCTGGCAGGATTGGAGAATCCCACCGGCAGCGCACCCCCACCTGTGGTTTCTAGCCGGCATGGGGTGACGTCAGTGGGAATTTCCATTGACAGCAGCAGGACCAGAGAATCAATTAAAAATAGAAGAACAACAACATAATAAAATAATAAAAATATCGAGAACAGGTGATCAAGAAGGCAAATGGGATGTTGGCCTAGGGGGATAGAATATAAAAGCAGAGATGTCTTGCTGCATCTGTACAGGGCATTGGTGAGGCCGCAGCTGGAAAACTGTGTGCAGTATTGGTCCCCTTATTTGCGGAAGGATATATTGGCCTTGGAGGGAGTGCAGAGAAAGTTCACCAGGTTGATACCAGAGATGAGGGGTGTTGATTATGAGGAGAGACTAAGCAGATTGGGTTTGTACTCGTTGGAATTAAGAAGGCTGAGGGGGGATCTTATAGAGACCTATAAGATAATGAAGGGGCTGGATAGGGTAGAGATGGAGAGATTCTTTCCACTTAGAAAGGAAGCTAGAACTAGAGGGCACAGCCTCAAAATAAAGGGGCGTCAGTTTAGGACAGAGTTGAGGAGGAACTTCTTCTCTCAGAGCGTGGTGAATCTCTGGAATTCTCTGCCCACTGAAGTGGTGGAGGCTACCTCGTTGAATATGTTTAAATCACGGACAGATGGATTCCTGATCGGTAAGGGAATTAGGGGTTATAGGGATCAGGCGGGTAAGTGGAACTGATTCACTTCAGATCAGCCATGATCTTATTGAATGGCGGGGCAGGCTCGAGGGGCTAGATGGCCTACTCCTGCTCCTATTTCTTATGTTCTTATGAATTCTAGTCCGTGTAAATTCCGGTTTATATTGGAGGAAGGGGGGGGGGGGGGGGGTGGTTCCAGCATTTTCTCTTAGCGGAATTAACGATTGCCAGGCCCGGATCACGTGCCGGAAGTGGTTGTCGCAAAGGGTAAAGTCAACCGGAAGTTACTGTTGCTGACAGAATGAGTAACATGCAGGTAAAGTCAAAATCATCCATGTTATATCTATTAGGTGATGAGCCTCCCCACATTAATGATCTGCTGATCTCCCTCTGCTTCCACCTCCTGCAGGAGTGAAACACGCATCCGGGTGGCCGGAGAATCTCGCCCCACATTTTTTAATTCCACCCACAGGCAAAAATGACTTACCATCATAATATAATTGCTTCTGAATTAAAGGAAGTGACTGCCGTGTTCAACACAAATCTCCATTTCGGTAAACGGAGAGCGGCATGAAAAAACAGAGAGAGAAAAGTGAAGGATTTGATTGCAAAGTTTCCAGGCATTTCAGTAAAAACCGCAGCTTACTTCACCAATACATATTCAACTGTGTTTTAAATTTTGAATATTAAAAATGAAGCACCGCTTCCCTCAACTACAATGTGAGTAATTAACAGCTTGATGAGTACCTCAATGATATTTGTGTCCAAGCAAATTAATGCTCAGCTAATGACTAGCATTATCTCCCTTGGCACTCCATCTTGGTCAGCCTTTGTGATTTGCTTTGCTAATGTCTTGTCAATTACACTCTTAAAGTTAAGAGAAATAGGTGAAGGGTATTAATTCTCTTTGAGCACCTATAGAGGATTGATGGGACGCTGGATTTTGTGGTAAGCAAGTTGTGGGACCAAACAAACCAGTAAACTCTCTTCACTTAGTGTCTTGATTTTGGCTTGGATCCTCTTGACATGGTCGACCTGGAGGACAGACAGATTCAAACATCATTGCTGGATTAAGGGGTTGCAATGTCAGAAACATGAATATCTAATTGATACCACGACATCCAATATTTATTCAATGAATGTGGTTCAAGCCCCATTTTATATCACTAATCAAAGCAGTATCTTATTAAGATAAAAGCAAAATACTGTGGATGCTGGAATCTGAAAGAAAAACAGAAAATGCTGGGAAATCTCAGCAGGTCTGACAGCATCTGTGGGGAGAGAATAGAGCCAACGTTTCGAGTCTGGATGACCCTTTGTCAGAACTAAGAGCAAAGAGAATCAGCAGACATTTATACTGTTGGGGTGGGGGGAGGGGGGTGTGGAACTGGACAAAGGGAATGTAAATGAGGATACAGAAGGCTGAGATGGTGCTAAGAGTGTCTGTTAAGTGATCAAAATGCAAGCAGTTTATGAAACAGCTTAAATAATACAGAAAACAACTGTATAATTTTGGGGTGGTTGGCCATGGGTAACTGGGGTGATGGCTTCTTTCTCCTGGGTAAGTAAGGGGTGGCACAGTTGTGAGCACTGCTGCCTCACAGCACCAGGGAGCCGGGTTCAATTCTGGCCTTGGGTGACTGTCTGCGTGGGTTTCCTTTGGGGCGCTCCGGTTTCCTCCCACACTCCAAAGATGTGCAGCTTAGGTTGATTGGCCATGCTAAATTGCCCCTTAGTGTCAGAGAGATTAGTAGGATAATTACGTGGATAGGGCCTGGGTGGGATTGGATCGATGAGACAAATGGTCTCCTTCTGCACTGTCGGGATTCTATGATTGTAAGTGGGTTGGAGTAAGTGGGTTGTAATACCAATGTTTATTTGGGGACAAGGGTGTATGGTGTCTGGATCAAACTCCTAGGTTCGTACGTGCACATAATTCTCCCCACCCCCAACTGTTGAATTTTCTTTAGCTATGTGACCAACAGCTTTCCCCCTCTTAAGAACCACATCAAATAACAGATTGAAAGTAGGATAGTTGAGAATGCGGCAGAGATAAATGCCAGAGGCACTGTGCTTTCAATTCACGAGCCTCACAGCATGCCAGCATAATAATGATCTACCGTTGTACCTCCTGCCAGCAGGTATACATAACCCATACATACATATCAGCAACATTCTGCCTTCCTATAGCCACACTCAACTATCTACCTGAATTATGAAAACGCTATATCCCCACAATCTTTTGAAACCTTTTCTTCAAAGATACATCAGATCGGAAACTTTGTTCTTCCATTTCATTCCTTTGAGTACGTTAACACGATTCACTGCTAACATTTTTCTGCTGGACTACATGTAGTCACCAAACTTTTCCTTTTCACTCTAGTTCGATATTAAGTTAAACTCTTTGTCTTCACTTTCTTCAGTCCACATTCATCTCCTGAGATTCCATCTGTACCACCAATGCCTCGACTTTCTCAGGAAGCTCAGGAAATTCAGCATGTCCACTACGACTCTCACCTATTTTTACAGATGCGCCATAGAAAGCATCCTTTCTGGATGTATCACAGCTTGCTATGGCTCCTGCTCTGACCATGTCCGCAAGAAATTATAAAGGGTTGTGAACGTGGCCCAGTCCATCACGCAAACCGCCCTCCCATCCACTGACTCTGTCTACACTTCCCGCTGCCTCGGAAAAACAGCCAACATAATCAAGGACCCCACGCACCCCAGATATACTCTCTTCCAACTTCTTCTGTCGGGAAAAAGAGACAAAGGTCTGAGATCACGTACCAACCGACTCAAAAACAGCTTCTTCCCTGCTGCCATCAGACTTTGGATTGGACCTATCATATATTCTCTACACCCTAGCTATGACTGCAACACCATATTCTGCACCTTCTCCTGTCCGTATGCTTTGGTCCGTATAGTCCGCAAGAAACAATACTTTTCACTGCATAACAATACATGTGACAATAATAAATCAAATCAAATCAAATCTGTGCTGTCTTTCATTTAATTGGATTGATTAATCTACATGCAGGAGGTTTAGATTTGATCATTTTAAAACTTTCAGTTACATTACTGTGAGTGGAAATGACATGATGAGGGTAGATGGTGTCAGGAACTGGGTGGCACAGTGAGTTGCAAACCTTTGACCTCTAGAACCCTGGATTCAATTTGTGCCCAGGCTGTTGAGTTTCCTCTCTCTTGGTTGGAAGGGACTTTGGCAGAGTGAGTTTAGCCAGCCTCAGTCAAGCTTTTATAAGCATCCATCTGGCACTAAGTTAGCAATCACACCCAGACAGAGTTAGGGTGAGATTGTGTCTGAAATAGAATATCTTCCACCTGTGTAAAAGGACGTACAGAAACAAAACACACTGGAGGCTGGAAATCTGCAAGAAAAACAGAAAACCCTGGGAATATTCAACAGTTCTGGCAGCGATAATGCAGAATGGAAAAGGTTAAATGGGTGGAATCTTCCGTTCTTTGGCTATGAGGATGCATCAGAACCATTTCTGGATCCAGAACCCAGCCTCAGCCTATCAAGGCACCCGCCTGTGAGATCTCCCTGGAGGCAACCAATGAAGAATGCAGCTCCAGGTGGCAGCGTCCAATTAAAGATGGCAGATGGGTCCCTGCAGCTGCAATTATCAGACAGGGTCCTGAAACTTTGGGTCGGAGGGGAAAAGTGAGGCCACCTCAACATTGACACACTCTGGTTAGATCCCCTCCAAAAATAAATTGGCCACCCTGTAGATAACTGGCAGCAGTGGCTGTGGCACATTGATGGCTGTGGCTCAGGTGGATGAGGAGGAGAGTTAGGAGGGAGGGATGAGGGAGGTGAGGGTGGGGAGGTGGCAGGAGTGCAGGGAAGGGGATGGGATTGTTGAGGTGATAACAAGAGTCTTCAGGGCTCACAGACCAGCCACTGGTAGGCCATGTCCCTGGCACCTGCCAGGTTTGACCCTCAGTGAGTCACTGACTCTACGCTTCTGCCTCAGAAATCCCTCCTAGCCCCATATGGAAACCAGCCCCCACGTGACAAGGAAGAGTCCACCTGCCAGCAGGTATACATAACCCTTACATACATATCAGTAACAATCTGCCTTCCTGTAGCCACACTCAACTATCTACCTTACGAAAACGCTATGCCCACAATCTTTTTAAACCTTTTCTTCAAAGATACATCAGATCTTCAACCCGATATTTCAAGTTTGTGGCCAGTTCTGATGAAAGTTCCATCAAGTTGCTCCCATTTTCAGGCGCGAAAACTTGGTAAAGTCAGGTGGAGGCGAGTAGCGCATCCACACCTGTTCCCCCTTTACCAAAGCCCAAAAAGGGCAGTGATCGGGACCGCGCCTGAAACGGGAATGGATTTGCATGCATTTAAATTGACTTAATGGACTGCACGCCCAACCTTACCAGCACTTCCCCCTTTACCACCGCGTTCACCCATCCAGATTTAGCGCAAAACAGACGCCCTCCAGTTGTGGACATTCAGTTGTTAAGTGCATTCAGGGCAGAGTTTGATCAACTTTTTTAAGGAAATGGGATGTGGTGATAGAGAAGGGAAGTCGATCAGCCCTGATCTTATTGAATGGAGGAGCAGGGTTGGAATTTTTTGGCCATTCACACCCCGCTGCTGCTGCAAGTGAGCATGGAGAATTTGGTGCGATGCAAATCTCCATTCACTCCAACAGAACCAAAGTATCTCACTGGCGTGAACGGCTCGAAAATTCCGGCCCAGAACTCAAGAGCCATATGGTCTGCTCCTGCTGCTGCTTTTTAACTTTTTTTATTCTTATAATTTCAACATAAATCTTCACAGTAAACTCTGCACCATTTTTCTAATGTGCTTCTATCTCCTCGAGCCCAAAAGTGCATCCGAAATTAATAATGTTGAATGTGAAGTATTTTGAACTCCCAATGCTATTTTCCACAGCAAATCTTCTTCACAATGTGTTCAACTGTAGTCAAGTTAAACTCCGTTGGTAACGACCTAAAATGGCACATTATATTTTATAGACTGGATTGTTTACTTTCAATAAAAAGGTGATTTAAAAAAAGCGACTTTTGTCCACTTCTGATGCGGTAGTTGTTCTCGTAAATCCAGTTGTATAACGGTGCCTGGCTAATTTGGAAGCAATTTAACACACTTCATCAGATATAATCTGGGAATGGATGTGATTCAAGCCTAAACAATGATGTGTGATTATTTTTCTTTGCTTTTGACTGGCAGTTCCTTTTCAAATTTGAGCAGCTACTCAACATGCAGGGAGTTCTGGTGACTTCTTTTCTGTCTTATAGAAAGACTAATTCTGTTGGAATCAGTTTGATTATCTCATAAACAGGAGGAAGCGACGTGATGGCCTCGTGAGGGAAAGAACTGATCGTTTTCAAACCGCAGAAAGAAAGAAAAGGTGGTGTGAGATTATCAGGAAAAATCTTTGATTGATACAGGCTCAGTCAGTGCGAATAGCAACCTGGAAAGGAATTAATATAGATTCAAAAGCTCCTATTTTACAAAGGATTGACTTGACTTAAATAAAATTGTGATCTTTAGTATAGGAGGTAAAGACTTGGGGTGGCACAGTGGCACATGGTTAGCACTGCTGCCTCACAGCACCAGGGACCCGGGTTTAATTCCCAGTTTGGGTCACTGTCTATGTGGAGTTTGCACGTTCTTCTGTGTCTGCATGGGTTTCCTCTGGGTGCCCCGGTTTCCTCCCACAGTCCAAAGATGTGTGGGTTAGGTTGATTGGCCATGCTAAGTGTCCCTAGTGTCAGGGGGATTAAGAGAATAAATATGTGAATTTACGGGAATAGGGCCTGGGTGGGATTGTAGTTGATGCAGACTTGATGGGCTGAATGGCCTCCTTCTGCACTGTAGGGATTCTATAATTCTAGAGTGAAAATATATAGCTGTACTATAGTCAGATTATTCGTTTACTAATTGGGGACGGGATTCTCCACCCCAGCCACCATTCCCCCCCCCCCCCCGCCACCCCCCCGGACCACACCCCCCTCACCCCTCAACGAATATGGTGGCAGAGGCAGACCTTCTGGTCCCTTCAATGTCAATGGTTTTTTCCATGGCTTGCACCCTTCGCTGCCAGGGATCCCACTATGGGGGGTGGTGAGTTGAAATTGGTGGGATCCCACCAGCAGGAAGGGCTGGAAAATTCTGGCCCTTGTTTCTTAAGATCAGATAGAAGCAGGGAGGTTGTTTCCACTGGCAGGTTAAACTAGAACCACGGGGCATGGCCTCAAAATAAGGGGGAGCAGATTGAGGACTGAGTTGAGGAGGAACTTCTTCACCCAAAGGGTTGTGAATCTGTGGAACTCCCTGCCCAAGTGAAGCAGTTGAGGCTACCTCATTGAATGATTTTAAGGCAAGGATGGATACATTTTTGAACAGTAAAGGAATTAAGGGTTATGGTGAGCGGGCGGGTAAGTGGAGCTGAGTCCACGAAAAGATCAGCCACGATCTTGTTGAATGGCGGAGCAGGCCCGAGGGACCAGATGGCCTACTCCTGCTCCTAGTTCTTATGTTCTTAAATTTGCTTAACATTTCACTTTCAAAATGAGGTCTGATGTGATGCTTTATATTTTCTGCAGGCAGGAAAGAAAGTTCATGGAGGCCTGGAATAAATGGCATTCGTTTAACAAAATACACCAGGCTGGATTTGTCACTCATTTGCTGGACATGTTATTGAATATGTATGTTTCAAACTTGGGACAATGGCAGATCATAAAATCATAGAATCCTTACAGTGCATAAGGAGGCCATCTGGCCCATTGAGTCTGCACCGACTCTCTGACAGAGCAACTCATCCAGGCCCTATAACCTCATGTATTTACCCCACTAATTCACCTAACCTATACATCTTGGGACACTCAGGGGCAAGTTAACATAGCCAAACTACCTCACCTGCATGCCTTTGTAGGAAACCGGAGCACCCAGAGGAAACCCACGCAGACACAGGGAGAATGTACAAACTCCACAGTCACCCAAGCCGGGAATTGAACCTGGGTCTCTGGTGCTGTGAGGCAGCAGTGCTAACCACTGTGCCACCGTGCTGTCCTCAAAGGTGCTCTTAAAGGTGTGGACAGTTTGACCTTACAGAGCAAAAGAGCTGAAATAAGAATCAACACAAAAATACAACAGCCACATTAGCAATTTCAAATAATCTTTTATTAAAGACTTTCTGCACATCAAAGATCTCCCATATATTTTTAAGTGATCCCCTCATGTGGATTGACTCCTTGAAATTCGTAATTTAAATTCTTGAAGTCATTTGCTATAAAACGCAAAATTTCCCAGACATCACTTCTTACCTTCTGATTCCTGATTAAAATACGTTGCATGAATATTTCATGAAGGTTATGGCCACTGGAAAAAAAACATTATCCACATCAAAAAGTTTTTATAATGTCCGGATGGTACATCTGCCCTTTTTGAACAGTGTCTGTATCTAGATCATTTTAGCTGTGCAGCTCGTAAAACACAAAGAGCGTAAAATGCAAATCCTTGGTGCTGCTGGAGATAAACTACAAATTGCTCTCTCAGGGATGCGCACTGCGCTCGCAGTTGCATTGTCTGCACAGTCCACCAGATTGAGAAGGGCACTTGCTGGTGCATCCTGTACACGCGCCAGAAGCTTCCGAACTCATTCCATGGCCGTATCAAATTTGGATCACACAGGTTCATTGGATGAATTTGCTCGTCACCCACCAAGCTGCATTAAGGAGCCTGCACGAGTATTATTTAAATGGCCGGCCATCTATCTTGCAGATAGGAGACGATCCCGAGTGGCATTATCGCTAGTCTATTAATCCAGAAACTCAGCTAATGTTCTGGGGACCTGTGTTCGAATCACACCACGGTAAATGGAGGAATTTGAATTCAATAAGAAATCGCTGGAATTAAGAATCTACTGATGACCATGAAAATATTGTCAATTGTCGGAAAAACCCATCTCGTTCTCTAATGTCATCAAGGGAAGGAAATCTGCCATCTTTAACTGGCCTGGCACATATGTGATCCCAGAGCCACAGAAATGTGTTTTTAAGTTTAGACTTTATTTATTAACAAGTAGGTTTACTTTAATACTGCAGTGAAGTTACTATGAAAATCCCCTAGTCGCCACACTCTGACAACTGTTTGGGTGCACTGAGGGAGAGTTTAGCATGTCCAGTGGACCTAACCAGCACATCTTTCAACTGTGAGAGCAAACTGGAGCAGCCGGAGGAAACCCACGCAGACATGGGGAGAATGTGCAATCTCCGCACAGTCACCCAAGCCGGAATGAAACCCAGGTCCCTGGCGCTGTGAGACAGCAGGGCTAAACCACTGTACCACCGTGCCAGGTTGACTCTCAACTGCCCTCCAAGGGCAAATAGGGATGGGCAATAAATACCGGCCAGCCAGTGTACCCAGGTCCCACGAATGAATAATTAAAAATTTAAGATCATTCATTTTAAAGAATGTCGCAGAGTTTCTGTGAGTGCTCCTCGGTGGTTATGAAGGTGTTGTGGTGAGTTCCTGAGAGAGTGTTGCTGCATCCTCACAGGGAAGGCACACGATCTGGTGATCTGTGCACAAAGGTTTCAACAGTGTTGTGGGCTGCAGTCACCTTGCCCCTCGGGGGGTGCAGCACTAGGGGGAGATGGAGCAAGGGATGTGGAGAGGGCAAGTCCTGTGTGGCACCCACTGCAAAGCTGCAGCTAGGCTCCTTCATGCTCCTAGACAGTGACAGAAGCCTAGCATCGCAGTGTGCATGGCCTTCAGCGTTCTACCTCATCAAGATCCTTATCTGATTCAACTGGAGCCGGGCTCATCTGCGACCTCACTCTCCACTGAGTCAGCACTTGAACCATCCTTTACCCCTGCCCACGTGTGCCTTCTGGCTCACGACTCGATACGAGCTTTGAAGGCATGGTGGCACAATGATTATCACTGCTGCCTCACAGCGCCAGGGACCTGGGTTTGGTTCCCAGCTTGGGTCACTGTCTGTGTGGAGTTTGCACATTCTCCCCGTGTCTGCATGGGTTTCCTCTGGGTGCTCCGGTTTCCTCCCACCGTCCAAAGATGTGCTTGCTAGCTGGATTGGCCATGCTAAAGTGCCCTTTAGTGTCAGGGGGACGAGCTAGGGCAAATGCATGGGGTTATGGGGATACGGCCTGGCTGGAATTGTGGTTAGTGCAGACTCAATGGGCCGAATGGCCTCCTTCTGCACTGTAGGATTCTATGATTCTATGTACTTTCAATGTCAGCAGTTGAGCTGAAGTCTGTGAGTGTCAAATCAAATTGTGAGGCCTCTTCACCAGTGCTATCTCCTTTTTTGTTGTGCTGTTGTGACAGGGAAAGCAGCAGTTATTCAGTGTCTGAAATGTAAAAATCCAATTGGAAGATTGGGGTGAGGAAAGAGGACTGGGCTGTTCAATAAGTGGACCGTGGTCACACGATCAACAGCTTGCTCATCACGCCAGATAGGAAGCTGCGGATGAACTAGGAATTGACAAGAGGCACAAAACAGGAACATTCCATTACCTTCAATGTTCTCAGCATAGAATCACAGAATTTCTACAGTGCAGAAGGAGACCATTTGGCCTATCGAGTCTGCACTGACACTGTGATAGAGTACTTTACTCAGGCCCTCTCTCCCACCCTATCCCCATGTGATGGAGAAAGAATGGCTCCAACAATTATTTAACAACAGTAGTGGCAATGGTGGCTTTAAAATGGTGTTTCTGACAGAGAGTGAAGCATGCTGGGACTTTTGGTCAACTTGTAGATTAAAACCAGGTGCAGGTCGCAAAGAGGCTCTGGTCTGGGAGCTGCGATCTGAAGCTTTCTGTGTAGTCCAGATAAAGGAAGTTGTTTACATTAACCAAGACACCGTGGCTTCGATTTATATGGTTGCTATGTATGGGACATGTCAAATGAACTAAGCATCATGGCATCATTCAAAAGTAATTTCATTGGATGTTCGAGCCATGTGATCGGTTTCTGGTGACACAGTTGTCTGGATGACAGAGAATCTTCCAGAAGCGAGTGGAGAATTGTGGATTAAAAGGTATGTGAGTCCTTTGTTTGGTAGTGATAACTCAAAGAGACCAACCATCGCAACAAGACCTGTGCCCTGAAGGATGCTTCAGAGAAGAAGATAGATTCTACATCGAGGATATTTCTTGGCCAAGGTTTTCCTATACTCAGTCGTATCTATTTTCAGTTAAATAGTTAAAGCTGATGTTTAATTAAAGTTGATGTTCAGTTAAAGTTAAAGTGCAGTTTAAGTGTTAAAGTTCAGTTGAAAGTTGATGTTCAGTTAGAGTTAAAGTTCAGTAAAGGGTGAATGAGTTGCAACTGTTTATGTTTGAGTTGGTACTAGAAGTGTTAAATGGAGAAGTAATTGAATTATTGTCCTTGTTTGTCTCATTAAACTGGAATGCTTGGAAGGTGTTTAAATTAAAGCTGAATAACACCCGTAATTCTACACATTTTACATGGCTAACCCATATAACCTAGACATAAGGGGCAGTTTTCCATGGCCAATCCACCTAATCTCAGAGTGCTGGCCTCATGATGTGGTGAAGCATTTTTGTAAGACTCAAGTGATGCAGGGATTTTTGTCCTCTGCCATCTCTGCTTTGCTCCCTCCTTTTATGTTGCACCTTCTTCAGCAAGAACCATGGAAGACTGTCAGCCACTGTGTTTGTGTCATGATGGTATTAGGACAATACAGAGTGACGACTGCAGAAAACCAGGATGTGGAAGTGGTTTGGGTAGAGATGAGAAATAGTGAAGGCAAGAAGTCACTTGTGGGAGTCGTGCACAGGCCCCCCTAACAGTAATCACAGGGTAGGGTGGAGCATAAGAGAAGAAATAATTGGGGCCTGTCAGCAAGACATGGCAATAACCATGGGAGATTATACATTACATACAGATTGGAAAAGTCAGGTGGGCAAAAATGGCCTAGATTAGGAATTTGCTGAACATTTTCAGGATAATTTCTTAAAACAGCACATTATGGAGCCAACCGGAGAGCAAGTAATATTAGATGGGAGTAATTAATGATCTCATATTCGAGGCACCCCTGGGTAGCAGCAATCATAATACATTTAAATCTCACATTCAGTTTGAGGGAGAAAAGAGTGGGTCTTTCGCTATGTTTTAAAACTGAAATAGGAGCAATTATGAGGGCATGAAAGTAGAGCTGGCTAAAGTGAACTGGCCAATTAGGTTAGAGATAGATCAATAAAGATGCAGTGGCAAACATTTAAGGGGATATTTCAGAGTGCGTAGTATAGATGCATTAGAACAAGTAAGGAAAAAGTCCAAAGCACAGACTCAGCTAGAAAGGGTGAAAGATAATATCAGACATAAAGAAAAAGTGCGTAACTGTGCAAAGACAGATGGAAGATCATAAGATTAACAGAATATAAAACATTTAAACAGTTACATGGGTAAGATGGGTATAGAGAGAAATGGGCCAAATGTGGGCAATTGGGACTAGTTTAGGGGTTTAACAAAAAAAGCATGGACAAGTTGGGCCAAAGGGCTTGTTTCCATGCTGTAAACCTTTATTACTCTTTGACTCTACAAGAAACAGCAAAGGATGACTAAAAGACGACTAAGGAAGGAAACATTAGAGTACAAGACAAAACTAGCCAGAAATATAAAAACAGATAGTAAGAGGTTTTATAAATATTTATAAAGAGGAAAGAGTTAACAATGTGAGAGTTAGTCCTTTAGAAAGTGAGTCTGGAGAATTGATAATGGAAAACAAAGAGAAGGCAGGTTAGTTGAACAAGTATCTTGCATCAGTCTTCACTGCGGAGAATATAAGTTATATCCCAGACACAGTTATAAATCAGAAAGTGGAAGGGAGGGAGGAACTCAGGAAATTACAGTCACCAGGGAAGTTGTACTGAGTAAATTGTTGGAGCTGTGGGCTAACAAGAGCATGATTCCTGATGGGCTTCATGTAGGGTCTTAAAATAAGTGTCCAGTGAGATAGTTGATGCATTGGTTTTAATTTTCCAAAACTCTCTGCATCTGGGGAAGGTCCCATCAGATTGTAACTCCATTACTGAAAAAGCGAAGGAGATAAAAAAGTGGGAAATTACAGGCTAGTTAGCTTCACATCTGTCGCAGAGTAAATGTGAGAAGCTATTATCAAAGAAGTTATAGGAGGGCATGTGGATAAGTTTAAGGTAATCAGCAGAGTCAACATGGTTTTGTGAAATACAAATCATGTTTCACCAACTTATTGGAGTTCTTTGAGGGATTAACATGTGATGTGGATAAAGGGAAACCAGTAGATGTACTGTAGTTAAATTTTGAGTAGACATTTGATAAAGTGCCACATCAAAGCTATTTGTGCCACCAGTGGATAATTAGACTGGTCTGATTCACCACTGGATATATGTGGCGTCCACCTGGTCGTCCACACTTCGCTGGCAACTTTGAGGTTTGTACATGGGTGGAATTTTACCGGCATGTCCGCCCAAGGTTCATACGATCTGGCCCGAGGCCAATGGAGAATGCCGTTCTCTGAACCTCACCCGCCCCCGGGATTGGGACGGGCGTGCCGGTAAAATTCAAGCCGGAGTGTTCACCGTCCCGACATCGCACTGCACCTCTGCTTGAACTCAGTGAGGCTACTCAACCTTTGGTAAGTGCCATGGGAAAGGAAAGGTGGAAGGGATGCATGATGTTGGACATTGTGGCAGTGGAGGGTGACTGGAATCTGGTAGGGATGGGGTGGACAGAGACACATGGAGGGGTTTAAAGGAAAATGTGGGGAGAAGTGTGACTCTTTCCAGACGTAGTGCGAACCACATTGTCAGGGGGCAGATTTTATGGGCAGTTCTGGGACAGCGAGCACCATGCTATAGGAATATGCCTGATATGCCTGTCTTATTCTCAATTCGTGCACAGCATGGTGTACAAGGCGTGATCACTTCCTAGGGGTTGGTGCTTTAGTACTGGGCAGCAGATGGCGCTGTCAGGGGAGGCATCTGCAGCCTGCAAATGAGGATCTGGTAAGTAAGAAAGGGGTAGTCAATGGTGTCATAAGGGAGGTAGGTGGGAGGGTCCCTGTAGCTCACAGTGCAGAGGACCTCAAGGTGGGGAGGGATGAGATCAACATGGAGCATTGAGACACCAGAAACAGTTCAGCAGGAGGCCAGAAAGAATCAACAACAATGACAAAGGGCTCCGAGGTTAAAGGGAGAGGCAGGGGAGTGATCAGAGGAAGGGAATTTGAACCAAGTGGGCATCAAGGAGGATAGGAGGGACATGGATGGTACCAGGAGAGTGTTGGAAGCTGGTCTCAAAGTAGAATCCGAGCAACACTATTTTGATAGACCAGTGCAGTGACGCAGAGGACAAATAACTTTAGCTAGCGGCATGGTCTGAAGAGATGTATGCGTGGGTGGGTGGGGAGGGGATGGGTGCAGTTGTGGCTGAGGGGGGGGGTTGCAGGTAGTTGACCACCGAATCTTTTGGCTAGTTGAAGAAACATCCTAATAATTACCGGTTCAGGAGTTCAGGACATGGAGAGCAAGGGTCAGCTGAGACATGTTCAGAAGATTCAAATGCCAATCGAAGGATTTGAGCATCTCAATGCATGGTGCAAGTTCTGCAAGAATTAATTAGGGCTTGAAGCAACATTCAACTTCAAATGATTGTTCTCAATGCCAAAAGGTAAGAAGGATGAAAGGGGCCACGGCTGCAGTACAAATGTAACATGCTCCAGTCAAGCCTACACATTGTTCAGGGCTTACAGTGCACAAGATTTGCAGTCACTAAATTTGTGCAAGTCTAGTTAAATGGAAGGAGCCTGATAGTGCCCTGACTGAGATTGAGATCTCCCAGATCTGTTCCCCTTCCTGAATGCCTGGGGTGCTGGGTGGGAGAAGATCAACAACCTGAGATCCTTTAGGATGTGCTTCATGGGGATGGATTGTCCTGAATGAGAGCAGCCCAATGACTTCACAAGAGCCTCCACGCTTAGTGACAGAAGGTGATCATTACAGGGTAATGTCTAATCTTGTTTCTCATCTACTTTTCCAAAGTAACAAGGTGGAGTGCAGAATGCAGGCTACAGACTACATTGCCTTCTTGAAGCCTTTGGTGTAGCTTTTTAAAAATTCTTTCGAAGTATGTGGGCATTGCTGGCTAGGCCACATTCATTGCCCATCCCTAATTGCGCTAAGAAATGGTGAGGGGCTGCCTTCTTGATCTGCTGCAGTCCATGTTGTGCAGGTACACTCATAGAACTGTTAGGGAAGAAGTTCCAAGATTTTGACCCAGCAAGAAATGGCAAAATATTTCCAAGTCAGAATGGTGTGTGATTTGGAAGGGGACTTGCAGGTAGTGGCGTTCCCATGTGTCTGCTGCTCTTATCCTTCTAGATGGTGGTGGCTGTGGGTTTGGAAGGTGTTGTCTAAGGAGCCTTGGTGGGTTCCTGCAGTGCATCTTGGAGATGGTGCACGCTGCTCCCACTCTGTCTTGGTGATGGAGTGAGTGTCTGTTTGTGGATGGGCAAACAAGCGGGCTGCTTTGAACTGGATGGTGTCAATCTTCTTGAGTGCCGTTGGAGCTGCACTCATCCAGGCAAGGAGAGAGGATTTCACCAGACTCTTGACTAGTGTCATGCTGAGGAGGAGAAGCGCCCACCTAGCAGGGCCAAGGAAAGAGCCTTGCCCTGAGGAATATGAACCAGTGGGGTCCCATGAAGACCCAAAATTTGAGGAGGGACCAATTCCACAGAGGCATTTGGCATGGCCCAGAGTCTACCGAAAATGCCTTTCATTGATCATAGAATCCCTACAGTGCAGAAGGAGGCTATTCGGTCCATCGAGTCTGCCCCAACCACAATCCCACCCAGGCCTTATTCCCTTAACCCCACATATTTACTCTACTAATCTCCCGGACACTAAGGCGCAATTTAGCATGGCCAATCAACCCAACTTGCACATCTTTGGAGGAAACCGGAGCACCCGGAGGAAACCCACGCAAACACGGGGAGAACATGCAAACTCCACACAGACAGTGACACAAGGCCAGAATTGAACCTAGGTCCCTAGCGCTGTGAGGCAGCAGTGCTAACCACTGCGCCACTGTGCTGCGCCAAGTCTTTACCTCCTATACTAAAGATCACAATTTTATTTAATTTAAGTCAATTCCTTGTAAAATAGGAGCATTTAAATCTATTTTAATTCCTTTCCTGGTTGCTATTCGCACTGACTGAACCTGTATCAATCAAAGAATTTTCCTGAGTGAGCGACAGTTCTGCAGATGCCATCACTTGTCAAGGGATATTGGGGCTCACATCTGCAACATTCTTTGGAAGGGCCTGATGCCATAGTGACTGGAAGATCACCCATTTACTCTTGAGGTGACCACTGCACTCAACTTTTGCAAGCAGCTCATTCCAGGGCTCCACTGTGGACCTCTGTGGAATATTGCAATCCTCCGCTCACACTGCAAAACGGAGGTCACCAATGCCCTTTTCATTAAGGTGCACAATTATGTCCAGTTGTCCACAGATGAAGCCAGCCAGCCTGCCAGACCAGTGGGATTTGCAGGAATCTCCAGCTTCCCACAAGCGCAGGGTGCCATTGACTGAACTTATGCAACATTGAGAGTTCCCTGGCATCGGCCAGTAAGATTTATCAACAGAAAAGGTTTCCACCCTCTCGATGTCCAGCTTATCTGTGATCAGTGAAAGTAGATTATGCAGGTTTGTGCTAGGTAGTCTCAGAGTTGGAGAATGTTTACACCTGCAGTTACTGTGAAAACCCTCTCGTTGCTGCACTTGGTGGGAGACCTTCCCCTGGAGTGGGGGTAGAGTGCATCCCGCCTCTGCTGCACTCCATCGAGACATCCGGTGAGGGCATCCTCTGAGAAATGAGGTGTGGGTTTCCTGGCTGCCATCCCCTGCAGTTGTTGTGGAACGAGTGCTGGGGAGCCGTTTACATGCAGTGATTGGCACGATTAAGCAACAGGTATATCAGAGTGAGGCCACCACGGGCATGGCATGATTCCCGCGGTCATAAAAACTTCTGTCAATGAGGCTCAGGATTCGGTCAGAAATCACGCCAGGGGCTGTCGGTGGGATTTACTCCATTTTTCTCTCCGGAACCGACACATTGCCAAGTTCTGGTAAGATCGCTCAGATGAAGCTTGACATAGAGGGCAGGATTTTATGGCCTTGCTCGTCCTGAGACTGTAAAATCCTGCCCGAGGTCAGTGGACCTTTCCATGGTCTGCCCTTCGCCCGCTCCGATTCCCGGAGCGGGCAGGAGGTTAAAATTGCGGCCATAATTTTGCAATAGCCTTTCTGCACTTCCTGCCTGGTGTTCTTACTCTATAAGTTAAGTGCCGAATTCTTGATGATCGCAATGTTGAGCATTCCTCCGTAACATTGTCTGAAACGTAACTTCTCATCCCTTTCCCACAAAGCAGTGAGTTCCCTCTGCAGCTGTTACACGGGCCAGGTACTCCCTTGCTCATTGTTCCAGGGATAGGCCAGAGGTACCTGAAACTCACAAGGATGATTGAGATGAAATGGTCAAATTTTTATTCACCTTTTAGGGCAGCATAATCAGACTATGTGATGTCAGCAACTCTCTGGTACCCTTTTTTAAACAGAAGTATTTTTGGCACATTATTATACCTCATTTAAAATGGCAACGGCATTTTATACAAAGCAGTATGCACATGTAAATGTCAGCACATCTTTCACTCAATGTAGCTCATAATCTCTATAATGAATATTTAATATTTTTATGCCAGCAGCTTTCAAAGTTATCAGGATTAAACAGAAATTTGAATCATGGAGTTTCATTTTTAAAATGAAAAATTAGCCAACTCTAATGATATACTTTAAAATTCAAACCTACATTAGAGAAACTGTCTGATTATAAAAAGTAACCACAGGGAGGTTATGTTATTCCCACTGCTTTACCTTATACTCTCCCAGTTCCCCAGTGCTCCATTTGCTCCCTCCCCAACCTCTTGAAGTTGCCTCAGGATTTCTGGGGCTTCCAGTGTCGGGTAGAGCAGGGATTGTGCCCACTGTAGGTGGTGTTATATTGTGTGCCCGCATGCCATTGTAATGTAAAGGGGTTCGGCAGAGCAAAGGTTAACTTGGGACCGGAGTACAGCACCGCCCATGATATGATGTATTGTGCCACATGGTAATAGAAACAGAGCGAGAATACTCTGGAAGCCGATTTGCATGGGGAAACAGCCCCATGAGTGACAGTAACCTTGGATCTGTAAATATTAAAGACTAACGATAAATGGGCCAAATATACAAGTCTCAAGTTTCTCATTGCCGCAACACCACAGCAATGAAACCAAGGCTGGAATTCGCCGACCGTTCACACCAGCGGGATTCTCTGGTCCCAGTGCAGTGAATGGGGACTTGGCTGAACACCGAATTCTCCATCCTCGCTTTCAGTGACAGCGGAGTGTGAACGGCCAGAGAATTCTGGCCTATATTACAAAATGGGTGACAGTGGTGGGATCATCGTACAACATGCTAATCAGCAGCGATATGAAAGGCGACATTTTGGGAGGCACGATGGCACAGTGGTTAGCACTGCTGCCTCAAAGCGCCAGAGACCCCAGGTTCGATTCCCGGCTTGGGTCACCGTCTGTGTGGAGTCTGCACGTTCTCCCCGTGTCTGCGTGGGTTTGCTCCTGGTGCTCCGGCTTCCTCCCACAGTCCAAATTTGCAGGTTAAGTTGATTGACCATGCCAAATTGCCCCTTAGTGTCGGGGGGTTAGCAGGGTAAGTACGGGGGGTTAAGGGATTAGGGCCTGGTTGAGATTTGATGGGTCGATTGCCCTCCTTCTGCACTGTAGGGATTCTATGATTCTATGACTTTAAACAATAAACCCAGAATAATATCCCAAGCTGTGAAAAAATAAAAGCACCAGAAGCCAGACCAGAAAGACGTGAAGCTAAGAAGAAAAATGAAAGAAACAGTTAAAGAGGCTTCTGTGAACATTTGATATTTTGTGCATTTCTGTGCTGCTGTAAGGTCCTCATTTGTTTCTTGTTAATATATATTATCTTCACACTTGTGTCAAATGTAACCTGTTGTGAGGTGGACTAATGTCCTGAGCACAAAACTGAGTGGGAAAAACCTGCATAAAATATAGTGTATTTAGATTCCAGAAGACATTTGACAACATAAGACGCAGGTGCATAAAGCAAAGGCCCACAGAGTTGAACAAAGTATGTTAACGTGGATTGAAAACCGGCTGTCACTAAGAAAACAGAGATTTGGGATAAGTGGGTCCTTTTCAGAGTGGAAAGACATAACTAGTGGGATCGGTTCTTGGTCTACAATTATTCACTATTTTCATTCATGACTCAGAGGAAGGAACATATTGTAAGGTTTCTAAATTTGCCAATAATACGAAGATAGGTAGAAAGGTGTGTTGTGATGAGGATGTTGTTATTCTGCAATGGGATATTGATAGATTGGGTGACCGGGCGAAAACTTGGCAAATGGAGTTTAATGTGGGGAAGTGTGAGGTCGTGCACTTTGGAAGGAGGAATCAAAAGGCAGATTATTATCTAAATGGAGAGAGACTGCAGGTGAGTGAAGTACAGAGGCATCTGGGTGTCCCAGTGCATGACTCATAAAAAATTAGCAGGTCGGTCCAACAAGTAGTTAAAGGCAAACAGCATTTTGCCCTTTGCAAAGGGGTTGGAGTTTAAAAATAGGGAGTTTTAGTTGCAATTGGACAGGGTGTTGGTGAGGCCTCATCTGGAATATTGTGTACAATTTTGGATCCCTTCCCTAAAAAAGGATTTAGTAACATTGGGGGCAGTCCAAAGGAGATTCACCAGGCTAATTCCAAGGATGAGAGGGTTATCCTATCAAGAGAGACTAAATAGTCTGGGTCTGTATTCCTTGGAATTTAGGAGATTGAGGGGTGACCTTATTCAAACGTATCAGACGCTGAGGGAGCTTGACAGGGTAGGTGGGGAGATGTTTTCACAAGTGGGAGATTCTCAAACAAGGGGATATAGCTACAAGATAAAGGGCCGGTCATTTAAAACTAAGGTGCGTCGAAATTTCTTCTTGCAGAGGGTGGTGAATCTCTAGAATTCTCTGCTCCAAAGGGTGGTGGAGGCTGGATCATTAGAAGCATTTAAAGTGGAGATGGATAAATATTTGATAGATCGAGGAATAGAGGGCTGGAGGGAAATGGCACAGAGAAGGAACTGAGGCCTGCATAGATCAGACTTTATCGTATTGAATGGCAGGGCAGGCTTTATAAGTTCATAAGATATAGGAGCAGAATTAGGCCATTCAGCCCATTGAGCCATTCAATCATGGCTGATATGCTCCTCATCCCCATTTTCCTGCCTTCTTCACTTTTCTCTCTTTAAGGGCCTGGTGGCCTACTCCTATTTCTATTGCTTGTATTCAAAGCACAGGACATTCAAAGAGAACACATTGAGGTAATAAAAAGGAAAGGATCACAAGGAAAAGCAATGGTCCTACCTGGATAGTTTTTAAAATCTTATAATCTTTTAAAAACATGAAACGACCAATTGCCAGAGAGCACAGCAAAACCTGAAAAAGCGCAGAATATTAACAACAAAGAAAAAATTGACAGCTGGAGATAGCCTGAAGTGAAAAAGAAAATACTGCCTGCACAATATTAAATAGGCAATGACATTTCAATCTGCAAGTAAAAGAAAAAGCAAATGGCCATGGACAGAAAGCTAGAAGAGCCAGATGCATTTTGGATCAGGAAATGCCGACACCAGATACCAGAGTGGTCTATCACACCCCCAGTGTAGCACCAAAGGCAACACGTGACCCCAGAGAGAGGGAAACTCCCAACAAAGTGCCAAAGGCAACAGGACACCCCAAAGGGAGGTTAACAATAGATCCCAGATTGAGGGAGACAGAAGACATGAAAGCAAGGAAGGCAATATTCAAGTAAACCACAAGATGGTTGTCGACCCTGCCAGCACAAGAAGCAGCCACCAGGCTCAAAAATAGATTTTCTTGAAAATGTTGATACAGTACCCAAGCTGTAACAGTGGATGGCTGTGAATGAAGGAAAGCTAACTGAGGCAACTCAAAAGAAGCAAACCGTGCAAAAAATAAATGAAGCTGTTCTGCAGGAAAATGCTTGCGTCAGAGTCAAACTGGGAGATTTGAAGTGCAAAATTCAAGCTGAGTCAACGAGACGCTGCACTGAAACCCAGAGTGAGTTGAGAGGAGGTCAACCAGAAAATAAACAGTTGAAAGGTACAGTTGATTGTCTTTAAAGATCAAGTGCAAAAGAAATGCATGACCATTCAGCAACATAAAGAAATGAGAGTGTGTTAAAGAATTGGAGCACAGCAGAAGATACTCGAGGAGACTTTACTGAATTGCAGGAAAACCCAAAACAAAGCAAGCAAGCTTCGTAAATGAAAAGGAAAACCTACGGGCGGACCTTCACATGTTTCCAGAATTGCTCAGGTCACAGTTTATTCAACTGGAAAATTACAGAGAGAAGCAAAACAAATTTGATATCACTCTGAACAAATTGTAGAACCAGTTGGAAGAGAAGACTGAGCAATCTTCCATTTTCCAGGAGGACTGAAGAGCAGAAGAAGCAGTTGAATAGAAAAGAGACAACATTAAAAGGAAAGGCTGTAGAATTTCCCAAACAACGAGTGGATAATGAAACCATGAGTCGCTCAATTACAGAAATAAAACAAGTTAAGACTTGGACGGACCTGGCCAATAGTGAAACTGAAATAGAGGACATAGACAAAGGTCCATTGGAGATAGAGAAAGAACAGACAGAAATAAGATCGGAAAATGTAAATCTGATGCTGAAATGCAAGGCACTGGTAGAAGGAAAAGCATCAGGTGTCTCAGCCGTGCTGAGAATCATTGAGTTTAATGAAAAGATTCATCAGCTTGCAAAACAATTTGAAAATAAAACTACAAACAAATGTTTGGTTGAAATTGAGGAACAAGTGGAAATGGAGGTTCCATTTGAGAAACATATACATCCAGCAAGAACATGGTGAATACCAGAAAAAAATAAACTTTGAATCCAATCCAGGAATGAATGGAGTGCACCTTCCCTTTGGGTCAAACGGTACAAACCCGTAGTGTCTTAAAAAAAACCAAATGAGCTATCAGTGAAGAGAAATGCAACTCGAAGGAGTGCAGAAAGCAAATCAAATGGGTATAACTAACAGAAACACAGAGTACTACCACCATTCCTCCACACGTGATAGACTGAGATGTGGATGAACAGTCAAGACTGATAAAGTCAGACACTTGAAGGGAGGGGAGAAGGAATAGCAAGTAAAAAATGTATTGAAATTAGTTAAAATTCATTGGAAGGGAGGAATGTTTTGTATAGAGAAGAAGAGGAGATGTTGTATTACATGCCTGCATACCATTTTGATGTAAATGTGTTGGACAGAGCAAGGGTTAATGTGGGGCTACAGAATAAGTATGATGTATAGAGCCACATTGTAATAGACTCAGAGAAAGAACACTGAAGAAGCAACTCCATGCATGACAGCAGACTGAGATCTGTCAATAGTTAAAAACTAACAATAAACAATTCGTATTTAAATCTTCAAGTCTCAAGATCTCATTAAGTAGTCTCACAACACCAGGTTAAAGTCCAACAGGTTTATTTGGTATGACAAGCTTTTGGAGCATTGCCCCTTCATCAGGTGAGTCATCAGATGAAGGGGCAACGCTCCGAAAGCTCGTGTTACCAAATAAACCTGTTGGACTTTAACCTGGTGTTGTGAGACTACTTACTGTGCCCACCCCAGTCCAAAGCCAGCATCTCCACATCAAGATCTCATCATTGAGACATCTGAAAAACCCATAGTATAACAGGTGGAAGTTCAATGATGACATGCTAATAAGATAGGCATGGTTTTCACAGCATCACTGCTTCAACTTCCTTTTACTATTCAGATACATCCCAGCAATTTAACATTTGTTCCATCCTGAAATGATTCCTTAAATTGGATTCAGTAGTGGGAAACCCGCGGCGTGGGGTGTGCCGTCGGTGGGACCGGAAGATCTTTTGGCGTGAACATCCGGAAGATCACGCCCTGAGTTTACTCAGCTATGCTCTTTGCAGACCTAAAATGGCTGCCAGTGCCCCAGTGCCTCCAGAAAAAGTTCATGCTGGTGTTTAAATCCCTTTACAAGTTACGACATGTTTTATTTCTGTAATTGTGTAACTCATGGTTTTATTATCCGCTCGTTGTTTGGAAATTCTACAGCCTTTCCTTTCAATGCCATGTCTTTTCTATTCAACTGCTTCTTCTGCTCTTCAATCCTCCTGGAAAATGAAAGATTTCTCAGTCTTCTCTTCCAGCTGGTTCTACAATTTGTTCAGAGTGATGTTAAATTCGTTTTGCTTCTCTCATAATTTTCCATTCCTACACCATCTTTGTATGTTCCTAAATTATACAACACTGACAACTGTGCGTTCTTCTGACTCTGGCTTCTTGTGCACCACTCTATCTTCTGATTTGCTTTGATTGGATTTATTATTGTCACATGTATTAGTATACAGTGAGAAGTATTGTTTCTTGTACGCTATACAGACAAAGCATACCGTTCATAGAGAAGGAAAAGAGAGAGTGCAGAATGTAGTGTTACAGTCATAGCTAGGGTGTAGAGAAAGATCAACTTAATGCGAGGTAGGTCCATTCAAAAGTCTGATGGCAGCAGGGAAGAAGCTGTTCTTGAGTCCGTTGGTCTTTGTATCTTTTGCCCAATGGAAGAAGGTGGAAGAGAGTATATCCGGTGTGTCTGGTGTTCTTAATTATGCTGGCTGTTTTTCCGAGGCAGCGGGAAGTGTAGACAGTGTCAATGGATGGGAGGCTGGTTTCTTGCGTTTTTGGGCAGAGCAGAAGCCATACCAAGCTGTGATATAACCAGAAAGAGAGCTTTCTATCGTGCATCTGTAAAAGCTGGTGAGAGTTGTAGTGGGCATGCCAAATTTTCTTAGTCTTCTGAGAAGGTAGCGGCATTGGTGGGCTTTCTTAACTATAGCGTCGGCATGAAGGAACCAGGACAGGTTAGTGGTGGTCTGGACACCTAAAACCTTGAAGCTCATGACCATTTCTACTTCATCTCCATTGATGTCATTCAGTCATATTGGCTCAATCTCTCAAATTCCACCTCCCTTTTCTCCTTTAGAACTTTGTTAAAACCAAGTTGTTGGTCACCCCTCCTATTATCTCTATGATCAGTGACAATGCATGTCTGTGTATGCTTCTGTGCAGCATCTTGGAGTATTTCTGTAATGATTTTAATCAGGCAATTGAGGTGGGTCTGTTAGAATATGAGCTCCCTAATTAAGGGCCAAATTGATAGGCCAATCAGGGAGCCTCTTGCTTTGTACTTAACATGGAGTGCGAGTTCCTCTGGGACTCCAAGTGTAGACTGCTGACTGAAAGCACTCTGTATGCTGCTGTTAGACTTGTAAATAAAGGGATTTTGGTGAAGGGACTTCTGCCTCCAAGAACTTATTAAAGTTTCTCGACATGAAAGTCGCTAATTAAAGCAAGTTGTTTTTGTCATTGCAATGTAATGTAATGACAAGGTTCAGGAACTCTGTCCAATTTTGGGACCCAATTTTAATACTCTGCTTACGGGGTAGCTCAATTAAGCTAACGCAGTGCAGAAGAGGGACTGAATTGAGGATTTTCCAGACACTTCTACGCTTAAAAAATCAGCTAAAGCTTCAGGGCTCAATAGAATTAATGTAATTGAATCATTTGATGCAAGCTGTGATGAGAAGACCATTTGAGGATAGCTGAAATGCACAACATAATTGATAGTAGAGGAATCAGAGTAGACTGGGGCACTGAGTGACCTAATAAACATTTGGCCCATTTATTGTGATAGCGAGAGTAATCTGGAGGTTCTGCACTGTGAAACTCAGCAGTGAAGCCAAGTACTTTTTAAATGAAGCTAGCTTTTTCCTGTTAAATAGCAGACCTTTAACCTATTGATTGCGGAGTCATACTGATCAAACATGACTACATGAAACAGCTTGCTAAACAATTATCAGCAAAATAGCCAGGGCAGAGTCGGAAATAAGTACGAATCCCAGGGGCCCATTCAACACTCAAGATAATGGCACAGAATGAGGGAGTGAAGATGGTTTGGTGGGACCAGAGTACAAAATAAAATAGAAGGATGGATATCGTTCACATCTTTCTTTTTTGGGAGTAACTGGGATGAAGTGGTGTTGTTTTTTGCTGCATTATTTATGCATTTGTTACCTCCGCCATAAATAGCTGAGATTGGGAATACATGTGGGTACCTGGCTGATGTCAGTTCTCTTCTGCTGCCCAGTCCTGACTCAGTAATGGCTATCGACTCCAATGACAATCCTTATTGTTTCTGTGTACCCTTCCCCCATCCCCCCCCAACCTTCCCAGATCTCTGTACATCTCCGATTCTGGCCTCTTGTGCATTCTTGGTGAGATCGCACTGTGGTGAACCATAGATGGTTACCACTATGGGTACTTGTACATGTGTTACTCTTGTTACTGTTGGGGTTAGGGTTTGGGTGTTCCACCTGTTATTATTGTTTATGTGGTACACTCCGTTCGGCTCCACCTTCTTACAGGAGTATAAAGGTCACTGCTACTTCCTAGTAGTCTTTAGTCTGGGATAATATTGTTAAGTAGTGTGCTCCTATTTGTCGTGAATAAAAGCCTTTATTCCCAGGTACATCCTAGCCTCCCGTGTGAATCAATCGCGCATCAATTTTCTTCACGACAAATACTGAAAATTTTGTTTGAACAAAATGGAGCAGCTACTAAAGCCCGATCGGCTAACCTTGGATCCGCATGCCGCTGGGGCGTCGAACACTTTCGACCATTGGTTGAGGTGCTTCGAGGATTACGTTCAGGCCTCGGCAGCAGTCCAGTCCAACGCCGACAGATTGCGGGTCCTCCACGCCAGGGTGAGCGACACTGTGTATGCAACAATTCGTGATTCCCAAAATTATAAAGACGCTATCGACTTGCTCAAGAGGCTGGATAACAAACAGCCGAACGAAATTCATGCTCGTCACCTATTAGCCACTCGACGGCGGCAGCCCGGCGAAACTACGGGACAGTACCTGCGTGAACTTCAACAGCTAGCCAGAGCCTGCAACTGCAAGGAGGTGTCGGCTACTCAATACACCAACGACCTCATCAGGACACGTTCGTGGCGGGAATCGGCCCATCCTATATCCGCCTGCGGTTGCTAGAGCAGGGTAACCTGGACCTGGCTAAGACAGTAGAATTGGCCGACGCAATGGAAACGGCCTCCAGTAGTCTCGAAGCCTACCCCACCGACCACATGGGAACAGCGTGGCAAGCACAGCCGCCGCCTCAGCTGTACTCAGCGGCTCCTCGGAACTGCACGATGATGCTCCCAACTTCAGACCTGACGGCTGCGGCAGCTCCTGGAGGCCCACGGTGCTATTTCTGCGGTTTGGCGAAGCATCCTCGCCAAAGATGTCCGGCCAGGGCAGTGTTTTGCTCCGCCTGTGGAAAGAAAGGGCACTATGCAAAGGTATGCCGAGCGAAGACCCCTTCCAGGCCCAGCAGTGCTGCGTGCGACTCCCCAGGATCCATCTCCTCATCTCCGGCCTCGTCGATGTCTTCAGCCACGTGCGATCCACGGGCGCCGCCATTTCCTATGACGACGACGCTAGCCACGTGCAACCTGCGGGTGCCGCCGTTTTCAACATCCTCGACCGTGTGCGATTCATGGGCGCAGCCACTTTGGTCGACACCGGCCGCAGGGGACCAGCAGGGGTCGTCGTCGTCGGCTATCTCAACTGCCTGCAGTTACGTTCGGGATCCAACAGTGGCGTCAATCATCCTGGACCAGGCCAAGCCTCACAGACTCGACAAGTCCATGATGGACATAGAGGTAAACGGGCGCCTGGAGCATTGTCTGTTTGATAGCGGGAGCACGGAGAGCTTCATCCATCCGGATACAGTAAAACGGTGCGCTCTCCATGTGCAAACTGTCAGGCAGACAATCTCCATGGCGTCGAGGTCCCGATCTGTCCTCATTCTTGGGAGCTGTCTGGTAACCCTAACGGTGCGGGGCACAGTCTACGAGAACTTCAGGCTCCTCGTGTTACCGCACCTTTGCGCTCCGGTACTCCTGGGGCTAGACTTTATGGTCCACCTGAAGAGTGTGACCCTGCAGTACGATGGGCCACTCCCTCCACTTTCAGTGGGAGAACAACAGCCTCCAAATTGTCCAGCGCGCTCCACATGCTGCCTCTCAACACTCAAAATTACCCCGCCTTCCCTATTCGAAAATCTCGTGCCAGGCTGCAAGCCCATCGTGACTAAAAGCAGGCGTTACAGCGCTGAGGATCGGATCTTTATTAGATCTGAGGTTCAGCGGCTCCTCGGGGAAGGGGTCATCCAACCTAGCACTAGCCCATGGAGAGCACAAGTCGTGGTGGTCAAGACTGGAGACACGCCCTGGATGGTCATAGACTATAGTTAGACCATTAATAGGTACACGCAGCTGGACGCGTATCCTCTCCTGCGCATATCTGACATGGTCAACCAGATTGCGCAGTACCGGGTGTTCTCCACCATCGACTTGAAGTCAGCCTACCACCAGCTCCCCATTCGCCCAGAGGACCACAAATACACTGCCTTTGAGGCGGATGGCCGTCTCTACCACTTTTTAAGAGTCCCTTTCGGCGTCACTGATGGGGTCTCGGTCTTCCAGCGTGAGATGGACCGAATGGTGGACCAAAACGGGCTACGGACTATCTTCCCGTACCTGGACAACGTCATTATCTGCGGCCATGACCAGCAGGACCACAACGCCAACCTCCAGAAGTTTTTACGCACTGCGACTCTCCTGAACCTGACCTATAACAAGGAGAAGTGCGTATTCAGCAAGCACCGCCTAGCAATCCTCGGATACGTGGTGGAAAACGGGGTCATCGGCCCCGATCCAGACCGTATGCGTCCCCTCCTTGAACTTCCCCTACCCACTAGCATCAAAGCACTGAGAAGATGCTTAGGCTTCTTCTCGCACTATGCACAGTGGGTCCCCAATTACGCAGACAAAGCCCGTCCGCTCATAAAATCTACCTCTTTTCCCCTGACAGCAGAGGCTCGCCTAGCCTTTGCAGGGATAAAAGTCGACATCGCGAAAGCCACGATGCACGCTGTCGATGAGTCCATCCCCTTTCAGGTGGAGAGTGATGCATCAGATTTCGCCCTGGCCGCCACACTTAACCAGGCGGGCAGTCCCGTCGCCTTTTTCTCTCGCACCCTCCAAGGCCCTGAAATTCGGCACTCCTCTGTGGAGAAAGAGGCTCAGGCCATTGTGGAGGCCGTACGGCATTGGCGCCATTATTTGGCTGGCAAACGGTTTACCCTGCTCACGGACCAAAGGTCCGTGGCCTTTAAGTTCAACAACACGTTAAAGGGAAAAATTAAGAATGATAAAATCTTGAGATGGAGAATCGAACTCTCCATCTACAACTATGATATCATGTACCATCCGGGGAAGCTCAATGAGCCCTCAGATGCCCTGTCGCGTGGAACATGTGCCAGTGTGCAGGAGGACCAGTTACAGGCCCTCCACAATGATCTCTGCCATCCGGGGATCACTCGGCTCTTCCATTTTGTAAAGGCTCGGAATCTGCCCTATTCCATAGAGGATGTCAGGTCGATAACTCGAAGCTGCCAGGTTTGTGCAGAGTGCAAACCGCACTTCTCCCGGCCTGACAGGGCACACCTCATTAAGGCCACTCACCCTTTTGAACGACTGAGTGTCGACTTCAAGGGGCCCCTCCCTTCGACGGATCGGAACGTGTATTTCCTCAATGTTGTTGACGAATACTCCCGATTCCCCTTTGCCATCCCCTGTTCTGACATGTCCTCTGCCACGGTCATCAAAGCCCTGCGGAGTCTTTTTACCCTGTTCGGCTACCCCAGTTATATCCACAGTGATTGGGGTTCATCGTTTATGAGCGACGACTTGAGGCAATACCTGCTCTCTAAGGGAATTGCCTCAAGTAGGACTACAAGTTACAACCCCAGGGGTAACGGACAGGTCGAGAGAGAAAACGCTACAGTCTGGAAGGCTGTTTTACTGGTGCTGCGGTCTAAGAGTCTTCCAGTCACCCGTTGGCAAGAGGTACTTCCTGATGCGCTCCATTCGATCCGGTCCCTCCTGTGTACGGCAACCAATGCTACCCCACATGAGCGGATGTTTGTCTTCCCTAGGAAGTCTTCCTCTGGGACCTCACTGCCGTCTTGGTTGACGTACTCAGGACCTGTCCTCCTGCGGCGGCATGTTAGGGCCCACAAGTCCGACCCTTTGGTTGAACAGGTCCATCTCCTCCACGCCAACCCTCAATATGCCTATGTGGCATATCCTGACGGGCGAGAGGACACGATCTCTATCAGAGATCTGGCGCCTGCAGGGGACCTGGAAACCCCCGTCACTCCCGCACCCCTGGTTAGGATTCCTTTGCCCATTCTCTCCCCTCCTGACACGGCGCGGGCAGCATCGGGACCTCAACTTAATCCTCTTACTCCCGTGTGCAGCTTGCCTGAGTCCAGGGGATTGTCGCCATCTCGAGGTCGGCAGTCGGGAGAGGAACTGGAGGAGTCAGTGGACACCACCTCGGAGAGAGGGTCATCACCACGGTCACCAGAACCGGCATTGGAGCCAGTGCTGCGGAGGTCGCAGAGACGGTGCGGACCCCCGAAACGGCTGAACTTGTGAACATGTGGACAGTTCGTATTGTTTTCTTACCCCACCGGCCTTTGTTTTTAAAAGAGGGGTGAATGTGGTGAACCATAGATGGTTACCACTATGGGTACTTGTACATATGTTACTCTTGTTACTGTTGGGGTTAGGGTTTGGGTGTTCCACCTGTTATTATTGTTTATGTGGTACACTCCGTTCGGCTCCGCCTTCTTACAGGAATATAAAGGTCACTGCTACTTCCGAGCAGTCTTTAGTCTGGGATAATATTGTTAAGTAGTGTGCTCCTATTTGTCGTGAATAAAAGCCTTTATTCCCGGGTACGTCCTAGCCTCCCGTGTGAATCAATCGCGCATCACGCACCAAGCCTGGAAAGTTGCGTGCAGGCCTAAAAACGGGTTTTGCGCACGATGCCAAACGGTTCGCAATCATCCCGGTCCCTTGCTACTGGAGCAAAACCAGATCATGCCCAGAAAGGGCGCAAGGCCGATAAGGATATTGAAAGTAACATTTAAATAGACTTAACCCATTCGACCCTGGATTCTCACAACTCCCGGGAACTTCCGACTCTCGGGCACGACATGAGCTTAGCGAGAATCACTACTTGCCTCCACTGGCGGAGACCAGGCATGATGGCCGTGCCAGGGGGCTCGGAGGCCAGTGACGCTCCAGGGTGGTCGGAGACATGGCCGGGCTGTGCCCACCTGACACCCTGGTTGTAATGACACTTAATCCATTTTTGGGAAAATTCCTCCCCTTGATTTTCATCACGCAGCCATGCTTTCAACTAATGAAAACCAAAGCTCTGGAATCCCCTCTCTATCTCACTATCTCTCTCTTTCTTCCGATAAGGCGTTCCTTAAAACCTACATCTTTGACCAAACCTTTGGTCATTCCTTGACGTGAATTTTGTTTGATAAGACTCCTGTGAAGATAGTTTGCTAAGTTAAAGGTGAAATGTATGAATAAGAATAGATCATTTAGCCCTTAGGGTCTATTCCACCATTTAATAGGATCATGGTTAATCTGTGTCCTAATTCCATCATCATAGAATCATAGAATCCTGATAGTGCAGAAAGAGGCCATTCGGCCCATCAAGTCTACACCGATCACTATCCCACCCAGGCCCTATTCCCATAACCCCATGCATTTACTCTTGCTAGTCCCCCTGACACTGGGGGACAATTTAGCATGGTCAATTCACCTAACCCGCACATCTTTGGACTGTGGAAGGAAACTGGAGCACCTGGAGGAAACCCCATGCAGACACAGGGAGAATGTACAAACTCCACACAGAGAGTGACCCAAGCCGGGAATCGAATCTGGCTCCCTGGCGCTGTGAGGCAGCAGTGCTAACCACTGTACCATTGTGCCGCCCCATCCATCCACCTTAGCTCAATGTTCCATAATAAAGATGGCTGGCAAGAATCTCTCTAAATGTGAGTTGTTTTTAACTGCAAGGATATTATGCAGTTTCACTTGGACAGCACTGGAAGCTCCTCTTGAGAGATGAGTATTTTAACACATGAACACTCATGCGGCAATCAGAGGAGGAAATAACACATTGAAAAAACAAAAGGCAGCAGAAATTAACCATCAAACTTTCTTTACTGAGATTTTAGCTCAATGGTGAAGGAGTGGACTTGTGAATGTGAATCTGCAATATCACACTCTCAGAACCTCTTTGACAGAAAGTAAATGCTTAACGTGAATATAATGGGCTAAGTTCACTTTTGGTCCAATTTGGTGTAAATTAGAACAATAGAATCCCTACAGTGCAGAAGGAGGCCATTCAGCCATCGAGTCTGCCCCAACACTCTGAAAGAGAATCTTAACCAGGCCCACCTACCTGCCCTATCCTCTCAAACCCGTGCATTTCCATGGCTACTCCACCTGACCTACACATCTTGGGACACGAAGGACAATTTTGCACGGCCAATCCACCTAACTTGCACATCTTTGGACTGTGGGAGGAAGCCAGAGCACCCGGAGGAAACCCATGCAGACACAGGGAGAATGTGCAAACTTCACACAGTCACCCAAGGTCAGAATCGAACATGGGTTCCTGGTACTATGAGGCTAACTACTGTGCCACCCCTATTTTGTACTTAGAATTGTGCTGGTTAGGTTATAGCTCACAATCACAAACCTTTCATCTTCAATGAACTTGCACAATCAATTAGCATAATAGACCACAATTATTATTTTTACTTTCCATTAAAGTTAGGTAGAATTCACGCCACACAGGTTCCAGGCATTGAGCATCTCCAACAAGAGAGAATCTATCCATCTCCCCTTGATAGTCAATAGTGTTACCATTGCTGATTCCCAAGTTATAAAACTCTGGCATAACCATTGACCAGAAACTGAACTGGACTAGCCATGTAAATACTGTGGCTGCAAGAACAGGTCAGATGCTGGGAATTGTGCGCGAGTAACTCACCTCCTGACTCTCTGAAGTTTATTTATTCGTAAAAAGTAGGCTTACATTAACACTGCAATGAAGTTACTGTGAAAATCCCCTGGTCGCTACACTCCAGCGCTTGCTCAGGTACACTGAGGGAGAATTTAGCACGGCCAATGCACCTAACCAGCACGTCTTTCAGACAGTGGGAGGAAAGCGGAGCACCCGAAGGAAACCCATGCAGTCATGGGGAGAATGTGCAGACCCTGCACAGACAGTGACCCAAGTGAGGAATTGAACCCGGGTCCCTGGCGCTGTGAGGCAGCAGTGTTAACCACTCTGCCACCGTGCCATCCCACAATCTACCAATGCAGCTCCAACAACACTCAAAATACTCAACACCTGCTTGCTTGATCGACACCTCATCCACCAACTTAAACATTCACTTGAATTTACCAGCTCTGAAGAAGGGTCATACGGATTTGAAACCATTGGCGGAATGTTCCATTCTCTGCACAGAGTGCTACCTGAGGCGAGAAAACCAGCGTGCAACGTGCAGGCAGCACAAATTTTCTTGCCAAATAATTCAGCACTCGGTACAGAAAATAATCTGCAGACATAGCCCCACGTCAGTATGCTGACAGGATAGAGCAGGGCTGGCAACACTGGGAACCCCAAGATTCGATGGAAAAAAAATAAGAACCTCCCCCCACTTCAAAACGCACGCGGAGATCCCAACACACACAAAGATAAACCCTGACCCCCCATGGACATGGTGATGCACCATCAATCAAGCAAAGACTAGTTTGTATGCAAGAACAAATAGGCTTTTATTAACAAAAGACTTGGAGCACACCAATGCCGATGAACTGGTCCAGAGACTGAGGCAGGGGGTGGGGAGCAGTCACCTTTATACCCGGACCAGGAGGGGAGGAGGGCCGGCAGGGACGTGTCCAGGCATGTCACACACACAGGCAATAAGCCAACAGTGGTTCACCACACATGGGGAACACCCCTTATGGACAAGTGGAATCGCCCCCCCCATATGCACAAAGGGAGCTCCGCTCACTGATAAGAGGAAATAAGAGGAACCCTCCCAATGGAGCTGACATTGCCCCCCGCCCCCTTTCCCCCCTCCGGGCCACAGTACAATAGGTGCTGCCGGATCTGCTGAGATTTTATTTCAGATTTCCAGCAACCACAGTATTTTGCTTTTATTAGGCATTTATTCCCTCCACTGCACAGTGGCAGCAACTTGTACCATATACAAGATGCACTGCAGCAACTCACCAAGGCTCCGTCCACGAGTTCTAGCAGCACAAGGGTGATAGACACATGAGAACACCATCACCTGGGAGTTCCCAGCAAAGCCACCCACCATCCTGACTTCAAAATATTCACCGCTCCTTCACTGTCACTGGGTTGAAGTCCTGGAACTCCTCTCCTAACATCACTGTGGGTGTACCTACACTACATGGACTGCAGCGGAGTAAGAAGGCAGCTTCCCACCACCTTCTCGAGGGCAATTAAGAATGGGCAATAAATGCTGGCCAACCAGCAATGCCCTCATAAAGAATACAATGAATAAAAATATCAATTTATTTACTCAGGAGTGGTAGCCTGATGTGATTTTGTGAATACAAATAAAAATAGGATGATCAAAGAAATGGATTTTAAATCACTTCAGTGGATTTTTAAAAAAATCGATACTGCACTTTTATAAATTTCATTGGTACAGAGAAAATTAAATAATTTTTCATATACAAGGACATTTAAAATGCGCCTTTGCACCTACGAAAATAAATTAAATTTGAACAGTCCCCTCAAATGTTCTCAAAATTGTTAGAGATCCAGCTTTGGACACAATCAGGTTAAAGCCCAGTTAAAGATCATTAAAACTCAGTTTATTTTTTTAACTATTCAAGGCATGGGGCACTGCTGGGTCAGCATTTATCATAGAATCATAGAAACCTACAGTACAGAAAGAGGCCACTCGGCCCATCGAGTCTGCACCGACCACAATCCCACCCAGGCCCTACCCCCATATCCCTACAGATTTACCCACTAATCCCTCAAACCTACGCATCTCAGGACACTAAGGGCAATTTTTAGCATGGCCAATCCACCTAACCCGCACATCTTTGGACTGTGGGAGGAAACCGGAGCACCCGGAGGAAACCCACGCAGACACGAGGATAATGTGCAAACTCCACACAGACAGTGACCCAAGCCGGGAATCGAACCCAGGTCCCTGGAGCTGTGAAGCAGAAGTGCGAACCACTGTGCTACCGTGCCGCCCGGTAGCACAGGCTTATTGTCCATCCCGTGTTGCCCTTGAATTAAGTGGCTTGCTCAGCCATTTCAGAGTCAACCATATTGTTGTGGGTCTGGAGTCACATAAAAAAAATTAAAAATTAATTTATTAGTGTCACAAGTAGGCTTACATTAACACTGCAATGAAATTACTGTGAAAATCCCCCAGCCGCCACATTCCAGTGCCCGTTTGAGTACACTGAAGGAGAATTTAGCATGGCTAATGCACCTAACCAGCACATTTTTCAAACTGTGGGAAGAAACCGGAGCACCCGGAGGAAACCCACCCAGACATGGGGAGAACACGCAAACTCTACACAGACAGTGACCCAAGTCAGGAATTGAACCCGGGTCCCTGGCACTATGAGGCAGCAGTGCTAACCACGATGCCACCATGTTGCCCTATTGTAAACCAGACGTGGTAAGAATGGCAGATTTCTTTAGTGAACATCATTGAACTGGATGGGTGGGATTTTCCAGCCTTGCTTGCCCCAAAACTGGAAAATCCCACCCAAGGTCAACGGACTTTTGCATGATCCATTCCTCGCCCACTGCAATCCTCATGGCAGGCGGGACAGGAAAATTTCCCCTGATGGGTTTTTATGACAATCATTTCATGGTCATCATTAGACCTTTAATTCCAGATTTTTATTGAATTCAAATTTCATCATCGGCTGTGGTGGGGTTCAAACCCAGGTACCCGGAACATTACTCTGTGTCTGTGGATTACTCATCTAGTAACAATACTACGACACTACCACCTCCCATTAAATTTATTCAAATTAAATTCACATTTGACAGAACTTGCACCCAGATTTCCATGATCCTTTGCACTGGTTCGGTCAGTTGCACCCAGATTGTGCTGATAAAACAGACAGACTAAACTAATACTGGATAAAAGCAAATCACTGCGGATGCTGGAATCTGAAACCAAAAGAGAAAATGCTGGAAAATCTCAGCAGGTCTGGCAGCATCGGTAAGGAGAGAAAAGAGCTGATGTTTCAATTCCAGATGACCCTTTGTCAAAGCTGAGGGTCTAAAGTAGACTAAAGTAAATGTAATACCATTGTATTTTCACTCATTAAATAAATCCTTACGTCAGGCTGTAGGTAGGATTTTCCAGCCCTTCCTGCTGGCAGGATCTTCCAGTCCTGCCAAAGACAATCCCTGGATGGACGAGCCACACAAAATGCTGTCGAAATCCCTGGGACTGGATGATCCCGCTGCCAGCCAATAGCGAGCCGCCTCTGCCACTTGTAGACATGGCGTGGTGTCACCAGAAAACCCTGCCCTGTGTTCTTGAACATGCTTTTGTGAAATCTCCCGAAGACGGCATTGAAAGGAGGATACGCCTTTCAGTGCAAATAATGAGCTCCAACCAGAAACCTGACAGATCTAAAATATCCCAGAATCAGTCTGTATTGTTAGCAGGGTAGAATTCACATCCATCGTTCCAGACAATAGTGTCCATGTAATTTTGTGTCAAGAATGTACCAAAGAGATTTGCCAATTCATTGGACGCAGTCTGAATGGGAATCTTGTCGCATTCCAAAATAATATTTATCGATGATGCTTTTATCTCAATGAACGCGAGTATAGTGTATTACTTTAATAGCAAAACTTATATTTACAGACAAAACTCCAATAAATTTAGGAATACACATAGTTCCTCGGCATTTCTGTGAAACTGATCATTTATAAACTCATAAATTCGAAGAAAGCACCTTAAAAATGGATGTTGTAATCCCTTACATATCTTAAACCTGATTTATGAGGCTTGGAAACAGAGACTTACTGTGGGTGAGAATAATTGTTACGACAGAAATCTGCACCAAGAATGAAGCCACAACACGTTTTGCAACTAAGAATTCCTTGACTGCGGAGAAAGTTGCAGTTAGCTCACTAAAGTTTCATTCGAGACTAATGAGCCAGTTAGATTGTGTAGCCCTTTTGAGAGCGGCACAGTGGCGCAGTGGTTAGCATTGCTGCCACACAGCATTCCAACCATTATCTTGTAATTGAGTTTGTGTCTATATGTGCCCTGTCTGTGAACTGGACTCTTCACTCACCTGATGAAGGGGCAACGCTCCGAAAGCTCGTGCTATGAAATAAACCTGCTGGACTTTGACCTGGTGTAGTGAGACTACTTACTGTGCCTCGCAGTGCCAGGGATCCAGATTCAATTCCAGCGTCGGGTCAGTGTGGGGAGTCTGCACTTTCTCCTCATGTCTGTTTGGGTTTCCTCCGGGTGCTCCGGTTTCCTCCCACAGTCCAAAGATGTGCAGGTTAGGTTAATTGGCCGTGCTAAATTGCTCCTCAGCATCTCAATGCATGTAGGTTAGATGGATTAGCCATGGTGAATGTGTGGATTTACGGGGATACGGCAGGGGAGAGGGCCTGGGTGTCAGAGAGTCAGTGCAGAATCAATGGGCCGAATGGCCTCCTTCTGCACTATAGGAATTCTATGAGAGGCCTAGCCCCTTTCCCCACATTGGGCCCGATTGTCCCATTGCGACCCGCAACTCTTCTGGCGAGTCGGGTCGGGAGATGCATGCGTTGGCCATTTTGCAGGTTCTGCGAGCTTTTACAACCCGCGCACATCTCCCAACTGGAAGAAAATGGCGCCATCAGGAACGCGCAGAGGTCCAGCGGGAAGTGAGGTAAGTCATTTAAATATGTTTTGAATATATTTTACTTGTAATTTAAATGTGATTATTGGATCCGATACAAAACCTGCCAGGCCTGATAGCATCTCCCATCCCACCAGGAGTACCTCATTCCGGTCTGCCGGGGTGAGGGAGGTAGGGGGATTGCCACTGTTGGAGGGGAGTGGGCTGGACATCAGGGTGCTCTGGGACTGGGGGGGGGGGAGGTCAGGGCTAGCCCGGGAATTGTTGTGGGGGCCGCGATCAGGCCGTGGGGGGTGCTGGAGAGGCAGCACGGCGGAGGTCCTGGGCTGGCCAGCGATCGGGCTGGCCAGCAAACAGGGAGACTGACAGATTGGGACCACTGCGCATACGCAGAGTTCCAGAACTGTCAGACTCTGGTGCGAATAGCCCCGCCCCCCCCCCCCCCCCCCCCCCCCGGCTTTTAATGATATTCCCGATTGTGATCTCTGCATTGCACAGAGTGCAGAGATTCAGGTCTGAAGCTGCACTGAAAAAACAATCTTGATCTAGAACAGTTTTCCCACCAATTCAGCACTTTTGGGAGAATTGCCCTCATTGAGTGTGCCCATATAAAATAGAATTATCTGGTAATCTCTAGGTGTGGCCTGCTGAGACAGGCTTCCCAAACAGAAATTTGGCTCACAGTAGTTGGGATTCCATGTATGGACCTTTTTTTGCAAATTGTGGTGCACTTTAATCCATGCTTTCGTTCTTTTTACTGAGTTGTCGACGTTTTCTCAATTATTAAGCCTTTTTTCCACTATTACTTCTGCAAAATTATTCTTGGTTGCGGCTGTTGTTAAAATTCCACTAAGCCATCTGGTGAGGATGGAACTTCTACTGTGAGAACATTATGCAATTTAGATTGGAGTGCTGAGTCCCTGAGAGGACAACAAAATGAGGTGTATGAGGGCACCAGTGGGATTGTGTCTGTGCCCTGTCAATGTCTAGGAACCAATATTGATGGGACCAGCCACATACCTGGACATAGAATAGTAGAATCATTACAGTGCAGAAGGTGGCCATTCGGCCCATTGACTCTCTGAAAGAGCATCCTACTAGGCCCAGCCCATTGCTTTATCCCCAGCCCGTTCCTCATGTCTCTTGATTCTCTGAGACCAAATAACTTGTCTATCGCAGCCTTAAATATACCCATTGATGGAGCATCCACAACCCTCTGAGAATAGAAAATTCCAAAGATTCATGATGCTTTGAGTGTAATCCTAATTTCTCCTCAGCTCAGTCCTAAGCGATTAACCCTTTACCTTAAGGTTTTTAGATTCCCCAGACTTGGGAAACATAGAAACATCCAAAATAAGGCCAGGAGTAGGCCATTCAGTGCTAACATCCATTGAATAACAATCCACTGCTCCTTAAGAGAAGCCACCTCATTGGATCATTCACTCTTCGGCCAAGTGTATGATAGGCCAGGTTCTCGAGATATACTCTGAGGCTATCCTACTAATTTACAAAGATTAAGGAGAAGAAATGGGTCAGAACACAATGACCTGGAATTTCTATTTCTTCAGGAGGAGGGAGGGGTGGGGTAGTACCCCAAAGGTACCCAACAAGGTGCACCGGGGGAACTTCCGGGGGAATCCGCCTCCCCACACCGAAGACTCCCTCTTCCCCAAAATCCCCTTGCAAGGAATTGCATGAGAACTTCCTGGGACGTTACAACTTCCATTTGGCAATTACTGCACCTGGAACCATCTGATACTCCAACTTAAATGGGAGACGTTAAGATGGTTCTGATTCCTTGAGCAAAATATTCACCCAATAAAAGTTAGAAGAAGTAAAATCACTTCTAACTCCTGAGTAACAATGGTACTCACCCTTTGACTACCCCCTGACCACCCAACTACACCTGCAACATCCCACTACCCTCCCGATCCACCAAATACACCCCACTTTCCCAAAACCCCTGACTAGCATCCCACCCACCCGAACACTTGAATCCCGTCCCCTCCCCCTTGACCCTCCCAACTACCTTGCCCCCTCACCCATATACCTTATACATTTACCAATACTCCTGGCAAGGCTGGGACCTTTAAGCTTACTGCTTTATGGCAGCTAGTACTGTAAAAGGCTTTGCTTACTCAACATTGCTCTCTTGCACTGGAACGACTCCCGGAGCCTGTACGCTACACAATTCTCAGCTGTCCTAGGTCAGATGTATATAGCTCAGGAGACAACTCAATGAAGTTTGCCACTCCACAGAATTGCCAGACCAGTGTGGCCTCAGGGTTACCGGCACAGGCCTGTGTTGCTCATCAACATGGGCCATCCTAACCCCGTTTTTGCCGTTCTTGCAAAATTAGGCCTACCTTCTGCTTATGTACCTTCAGCTATTTGATCAGTGACACAGGCCAACTAACAATACTTATTCGGAGATGGAATTTTGCCATCTATGTGTCCAGAACCAGAATGTGTCCCTGTGCGTTTGTTAGCGCGGGTTGGATCGGGCATGTTGTGCATGGAGAGTTGCGTTAAATGCTATTTTCTAACAGAAAGGAGAGTTTGGCTAGGTTATTAATGAGCTTGTTTAGGCTTTATGGTTTGGAAGCTAATACATTGCCTGAAGGTGCCTCTTCGGCTGAAACCTTTCATCAATCTGTAACTGATTTATTTTGCTTTAAAAGCTTGACTGGCCCTCTCTTTCTCATCTATCCAGGCTGAAAGAAAGGGCTGCTCCATATGGACTCCTAAAAGTAACTGCAGAAGGAAGAGAAAAAAAAAAATACCATTACTTAATCAAAAATATCCTATAGATTTTGACACATAGACCATAGTCAATGCAGACGTGAAAGATTGATTTATCTAATGCAGGCAAATTGGGTATTGCTTCCAGAAGACACCTCAATGCCTATACATTGGAGCAAACGACTTGGAACAAAATGAGAATCCTGCCTCTGCAATTGCTAATAAATCTTTCCACGCCACAATTACTGAACAGAATCCATCAGTATCTGAACTGGACCATAAATGCTGCAAGGTGTTGCTTGGGTTATCTCTTTTCATTAGTTAATACAATTGGGATTTCTCACCCTCTGCGACACAAGGTTAATTCCACCTTAGATAACATCGTCTTGCCCATTGATCATGGGTGGATATAATCAGTCAGTAAATATGCAATCGGGAATGTAAAAACCTACGTGATTAGCTTGTGTTTTACACCAGCAGGTATCTTAACGCACCACATGCGCTAAATAGAATGGCGAACTATTCAGCAATGATTGAGTGCTAACTGTAAATACAGGATCATACAATTGCTACAGCACAGGAGATGGCCATTCAGCCCATTGTATCTATTCCTGCTCTGCTAGTCCCACTCCCTTGCCCATTCCCCATAGCCCAGTATCTCTTTTCCCTTCATGGTACTTATTCAATTTGACTATTCTGCTCTTGAAGTGCAGTTGTAGTTGACTGGACCTGACACATGTGTGTGTGTGTGTGTGTGTGTGTGTGTGTGTGTGTGTGTGTGTGTGTGTGTGTGTGTGTGTGTGTGTGTGTGTGTGTGTGTGTGCGTGTGTGTGGTGGGTGGGGAGAGGTGCGGGTGGTTTGCACTGCTGCCTCGCAGTGCCAGGGACCCAGGTTTCATTCCCAGCTTGGGTCACTATCTGTGTGAAGTTTGCACATTCTCTCCGTGTCTGCGTGTGTTTTCTCCAAGTGCTCCGGTTTCCTCCCAGAGTCCAAAGACATGCTGGTTCGGTGCATTGACCATGCTAAGTTCTCCCTCAGTGTACCTAAGTACACTGGAGTGTAGCAACTTAGGGATTTTCACAGTAACTTCATTGCAGTGTTAATGTAAGCCTACTTGTAACACTAATTTTACAGATGCACCATAGAAAACATTCTATCTGGTTGTATCACAGCTTGGTATGGCTCCTGCTCTGCCCAAGACTGCAAGAAACTACAGAAGGTCGTGAGTGTAGCCCAATCCATCACGCAAACCAGCCTCCCATTCATTGACTCTGTCTACACTTCTCGCTGCCTTGGCAAAGCAGCCAGCATAATTAAGGACCCCACGCACCTCGGACATTCTCTCTTCCACCTTCTTCTGTCGGGAAAAAGATAGAAAAGTCTGAGGTCACGTACCAGTCGACTTAAGAACAGCTTCTTCCCTGCTACTGTCAGACTTTTGAATGGACCTACCTTGCATTAAGTTGATCTTTCTCTACACCCTAGCTATGATTGTAACACTACATTCTGCACTCTCTCATTTCCTTCTCTATGAACGGTATGCTTTGTCTGCATAGCGCGCAAGAAACAATACTTTTCACTGTGTGTTAATACATGCGACAATAATAAAATCAAATCAAATCAAATAATAAATAAACTTTAAAAATGAAGATGACAGAGTGTTTGAGCAGGGATAAATGATGACAGAATAAGGGAGGGAGTAACAAGTGGAGAAGGAAGAAAAGAGTGATCAATGGTTGGATGACGATGGACGAGGGGAGGAAAGGGGAGGAGATGACAGAATAACCTGGAAGGGAGAGGCAATCAGAGTAAGGAAGATAAAGATGAGAAGATAGGGGAGAGTTGCAGAAAAGATATGAAAGATGGAGGGACATGCTGGATTATTTAATGCAAGTGTAACTAGTATGTGAATAATCATACTAACTGCATTTGTTCTACTAGCAACCCACGTGAGGAGGTCTGGTTGCCAATTGACTGCAATGCGTTGTAAATGTTATGCCTCAGAGCTATACAGAGATGAGACAGCAGTTTCTATGCATGTAGGTTCTTTATTTACAAGTGTTCTTTTTAAATTTGCTCTTTGCTTACGGCTCAGTTTGTTTCTCTCTGACTCCAAACCCAAGCTTAACCAATCAAGCACAGTAAACAGGCTTACATAATCAAGTGCAGAAAAATTGAACAGCACGCGACCTCTGATTCAGCGGATTGAGTCCCCATCCTTGCACCAGTGAAATCAGTTATCACCTTACACATGGAGAATGATCGAATTCCCAAGCGCATATGACAAAGAGAAGCAAATCAGCTGCAGATGTAATAAATAATGGTGAGGAGAAGGGGACCCCTGTCATGGCGCTTGAGGTAGGAGAAAGTGAGGGTTAAAATGTTTCAAAAATCACAGTCGAGGGCCCTGAATACCATAGTGGAGAAGAAATCTTGGTTGAAGGAAAATTAAGATATGTTGGAAGTCCTGGTGTGAAAGCTGGTACTATCTGACCAATTGTGATGGAGAAAGGGAAACTGGGAGATTGAAGGTCACAGATGGACCTTGTGAATATGAGAGAGGGGAGTAATTTGAAGTTAGTCCGCTGAAAGTTTCCAGTTTGGAGCAAGAGCAAGAAACTGAACCATTAATCATCAACATATTAGAAAACAAGGAGGTAAGGAACCTGTCAACTGTCAACTCTTCACATGAAAGAGCCATAAGCAATATTTACCTTTCCAGAACAATCATCTCTGTTAAAATAGCCAAAACGATGAAGCACAAATATCAAAAATCCCTCAGAATAAACATGAATGTCATCCACTATTCGAATAAAATAGCCACAAATGTCAAATAGCCAGCCCAGTTCATCATGCAAACCAGCCTCCCATCCATTGACTCCGACTACACTTCCCACTGCCTTGGAAAAGCAGTCACCATAGTCAAGGACCCCACGCACGCCGGACATTCTCTCTCCCACCTTCGTCTGTCAGGAAAAACATACAAAAATCTCAAAACACATACCAACTGACTCAAGAACAGCTTCTTCCCTGCTGCCATCAGACTTCTAAATGGTCCTATCATATATTAAGCTGATCTTTCTCTTCATCCTACTTGTAACTGCTACACTATATCCTGCACTCTATGCTTTCCTTCTAGCCTATGTACTCTGTGAACGGTATGTTTTGTCTGTATTGTGCGCAAGAAAGAATACTTTTCAGTGTATCCCAATACATGTGACAATAATAAATCAAATCAAATCAAATCAGAATGATAATAAATACCGTATGTACACATATGCCAGAATTCTACCGCCCCGCCCACCACGGGAATCGGAGCGGGCAAGGGGCGGACCATGGGAAGGTCTGTTGACCTTGGGAGGGATTTTACGGTTTCGGGATGAGCGAGGCCATAAAATCCTGCCCATGAAGTCCACGTGAACATCAGTTGCACACAGAGGTTAGCTAAAAATACAGAAGTGGCCTGAATAGTTATTAGAAAAGGGGTTGGCTTGATGCCCAAAGCCAACAAAGCACAGGCAGCAGGAGAGAAATAAAGGCAGCAGGAGGAACACCTATGGGAGGTGATAAGGATAAACAAAATATCAAGAAATCTAATTCCGAAAGGAATTTAAAGTAAAGATTATAAATTTGAAAGTAAAACTCACCACAGGAAACAAATGGTCCAGGATAAATAAAACATACCTGCAGAAGCATCTAGAACAATGGACCTGGAAGACAGAGTGCAATGAATCAGCTCAGCCACAAGCACTGCAAGGACAGAAAAATAAAGATGATGCGAGATATAGTTTAAAGATAAAAATTGTAAAACGAAAGCCATTTTACCGGATGTGACAAGCTTGTGACAGGAAGGAAATGTAACGTTCAGCTTACCCCAAGACTTTAAATGTATAATCAAGGAAGAATTTATCCCACAAGCAGCAATATTATCAGGAACACAGTTTTATAATTATTATTCAGAACGGTTTCCATTGCACAGGGGGATGCTTGTTTTAAAATCTGATTTTAAAAAAGCAACAGGAACACAACTGTTAGCTACAAAATCAGTAATGTTCTTAATTCTTCTGTCCAATGAAAGGGGCAGCACGGTGCACAGTGATTAGCATTGCTGCCTCACAGCGCCAGGGACCCCAGTTCGATTCCTGGCTTAGGTCACTCTCTGTGTGGAGTTTGCATGTTCTCCCCATGCCTGTGTGGGTTTTCTCTGGGTGCTCCCGTTTCCTCCCACACTCTGAAAGACGTGCTGGTTAGGTGCATTGGCTGTGCTAAATTCTCCCTCAGTGTACCTGAACAGGTGCCAGAGTGTGGCAACAAGGGGCTTTTCACAGTAACTTCATTGCAGTGTTGATGTAAGTCTACCTGTGACACTAATAAATAAGCTTTAAAGGGAAAGGATGTCATATATTATCATCATCCCGCTTTTCTTGCAGCCAAGATAACATTTTCTCTGATGTTCCTCACTCTGACCCCAAATATTCAGTGCCCCAAATGTTCTTGTGCCCCAACCTCAATGAGTTTTGAACTTGCACAATGTTAAGCTCTTCCATTACCTCTGCCTCTGGAACCACTTCTTTGCCAAGAAATCTTGCTCCTGCGCAGCATTCTCATTCCCCTGGACTCCTCCTTTCAGCCTCTCTGGTTCTGTTTCTTGGAGACTGACAGTGTGACATGGGGCGTCGCTCCCATCACTCCAGTCTCTTCCAACTTACATCAGTAATTCTTCCAAAGTCCTTCGCTGGTTCAACAGTTTCCAGGTCTTACTTGTCTACTTTTCATCATCAACATCCAATCTCTCTATATTCCCCATGAGAATGACCTGAGAACCTTTGCCCTCTTCCGTAATGGAGGCCGAAGCAGCCACAATCCAATACTACCGTTCTTCGCCAAATTGAACTTTTTCTTACATTAAACAAATTTGACTCCTCTCACTTTGTGCAAATAAAAAGGGTTGCCACGGGAAACCATATGGGTCCTAGCTATGTTCACCTTTTTGGGAGGAATATGGAACATTCTTTGTTGCAGTACAAAACAAGACCCCTACCTCTCCTTGTTTTCTAATATGTTGATGATTATTGGTTGTTTACTGCTCTTGCTCCAAACCAGAGGGAGAGAGTTGTCCTGGGAGGTCCCAACATTGACCCCAGACCTCTTGAATTCTCCTGATCCATGGGCAGGAAACCTGTTGCTGATTATCACCTTATCCCATCCCTTGACCACGTCACTCCCCACCAACCAATCCTCACTTAGTTGATCAGTATACCTCCATGATGAATACCAATTGGAGGAAACACTGAGAGTGGCAGGACACAGAACGTGGCTCAGTAGCAGCACAGCTGACCAAATACCAAAGGACATGATTATTAACCGGAGCTGTGGCAGATGGTTGATGAGGAAACCAACAGGAGGCAAAAAATTTACTTGACCTCACTTTCACCAATCTATCTGTCACAGATGCAACTTTGTTTCCTCTCATGGGGCCATCTGGAACCAACAAAGAACAAAGAACAATACAGCACAGGAACAGGCCCTTCGGCCCTCCAAGCCCGTGCCGCTCCCTGGTCCAAACTAGACCATTATTTTGTATCCCTCCATTCCCACTCCATTCATGTGGCTATCTAGATAAGTCTTAAACGTTACGAGTGTGTCCGCCTCCACCACCTTTCTGAATAAGGGGTCTCCCATTGAATATGGAAGGAAGGAGGAATTTTTTCCCTTGGCGATTCATTGAGTAGGATTTTCCAGCCACATTCGCCCCAAGACGGGAAAAACCCGTCCGAGGGCAATGGGCTTTGCATGTTCCTGTCCCGCTCGCTACAATTCCCGTGGCAGGTGGGACGGGAAAATTTCACCCATTAATCTTTAGATCTCTCTTCCACAGACAGCAGTGGAAATTATATCAAAGTCGGGTTAGGCAGATTTTTGATCGACAAAAGAGCCAATAGTTATAGATAGAATCATAGAATCATACAGTGCAGAAGGAGGTCATTCAGCCTATCGAGTCTGCACTGGCCACAATCCCACCCAGGCCCTATCCCCATAACCCCATGCACTTACCTTATCTGGTCCCCTGACACTGAGGGGCAATTTATCATGGCCAATCTACCTAACCTGCACATCTTTGGACTGCGGGAGGAAACTGGAGCACCCGGAGGAAACCCACGCAGACACAGGGAGAATGTGCAAACTCCAAACAGACAGCGATCTATGCCAGGAATCAATCCCGGGTCCCTGGCGCTGTGAGGCAGCAATGCTAAACACTGTGCCACCGTGCTATCCCTGTGTGCCACCGTGCTGCCCCTATATTAAATATCAATTGGAGGAAACACTGAAGGTAGCAGGACACAGAATGTGGCTCAGCAGAAGCACTGGGGTTACAGGAGAAAGTTCAGGAAAGCGGAGTTGAAGCCTTGATCCGATCAGCCAGAATCTTATTGAATGGTGGAGCAGGCTTAAGGAGTTGAATGACCTATCCCTATTCCTACGGTGTGCACCATAATGCTCTCCTAAAGACTCTATGTACAGGAACAGTAAAGTGGAATTCTGGTCTGGCCTTATAATCCAACCCGAAGGTGTTGATACTGTCTCAACGAAAATTCCAACATATGCACAGATAATATTTTTCCTTTCATCCATTTTTCAGACATCTGCCACCCTGCTGAGAATCAATGTACTGTTCCCTATCCACGATAACAGATGGTTCTTTTTTATCCTCCTTCCTGTCTGTTAGTTCCATATTTGCAATTTCTCACATTCTCCACATTTCCTCATGAAAACCCATTTTTGCAGAAGAATTCCCTTCATAACATTGGTACAGGAAGACAAATTTACTTTGTCACAGTTTTATGTTTCCCTTGCAATCTTGCATTGTTTCCCTAACATGGTGTGCTTGTATTCCCTATATTCTTAATTAGTCTTTCTATATCAGATCCTCACCGTTTCCTTAAGCTCCATAATCCTACTCTTGTTACGCAAGAGAAAGAACGCCTATTTTTATCGCATCTTTCACATTCTCAGAATAGCCCGAGACACGCTCCAGCCAATTAATTACTTTTAAGGTGAAGTCGTTGTGGAATTATGGGTAAATACAGCAACCGATTTGCACACAGCAAGATCCCACAGACAGTATTGTGTTCAATTTGCCTGTGATTGTGTTAATTGAGAACTGGCTATTGGCCAGAGCTCCAGAAGAATTCCCTGTTCTTCTTCAAAGAGTACTGTGAAACCTTTTGTGTTGACCTGAATTGGCAGAAAAGGTTTTCACTTTTACATTTAATCTAGAGGATGCCACCTCCAATATTGCCGAGCTCCTTCAGGACTGCACTAAAGCACCAGCCTGGATTATCTGGTTGCATTTTGTAGTTATATCCTTGCTCAGTGTTTGTAGTATTGCATTCTTCCATTGCAAAATAGTCTGAAGTAATTGAAGGCTTTGCTGGCTGAAGAATGCTTCTTCTGTGGCTGTGACCATCTTAACATCTGCCGAAAGGGTTGTTAAGTTGCATACAGCAGAGGGATTGGGGCCCGATTAGCCCAGCGGCCTCCTTCTGTGTCATTATGGCTCTATAGGCAGGACTTTCCGGCCATGCTCACCCCAAAACCGGAAAATCTCGTCCGAGGTCAACGGACCTTTACATGGCTCATCCCCTCACCCACCCGCTACAATTCTCATGGTCGGCAGGACGGGAAAATTCCCATCTGTGAATTTAATAACCCACACAGCAAGGAGGAATCACTTCCCCACCCACCCAAACCCCAACCAGATGTCAGTCCAGATGTCAGTAATGGGCGGCACGGTAGCACAGTGGTTAGCACTACTGCTTCACAGCTCCAGGGACCTGGGTTCGAATCCCGGCTCGGGTCGCTGTCTGTGTGGAGTTTGCACATTCTCCCTGTGTCTGCGTGGGTTTCCTCCAGGTGCTCCGGTTTCCTCCCACAGTCCAAAGATGTGCGGGCTAGGTTGATTGGCCATTCTAAATTACCCCTTAGTGTCCCGGGATGCATAGGTTAGAGGGATTAGTGGATAAATATGTAGGGATATGTGGATAGGACCTGGGTGGGATTGTGGCAGACTCGATGGGCCGAATGGCCTCTTGCTGCACTGTAGGATTCTATGATTCCCTCCCCTTGGAATTGGCCCAAAATCATGAACTGGAGTTCTGGTTCGAAATTCTCCAATCTCGCCCACGCCTGAGATTATCCAGTCCTGCTGCAGTGAACAGAGGTTTGCCTGAGCACCAAATTCTGCGTCCTCACTGGCAACGGGAATGGGGCGCACAGAACCGGAGAATTCCAGCCCTGGTCTTTGTTCCCTGGGACTGGCAGGAGCAGGATTTGAACCGAAAACCTTTTACTCAAAGGAACAGATGCAGTCACTAATGCTCACTCTAATTACATATTTTGAAAAGAGAGGTGAATTTGCACAGTCAACAGAGAGTTTCTCCCACTGGGAACATGCGTTGGAAAATGAAAGTTAAAAAAATACCTGTGGGACTCACTAGCTTTCATGCACAAATTCTCGAAGTGCATCCCCAGCTGGTGAAGATCCATGTGGGGAGTACAAATTTGTGAAGTAATTCCCACAGTTTTATATCTCAGGGGAAGTACTTTGATTTTCCCTTACCACATAGTTGTTCTCTCAGTCCACTTACCCATTCCACAGTGGGATATGATTCCTATATAGACCCTTTGCTACTCTCTTAACAGTGTTTAATAGTCTAGCAATAATACCACCAGGTCATCGGGGAGGTGATGGCCGAGTGGTATTATTGCTGGACTATTAATCCAGCAACTCAGCTAATGCGCTGGAGACCTGGGTTCAAATCCTGCCACGGCAGCTGGTGGAATTTTAATTCAATTAAAAATATCTGGAATTAAGAATCGACTGATGACCGTGAAATCATTGTCGATTGTCGGAAAAACCCATCTGGTTCACTAATGTCCTTAAAGGAAAGAAATCTGCCGTCCTTACCTGGTCTGGCCTACATGTGACTCCAGAGCCACAGCAATGTAGTTGACTCTGAGATGCTCTCCAAGGGCAACTAGGGATGGGCAATAAATGCTGGCCAGCCAGCGATGCCCATGTCCCACGAATGAATAATTTTTTAAAATTGTACTCCCCTCTTATATCTTCTAGCGTAGATCTTTGACTCTTCTTTTCCCACCCTTGAAACTCCACACTCCTACGTTTTTCATTAAAAATAATAGCGGGGTCCTCCGAGTCCACTCGCTCCCGGTGAGTATCGTGATAGCCCAGAGAATCGGGAGTTGCCAGAAAAACATGTTCCGTGCCAGTCGCCAAACCCCACACAAACCTCCCAGGCCGCGCTGCAGCCTCAATCAGGTTCCCGCCTGATGCATTTACAAATCCACAACTTACAAATTACGGGCTTGCAGCTCTCGCTATTCACCCACCTCCCCAGCGGGATCTGTACCAGGTCGGCTTTCATACGGGTCCTCACCTGGCGTGTTGGACCCTCAGGGTCCAGGAAGCACCACCAACCCCTCCACAACCACACAGGCATGGGGCTTATCTGACCTGAACCCCAACTCAGGCCCCTCGCCCCTCAGATCCCCCACTCAGTCTCCCTTCAGGCCATGTGCCTTGGAAATGCCAACAGTGCACTGCCCCCTGGCACTGGCATGCTGGCCTGGCACCTTGGGTCCAGAGAGGGCTCGAGGAGGTAGCTCCAGTGCCCATCTGCCCCTCTCTGTTGCCAGGTTGAAGAGGAAGAATCCCTCAAGTGTCCTTGGGGTTGGGTGAGCTCAGGCTGGGGGCAAGAAGTTGACCTCGTCATTCTCCACTGGGATGGGGGTGTTCATGGCTGGACTGTCCCTTCTAGCCCTGACAGATCTGAAGATCACCTGTGGCATGATGATTTCAGGCAGCCCTATGATCAATATCTGCATTCCTGCCTGTCAGCTGTGCAAATTCTGAAGCGGCCAGGTCACTTTATCCTCTATGCCCTCTGCTCACCTGGCAGGATTTTATATCATTGCAACACTCTATTCTGCAGTCGAGATTTTCCTTTTTCCCTGTCAGACTCTGCCGGTGAGAGCATCCTTTTTGAAGTCCTCTGACAGAGGAGATATCAATTTCACCTGGTCGGGGGGAGGGATTCCGTTCTGCCCAGTTGTGCTCTCAGCCCCAATGTATGCACACAGCTTTGATTTGAAGTTGCTGAGCTTCCCAGCAAGCTGAAATCATTGAAACCCTCTCCATTCCACTAGAAACCTTTCATAAGAACATAAGAACTAGGAGCAGGAGTAGACCATCTGGCTCCTCGAGCCTGCTCCACCATTCAGTAAGATCCTGGCTGATCTTTTCGTTGACTCAGCTCCACTTACCGCCCGCTCACCATAACCCTTAATTCCTTTACTGTTCAAAAATGTATCTATCCTTGCCTTTAAAACATTCAATGAGGCAGCTTCAACTGCTACACTGGGCAGGGAATTCCACAGATTCACAGTTCTTCCTCAACTCAGTCCTAAATCTGCTCCCCCTTATTTTGAGGCCATGCCCCCTAGTTCTAGTTTCACCTGCCAGTGGAAACAATTTCCCTGCTTCTATCTTATCTATTCCCTTCATAATCTTATATGTTTCTTTAAGATCTCCCCTGATTCTTCTGAATTCCAATGAGTATAGCCCTAGCCTACTCTGTCTCTCCTCATAAGCCAACCCTCTCAACTCCGGAATCAACCTCGTGAATCTCCTCTGTACCCCCTCCAGTGCCAGTTTATCTTTTCTCAAGTAAGAAGGCCAAAACTGGACACAATACTCCAGGTGCGGCCTTACCAGCACCTTTTACAGTTGCAACATAACCTCTCTGTTTTTAAACTCCATCCCTCTAGCAATGAAGGACAAAATTCCATTTTCCTTCTTAATTACCTGCTGCACCTGCAAACCAACTTTTTGTGATTCATGCACAAGGACACCCAGGTCCCTCTGCACAGCAGCATGCTGCAATTTTTTACCATTTAAATAATAGTCAATTTTACTGTCATTCCTACCGAAATGGATGACCTTACATTTACCAAAATTGTACTCCATCTGCCAGACCCTTGCCCACTCACTTAGACTGTCTATATCCCTTTGCAGTCTTTCAGCATCCTCTGCACACTTTGCTCTGCCACTCATTTTAGTGTCACCCGTGAATTTTGACACACTACACTTGGTCCCCAACTCCAAATCATCTATGTAAATCGTAAATAATTGCGGTCCCAACACTGATCCTTGAGGCACACCACTAGTCACTGATCGCAAATCAAAAAAACACCCATTTACCCCCACTCTTTGCTTTCTGTTAGTTAACCAATCCGGTATCCATGCGAATACATTACCCATAACACCATGGATCTTTATCTTATGCCTTTGGTGCAGCACCTTGTCAAATGCCTTCTGGAACTCCAGATACACCACATCCACAGGTTCCCCATTGTCCACTGCACATGTAATGTTCTCAAAGAATTCCACCAAATTAGTCAAACATGACCTGCCCTTCATGAATCCATGCTGCGTCTTCCCAATGGGACATTTATATCCAGATATCTTGCTATTTCTTCCTTGATGATAGATTCAAGCATTTTCCCTCATACAGAAGTTAAGCTAACTGGCCTATAGTTACCTGCCTTTTGTCTACCTCCTTTTTTAAACAGTGGCGTTACACTTGCTGTTTTCCAATCAGCAGGAACCACCCCAGAGTCCAGAGAATGTTGGTAAATTACCACTAGTGCATTTGCTATTTCCCCCGCCATCTCTTTTAGTACCCTGGGATGCATTCCATCAGGGCCAGGAGACTTGAGTACCTTTAGCCCCATTAGCTTGCCCAACACTGCCTCTTTCATGATAGTGATAGTTTCTAGGTTCTCACCAGCCTTCTTGTCATCCATTTTTGGCATGTTATTTGTGTCTTCCTCTGTGAAGACCGACACAAAATACCTGTTCGATGCCTCAGCTATTTCCTCATTTCCAATTATTACATCGCCCTTCTCGTTCTCTGAAGGACCAATGTTTACTTTAGCCACTCTTTTTCGTTTTATATATTTGCAGAAACTTTTGCTATTTGTTTTTATACTCTGAGCTAGTTTACTCTCATAATCCATCTTACTTTTCTTTGTCGCCTTTTTCATGGCTTTCTGTTGACCTTTAAAGATTCCCCAATCCTCTAGTTTCCCACTAATCTTCGCCACTCTGTATGCATTTTCTTTCAATTTGATACCCTCCTTTATTTCCTTTGATATCCATGGCTGATTATCTCTTTTTCTACAGTCCTTCCTTATCACTGGTATATACTTTTGCTGAGCACTGTGAAAAATTGCTTTGAAAGTCCTCCACTGTTCCTCAATTGTCCCACCATAAAGTTTTTGCTCCCAGTCTACCTTAGCCAACTCCTCCCTCATCACTTTGTAGTCTCATTTGTTTAAGCACAAGGATTTTACCTTCTCATGCTCCATCTGTATTCTAACTTCAACCATACTGTGATCGCTCTGTCCAAGACGATCCCTAACTCTAAGATCATCAATTATTCCTGTCTCAATACACAGGATCAGATATAGGATAGCTTATTCCCTCGTAGGTTCCATTACATACTGTTCAAGGAAGCTATTGCGGATACATTCTATGAACTCCTCAAGGCTGCCTTGACCGACCTGGTTTGGCCAATCAACATGTAGATTAAAATCCCCCATGATAATTGCTGCACTAGTTTTACATGCATCAGTTATTTGTTTATTTATTTCTCACCCACATGATGTTATTGTTTGGTGGTCTATAGACTATACCTATTTCTGATTTTTTCTCCTTACTATTTCCAATTTCCACCCAAATGGATTCAATTGAACCTATATCATCTCTCACTACTGCCCTGATGTCATCCTTAAATATCAAAAATTACAAATTTCCTCTGTAACAAGTTCAATCTTCAGTGCCTCGTAAAAGATTCAACTGCCAGTTCAATGGATTTCTATAATCCTCCAGCCAACTGTTTATTTTCCTTCATGGTTGAACGCACCTCAAGTACCCCATGGATCCTGACTGCAATATTGATAGAGTCAAATTCTGATTGACAGCCTGTGGTTTAACTTCCTTTTTCGTAAACCACTTGAAAGCCTGAGCACAACCAACATCCAGGACCCTTGAGGGACCCTGCCTCAGCAGCCTAGCAGTGGCAGAGAAAAATGGCCATTGGGCCTATATCTTCAAGCACCCATGGGGCACAAGGGCACCAGGCCAAGGTGTCAGTGCCAAGACGCTGAGGGCAGTGCACTGTTGGCACTGCCAAGGCACATGACCTGAAGGGGTCTATGTTGGGGATCTGAGCGGCGAGGAGGGGGGGGGGGGGGCGGGAGACTGAGGGATGGGTCTGAGGGAGGCTGAGCGCGGAGGGGGTCAGGTCACCCTCATGCCTGTGTGATGCATGGGGGGTGGTGGGGGGGCAGAGCTACCGGTTATTTTTTATAGGCGTGAGGATGTTTCTCTTTGGTGAGGGGTTGGTGATGCTGCTCTAATCTTTTTGGGGCTATTATTTATGTTTCTGTGTGTGGTGGGGTGGCGGGGGGGGGGGGCCGGGGGGGGGTCTGTCTCCGAGTGTGGCGGCCCGGCTTCTGATCAGCGAGGTTGGCCAGCTGTCCACTATGAATAAAAATTGGCAACCAATTTGGGCGGCACGGTGGCACGGTGGTTAGCACTGCTGCCTCACAGCGCCAAGGATCCAGGTTCAATTCCAGCCTTGGTCACTGTCTGTGGGGAATTTGTACAGTTTCCCCACGTGCGTGCGGGTTTCCTCCGCGTGCTCCGGTTTCCTCCCACAGTCCAAAGATGTGCAGGTTAGGTTGATTAGCCATGCTAAAATTGCCCCTTAATGTCAGGAGGACGAGCTGGGTAAATACATGGGGTTATGGGGATAGGGCCTGGGTGGGATTGTGGTTGGTACAGACTCACTGGGCTGAATGGCCTCCTCTGCACTGGAGGGATTCTATGCGGTTCATTAGGTGGATTTTCCCACCTGATGGACACTGCTAATGCTGGCATGGGCACTTTTTCCCAATTTGGGAGAATCATGGCCAATATTTTACTTCTTGGCTTTCTCTTATTTTCACTCTTTTGATATTCTCACTTCTCAAATCTACCAATTTGAATTTACCTTCTAATTCTCCTCTTTAATCCAGCATTACAGATTCATTCTCAGCTTGTAAACATCTCCCTTTCTTCTTCTGATTCACACTGTCCACTAAGTAAACTTGGACAACCTCCAAAATGTGGTTTTGATTGACTGATAGGAATTGATGTTCTTTATGTGGCCAAAGTCAAAGGACAGCTCTTATATCTTGACCAACAAGGCCCTAAATTCATCCTATAAATCCAACCACGCTAGACTCAAAATGGTATCAAACCAGGGAAGACTGACAGGCAAGTTCAGTCCTCAGCAGCTCTCTGACTCCAAATGCACCTGAATGATTAAACTTGCTCAAGTGAGTAAGGGTTAAAAATCAGACATTGCACAATTATGAGGGAACAAGAAAATCACAACAAAATAGGAATGTTCATTCTATGAGATATATTTTGATATGCTTTGTACATCTTCTGAATATAGCAGAGCGAGTTAATTAAACAATGATGTGACCTAATTTTGTGCAATATAGAGCAACCATAAAACAAACGTGTAAAGACTTCACTGAGGCCCATGAAGTTGGGCTCTTGGAGTATGAGCTCCCTGATTAAGATCATAATTGCCTACCCAATCAGCGAGCCTAACCTGTACATAGGTATGGGAGTGACATGTCCACTGGCATTCCTGATTCCACGCTAGGAGTGGAACAGAGTTTGTAAATAAAGGGAATTTGGTGAAGGGACCCCGACCTCTGAGGAGTTATTTCAGAAATCATTGAGGGATCTCTACCCTTACGGATACCAGTTATAATCCAGATTTTATATTATGATGGGAAGGGTTAGTGAGGGCTGATAAGAGCTCTGTGCTACATCATTTCTGTTTGCGTGTATCGAACGATTCAGATACCATCAATACTTGTGTCTGTTCCTTAAAGATCTGTAGATATAAAGCCATGCTTGTCATTTCAGAAAGGGACAGTCCTACTTCATGCCAGATTGTGTAACTAGACTTTCACTGATGTTCTTGCAAATTTGTTTCTTTAGTTTGTAATGAGTCGTAACTGAGGACCAGATAACAATACAGACACTTCCATCTTTGTATGAGGGTAATTTCAAAATCAACCCAATCATTTACGAAGCTTGTGTACAATGCGCATCAATCTCAATCTTGTGGGTTCTGGATGTTTGTGGTCAGCCAGACATTGAATCAATACTGTTGACCTCCTGCCACAAATTCCCATCAACGAAATCACAATTCTCCTCAAATATTGCTGGGAAACAGGAACCATATATTGATCCAGGATATGTTGCTTGGAGAAATGGAATATCATAGAATCCCTACAGTGCAGAAGGAGGCCAATCGGCCCATCGAGTCTGCACCAACCACGATCCCACCCTATCCCCATAACCCCATGCATGTACCCTGGCTAGACCTCGTGACACTAAGGGGCAATTTAGCAAGGCCAATCCACCTAACAAAGAACAGAACAGCACAGGAAACAGGCCCTTCGGCCTTCCAAGCCTGTGCCGCTCCTTGGTCCAACTAGACCAATCGACTAACCCGCACATCTTTGGACTGTGGGAGGAAACCGGAGCACCCGGAGGAAACCCACGCAGACACGAGGAGAATGTGCAAACTCCACACAAACAGTGACCCAAGCCGGGAATCGAACTGGTGCTGTGAGGCAGCAGTGCTAACCACTGCTACCATTCCGCCCAAAATAAACTTTAAACAAATTCCACCACCTGCCGTGGCGGGATTCAAACCCAGGTCCTCAGAACATTAGCTGAGTTTTTTGATTACTAGCCTAACGATAATACCACGAGGCCATCACCTCATGTATATTTATAAGGAGCTATAGTGTGGAAGGGATAAATCTTCCTACTAAAACAGACCAATTAACTCGATGGACTGAAATTTCCTGTGATCACAAAATGATTTCACGGATCATCTCATGAGAGCCACGGGGGAATCGGTTACATGCATATAACTATTGCAACTGGTGATGTATCCTTAAAAAGCCAATTAAAGTACAAGAAACACAGCTTGACTCACCTCCTCTAATTCTAATAGCGTCTTCTTCAATATCAAAGGAAATTCTGAACAGTAGTTCCCTCAACTAAAACTTCCAGCTGTGACTCACCGTAAGGTTCAATGAAATGGCACTGGGCCACCTCAGTAATGGCCTGCTTTGTTCAATGGTGGGCGGGGGCAGTATTTTCTGCCTGGACTCTACAGAATTTGGCCATTTGGAGTTCTACTGTGTGGCCAATGGCTGTCTATGGGAAATGTGATGGAGATGGCGTGCTATTGTAAGCATCGCGCCCATTGCTTACTTTACTCATATGATCTTCTCGGGAGCACCTTGACAGGATCCTGAGGCATAAGAACCAAGGCTAATTTTATTTGGATGTCATTTTCCAGCAAAACCCAATCAGAACCTCTTTGGTGGAGCACAGTTAATCAAGATGCAGTTTTTCAGACAGTTCTGGTTACATGACCCTCTCAGATTTAAGTTGGAAGTTAATAGTGGGTGTGTTAATTCATTTCTTGAGCCAATCCATCCATTTTGATTTGATTTATTATTGTCACACATACTGCGGTACAGTGAAAAGTATTGTTTCTTGTGCACTTATATTGACATAACATACCATTCATAGAGTATATAGAGGAGAAGGAAAGGACAGGATGCAGAATATAGTGTTGCAGTAACAAATAGGATGTAGAGAAAGATCAGCTTAATATATGGTAGGTCCATTCAGATGTCTGATGACAGCAGGGAAGAAGCTGTTCTTGAGTTGGTTTGTACGTGTTTTCAGACTTTTGTATCTCTTTCTTGACAGAAGAAGGTGGAAGATAGTGGGTGGGAATTTCTGGCCGTGCTCGCCCTAAGGCTGGAAATTCCCACCCGGGGCCAATGGACCTTTGCATGATCCGTCCCCATCCGCTACGATTCCTGAGGGATGGGAAAATTCTGCTCAGTATGTCTTGGGTGCGTGGGGTCTTTGACTATACTGGCTGCTTTCCTGAGGCACTGTAAATGGAGTCAATGCATGGGAGGCTGGTTTGCGTGATGGACTGGGTTACGTTCACAACCCTTTGTCATTTCTTGCGGTCTTGGTCAGAGCAGGAGCCATAGAAAGCTGTGATACATCTAGAAAGGATGCTTTCTATGGTGCATCTGTAAAAATTGCTAAGAAGCGTAGTGGACATGCCAAATTTCCTTAGCCTTCTGAGTAAATAGAGGCATTGGTGAGCTTTCTTAAATATAGGGTTAGCGTGGACAGATTGTTGGTGATCTGAACACCTCAAAGCTTGAAGCTCTCAACCATCTCCATTGATGCAGGCAGGGCATGTCCCCCTCTATGTTTTCGGATGTCGATAGCTAGCTCCTCCATCTTATTGACATTGAGGCAGAGATTATTGTGCCGTGCCATTTCACCAGATTCTCTATCTCATTCCTGTACTCTGTTTCATCATTGTTTCTCTTTTTCCTCAATATGGATGTATTCCCACTGGGACACCGTCTGCTATTGGGTAAAATGGTACCAAAAATGCTGCTACCAAATCTCTAACAACAAGGTAAATCTTAATGAAGGATGGTGAAAAACTAAAATCAACCATCAATGATACATTTACACTCCATACTCAAAAGGAGGGAAATACAATACATCATTAAGTCTTCAAAGGTATCACAGCAGGACATTGCAAATGCAAAAGCCTCTTTCAAATGGTTGTGATTATGGGATATTCTAATCTACACATTAAAGATGGGAAATGCTTTTGCTTACCGGAAAATGCAGCTGTTAAAGCTGCTGCCTGTCTCCTTCAGGAGTTTCCTGATCACTCAGTGCAGATCATGTCAGGTAAAGGGAAAGGCAGCAAGGGGCTGGGCAAAGGTGGAGCCAAGCAACACCGCAAAGTCCTCTGTGACAACACCCAGGGCATCACCAAGCCGGCCATTCAGCGCCTGGCTGGCTGCGGGCACGGCAAGCGCATCTCCGGCCTGATCTACGAGGAGATCCATGGAGCTATTCCTGGATCTACACCGAACACGCTAAGCACAAAATGGCAACGGCCATGGATGTGATGTACACCCTGAAGTGCCAGGGGCGGACGCTGTGTAGCTTTGGTTGTTGAGGATAGATTTAAGATTGCAAAACGTTATGCTACAATCAGAGAATCCCTACAGTGCAGAAGGAGGCCATTTGGCCCATCGAGCCTGCACCGACCACAATCCCACTCTATTCCCATAACCCCACGTGTTTACTCTGCTAATCCCCTGACACTCGGGTTAATTTAGCATGGCCATAAAACCCAACCCATCCAACTTTGGACTGTAGGAGGAAACCAGAGCATCCGGAGCAAACCCACGCAGACATGTAGAGAATGTGCAAACTCCACACAGATAGAGAACCGAGGCCGGAATTGAACCTGGGTCCCTGGCACTGTGAGGCAGCAGTGCTAACTCCGGTGCCACTGTGCCACCCCAAAGTTTAAGATTATTTATAAGTGTCACTATTAGGCTTACACTAACACTGCAATGAATCCCCTATTCACCACGCCATGGCACTTGTTCGAGTATGCTGAGGGAGAATTTAGCATGGCCAATGCATCTAACCTGCACATCTTTTGGACAGTGGGAGGAAACCAGAGCACCTGGAGGAAACTCCACAGGGAGAACATGCAGACTCCACACAGACAGTGACCCAAGCCAGGAATCGAACCTGGGTCCCTGGCACTGGGAGGCAGCAGGGCTAACAATCACCCCCCAAATAATAAGGGTCAGGTCCAGTCAACTACAACTGCACTTCAATAGCAGAATAGTCAAATTGAATAAGAACATGAAGGGAAAAGAAATGTCTTCTTTTCCACCATGCCGTCAAAGAGACACTCTGATTTCCAAATCACCTCCCCCCACGACCTCATCTTTGGTGTTGGCCATCAGAAAATAATTTCCCTTGAGCTTTTCATTGATCTATTTCGATTCGCTGAACAAATTTTCCAAATTACCCATTTTAATTATGAACTTTTGATAATAACGCAGGCAGCTCAATTGTTGGTAGTTTGCTGAGTTAAAATCGAGTCACCAAAGCTGCCTGACTGGGGAATTCTGTCAACTACTGGAGACCTGATAATAGGCCTTTATTTAATCCATCTGGATCAGCTATCCAGAGACTCTGGAAATCAATTCGGAATCTCAATTGCACTTCAACAGGTTGAAGTATAATTAACCCCAGACTCCCAGCTCAGACCATTCCTCTGGCACTGTGCGAGCGTCAGTATTAGAGATTCTTCATCACACACAAAAGAAATTAGAATATCCTCAAAAGGGATTGGAAGCAGAATCTTTGAATATTTTTAAGGCAGAGCTAGATTTTTCTTGATTAACAAAGGGGCGAAAGGGGGTACAAAGAACAAAGAACAGTACAGCACAGGAAACAGGCCCTTCGGCCCTCCAAGCCTGTGCCGCTCCTTGGTCCAACTAGACCAATCGTTTGTATCCCTCCATTCCCAGGCTGCTCATGTGACTATCCAGGTAGTGGGGGTAGACAGGAATGTGGGTTGAAGTTACAATGGGGTCGACCATGATCTAAGTGAATGGCGGAGCAGGCTCAAGGGGCTGAGTGGCTACTTCTTGTTTAATGCTGGGCCAGCATTTATTGCCCCTCCCTCCCTGCCCGAGGGCATTAATGAGTCAGCCATATTGCTGTGGCTCTGGAGTTCACACAGGCAGAGCAGGTAAGGACAAGAGATTTCCTTCTCTAAAGGACATTAGTGAACTAAATGGGTTCTAATCATAATCAATATTGGTTTCATGGTCATCATCAGACTTTTAATTCCAGGATTCTTTCATTATTAAATTCACATTCCACCTCCTGCCACGTTGGATTTGAACCCAGGTCCTCAGAGCATTAGCCTGGGTCTCTGGGTTACCAGTTCATCCATTATTCCACCACCTCCCATAATTTGTATGCTCATATCAATGGTGCTAGTAATTAAGTCTGGGATTCCAGCTCAGGTTTCCTGTTAAGGCTGTGTTTGGTCATCATCTCTCTCTCTCTCTTGAACATTTGTAATTTTAAAGATCTAATACTGTGCCTCAAGTCTTCTTGTGTGATTTCATGTGCTTCTCTGTGTCAGCCACACACCTGAACTTTCGACATAAATATTTGGCCTGAGAGATCATCCTCTCACAGATAATCTCTAAGCTCTGCACAGTAACCGCAAAATAGCACCACCGCCCCCCACCCCCAACCCATACCACCACTGCACCATGCAGACATGAGGGTAACCAATAATCCCCACCCTTAGCCCCCATATCCCTGACATCTTACTCACGCCCCTCTGCCCAAACCCCCACTCAGCCCCCTCCCCCACCACACCCTCCAATCAACCCCCCTTTTTCCCTAAGATCCCCCCCCCCGCCACACAGCACCCCCTTCTCCCTCAGACTCCCCTACTCAGCTCCTTTCAACCTACACATCTTGGCAGTGCCAAGCGCGCTGTGCAACAGTGCACTGCCCCCCGGCACCCTGTCACTGGCATCCCAGACTGTGCACTGCCTCATGGCACCTGTGACATTTATTTCTCTGCCAGGCGACCAAGCAAGAGTCCTTCAATGGTCCTGGGGGGTGGTTGGGTGGGGTTGCAGTGGGGGCAAGCTTTGACTTTGACACTCTGTGCTGGGATGGGAGTGTCGTGGCTGGACTGCCCCTTCTGAAGATCACCCCTGGTGTGGTGACTTCAGGCAAACCTGTGATCAACATCTGCACTCTTGCCTGGCAGCTGTGCAAATTCTGAAGTAGCCTGGTCACTTTAATCTCCAGGCACAGCACCCCCCTCCCACCAACACCCCCCCCCCCCCCCCCACCCCCTCCCACACCCCACCCCGTCACCTGGTAGGATTCTTAATCACTATAGCTCACCATTGTGCAGCAGAGATTTTCCTTTCTCCCTGTCAGAAGCTGCAGATGAAAGCAGACCCCTTTGAAGTCCTCTGACAGAGAGGAGATGTTAATTTTGCCCTGGGGGGACAGAGCGGATGGAGATGGGAGGGTTCCAGTCTGCCCAGCTGTGCACTCATCCCCAGTGTATGCACACAGCGTTGATTTGAAGTTGCTGAGGCTTCCCCGCAAGCTGAAATAATTGAAACCATCTCCATTGCACTTAAAGCTTTTGAACTGTAACAAATTCAGCTTTATGTCTCGTAAAAGATTCAGTTCCCATCTCAATGGATTTCTGTAATCCTCCAGCCACCTGTGTTTACTTTTATTTCCCATCATGGTTAAATGCACCTCAAGTACCCCATTGATCCTGACTGCAATGTTGACAGCGTTTAAATCTGATTGACTGCCTATGGTTTCACTTCCTCTTTTCCAAACCACTTCAAAGAGGAAGATAAACTACAGACTAGCAATGAGCACTGTCTGGGCAGTCTGAGGGGGAAGGAGGGACTAAGTGCAGGGTCTGAGGGGGAAGGAGAGCTGAGTGGGGGGTCTGGGAGGGAAGGATGGCTGTATAGGCGATCTGTGGAGGAGAGACCTGAGTGGGAAATTGGGTTGGATAAACCTCATTTATACATAGAAATTAGGTGCAGGAATAGGCCATTCGGCCCTTCGAGCCTGCATCGCCATTCAACGTGATCATGGCTGATCATGCACTTTCAGTATCCCATTCCCGCTTTCTCTCCATACCCCTTGATCCCTTTAGCCACAAGGGCCATGTCCAGCTCCCTCTTGAACATATCTAACGAACTGGCCCCAACAGCTCTCTGGTAGACAATTTCACAGGTTCACAACTCTTTGAGTGAAGAAGTTCTTCCTCATTGCAGCCCTGAATGGCTTACCCCTTATTCTTCGACTGTGACCCCTAGTTCTGGACTTCCCCAACATCAGGAACATTGTTCCCTCATCGAGCCTGTGCAGTCCCATCAGGATTTTATGTGTTTCTATGAGATCCCCTCTCATTCTTCTGAATTCCAATGATTACAAGCCCAGTCAATCCAATCTTTCTTCAAATATCAGTCCTGCCATTCCGGGAATCAGACTGGTGAAACTTCGATGGACTCCCTGAAGATCCCATCGGTGGGAGGGCCTGAAAATCCCAAGCAAGAATGTCCGTCCTCAGACTAGATCAAAACTGCATACAATATTCAAGGTGGCCTTAAGGCCCTGTACAGCTACAGCAAGACATCCTTATTCCTACACTCAAATCTTCTTGCTATGAAGGCCAGCATGCCACTAACTTTCCTCACCGCCTGCTGAACCTGCAAATGACAGGTTTAGTGCCCACTTTGATATTCAAGTGAACTCTCACCTTACCTGTAATGTAAATATTAGATCCAAACTCTTTATTTGTACCTCAAACCCACCATAATATCACATATTGCAAATGCACAACACCTGTATCCTTTCATGTCTTAAGGGTGGCAAGATGGCACAGTGACTTAGCACTGCTGCCTCACAGTGCTAGAGACACGGGTTCGATTCCCACCTTGGCTCACGTTCTCCCCGTGTCTGCGTAGGTTTCCTCCGGCTACCCCAGTTTCCTCCCACAGTCTGAAAGACATGCTAGTTAGGTAGATTGGCCATGCTAAAGTCTCCCTCAGTGTACCCGAACAGGTGACTGGGGGATTTTCACAGTAGCTTCATTGCAGTGTTAATGTAAGTTTACTTGTAATAATAATAAACCTACCTGACTATCTGTCCCTAGTAACCTTTCCCCAGGTTTATTAAATAATTTACAGAGTAACAGAATATTCCTGATGCGCTTCTCAAACATGAGGCCAGATGGTCGGGAAATAAAAGGCTTTTATTTACTGTAATGAAGCAGCCAATAATTATATACACGATCCCAGACTGAGGGGTCCCAGCCAGAGCAGGGACTTTTATACCTCTCTCAGGAGGCGGAGCCCGACTGGGATGTACCACAACACTACAGTACAAAGGTGTAACAACCCCACCCTAACCCCAACAGCAACAAGTAGCACAACCCAACAGTAACATATGTACATCCTTGTAGTACTGGCCAGACCCTGGCTCAGTACTATCCAGTGGGAACCAACGATGGCTCACCACATTCACCCCTCCATTGAGAACAAAGGCCGGCGGGGTACAAAACAGAATAAAGTGTCATCAGTCTATAAGTTCAGACGGTCAGGGGGACCGCACCGTCGTTGTGACCTCCTCAATACCGGCGATGACACCGGAGTAGGCACTTGCGGTGGCGTTCTCCCCAAGGCGGCGTCCAGCTGTTCTTCCACGGACTCACAGGCCGGTTGACCCTGAGGTGACGGTAGTCCATGGGGTCCTGACACGCCCTGCAGTGGCGACCATCTTCTGGGCTCAGGCAAGCTGTACACGGGAGTAAAAGGGTTAAGCAATGGTCCCAATGCTGCCCGCGCCGAGTCCGGGGGAGAAACAAGAGTTAAGGGGTTTGTAACAGGGGGTATGGGAGCGACAGGGGTTGCTACGTCCCCTGCTGGCGCCAGGTCTCGGATCGAGACCGTGTCTTCTCGCCCGTCAGGGTATGCCACATAGGCATACTGAGGGTTGGCGTGGAGGAGATGGACCTGTTCGACCAACGGGTCGGACTTGCGGGCCCTTACATGTCGCCGCAGGAGGACGGGTCCTGAGTGAGTCAACCAAGACGGTAATGAGGTCCCCGAGGAAGACTTCCGAGGGAATGAGAACATCCTCTCGTGGGGAGTAGCATTGGTTGCCGTACACAGGAGGGAGCGAATAGAATGGAGCGCATCAGGGAGCACCTCTTGCCAACGGGAGACTGGAAGACTTTTTGACTTCAACGCCAGTAAGACAGCCTTCCAGACTGTAGCATTCTCACGTTCCACCTGTCCGTTACCCCTAGGGTTGTAGCTCATTCCCTCGGAAGTCCTACTAGAGGCAATCCCGTATGAGAGCAGGAATTGCCTCAAGTCATCGCTCATGAACGACGAGCCCCTGTCGCTATGGATGTAGCCGGGGTATCCGAACAGGGTAAAGAGATCACGGAATGCCTTGATAACCGTGGCAGCGGATGTATCAGAGCAGAGAACAACAAAAGGGAACCGAGAGTACTCGTCAATGAAATTGAGGAAGTACACATTCCGATCTGTTGAGGGAAGGGGGCCCTTAAAATCGACACTTAGTCTCTCGAAGGGACGAGTGGCCTTGACTAAATGTGCCCGGTCAGGTCGGTAAAAGTGCGGTTTGCATTCCGTGCAAACCCGACAGCTTCTTGTTACTGACCTGACGTCCTCCACCGAGTAGGGCAGGTTGCGGGCTTTTATAAAGTGGTAGAGCCGAGTGACCCCAGGATGGCATAGGTCATTATGGAGAGCCTGCAAACGGTCCTCCTGTATACTGGCACATGTTCCACGCGAGAGGCATCCGAGGGCTCATTGAGTTTCCCTGGACGATACATGATATCGCAGTTATAGGTGGAGAGTTCAATTCTCCACCGCAAGATCTTGTTGTTCTTGATCTTGCCCCTCAGCGTGTTATTGAACATGAACGCCACGGACCGCTGGTCCGTGATCAGGGTGAAACGTTTTCCCGCCAAGTAATGGCGCCAGTGCCTGACGGCCTCCACAATGGCCTGGGCCTCCTTTTCCACCGCTGAATGCCGAATTTCGGGGCCTTGGAGGGTGCGGGAAAAAAATGCGATGGGCCTGCCCGCCTGGTTAAGTGTGGCGGCCAGGGCGAAATCTGATGCATCGCTCTCCACCTGAAAGGGGATGGACTCATCAACAGCGTGCATCGTAGCTTTCGCGATGTCGGCTTTCAATTTATCGAAGGCCAATCGGGCCTCTGGCGTTAGGGGAAAAGTCGTGGACTTAATGAGCGGACGGGCTTTGTCCGCGTAATTGGGAATCCACTGCGCATAATAAGAGAAGAAGCCTAAGCATCTTCTCAGTGCTTTTGCACTAGCAGGCAAGGGAAGTTCAGAAAGGGGGCGCATACGGTTTGGATCAGGGCCAATGACCCCGTTTTCCACCACGTATCCTAGGATGGCTAAACGGCGCGTACGAAACACACACTTCTCCCTGGATGTAGGTCAGGTTCAGGCGAGATGCAGTGCGTAGGAAGTTCAGGAGATTCATGTCGTGGTCCTGCTGGTCATGGCCGCAGATGGTGACATTATCCAGGTACGGGAAGGTAGCCTGCAGCCCGTTCTGGTCCACCATTTGGTCCATAGCACGCTGGAAGACCGAGACCCCATTGGTGACACCAAAGGGAACACTGAGAAAGTGATACAAGCGACCATCCGCCTCAAAAGCCGTGTATTGTCGGTCCTCTGGGCGAATGGGGAGTTGGTGGTAGGCAGACTTGAGGTCGATGGTGGAAAACACCCGGTACTGCGCAATCTGATTGACCATATCAGATATGCGCGGGAGGGGATACGCATCCAGCTGCGTGTATCTATTAATGGTCTGACTATAGTCAATGACCATCCGGGGTTTGTTCCCGCTCTTGACCACCACGACCTGCGCTCTCCACGGACTAGTGCTGGGTTGTATGATCCTTTCTTTGAGGAGCCGCTGAACCTCAGATCTAATGAAGATCCGATCCTCAGCGCTGTAACGCCTACTTTTAGTCGCGATGGGCTTGCAGCCTGGCACGAGATTCTGGAACAAGGAGGGTGTGGTGATCTTCAGTGTCGAGAGGCTACAGGCGTTGGGCAATTTGGAGGCTGCTGCTGTTTTCCCACTGCCAGTGAAGGGAGTGGCCCACCATACTGTAGGGTTACACTCCTCAAGTGGACCATGAAGTTTAGTCCGAGAAGTATTGGCGCGCAAAGATACGGCAACACTAGGAGCTTGAAACGCTCGTAAACTGTGCCTTGCACCTTCAAAGTTACCACGCAACTCCCTAGCACGGTGACAGACCGGGACCTCGATGCCATAGAGATTGTCTGTTTGGCAGGTTGAATCTGGAGTCCACACCGCTTCACAGTGTCTGGGTGGATAAAGCTCTCAGTGCTCCCGCTGTCAAACAGACAATAAATCACGTGGTCATTTACCTGGATATTCATCATAGATTTGTCAAGTCTATGAGGCTTGGCCTGGTCCAGGATGATCGACGCCACCGTTGGTTCTTGAGTGCCACTGCAGGCAGCTGAAATCGATGAGGAGGACCCCTGCTGGTCGTTCGCAGTCAGTGCCGACCAACATGGCCGCTCCCATGAGTCGCACGTGGGTGATGGCGCCAAACTCAGCGGCCCCTGGTGGTCACACACCTCCGACTCCATCGACCGTAATAGCGTCGTCCTGGCCTCGCACGTGGACGAACCCCTCGATGACTTCGACGACGAAGACCCGAGCTCTGAAGAATCGGAGGCCGCACTGCCATTCCTAGGTTTAGATCGGCACACTTTCGAATAGTGCCCTTTCTTACCGCATGCGGTGCACAACACAGCCTTAGCGGGACACCGTTGCCGAGCATGCTTCGCTCCCCCACAGAAGTAGCACCGCGGGCCGCCCGGAGTTTCTGCCGTCGTCTGGCCCGAGTGTGAGCACGCCATTACGCAGCATTTCGAACCCGAGGGCCGAGGAGGGATTGGCGACTGCTCCTGCCACGTTGTCTCCACATGGTCCTCCGGATATAATACTAAGCTTTTGGAGGCAGTCTCGAGCATCTCCGCTAGCTCAATTGCCTGGGTAAGGTTAAGGTTACCCTTCTCCAATAGTTTAAGTCGAATGTACGACGATCCGACCCCCGCCACAAACGCATCTCGGGCGAGGTCGTTCATGCTCTGCTCAGCCGACACAGCTTTGCAGTTACAGCCCCTGGCTAGCTGTTGGAGCTCATTCGCATATTCCTCCATCGTTTCGCCAGACTGCCATCGTCGAGTGGCTAGGAGGTAACGAGCGTGTATTTCATTGGGTGGTTTGATATAACACTTCTTCAGAAGCTCGAGGGCCTTCGTATAATCGGTGGCCGCACGGATCGCGAGGTAGACAGTGTCGCTTACCCTCGCATGGAGGACCCGGAGTCTGTCATCATCTGTGGTGACCGCTGCAGAGGCTGCCAGATAGTCTTTGAAGCACTTCAGCCAGTGGTCGAAGGTGTTTGAAGCGCCCACCGCACGTGGATCAAGTGTAAGGCGTTCCGGCTTCAAGATCTGCTCCATACTCTTTTTTTTTCTCTTCGACGAGAGTTTAACTACAGTAAATAAAATTGATGCGCTTCTCAAACACGAGGCCAGATGCTCGGGAAATAAAAGGCTTTTATTTACTGTAATGAAGCAGCCAATAATTATATACGCTATCCCAGACTGAAGGGGTCCCAGCCAGAGCAGGGACTTTTATACCTCTCCCAGGAGGGGGAGCCCGACTGGGATGTACCACAACACTACAGTACAAAGGTGTAACAACCCCACCTTAACCCCAAAAGCAACAAGTAGCACAACCCAACAGTAACATATGTACATCCTTGTAGTACTGGCCAGACCCTGGCTCAGTACTATCCAGTGGGAACCAACGATGGTTCACCACAATTCCCCAAAACTATTATTAAAAAATATCCATTCTCACACTCCTTTGGCCATGTTTTCGACCACTTGTTACTTCATGTGGCTCAGTGTCTAACTTTGCTTTATAATGCCCCTGTGAAGTTCTTTGGGTGCTAGGTTAGTAAAAGTTAATGTTGATGTTCCTTGCATGGCTAATCCCAGTGACTTTAACTTGGTCCAATTGATAACAATATAAATAGATAATACAACAATTCTATTGCCACCATCAATTGGTATTATAACTGCAGATAGGATCTATGTTTCAACACTTGGAGCCAACTCCAAGAGCAGGATTTTCCGGACTCTCTGTGGCATGTTTTCCAGCAGCAAACAACTTCTGGTCCCACCAAAACCAATGACGTGTTGCCTGGCTCTCCCACCCCGCTGCCAGGGAACCCGCCACAGGGGTTTACCTTCAGCGGGCAGGACAGAAAGATCCCACCGGTGGGAGGGGCCTGATAATCCCAGCCAGAGTCTTGGATTCTGATGATTTCATTATATTCAGGGTTTCGCTTTCAGCTACCTTGGAAACAAAAAGCTTGATATTGTATTTTACAAAATCTACTTGTCTACAGTGTCAAAAGTAAACATCAATCTCGTTTTCGCAAAAGAAAAATCTAAATAGCAAGAAGAAAAAAGCTGGCAATTGTACAGTCTTTCAAATCCTCAGGTCATTCTGAAACATTTCACAGCCAGTGAGTTATTTCTGAAGTGTAATCACTGTCAGAATAAGAAATGTGGCAGCCAATTTGCAATCAGCAAGGCAAAGAGGAATGATCAGGTTTTCTGCTGGGGGTCGGCACGATGACACAGGGGTTATTAGGGTCGCCTCACAACACCAGAGACCCGGGTACAATTCCAACCTTGGCTGATTGTGTGGAGTTTGCACATTCTCCCCGTGTCTGTGTGGATTTCCTCAGGGTGCTCTGGTTTCCTCCCATGGTCCAAAGATGTGCGGGTTAGGTGGATTGTCCATTCTCAATTGCCCCTTAATCTCAGGGGGATTAAAAGAGCAAATATGTGGCATTATGGGGATAGGGCTGTTGTCGGTGCATGCTCGATGGGCCAAATGGCCTCCTTCTGTAGGGATTCTATGATTTGTGGGATGCAGGCATCGCTCAAAGGCGAGCATTTATTGCCCATCTCTAATTACACTTAAAAAGGTGTTGCCTTCTTGAAGGCAACTGAATAGCTTGCTGGGCTACTTCATCAAGCTTTTAAGATTGGGGCAGCACTGTGGCACAATGGTTAGCACTGCTGGCTCACAGCGCTAGGGCCCCAGGTTCAATCCCAACCTCAGGTCACTGTGTGGAGTTTGCACATTCTCTCCGTGTCTGCGTGTGTTTCCTCCGGATGCTCCGGTTTCCTCCCACAGTCCAAAGATGTGCGGATTAGGTGGATTGGCCATATTAAATTGCCCTTTAGTGTCTTAGTGTCAGGGGAACTAGCTCGGGTAAGTGCATGGGGTTACGGGTATAGGGCCTGGGTGGGAATGTGGTCAGTGCAGACTCAATGGACCAAATGGCTTCCTTCTGCACTGTCATGATTCTATGATTGCCGCAGGTCTGGAATGACATCTGGCACATACCAGATAAAGACAGGAGATTCTTTTCCCTGAAAGACGTTAGCAAATCAGATGGGTTTTTATGACAAGAATGTAGTTTCATGGTCACCAGTACTATTTATACTATTTTAATTCAAGATGTATTTAATTAATTGGATTTAAATCCCCTGGAAACCATGGTGGGATTCAATCTCATGCCTTTGTATTATTAGTCCAAGCCTCTGAACCAGTAGGCTAGTAACACGAAGCACTGTGATACCATGACCAAACTGCAAAGCTAATGCTATTTAGGTGTATTGCATTGAAACTCCTGCTGTCCTCATGATGGAGTGAATCCACCTAAGTAGAATAGGAGTTTGGGGATAATCCAAAATCCAATAATGTCATTTCACCAGCATTTCAGCAAACGCAACATGACCAACAACTGAAATATTATGTAGTTTTATATCCTAGAAGAGATGAAATACAAGTCGGAGAAGTCTGGCAGTGAGTTAAATTCCTGTGCAGAAAAGAACAACATTTCTCTGTAAACATTCTGGCAAATAGCCAGGTTGGTGGAACCACGGACAACAGCGATCTCGGAAAATAATATTCCTACACCACTTGGAAGATTAATTTGATATTGTTTGAAAAATAAAATCTTCAGATCAAATGGTATTGAGTGGACTAAATATTAACACGGCATGCGTTCTTATTTCTACCACTGAACAAGCATATCTGTTTATTTATCATGATGAGAGTTATTTTTACAGGCATTTTGTGCCGAGATGCTGTTTAATATTCTGATTACAACAGCACAGATAGTTTATCTCCAAACAGATTGCCCAGGGAAATGTCAGCAGCTAGTGTGGTAACAATAATTGTTGTACATGTTGCTTTATCAACATAATGTATTTTTTGACAAAGAACATTCTACGCCCTAGCTAGCAAGCAGTGTGGTTTTCAAAGCCCCGCTTCATCTGGTCTAAAATCGTTTGATGGACTGAGACTGTAGCTTTGGTTTTCACAAGAATAGGTGTGTTGATGCGGAAATCTGTTTTCCCTTTCTTCAGAATATCCACATTGGTGGATTACTGAGACACAGCAAAGTAAAAAAAAAAGTAAAGTATAAAGTGAAGTTTATTTATTAGTCACAAGTAAGGCTTACATTAACATTGCAATGAAGTTACTGTGAAAATCCCCTAGTCGGCGCAATGCACCTAACCAGCACGTCTTTCAGAATGTGGGAGGAAACCAGAGCACCTGGAGGAAACCCCCGCAAACATGGGGAGAACATGCAAACTCCACACAGACAGTGACCCAAGCCAGGAATCAAACCCAGGTCCCCTGGAGCTGTGAAGCAGCAGTGCTAACCACTGTGCCACCATGCCACCCTAGCAACAAAGTGGTTTGTGATTGAACACTAGAAGTAGGAGCAGTACTCTTCATGGCCCAGTGACCCTGCTTTGCCATTCAATACTATCATGGCTCATCATGAGCCTCAACTTAATTTTCCTGGACTCTATCCATACCTCTGAATTCTCCGAGGGACCGAAAATCCATCTATTCCAGCCTTAAATGTATCCACAATCCAGGGTAGAGAATTCTGAAACTTAACAACCCTTTGAGTGAAATATTTTCTAGTTATTCTCCAGTGGCATCATGGTCTTGTCACTAGATTAGTAATCCAGAAACCCAGGGCAAGATCTGGGTTCAAATCCCACCATGGCAGATGGTGGAAGAGTCTACTGATGACCATGAAACCATTGTTGTTCATCATGAAAACACATCTGGTTCACTAATGTCCTTTAGGGAAGGAAATCTGCTATCCTTACCTCGTCTGGTCTACATGTGACTTCAGATCCACAGCAATGTGGTTGACTTTCAAATGCCCTCTGAAATGGAGGCAGTTAGATATGGGTAATAAACGTGAGCCTAGCCAGCAACGCCCACATCCCATAAATGAATTTTTTAAAAGTAGTAAATGATCGGACCCTTATGGTGAGACTGCACCCCTCCCTCCCCCACGACTTCCAATGCCCCTCAGCCCTCCACCATTCTAGATCCCCCCAGTCAGTAGAACCTTCGGAACCCTGTAAGTTTCACCGAGATCACTTCTCATTCTTCTAAACTCGAGAGAATATAAGGTCAATTTACTCAGTCTCTCATCCTAGGACAATCCCTCATCTGAGGGTCTAATTTAGTGAACCTTCACTGTACGTGAAGCAGGTACATCCATTCTGAAATGTGAAGACCAAATGTGGAGATTGGAATTCCAAATCAAAGTTTCTAAATATCTGGGTGTCAACAGCTTCCCAAAGGTTTGTGGGTTTTGCTCCAATTCTGTGGGTTCAAATTGTTCACCAATATTAATCCTCACCGAAAGATTGTACTTATGTGATGTGCAGCAACCAAGAGAGTGGTTCAGGGTGGCTGTTACCTAACTGAACCAAATTGCATGATTATTTATCTTGGCTGCAGGATTTCTATACATATGAATGATTTCAGACCATGTATATTGATGAGCATACCTAATACCCCAGGGATCAGTGCTTACTGCAATTGCAAGACTGAGAGGCAAACAGCTTGGACGCTCAAGACTTCTATCCCATTGAAAACCCATATGACGCGTTAATGATGCGTCCACATGTTGTAATCTGATAGAAATGCATTCACACACTTTACTGTGAGTTGTACTGCTGATAATGAGCTCTGGGAATCTGCAATCCTTGAGCAAGGACTCAAATCAGCATCTGTCATTTGTCTCAGCATTTGCTCACCAACATCATCCTTGGGAAGAAGGTAAACATCATCATAGAATCCCTACAGTACAGAAGGAGGCCATTTGGCCCATCAAGTCTGTACCGACCATAATCCCACCCAAGACCTATTACCGTATCCCCACACATTTACCCTGCTAATCCCCATGACACTAGGGTCAATTTAGCATGGCCAATCAACTTAACCCACACATCTTTGGACTGTGGGAGGAAACCGGAGTACCCGGACGAAACCCACGTAGACACGGGGAGGAAGTGCAAACTCCACACAGACTGTGACTTGCGGCCAGAATTGAACCCAGGTCCCTGGCACTGTGAGGCAGCAGTGCGAACCACTGTGCCACCATGCCATCCTAATCATGATCTTGTTTGAATGGTGTCAGGATAATATCCTGATGATGGAAGTTCAGAACCTGGTCAACTGTCTGTGAATTGTCAACTGAGACAGGTTTCCAGGCCCCAGGCATCAGATACTTAGGTTAGTGATGCAATTTGAAGAGATAGCCCTGTATCTGAAGTCCTTCTTCTTTGATCGCAAACAACATTGCAAATCGGAGGCTTATCAATGTTCCGAAACTTCACAGATTTCACTAATCAAACTGCAATCAATGTTCTGGATGTCAGAGTGGCGGCCATACCAAACCTCTGCCTGGAGACAAGCCCATGTGATTCGGTTGTCAAGGAAATGAACATCAAACCCAAATCTATTGAAAATCAAGAGACATTTTTCACATCTTGACACAAAAAATGAAGGCTGCCTTTTGGGGATACAGACAGAGAGAGACACTCCAGCTGCCAAGCACAATTCTGCTCCAAGCTGGTTCTCTGTTAGAAGTCAGAATAGATGGAATGTTTGGAGAATTAAGTGAAAAGGACTCGATGAAGTGAGCTTCGCTGGTGGAAGTCTAATCTGGGAGATTCAGGCAGAGTGGACTACATGAAAGACAATATGGCCGGAACTCTACCATCTCGCCTGTCACAGAATCGGGGTGGGTGAGGGTCCGACAACAGAATTCTTAGTTGACCTCAGAATTTCCAGTCTCATCGAGTGAGGCCCGAGATGTGGCAGGGGGAAATGATTCTTCCGGAAAGCTGGGAGTAACATGGGACTCTTTCTTGTGATGCTGCTTCTCCAGAAACGTGTGTTCAATTTTGGCCTTGAGTGATCGTCTGTGCAGAGTTTGCCCACTCTACACGTGTCCGTGTGGGTTTCCTTCGGGTGCTCCGGTTTCTTCCCGCAGCCATGCTAATTGCCCAAAGATGTGCAGATTAGGTGATTGGCCATGGTAAATTGCCCCTTAGTATCCAAAAATGTGTAGATTAGATGGATTAGCCATGGGAATAGTCTGAGGTCATGTTGTGGAGATGTCAACGTTGGACTGGGGTAAACACATTAAGGAGTCTAAGAACACCAGGTTAGAGTCCAACAGGTTTATTTGGTAGCAAACGCCACTCGCTTTCGGAGCGCTGCTCCTTCGTCAGGTGAGTGGGAGTTCTGTTCACAAACAGGGCATATAAAGACACAAACTCAATTTACAGAATAATGAGTAATGATTGGAATGCGAGTCTTTACAGCTAATCAAGTCTTAAAGGTACATAGTCTGAGGTTACAGGGATAGGGTGAGGGAGAGGACCTGGGTGAGATACTCTGTCAGTGAGTCGGTGCAGACGCGAAGGGCTGAATGGCCTCTTCTGCATTGTGGGATTCTATGATTTTGCGCTTCTATGTCTGCCGGAAGGGTGGGACACAATTAAAGGAGCTGTAAGACATATCTCAGTTGTGTTAGTTAATGCCAAAGTACCGTTTCTTCAGTTCAATGGGTTAGATTCCTGTTAAGTAATGTTTGATGTATGGTGATTTTAGCTTTTATTTTCAGTAAAAGTCTTAATGTGTGTGATTTTGTCTTTTGGTTTATTTCTGTCCGTAGCTGGGAATTCATTGTCCTTTAAAAATATATATTGGTCTCTACAGGGATCATAACAGTATGGATAGACTTTTCAGTAGCTGAACTTGAAGATCCTTAAATAACACAATGTTTCATTGAGAAACACCATGGGCAGAATTTAAATTTAGTGGCAGAGGTCTTGCAGCGGGAGTTCTTTGTCACCTCCACTGGGATAGGTCTGATGGAATTAACTGGCTGGTTTTGGGCCTTTCCGGAGATTCAAGATGCAAGGGTAGAAACTCTGCCCAGTGAAAGTTACTGTCCCATCAGAGGCCGGCAGCTCTCATTGCCGCCGGGAGCTGTTTCCGGTTAAGCGTTTAGGAAAAGGCCCTTAATGAGCAAGGGATCTCAGCCACAATTGCGAGAGGGTGGAGGGTCATTTCAGCCTGAGCGGGGGGAGGGTTATGGGAAAAAGGAGAAAGGGGTTGGATTTCAGCAACACCCCAAAATTCCCAATCCCTTCTTCCCCATGATGGGACCATTAATCAAACACTTTTAAAGCTGTTGAACAATGGACCCCCTTGGAAGCTCACAATTAGCCCTGGGGCGGCATGGTGGCACAATGGTTAGCATTGCTGCCTCACAGCGCCAAGGACCCAGATTCAATTCTGGCCTCGGGTCCGTGTGGCATTTGTACGTTTTCCCCCATGTCCGCGTGGGTTTCCTCCGGGTGCTCTGGTTTCCTCCCACATGCCAAAGATGTGCGAGTTAGGTTGATTGACCATGCTAAGTTGCCCCTTAGTGTCAGTGGGACTTGCAGGGTAAATATGTGGGGTTACTGGGATAGGGTCTGGGTGGGATTGTAGCCAGTGCAGGCTTGAGGAGTCGAATAGCTCTTTCTGCACTGTAGGGATTCTACACTACTACTATGTTGGGGTTTTATTTTCTGGGTGCCCTGCCTGACAAGTCCCCCCGTCTGCCTGAAGTTGAATACAGGAGTGATTGGATGAATCGCTTAAGTGGGCATTAATTGCCTAATTAAGGGGCATTAGGGCAGAGACTTCATGCTTAGACTTAATTAGGTGGAGATGGGGAAATGGCAGGAAATTGGTGGGGTACCCATCCCACATCCTCCCACCTGATCAAATACACCCTCCAGCCTCCAAATCTGCCTCGAGTAGCATTAAATTCCACCCCATGTATGATTTACAAAATCATCATTACCTTCAGAACACTGAGGCACAAATGCAAGTTAAAAGAAAAACACACCCAAACCTCTACTATCCTGAAAAATATTTTTCTTTCCCATCAATCAAAAGATTTTTCCGGAAGCATTTTCTTTCATTTTGATTTTATCTCACCTGTGATAATTTTCCGGATGGTTACATTAATCCATTGGCTGAATGTGAGATTATGAAGTAGAAACATCTTCGATTTTGCAAGCACAGTGTTACAAGAGGTCTCTTGGTAGCATCCTTGCCTCTAAACTAGAAGCTCTGGTTTCAAGTCCCACATGTGTTCATAATTTTATTTACTCTTGGGACATGGGCGTCGCTGGCTGGCCAGCATTTGTTGCCCACTCCTAGTTGCTCTTATTCAGAGGGCAATTGAGAGTCAACCACATTGCTGTGGCCCTGGAGTCACATGCAGGCCAGACCAGGTAAGGATGGCAGATTTCCTTCCCTAAAGGACATGAGTGAAGCAGATGGGTTTTACCGACAATTGACAATGGCTTCATGGTCATCAGTAGATTTTTAATTTCAGATCATTTTTATTTAATTCAAATTCCACCATCTGTCATGGGGGGATTCGAACCCAGGTTCCCAGAACATTAGCTGAGTTTCTGGATTAATGGTCTAGTGATAATACCACTAAGCCACCGCTTGGGTAAGCAGGTTAACTATCAATATGCAATTCTTTCCCGTACACCCCTATGGTATGTGTTAAGAACAGGGGAGTTTCTTAGATAGCAAAAATTCTGTAGAAGCTGCAGTGTAACAGACCTCAAGCTCTTACTAGGGGGTGTCCTACAGGGCATGGCAAGTGTCCTTGCTTTGAAGGACTGCTAGAGAAAGGTACAAAAGGGAATTATGAAGTTTGCACCCTGCATAGGTATATTCTGATAGTCCTCTGCACTTATATGCTGTATCGTTTGCACAGTACACAGCCATTTTATATTCTACACAATGCTGGGCGATCAAGCAGTATTGTAACAAGCCAAAGAACAGATGCAGTTTCAAACACAGTAAACATGAGAAATAAATCTCACTCCATTAATCCAACTGATTCTGTCTTGTTTCTTACAATACAGAAGTGACTTTGAAACTGTAGCCGGGAAAAGGGCTACACAAAAGCAAGTCTTTACTTTTCTTTTCTGATTAAAATGGAATTGTCAGACAATTGTCTAAGGGCAGCAGGGTGGCACAGTGGTTGGCACTGCTGCCTCACAGCACCAGGGATCTTCGTTCAATTGCAGCCTCGGGTCACTGCCTGTGCGCAGTTTGCACATTCTCCCCGTGTCTGCGTGGGTTTCCTCCGGGTGCTCCGGTTTCCTCCCACAGTCCAAAGATGTCCAGGTTAGATTGATTGACCGTGCTAAATTGCCCTTTAGTGTTGGGAAATTAGCAGGGTAAATAAGTGGTGTTATGGGGATAGGATCTGGGTGGGATGTCGATGCAGGCTCGAAGGGCCGAATGGCCTCCTTCTGTACTGTAAAGATTCTATGATTCAATACTGAATTAGTACATCAGAATACAGAGAGTTATTAGATTGCTCTTTGCTTTATGGGGACAAATATTGAAATGAATCAAAGGGATGAGTTCAACACTGAGGTAAAGAAGCTGAGTGCAATGGAATTCTAATAATCAGACGGTCTTGGCTCCTCTCCCTTTGGTTTGCACATGAAGGTGAGCATACCTGAGCTCAAATGTGAGGAAAATTGCCCCGAGTGACTCAACCCCAAAGAAAATAAACAGAGAAACATAGAAAATAGGAGCAGGAGGAGGGCATTCAGCCCGACGAACTTGTTCCGCCATTCATTATGATCATAACTGATCATCCAACTCAATAGTCTGATTCTGCCTTCCCCCCGTCCCCCCATATCCTTTGAGACTTGCGTTTAAATAGCATATCTTGCAACCACTGTGCATCGCAAAGTACTTCTCAGTTACAAAGAGGCAATGGTATGGTTGTACTATCACTAGACTATTAATCCAGAAACTCAGCTAACTTTCTGGGGACCCGGGCAACTGGTGGAATTTGAATTCAATAAAAACAAATATCTGGAATTAAGAATCTGCTGATGACCATGAAATCATCGCCAATTGTCGTAAAAATCCACCTGGTCCACTAATGTCCCTTCGGGAAGGAAATCTGCCATCCTTATCTGGTCTGGCCTACATGTGACTCCAGAGCCACCACAATGTGGTTGACTCTCAACTGCCCTCTGAAATGGCCTTGCAAGCCACCCAGTTCAAGGGCAACTAATGGGTAATAAATGCTGTCAAGCCAGCGATGCCCATATCCCATGAATGAATAAAAAAATAAGTAGTAAGTACAAGAGTTAATTTGTATACAACAAACAGCAATGTGATAACGACCAGATCAATTGTTTGGAGGGTTGAGGGTGATATGGTGGCACAGTGGTTAGTACTGCTGCCTCACAGCGCCAGGGACCCGGGTTCAATTCCAGCCTCGGGTGACTGTTTGTGTGGTGCACGTTCTCTCCGTGTCTGCGTGGGTTTCCTCCGGGTGCTCTGGTTTCCTCCCACACTCCAATGATGTGTGCCTTAGGTGGATCTGCCATGCTAAATTGCCCCCTAAGTGTCAGAGGGACTAGCAGCATAAATACGTGGGATTACAGGGATAGGGCCCGGATGGGATTATTATTGGTGTAGGCGATGGGTCGAATGGCCTCCTTCTGCACTTTAGGGATTCAATGATATGTCTTCAATACATCCCAAAGAACTTAACAGCAAGGAAGTACATTTGCAGTGGTGTTACTGTTAGGATGTAAGTCACATGGCAGCCACTTTACGCAGAGTAAACTCCCACAAGCAGCAAGGGGATAATGACCAGATAATCAGTTTTAGTGATGTTGGTTTAGCGATAAATATTAGCCATCAGATTGTTTAATACCTCTTGAGAGGACAGACAGTACCTATGTTTAACATCTCATCCTAAAGGCAGCACCGTTGCTGATCCAGCACTCATAATGAGAACGTGTCGATCAAGATTTTATGCTCCAATCTTGGGATTGGAATTTGTCCCATGAACCTCCGTGAGCGCCATCATGGAGCTGCAGTTAACACCAGAGGGACCACGTGCAGCTGCTTCCCAGCCTAAGTTAGCGTCTTTAGAAGCGGAAGGCAAAGGGGCGGGAGAGAAAGGAGGGACTTTCAGAAAGAAAGAGCATGGATTGCAAAAAAAAAGCACGCTTCCAATATTTTGAGGGATCAGTGCTTGAGTGATGAAGGACTGTGCAGCCTTGAATGTTTTGCCATCTTGGGAGTGAATTTCAGAACAAATTACTTCCTGATTGATGCTCCATCATAAATCATTTTTGAGGAGTTGACAAATATGTTGAATTTGTTGGAGTTGCGCGGTCAGGTGCCTGGAGCAAAGGAACCTATTGTGGTTGTGTGTACATTATGAATTAAAGACTAGTGTTTTGCTTGAAGCTAGTTATAGTAAAGAATATAAGATTGAGAATATAAACTCTATAAAATACAAAAGGAATGTATTGAACTATTGGGATCTTTTTTTAAATTGTTCTTTGATTGTATGTGGTCGCTGGCTAGTTCAGCATTTCTTGTTCATCCCTATTTACCCTTGAATTGAATGGCTTGTGGCTTGTGCCTTTAAGGGATATCAGCATGATATCACTAAAAGGGAAATATGTCATGTAATCCAGTCATAGGGCAGGATGTTTTGGCCGCGTTTGCCCCAAAACTGGAAAATCCCACCCAAGGTCAATCATGGTCTGCCCCTCATCCACTACGATTCCCGTGGCAGGCAGAATGGGAAATTTTGCCCCTTAGTTTCACTTTTGCACACACACAGCACTGATGCCTTCAAGTATTATACCTATTATAACTGTTGTCATGTCCCTAGTCTTAATAAATGAACACACAATGTTTTACTCAATCCTTTATTAGTGATTGTTGCCTTGTGTTTTGTCGAGTAACTGCACTCAAGAAACTATCTCATTATAATAGCACTACATGGTGATCGGCAGTGGTAACACAGGTGAGAGCAAGATTAAGTACAGGTACCACATGATGAACAGCCTTAGATCAATCCACATAGCATGAGATGACCCATCCGGCATGGTGGCACAGTGGTTAGACTATTGCCTCACAGCGCCAGGGACCCAGGTTCAGTTCCGGCCTCGGATCACTGTCTGTGTGAAGTTTGCACTTTCTCCCCATGTCTGCATGGGTTTCCTCCCACACTCCAAAGATGTGCGCATTAGATTGATTGGTCATGCTAAATTAACCCAAGTGTCGGGGGGTTATCAGGGTAAATGAGGGTTACAAGAATAAGGCCTGGGTGGGATTGTGGTCAGTACAGACTTGATGGGCCGAATGGCCTCCTTCTGTACTGCAGGGATTCTATGATTAACATTTTGGTCAGAGCACAACGAAGTCGCAGCTTCAGAGAGTGTTGGAAATGCAGCATGGTGACTGCGATGATAAGATTTGGCGATAATAAACTCGTGTTCAAGAACAGAGCTGGTAAGGAGATGAATTCCTCATGGTGAGACTGCAGTGCATAGACTGTCAGCTTCATGAGTGGGACAGTACGTTGAGAGGACCAGCACTGGGTTACCTCAAGAGACGCGAGTGACCAGGATGTGGGTTGGAACAATAGTGGTGAATGCATATTTCACACCATCAATCCAAAGTGTTTGCCAAGATTCAAATTATCCGCTCTGAGAATGTTTGTAGATATTGCCAAACAGATACCTTAACAAATACTAAAAGACATGAACCCGCGGGTGTGGAAGGCCGTGTCAAAGCCGACTGCAATGAAACTGCCAGCGTACAATGATTCACGAATTGTGTGCAGGATCCACAGTCTGGGTCAGTTTTCCATCTATAATAAATTTTACTTCTACGTGAGGAGAAATTTCTTCATCCAGAGGGTGGTGAATGTGTGGAATTCATTACCACAGGAAGTAGTTGAGGCCAAAACATTTTTTGATTTCAAGAAGAAATTATATATAGCTCTTGGGGCCAAAGGGATAAAGGGATATCGGAGGAAGGGGGAATCAGGATATTGAATTCGATGATCAGCCATGATCAAAATGAGTGGCAGAGCAGGCTCGAATGACCTACTCCTGCTTCTAGTTTCAATGAATATTCTGATCATTTGAATTTTAACTTACCATCAACATGTTGACTCAGAAGTACTGATAATAATATTATAGCTTCCACAGAGACTGGGTCATGTTGCTTCTTATTTATAATTCTGTGATGGTCAAATATATATTCTAAAAAAACTGATGTCCTGCCAAAGCGAAAAAATATGCTCATCAGAACTTGACGATGATAAGTTTGGAGAAAACAATTCTAGAATAAAGCCATTTGTTTTACATGTTCACATATTAAATAATAACCAATGTGGAATTATTGCAGACACTTTTATGAAAGAGAAGAAAGAGCTGAATGTTTAAACTGCTCAAACAATTGCCCTATAACTGTGTGCTGTCAGACATCTTGCATTGAACAGCCCATTCCCTAGCAACCATGATATTGTCAATAAGCCAGATATCTAACCAATTATAGTCATAGCCATGACAACAATGACCAGACCAATGGTTTATTTTGCTTCATAAGATATCATGTCATATGATTACGGAAAAGATCACTCAATATCGTATTACCCATAGACGAAGGCTCATTTGAATTGCAATTTACTGGCCTATACTGAAAGACATAAATTTTTAGATATTTGTTTATGGAAATATGCTGTGGAAACATTTTCGGTCTGCTGTTTATCCCATGGCTAGATCAGGCTGTGATAGAAATGGGATATTTCTTGTCAAAGTAGATTATGATCAGAAAAGGTTTTACTCAGAGTAGCTTCCGTAACTATTTGCTGAAAGAGTGGTTAGTGTTCATTTAGCGCTGCATCAAGTCTTCGGCGTGAACTTAGTTATTAAAACACGTATGCATTTGGGAAACAGTCATCCAAAGTGTCAGAAATAATTAAAATGCATTACCTGCTGTGAATCAATGAACTGATCTAATCACAATAGTGCAACCATTTGCTTTGAATTCATCAAATACTGCAGATGGCAATCATAGGCCTGGAATTATCTGGCTTTTTACCCCCAGAGACTCGCACAAATCAAATATGTCGGTACAAAGATTGCAAAATTTAGAGAGTAAGTGAGTTACCTGCATATGTACAATATGCCCAAATCTGCTCAATCTTTTATCATTGTCTGTTGATTCCCCTGCCAGACTGGATCCCCACCCATTTTAATGGCCCTATTCCCTAATCACATAGAGACATGTTCCCTGTACCTGAGCTTCTTCTGAGCCTTGCTTCCAACAGCATTTACAACTGCAGCATAAAAGAACATCCATTTTCCAGGGCTTTCTTACAATTTCCAGAGCGTTTTCACATTTAGCTTCGCAGGAACGTGTTTTCTGTTCCTCTTGAATGCTTTTAATTGCACCAAGCATAAGTCACGTTAAAAATTGAGGAGGTTTGTCCAGTTGTGGTTTCTTTAACGTGTTGTGTTGAATTCAGTCAGGCTCATGAGTTTGGCCTGCTAGGTTATGATGAGTCCTTCCTGAGTTAATTTGATTTTGTTTATTTGGTTGGACACAAAAAGATGTCCCTGATGAGCCCTTTCCCTCGACGGAGGGAGCTCCCGCCACTATCTTGGGGACCTGGGGTGGAGGGTGCTGCGCACAGCAGTCCCGTACAACCGTAGGTTGTAGCGGTTCATGGGCTCCCAAGCGTGCCCTTTTTGCAACCTTGTGGAATCCGTGGACCACGTCTATGTTTAGGCTGCACAACCTTTTCAGTTTTCTAAAAACACCTTTTGTTGATGTTTTGTTTGCACTTCAGTCCCACACTCCTGATCTATGGGCACCCGGTGCAGAGGGGGGGGGGGGGGGGGGGGGGGGGGGGGAAGGAGGAAGACTCCCTCGTGAACCTGCTCTTGGGCATGGCAAGGCATGCCATCTACAGGTCCAGACAGCGGGCGATCGAGGGGGTCGTCCAACCTGACTGTCTGCCCCTCTACCACGGCTATATTCGCAGCTGGGTGTCCCTGGAAAGGAAGCATGCGGTGTCTAAGGACACAATTGATGCCTTCCATACCCACTGGGCATCGCAGGGACTGGGGTGTATTATTGACCCCCTTAATCACATTTTAATTTGATGTTTTAAGTTTCTTTTCCGCGTTGTCTTTCGTTTCGGGCGGTTCCCCTCCTTTAGGGAGCTGTCCTTTTTGAGTTGTCCTTAAGTCAGTTTGATTTTGTTTATTTGGTTCAGCACAAAAAGATATCCCTGATGAGTCCTAATTGATGGTCCAATCAGGGAGCCTCATGCTCCCTATTTAAAGCAGGTGTGTCAGTCTCTCTGCCTGCTGTAGCCAGAAGCAACGGGGAGATAGAGCTCTGTTGTGCAATATTGTTGTAAATAAAGAAGCACTAGTTGACGGGGCCTTCGCTTCTGTGGAGTTATTTCAGTGGTGATGAGGAAAAAGGAGTGACCTGAAGGAACTTGCTTAACCACCGCATGTATTGAGGGTAAGCCATTGTTGGGAAAACATGCCGCTGTTAGGAAAGTTGGATTCTTTTGACCCCGCAGTGGAGTACTGGGCCCAATATGTGGAAAGGATGAAGTATTTCCTCAGGGCTAATGACATAGCCTCAGATGAGAAGCAAAGGGTTATCCTGCTGACTGCATGTGGACCGGCAGCTTTAGCTATTATGCACAGTTTAACTTTCACTGAGGCACCGGCAAAGTCTTTCCAAGAGTTGTCGGACCTAGCACGAGAATATTATGACCCGAAGCCACCTCTGATTCTGCGAAGTTACCAGTTTTACTTCACACTTAGAGAAGCGGGGAAGTCAATCACCAGTTTCCTGACAAGGCTAAGACGTTTGGCACTGGTTTACAAATTCGGGGTGACATTAAATGAGATGCTCCGAGACCGATTGGTGTGCGGAATCAACGATATGACCACACAGAAACGCCTGTTGGTGGAGGCCCAGCTGGACTGTAAACAGGCATTACAGCTGGCCTTGTCGTTAGAAAAAGCGGCAAGTGGAACGCATGAGCTACAAGGTATCCTGATGGAGGTAGAAGCCAACACCACTGCAACTGGATTAGGGGACCACCACTATGAGCAGGCCACTACATAGCGGCCCTCCGGAAGGATTCGGATATGAGGGAGCCCAGGTCCGTCTACAGAACCGCACCTAGACAAGGCCGGATTAAGCCTAGAGCGACAGCAGTTCCTGCAGAGCCCCGCCCGACACAACACTGCAACTGGTTGCCAGTGTCAGGTGGCGCAGAAGAAAAGCAAGGTTCCAAAACCAACATTTCCGAAAAGAACATATAGGCCGAGGGATAGGAGAATGCACAACCTGAAAGCTCCGCCTACCTCCGACGAGGTTACTTTGCGTAGCGATGACAAAATCAGAACCCATCAAATTGTCCGACGTCCAATTTTAATGGATGTCGATAGAGGTGCAGCCGTGTCGGTCAAACAGTGTTTAACAAGAAACGCACTGGACTCCTACCCTTAGCCCTGACCAAGACATCGGCAAGGCTGAGGACCTATACGGGGGAATTACTGCCTACGGGAAGCAACTGGTTAGGCTACCATTGATGGTAGTGGAAGGCTCAGGACTGAGCTTATTAGGGCGAAATTGGCTGAAAGAGATTCAGCTAGATTGGACAGATATTTTTCAGCTGGAAAGTGGTTGCCTGAGTGAAGCCCTGAGCAAACATCCGTAGGTTTTTCGGGAAGGCCTTGGAACAATCAAAGGAGTTAAAGCGACTTGGAGGCAGTCCCAAAGTTTTGCAAAGCCCGACAGATACCATTTGCGTTAAGGGAAAAGGTGGACATGGAAATTAAAAGATCGCAGCACGAAGAAATAATAAAACCGGTCCAGTTTTCGGAATGGGTGGGGCCCGTGGTACCTATCTTAAAACGGACAGCTCGGTGCGTCTTTGTGGCAATTTCAAACAGACGATAAATCGTTAGTCTCTAAATTGGACAAATACCTAATCCCACGGATCGAGGATCTTTACGTAAAGCTGGCAGGAGGACTCCAATTCACAAAACTGGACAGGAGCCACGCATACCTGCAATTACGGCTGGACGAAAATTCGCAAAGATTTACAACAATAAACATACTGAAAGGCCTTTTCCAGTATAAAAGATTGCCTTTCGAGATATCGTCAGTTTGTGCCATATTCCAGAGGACCATGGAGAGCATCCTACAGGGATTACCACAGGTTGCCATTTACCTGGGCAATGTCTTCATTACGGGAAAAACAAGGGTAGAACATCTGCAGAACCTGGAGGAAGTTCTGAGGAGATTCACAGCAGTGGGGGTGTATTTGAAAAGAGAGAAATGCATCTCTTTAGCACCGCAAGTAACCAACCTCAGGCACAAAGTAGTTAATTCAGGCCTACATCCTCTGGAGGATCGGCTGGCTCCCACCACCATCCAGGAGTTATGGTCATTTTTCGGATTGGTGACATACTACGGAAAATTCATACAGAACATGGCCTCCATTCTGGATCCCCTCCACCAGTTGCTAAAAAAGGGGCAAGCTGGGGAATGGTCGGCCCACCGGGCCAGGGCCTTCAGGAGAATTAAACAGCAACTCTCATCTGAAAATGTATTGGTACATTATGACCCCAAGAAGGAATTGGTGCTCAGGTGTGATGCGTCCCCATATGGGATTGGCACAGTCCTGGCATGCAGGTGGCAAAACGAACAGGAACGGCCAATAGCGTATGCCTCCACGGCCCTGGCAATGGCAGAGTGAAGATATACCCAAATTGGAAAAGAAGGGCTGGCAGTAATCTTCACAGTTAGTAAATTCCACCAGTACTTATACAGGCAGAAATTCACAACTGTCACAGCTTATAAACCCTTGCTGGGCCTACTTTAAGAGGACAAAGCAGTGCCATTGATAGCTTCAGCCCGGATCAAGCACTGAGCATTATTACAGGCAGCATACCAATATCGGTTGGAGCACTGGCCGGGGACTTGAGTGACAAACACCGATGCCCTAAGCTGGCTACCATTTCCAAACACCCCACCATTGGTACCCAGAGTAGAAGAGACCGTGATGACACTAAACTTTATGGATACCCTCCCGATGAACGCACACATTATACGCCAGTGGACGCAGAAAGATCCTGTATTAGCGAAGGTAAAGCACCTGGTGCTAACAAGGGAGTTGGAAAGACCGGTCCATCCACAGTTCCATCCATACTGGAGCAGGAGGGAGCAGATCACTGTGGAAGACGGGATACTGCTATGGGGAACACGGGTCATAGTCCCAAGACGGGGCCATCGGGCCATACTGGCCGAACTACACCATGGGCACCCTGGAGTATCCAAAATGAAGATGCTGGCCAGGAGCTATGATTGGTGGCCAGGTCTGGATGCGGACATAGTGGAACTGGTGGGACAGTGACAGAAGTGCCAACAGGGGCAGAAGGTGCCACTGGCAACCCCGCTGCACCCGTGGAAATGGCCAGGTAGACTATGGTTGTGGCTCCATGTCAATTTTGCAGGCCTGTTTATGGGGTCCATGTTTTTGGTAATAATAGATGCCCATTCCAAATAGTTGGACGTCTACAAACTGAACTTGGCAAACACAATGGCAACCGTTGAGAAACTGCGCACCTCGTTTGCAATGCATGGGATCCCAGAGGTGTTAGTTTCCGACAATGGATCAGTTTTTACCAGCCTTGTGTTCACAGAATTTATAAAATCAAAGGGATTTGGTATATCAAGATGGCACCTTATCACCCAGCATCAAAAGGGCGAGTGGAGAGAGCAGTCTAGACTTTAAAGGCCGGGTTGAAAAAACAGCCAGTGGCGTCATTCGAGACTAAACTCTTACGCTGGTTATTTGACTATAGGACAACTCCACACGCCACCACAGGAATCACTCCAGCAGAATTACGGATGGGCAGATGACGCCACACCAGACTGAGCCTGTTATTTCCAAGCCTGGGAGGGAAGGTGGAAAGACACCAAGAAGCCCAATGCAGAGGATATGACAACACTCGCCAAGAGAGGCACTTTGACGCTGGTGAGAAAGTTGGTAAATTTCTACAGATGGGTAAGAAATTACACAAATGGACCCTCATGGATAACGGGAACAGTCGAGTCCAGGACCGGACCGATATCCTACCAAATACGTGTGGGCGAGGCAGTTGTAAGGAAACACCTGAACCATGTCCATGCCTCAAACTCTCCACCTGTTCCTGAGCCGAGTCCGCCCTGCAGTCCTGGGGATGAGCAGAGTCCCCCTTGACAAGCCAGTACCGTCTATTCAGCACCCCTGGCGGGGGTCCTGGATACGGGACGAAGCTGCGGCGATTCCCTTACCACCAGAATTGGAAGAGGAACCCAGTCTCTGGCGTTCGCTGCAGAAGAGACCGGCACCACATCAGAGGCTGAGTTGGAGGATCCAGACCTGGCACTCAAGTGGAGGAAAAGACCCCTGAGGGAAGCAATCCAAGAGGATTCCTCGGACTTTGTGGGGGGAGGAATGTGATTACTTCAGTCAGGCTAATGAGGGTGGCCTACAAGAATATGAACTCCCTGATGAGTCCTAATTGATGGTCCAATCAGGGAGCCTCATGCTCCCTATTTAAAGCAGGTATGTCAGTCTCTCTGCCTACTGTAGCAGGAAGCAACAGGGAGATAGAGCTCTATAATGTAATATTGTTGTAAATAAAGAAGCACTGGGTAACGGGACCTTGGCCTCCGTGGCGTTATTTCAATGTTTTATCTGATTTGGATCAAGGTGGGTTAAATGAGTTCAAACTTAAAGTTTCATACTCAAAGGCGCAGAGTAGGGGGAGGGATCAGCAGTGTCTTTGCCCCAGATGGTTAATGCTGATTTACACAATTTCTGCAATCAGGGGTACAGTATTCTATTGAGATTGGCACAGGGATGGGCAAATTTTGGGGTCCAATTTCCACATCCAAATTCAAGGCTATAATGCTTTTGGATATGCGCCGTGGGAGTTGTTATCTTGTTTGCAGAGATGTTGGTGTTCGAAGTGCTCCGTCAAAGGGCTGCAATAGTCTGAATATATAGGTGGATTGGCCATGCTAAATTGCCCCTTAGTATCAGGGGGACTAACTGGGGTAAATGCATGGATTATGAGGATAGGGCCTGGGTGGGGTTGTGGTGGGTGCAGACTCGATGGGCCGAATGACCTCCTTCTGCACTGTACGGATTCTATGATTTGTGGCCACGCATTACTTGATTCTGAAACCACAGCCATTTTTTGAAACCTGATGGGACTCCAAGGTCAATATTTTACAGCCCCTCCCACCCAGCGGGATATTACGGTCCCGCCAAAATAAACAACAATTTAAATCTGTCGATGGGGATAGGTAGATATGCTTGGCGGGGCTGTAAAATCCTGGCCCAAGCTTTACAATGTACACTGAATCTATAGTCAACACACAGGGTAGAGTTTTCCTGTTCCCCTGCCACGCGAATCATAGCGTGCGGGGGGCGATCCATGCAAAGGCCAGTTGACCTCGGGTGGGATTTTCTGGTCTTAGAATCATAGAATCTCTAAAGTGCAGATAGAGGCCATTCAGCCCATCGTGTCTGCCGATGGACTGAAAACAATTCCATCCAGGCCCTGTTCCGTAACCCCACCTATTTACCCTGCTAATCCCCCTGATACTGAGGGGTAATTGAGCATGGCCCATCAACCTAACCCACACATGTTTGGACTGTGGAAGGAAACCGGAGCACCCGGAGGAAACCCATGCAGACACGGAGAGAACATGCAAGCTCCACACAGACAGTGACCCGAGGCCGGAATCGAATCCGGGTCCCAAGCACTGTGAGGCAGCAATAAATTAACCACTGTGCCACCGTGTTGCCCTAACTGTGCCACTCTTGGGGCAAGCATGGTAGAAAATCCTGCCCACAATTTCTAAGCAGGGAATGTTTGCAATTGTATATCATCCCACTGATTGGTATGAAAATTAGGCCAAAGTGGAGGGGCAAGAGTGTTGGGGCCGTGCTTCAGATGCTCAGCATTTGTTTTACTCGAGAACTTCAGGAGAATCATAAAATTCCCAATGCAGAAGGAGGCCATTTGGCCCATCGGGTTTGCACCGACTCTCCAACAGAGCATCTTGCCTAGGCCCATATCCCTGTAACTCATGTATTTACCCCAATAATCCCCCTAATCTTGAGACACTAAGGGGCAATTCACCTGACCGGCACAGCTTTGGACTGCGGGAGGAAACCTGAGCACCCGGAATAAACCCACACAGACATTGGGAGAACATGCAAACTCCAAAGCTGGAATTGAACCTGAGTCGCTGGTGCTGTGAGGCAGCAATGCGAACCACTGTGCCGCCCTTAGGAGCTTGCTAATCTATCAAGGAAGAAAAGTGCCGAGTGCTCCTCCTCATGACACGGGCCACCCAGGGTCACTCTTTCCTCTTCCAGTGGCTGTACCCTGAGAGGAAACTAAGGCCGCGATTCTCCCATTGCAGCACGCAAAATTTCTGGCGGGTTGCGGTGGGAGACACGCATCTGCGGCCTTGAACAGGGATTTGCACGTGTGCTGGGAACGCATGCGCATCTTCCAGAGCTGGTGAACAGTCGCCGGCCAGACCATGCTGGAAACCGGCGGGAAGGCAGGGAAGTCATTTAAATCTGTTTTAAATATGCATTATAGGTAATTATTGGGGTCCCGATTGAATCTCCCACCCCACCAGGAGTACTTCATTCCAGCGGGGTTCAGACTAGCTCCCCACATTTGGGGAACTAGTGGGACACCCTGCCGGAATGAAGGGGGGCAATTGGGGCCCCCGGGGGTCAGGTGGTGGGAGGGGGGGTGGTGCCCCTGGGCATAGGCACCCCGGCAGTGCCAGCTTGTGCCCCCTGGCACTGTCCAAGGGGCCAAGTGCCCATTGGGCAGTGCCATGGGGGCAGGGCCTGTTGTAGGCAGGGCCTAGGTGCAATCGGTGGGGATGATGGGGTCCCGCTGCCACTCTACATTAGGATCAGTCTGGGATGGAGGGAGGGCAGCGATTGGGGCGGGCAGGGGGTTGGGGGGGTGGTCTGCTCGGGGGGGCCTGCCTCCAGGGGGGTTCTGACCCTGGGGGTTGGGGGGGGGGGTCTGCTGAGATGAGGAGGATGGGGGGATTGCCACTGGGAGGGCTGGGCTGGACATCGGGACGCTCCAGGGTGGGGGGTCGGGGGGGTCAGGGCTGGCCCGGAAATTGTTGTGGGGGCCGCGATCGGGCCGTGGGGGGGCCTGGATGGGCAGCACTACGGGGGTCCCGGCGTGGCCAGCGATCAGGCTGGCCAGCAAATGGGGAGACTGACAGATCGGGACCACTGCGCATGCGCAGAGTTCCACATCATGTTCCACATGTTCCTCGGTTCCACATCATGCGCAGAGTTCCAGAACCATCAGACTCCGGCGCGAATAGGCCCCACCCCCCTGGATTTTTAATGATATTCATGACTGGGACTCTTCAGTGCACAGAGTGTAGAGATTCAGGTGAGAAGCTGAACTGACAAATTTAGACTAAGAATAGTTTTTCCGCCAATTCAGCACTTTTGGGAGAATTGTCCCCAAAGTGTCGCATTTTCTTTCAAGAAATAAAGTGGAGCATAGCCAGCTGTCTGTCCCAGTCCCTCTGTTCACTGATTCACATGGCACTGTGTGCTGAAAATGCTGCAAATATATTACAATGCGCTCTCTTCAATGTTTTGGATTTCTTTACTCATTTTTGCTTACATGTACATGTGAAAAGTACTCATGAAAACTGATATCAGGCACATCAAACTCCTGCAACCATGAGTTGGTGCAACCCTGAAGTCCACTGACCTACTCTGGAGCATGTGGAGTGATAGGCCAGAGGAAACATCTCCTGATAACACAGGGAAAACTTCAGAAAGCACTTTTCTGACTCCCTAAGGCAAGCAATAAAGCCTCTGAAAGAATGCAATAAGTCACAACAACCACTTGCATATAAGTGGTGCCCCAAGCACTTCACCAGGAAGGTTATCAAACAATATATTTTTTTTTATTCATCCGTGGGTCATGGGCATCGCAGACTGGCCGGCATTTATTGCCCATCCCTAGTTGCCCTTGGAGGGCAGTTGAGAGTCAACCACATTGCTGTGGCTCTGGAGTCACATGTAGGCCAGACCGGGTAAGGATGGTAGGTTTCCTTCCCTAAAGGACAATAGTGAACCAGATGGGTTTTTATGACAATCGACAATGGGTTTAAGTTTAGGTTTATTTATTAATGTCACAAGTAGGCTTACATCAACACTGCAATGAAGTCACTATGAAAATCCCCTAGTCGCCACACTCCGGCGCTGGTTCAGGTGCACTAAGGGAGAATTTAGTATGGCCAATACATCTAACTAGCATGTCTTTTGGACCACGGGAGGAAACCGGAGCACCTGGAGGAAACCTATGCAGACATGGGGAGAACGTGCAGACTCCACACAGACAGTAAATCGAACCCAGGTCCATGGCACTGTGTGGCAGCAGTGCTACCAATGTGCCATCGTGCCATCCTGCCTTTTCATGGTCATCAGTAGATTCTTAATTCCAGATATTTTTTATTGAATTCAAATTCCACCATCTGCCATAGCAGGATTCGGACCCGAGTCTCCAGAACATTAGTTTCTGGATTAATAGTCTCGCGATAATACCACTGGGCCATCACCATTACACCATGATGCTATTACGTGGAAGGAATTCTTAAGACCAATGACCAAGAGCTTGGTCAAAGAGGCATTTCTTAAGGAGCGTCGTGAAGGAAGGGAAAGAGGCTGTGAGGTTTTGGAGAAGGAATTCCAGAGCATATTGGGCCGAGGCTTTCAGAGCCAGCATTAGTGAAAGTCAAGACATGGAAGAGGCTAGAATTGGAGCAGTGCTGATACCTTGTAAAGTCAAAGGGTAAGGATCGGTTGAATTCATGGAATGTTAATTAAAGCGGAGAAATTTAAAATGGAGGCACTAAGACTCCTCACAGCTATAATTAAATATATAGGAGTAAGCTATTCAGCTCCAGAGACTGTTTAAAAACTTAGTTATATCACTGCTGATCTGTAGCTGTACTCCATTTACTCACCGATATCCCTTGATACCCTTCCCTAATAAAACACGTCAGTCTCAGTCATAACTGACCCAAAGTCATGGCCCTTTTGGATGAGGAAACTTAACATTTTCACTATCGTTTGTGAGCTAAATTGCTGCTTTATTTTACTTTTGAATAGCCTAGCCCTAATTTTAAGATTATACCCAATCTGGTGTTGGATTCCTCCAACAGAAGAATGAGCGTCCCTGTATATAACCTCTCAAATCGTTTTAAACACTTCAAATCAATCACTTCACTAACCTTCCAAATGCAAGGGAATACTGCTCAAGTTTATGCAACTTATCCTCCAAATTTAACCCTTAGTGCACTGGAATTGTTTTCCATTCATTCATGGGCTGTGAGCATAATTGGCAAGGCCAACATTTATTGTCTATCCCTATAATTGCTCTTAAGAAGCTAGTGTGGAATCTCCTTCCGTTGCATCTGAGTAGTGTGAGTACTCCCACAATAAGTCCTCAGATTTTAATAATGAAGAAATGGCAACATATTTCTTTGTCAGGATAGTTTATCAGTTGGAGGGACACTTGCACTGGTGTTCCCATGCACCTGGCTCCAAGTTCTTTTAGAATCAAAGAATCCCTACAGTGCAGAAGGAGGCCATTTGGCCCATTGAACCTGCACCAACCACAATCCCACCCAGACCCTATCCCTGTAACCCCACCGATTTATCCTGCTAAACCCCCTGACACTAAGGGGGAATTTTAGTATGGCCAATTCACCTAACACGCTCATCTTTGGATACTAAGGGGCAATTATAGCATAGTTAATCCCCCTAACCGGCACTTCTTTGGAGTGTGGGAGGAAACCGGAGCACTGGGAGGACACCAACGCAGACAAGGGGAAAACGTGCAAACTCTACAGTCACCTAAGACCGGAATTAAACCTGGATTCCTGGTCCTGTGAGACAGCAATGCTAACCACTGTGCCACCTCTTCTAGCCGGTAAAAGTCACACATTTGGAAGGGGCTTTTGACAAAAGCTGTGTGAGCTGCTGCAGTGAATCTTGTAAGTAGAAGACATTGCGGCTACGATGTGTCACTGCTGAAGTAAGTGAATGTTTAAGGTGGTGAACAGACTGCCAATCAAGCAACTCTTTAGTCTTGAGAGCCATTGAGCTTCTTGAGTGTTGTAGGAGCTATAATTATCTAGTCAAGTGAAGGATATTCTATCACATTCCTGACTTATGCCTCGTGGATTGTTGAAAGGCTTTAAGGAGCCAGGAGGTGACTTAAGCAGCACAGAATACTCAGTCTCTGACGTGTTGGTGTCGTCACAGTGTTTATGTGGCTACAGTAAGAGTTTTAACAACGCCAGGTTAAAGTCCAACAGGTTTATTTGGTAGCAAATGCCATTAGCTTTCGGAGCACAGCTCCTTCATCAGATGGAGTGGATATCTGCTCTCAAACAGAGCATACAGAGACAAAAAATCAAGTTACAGAATACTGATTAGAATGCGAATCTTTACAGCTAATCAGGTCTTAAAGATACAGACAATGTGAGTGGAGGGAGCATTAGGATGTGGAGGTGCCAGCATTGGACTGGGGTAAACACAGTAAGGAGTCTAACAACACCAGGTTAAAGTCCAACAGGTTTATTTGGTAGCAAACGCCACTAGCTTTCGGAGCGCTGCTCCTTCGTCAGGTGAGTAGGAGATCTCCCACTCACCTGACGAAGGAGCAGCGCTCCGAAAGCTAGTGGCGTTTGCTACCAAGTAAACCTGGTGGACTTTAACCTGGTGTTGTTAGACTCCTTACTGGGAGCATTAGGCACAGGTTAAAGAAATGTGTATTGCCTCCAGACAAGACAGCCAGTGAGATTCTGCAAGTCCAGGAGGCAAGCCGTGGGGGGGTTACCGAACCACAAACCCACTTTATTTGGCTAACCAGTTAAGCTTTTGGTCAGCAATGAACCCGAGTGTGATGTCGGTAAGGGATTCAGCAAAGGTAATGGAAGTGAATTTCAAGGAAAAGTGATCCTGTAGGAGATGGTCCTTACCTGGCACTGATGTTGTGCAAATGTTATTAGCCGCTTATCAGCTCAAACCTGAATGTTGTCCAGGTCTTGCTGCATGCAAATCTGGTGCAGTGTAGGGAGGCAAGATTCAAACTCCGGTCAGTGAACTAGCAAAGGTTTATTAACAGAAAAAAACTATGCACGCTACAGAGCAAGGGAAAAGATCTAAACTCCACAGGCCCAAAACTTCGACTCTGAGGAACAAGCCCAGGCAAGTCTGAATGAGTCTCCAGTTCAGCTGCCGATTGGGCCGGTAGGTCACATGATCCTTTCATGGAGCTGCTGCTTAAAGGGCTATTGTACCACACACGGATTATTTAATTATCTGAGGAATTGTGAATGGAACTAAAGTCTGTGCAATTATCGGTAAACGTCCCCACTTCTGACCTAATGGTGGACAGAAAGTCTTTGTTGAAGCAGCTGAAGATAATTGGACCTATATAACTACCCTAAAGATTTATTTATTATTATTGTCACCAGTAGGCTTATATCAATGCTGTGATGAAGTTACTGTGAAAATCCCCTGGTCGTTGCGCTCCAGCGCCTATTCGGCTGCACTGAGGGAGAAATTAGTATCGTCAATGCACTTAACCAGCACTTCTTTCGGACTGTGAGAGGAAACTGGAGCATCCGGAGGAAACCCATGTAGACATGGGAAGAACCTGCAGTCTCCGTACAGAAAGTCGCCCAAGCCGGTCTCCTGCTGTATTGTCAGATGATTGGCATTTGATGGCCTCGGCCATAGTCCTTTGTGCTATTTATGATGCTAACATCACCATTCTTGTGAATCTTCATTGTACTCTGTCCATGATCAGGATATGTTAGCTGAGGACCAGTTTCCAGCACTGACACAGTACTCCAGTCAGGGTCTAACCAAGATATTATATAATTGAAGCATACCTGAACCTAAGCAGCATTATCTCTGTAACTAATAATGTTCTTGTTGTCAAAATCAGTTCACCTGAGCGCAGGTGCATGTAGCCCTTCAGGAGCAGCAGACATGTTGGCACTGCACAATGGTTGTGTTATATATCCATGCATTTTGAATGACATTATGAGATAAGACACTTCTAGTGTACTGATGAATGAGAATTTTGATTTAGTCGCAACAGACACTGAGCCTACGGACGTAACTCCAAGAACACAATCTTTAGGGACATGGAAGCTGAATTTAACCTTTGTTTGATTGAGTTTATTCCCAATAAACTCCAGACAATACACATTGTCTGGAGACAATACACATCTTTTTAGCCTGTCTTGATGCTCTCTCCACTCACATTGTTTTGTTTCTTAAAGACTTGATTAGTTGTAAGTATTCGCATTCCAACCATTATTCATGTAAATTGAGTTTGTGTCTTTATATGCTCTGTTTGTGAACAGAATTCCCACTCACCTGAAGAAGGGGCTTGCAGCTCCGAAAGCTTGTGTGGCTTTTGCTACCAAATAAACCTGTTGGACTTTAACCTGGTGTTGTTAAACTTCTTACTGTGTTTACCCCAGTCCAACGCCGGCATCTCCACATCATAAACTGATTCAACAGTGCTGCACAATCTCGACTTTGTTAGACAATGGCTTTCCATTGTAAATAGCACTTTGAACGAAGCTACTATGGCAGTTTTAAGTCTGATACAAAAGTATCCAGTGTGCACATGTTAATTACCTCCCAAAGTTGACATGAATATTGTTCATGCAATCCAAAGAGAATAAAATGGTCCACTGTTACCCCAGGGCATACGATCCCAGATGAATTTGTAACCAGGTCTCACTTCACCTCAGAGGCAGAGTAGGCTGCAGTCATACTAATGGGTGCTGCTCTTTGTGGTGGCTTTAGAGAAACAGCAGTAACATCATAAAGTCATCACTTAGTGGGGTTTGCTTATTAGATGAACACCAGATAAGATTGGTGCTCATAATACAGCCCAGATTGTGATCTAGCACTCCATGATAAATATTGTGGATCTATGCATTGTTGAATCTCTGTTTATGACCTACTATCAAAGAGTTTGTAGCCCTTCACTAACAATTTTCTCTTTCTCTTCACCCCATCTGTAGTAGATGTGGAGTGGATGCTTCCTCTTGTGGGGCATTCCAGCTGAGAGGTCATAGTCTTAGGATAAGGGGTAGCAAATTTAAAACAGAGTTGAGGAGAAACGGTTTCTCCCAAAGGGTTGTGAATCTGTGGAATTCACTACCCCAAAATACGGTGGATGCTGGGACAGTGAGTAAATTTAAGGAAGAGTTAGACAGATTTTTAATCAGTACTGGGTTGAAGGGGTATGGGGATGAGGAGCATATTATCCAAGATCGAATAGCAGAGTGGACTCGATGGGCTGAATGGCCTAATTCTGCCCCTATAATCTTATGAACTTATCTGTAACTGAAAAACTATATTCTGCACCCTATCCTTTCCTTCTCCCCTATGTACTCTATGAACAGTATGTTTTGTCTGTAACAGCCCACAAGAAACAATACTTTTCAAGGCATCCCAATACATGTGACAATAATAAATCGATCAATCAATCAATTAGTAACTCCACAGTAAGCAAACCCAACATGTCTTTCTTTCATAAATATGCCAAACTGGTGATGGTAACTTTCTAATCTGAACTAGATCATGATGATGAACAACATACCATCACCCAAATTCTACCGCCAGGCCCGCCACGGGAATTGGAGCGGGCGAGGCGTGAACAATGGGAAGCTCCATTGACCTTGGGCGGGATTTTCAGGTCTCGGGGTCGAGCGAGGCCATAAAATCCCACCCCAAGTGTCCAAATAAAATAGTGCCAGATCTAGTCTTTCCCTTCAGTTTGATTTAATTTGAGTTATTATTGTCACATGTATTAGTATACAGTGAAAAGTATTGTTTCTTGCGTGCTATGCAGACAAAGCATACCGTTCATAGAGAAGGAAACGAGAGCATGCAGAATGTAGTGTCACAGTCATAGCTAGGGTGTAGAGAAAGATCAACCGAATGCGAGGTAGGTCCATTCAAAAGTCTGATGGCAGCAGGGAAGAAGCTGTTCTTGAGTTGGTTGGTACGTGGCCTCAGACTTTGTATCTTTTTCCCGAAGGAAGAAGGTGGAAGAGAGAATGTCCGGGGTGCGTGGGGTCCTTAATTATGCTGGCTGTTTTTCATAGAATCATAGAAACCCTACAGTGTAGAAAGAGGCCATTTGGCCCATCGAGTCTGCACCGACCACAATCCCACCCAGGCCCTGCCCCCATATCCCTCCATATTTACCCGCTAATCCCTCTAACCTCCGCATCTCAGGACTCTAAGGGGCAATTTTTAGCATGGCCAATCAACCTAATCCGCACATCTTTGCACTGTGGGAGGAAACCGGAGCACCCAGAGGAAACTCACGCAGACACGAGGAGAATGTGCAAACTCCACACAGACAGTGACCCAAGCCGGGAATCGAACCCAGGTCCCTGGAGCTGTGAAGCAGCAGTGCTAACCACTGTGCTACCGTGCCGCCCCAGGCCCGTGCCTTTTCCGAGGCAGCGGGAAGTGTAGACAGAGTCAGTGGATGGGAGGCTGGTTTGCGTAATGGATTGGGCTACATTCACGACCTTTTGTACTTTAGTTGACATCGAAGATGGCGCTCTGCAGTTCTGTTGAAATCTTTCTGTGCAAAGTGGTGCTGTAACATACCCAGATGGCATAATTCCTCACTTATAATAAATTACATGCCGAGGGAAGGTTGGCTATAAATCGGCTCTAATTGGAAAATAAAAATGTATAGGTCTCATTGGTGACTGAGCAAACTTTCAATCATTGCTTTCATTACCTCACCCTTGAGTCCTGACAGAATGCAACAGTCCAACTCCTTCATTGTTACTTGTATTGTATTCCAAGATTGTGAATATGCTTCATTTGTTTTCATTATAAATTCCAAAATACCAAAGCGCTTGTCTATTGCTTTTAAATGGGCTGCAGCTGAGGAAAGTCGAATACTATATCATCGCAGCGCTCTCAATCTTCTCAATATAACTCTATGTTAAGGGATAATGTGTACAAATTCTACTGCTGAAGCCCATAAATTATAGTTAGAAAGGGCTGCTTCTAAGTTCTATTACTCTTATTCTCCTCCAATTCCAAGGTCCCTAATCCATTCTCTTGCCATGTTACAGTATTTCATTTAACACTGAACTTTGTTAATGGGAGCTATTTCCTGTCTTCCTTCTGCTCTTCCAGCTGTCAAAGCTCCCGAACATAACAACCAACAAGGAGTGTGCCTGAGGAAGTGGAAACTTGACTTTCCCTTGATTCTTATTCCATTCTTATGGGGAAGCAGCCAACATCTCCTCAGGGCTGATATATTCTGGAGTTTAGGAGTGCACAAAAACATTGATACTAGAAGCAGGAGTAGGCCATTCGGCCCTTCGAGACTGCTCCGTCATTCATCTTGATCATCAAAATCAATATCTTGATCCCCATTTCCCCCCCATATCCCTTGATCTCTATAGTCCCAAGAGCTATATCGAATCTTTTCTTGAAATCACACAATGTTTTGGCCTCAGCTGTTTTCTATGGTAGTGAATTCCACGCATTCACCACCCTCTGGGTGAAGAACTTTCTCCTCATCTCAGTCCTAAAAGGTTTACCCCTTATCTCTTACTCCTTATCCTCAAACTATGACCCCTGGTCCGGGACCCCCCACTGTTGGGAATATTCTTTCTGAACCTACCCTGTCTATCCTGATGAAGGAGCAGCACTCCGAAAGCTCGTGCTACCAAATAAACAAACAAACAAAGAACAAAGAACAATACAGCACAGGAACAGGCCCTTCGGCCCTCCAAGCCCACGCCGCTCCCTGGTCCAAACTCGACCATTCTTTTGTATCCCTCCATTCCTACTCCGTTCATATGGCTGTCTAGATAAGTCTTAAACGTTCCCAGTGTGTTCGCCTCCACCACCTTGTCTGGCAGCGCATTCCAGGCCCCCACCACCCTCTGTGTAAAATATGCCCTTCTGATATCTGTGTTAAACCTCCCCCCCTTCACCTTGAACCTATGACCCCTCGTGAACGTCACCACCGACCTGGGGAAAAGCTTCCCACCATTCACCCTATCTATGCCCTTCATAATTTTATACACCTCTATTAAGTCTCCCCTCATCCTCCGTCTTTCCAGGGAGAACAACCCCAGTTTACCCAATCTCTCCTCATAACTAAGCCCCTCCATACCAGGCAACATCCTGGTAAACCTCCTTTGTACTCTCTCCAAAGCCTCCACGTCCTTCTGGTAGTGTGGCGACCAGAACTGGACGCAGTATTCCAAATGTGGCCGAACCAACGTTCTATACATCTGCAACATCAGACCTCAACTTTTATACTCTATGCCCCGTCCTATAAAGGCAAGCATGCCATATGCCTTCTTCACCACCTTCTCCACCTGTGACGTCACCTTCAAGGATCTGTGGACTTGCACACCCAGGTCCCCCTGCGTATCTACACCCTTTATGGTTCTGCCATTTATCGTATAGCTCCTCCCTACATTATTTCTACCAAAATGCATCACTTCGCATTGATCAGGATTGAACTCCATCTGCCATTTCTTTGCCCAAATTTCCAGCCTATCTCTATCCTTCTGTAGCTTCTGACAATGCTCCTCACTATCTGCAAGTCCTGCCAATTTTGTGTCGTCCGCAAACTTACTGATCACCCCAGTTACACCTTCTTCCAGATCATTTATATAAATCACAAACCTGTTGGACTTTAACCTGGTGTTATGAGACTTCTTACTCTGTCTATCCCTGATAGAATTTTATAAATTTCAATGAGATCCCCTCTCACTCTTCTAAACTCCAGTGGATATAATCCCAACCAACTTAGTCTCTCCTCATATGACAGACCTGCCATCCCAGGAATCAGCCTGGTAAACCTTCGCTGCGCCCCTTCTATAGCAAGAACATGGTCTGGAAAATTGTGGAGACAAAGCCAGGATACTTTTAGCAATTATTATTATTTAGCAAATGCAAATCCTTGAAACCCAGCTGTAGCCTCCTCATTTGCTGAGTTTAAGATGATTAAACTGCCAGTTAGAATACAGAGGGAACACAGGTCTCCAAATGCAAAAGGAGTTTGTACACAGGCCCCAGCAGCAGACATTGACCAGATAGATGTCTTGGCCTTTCCTGAATCTGTTTAAGCAAGGACAACTTTTGCCATAGTAGTTCAAATGGTGGTCATACGGACCCGGTGGTCACCAGGGACCCGGGTTCAATTCTGGCCTTGGGTCACTACTTGTGTAGAGTTTGCACACTCATCCTCCCCGTGTCTGCATGGGTTTCCTCTGGGTGCTCTGGTTTCCTCCCACAGTCCGAAAGATGTGCTGTTTAGGTGGATTGGCCATGCTAAATTGCTCCTTAGTGTCCCATAATGGATTAGCAAGGTAAATACATGGGGTTATGGAGATGGGGCAGAGAGAGGGCCAGGGTAAGATACTCTTTCTGTCAGAGAGTCGGTGCAGACTTGATGGGCCGAATGGACTCCTTCTGCACTGTAGGGATTCTATGAAAGTTTACCTTTCAACAGATGGTGTTTGTCACGAGGAACTTGTTAGTGACTTATCGCATTTGCCATTCTTTGCTCCAAAGGATGTCTGCTGGTAGATCTTGCTCAGGAAGGTTGCTGCATGGTGCTGAGATGGAGGTGGGCAGTAGGCGGGTGGAACAGGTTGTCACTGAGTAGTAAGTGAGTTGCAGCACAGATGGTTCTAAGCAGCCTGTGGGTTTTTGTCAGTCGACGATGTTGGTGGGTGGTTGTGGGCGGGGGTGGGGGGGGGGGGCGGTTGGGGATGATATTTGCAAGGACAGGAAGCCAGGAAGGGGTCACACATTCCTCTACTTGATGAAACTTACCTTTAATTGAACAACATCCTCTTTGGCTCTGAATCATAGGTGTTGTCATGGGAACCCACTGCATGTGAACCATACCTGCTTTCAGATCATAGCAATTGCTCCCATTTTATTATCACACATCGGCTGCTGGTAATAAATAATGCAAAATACTGCTTTAGTTATTAATAATATGAAATAGAAAGAGCTGTAAAGGAGTCATATTTGACTCAAAATGGTAACTCTGTTTCTCTTTTCACAGATGCTGAGTTTTTCCTAACATTCTGGTTTTATTTCAGTTGCTGATAATGATTCTGCTGTTGCCATTTACACCTCCTCGAGACCCATCTTCTGTTTCTTTGTGTGTCCCTCGTTTTGCTATTCATCATCATCCTCTTTGTCATTTAATCTCTCCTCCCTTTCATCGAAGCACAGACCTCCTCCTTTGTTCTTTCCTTCCCTCCCCTCTTTCTGTGTGTCTGGACTTGCTTAAAACCTAACACATCTGTATCATTTTCTGCCTCTTAGAATCATAGAATCCCTACAGTGCAGAAGGGGGGCATTTGGCCCAGCAAGTCTGCACCAACTCTCCAAAAGAGCATCTTAACTAGGCCCACACCCCCACCCTATCCCCATAACCCCACGCGTATACCATGGCTAATCAACATAACCCTTTCTTTATTCATACATGTGGGATGTGAGCATCGCTGGCTGGGGCAGCATTTATTCCCCCACCCTGAGGCCATTTAAGAGTCAACCACATTGCTGTGGCTCTGGAGCCACATGTAGGGCAGACCTGTTAAGGACGGCAGATTTCCTTACCTAAAGGACATTCGTGAACCAGATGGGCTTTTACGAGAACCAACAATGATTTCATGTTCACCATTAGACTTAATTCCAGATTTTTATTGAATTCAAATTTAACCATCTGCCATGGTGGGATTCAAACCTGGGTCTGCAGAGAATTACCCAGGGGCTCCGGATTACTAGTCTAGTGACAATACCATTATGCCACTGTCTCCTCCAATGCACGTTCGGAGTGTAGGAGGAAACCAGAGCACCCGGAGGAAACCCATGCAGACCTGGGGAAAACGTACAAACTTCACACAGACAGTCACCTGAGGCTGTAATTGAACCCGGGTCCCTAGCACTGTGAGGCAGCAGTGCTAACCACTGTGCCAATATGCCACCCTTCTTGCACACCACCAGCCCCCCCTCCCCTCCATTCTGCTCATCCCAATTTCCTTGCACTCGCACAAGAATACACTGTCTCCCATTGATCTTTGCTCAGAGCCAGCATGTGACCTCCAGACCGTTGGATCTTTGCCCTTCACTGCCAGCCCGCTACCTCTTTCCACTAGAAATGGATGAGTAGTTGACCATCAGAGAGAGGCCTTATGGTTAAGGTCTGCCACACCTCCAAGACACTCTTTCACTTAATATTGCTGTCTACTCTCTCATTTGAGTTAGAATCAGTCTTCATTTTATAGCAATCCATCACACATGCTGACTGGAATCCCTATCCATTTAACATGAAACACGTCCAGCTCGGATTCCATGTTAAGTCTACAACAATTAGAATGCAACACCACCGATAAAAGCCCCACTTAGTTCAACTGCAAGTTAAAATGAAAGATATAACAAAATATGCCATCACAGAAACAGATAACTCAGGAAACCCAAATGGAAAGGAACAGCATTTATGTGCAGAACATAAAGTAAAGCCACACAGATGCCTGTCTGACACCATAGTTCAGCAGGCCCAGTCCTGGGCCTGCCTTATAAAAGGTTAAAGTAATGAGTTCCAGCTGGGCAAGTCGTTACCAGTTGCCAAGGAAACCCATACTCAATGAGTCCCTCAGGGAGATCAATTAGTGATTCCCAATGGACCACATGGGGGTTATCATAGTGGTTTGTGGGAGTCCGCAGTGGGCAAATTGGCTGCCACTTCCTCCATTACACCTGCTTAGCTGGCTCTCACAGAGTACTTAAATGGCTTTCAAAGCGTTTTGGGATGTCCTGAGGCTATGAAAGGCACTATGCAAATGCACGCTGTTCTTCCTATATTACAATGGGTGGCACAGTGGTGAGTGCTAAGGACCTGGGTTCAATTCCAGCCTCAGGTCACTGTCTGTGTGGAGTTTGCACGTTCTCCCTGTGTCTGCGTGGGTTTCCTCCGGGTGTTCCAGTTTCCTCCCACAGTCCAAAGATGTGTGGGATATGTTGATTGACCATGATAAATTGACACTTGGGGCGAAATTTTCCTGCCCCACCTGCCACGGGAATCGTAGAGGGTAGGACACGGACCATGCAAAGGGGACGGGATTTACTGGTGTTGGTGTGAGCACGGCTGGAAAATCCCAGTGTCAGAGTTATTGGCAGGGTAAATATGTGGGGTTACGGGGATAGGGGCTGGGTAGGATTGTTGTTGGTGCAGACTTGATGGGCCAAAGGGCCTCCTTCTGCCCTATAGGATTTAATGATTCTATGATCAAGAAAGCAGCAGTGGAGTTGGAAGAGGCCTAGCACGATAAGATTTGAGCACTGTGCTGTGTAAGGAGTGTTGGGAGGGCAACTTCCTGCAAGCTTTAGATAGTCAAGGCTCTGAAACCAATAAAAGGAATTCTATATTGAGTCGGGGCTATTTGCTTCAACGGATGATATAAAAAAAGCCCTTATTGTAGTGAGAAATGCTTGAGGTTCACCGCTTGTATCATTACTCGATAGCCAAAACATGTCAGAGGAGATCATTTTCAATGTGCTTAATGAAATTGAACAGCCGTACTTTTGAAAGGCTCGAGTACACACTGACGGATTACGGCATTAAAGTTTTGAACACTTTCCAGACCATTCATTACATGAATTAGATCAGCACAGCAACAATACAAGTAGTGTCATAACAAATTAGTTAAATATATCAGGCTAATTAGAACCATTAATTAATTTGTTGCTTAAAAAGCCAAACAGTCTGCTGTTTTCCTACATCCTTACTGACAAAGTTATTTGATCTTCCATCAACAATAATTTCCTAACCCTTCATGAATTGCATTAAGAAATTAAACCTGTCTAAGGCTGGTTAAAGCAGTTAGTGGTAGGACTGTTATCTGTGACAAGCCCCTCTGCAGCAAGCTTTTCTTAATACAGCCAGTGAGCCCACTTTATTACTCGGGTTCATTCAATTATCACACAATTAATCATTGGTGCAGAATTTCAGGTGACCCATCTCAGAAAGGTTAACTCTTATTAATCTTTTTCGCTTTTTCATGTTGGATTTCCAAAGTCCAAAATCTTCATTAGGTTACGTCCAAACCTTTCCTGATCCTGATTTCATGGCCTTGTTAGACGCGCAGGGGAAAAAAATAAAATGATTCCATTTTCTCCGAATCTCCCTCAACATTATAGTCAATAACAGCCGCCAGAAAACCAATTAAAGGTGTCACTCAAATTGGTAAGTAATGGTTAGTTCGAGCTCTGGATTGTTTCTCAATAGTTGTTTCATGGCTCTGTGCTTTCCAATATCTTCAGCAACTTGCATTTTGTAAAGTTCCTTCAGCAGAATAAACATCGCAAGATGCTTCACACAAGTACTACTGAATAAAATTGGACATTGAGCCACGTAAGTTACCATTAGTGCAGATGGCCAAGAGTCTCAGTGAAAGAGGTAGATGTTAAGGGATGTCTTAAAGTAGGATAGAGAGGTTCTAGAGTCATAGAGGTTTACAGCATGGAAACAGGCCTTTGGCCCAACTTGTCCATGTCGCCCAGGTTCAGGGACGTGGGGGAGTTCCAGAGCTTAGCACAGGCTAATGATAAAAATTGGGGACCATCAAAAGGTCACAATTGGAGAGGAAAAGAGATATTGGACAGCATTTTCCGACCATTCCCGTTGGCTAGACTGGAAGATTTTGAGGGAGTTTCTCCCAGCCTGCTGTGCTGCTCTAGCAGCGCATCGAGCCGGGAAATATCAGCAGAGGCTGTTTAGCGGGCTTCCCGCTGGGCGCCATGGCCTCCGCGCATCTCTGGGGCTAAGATTTTTTGAGTCATCAGCTCCACGCCGGAAATCAATGTGGAGCTGACTTACAATATTTAAATAAGATTTCCATTTCATAAGTGGGCCCGGGACTGACGTCTCCAGGACAGCCAGTGTCTCCCCACCCTGGCTCGGAGTGGTTCCCTTCAGCCGGGTTTACAACAGCTCCCGACATATGGATGGCTGGCAGCCCGAACCCAGGGGAGTGAAGGGAGGCCATTGAGGTCCCCCTGGGAGGTTGGTGGTAACAGGGGTGCCCCCTGGGCAATGTCAGTCTGGCAGTGCCAGCCTGGCCCCCCGGCACTGCCCAAGGGGCAAACTGGCAATGCCCAAATGGCACCTTGGCATTGCCCACTGGGCATTGGGCAGTGCCAAGGGGACAGGGCCAGAGGGGAAAGGTCCTCTTGGGTACAGGGCCTATTGGGGGGGGTCATTAGTAGGGGTGGGGTTGTCCTGCTGCCACTCTGCCAGAGGATCGCTGGGAGAGGAGGGGAAGGGGGTGACCAGGGCTGGCCATCAGGGTGGGAGGAGGGTTGGAGCTGCCAGGAGAATTGGGGCTATTGAGGGAGAGGGCTGCTGAGGGATTGTCGGACTTGCTGGTGGGGGGGGAGGTTGGTGGAGCGTCAGGGAGATTGAGGATGGCCAGGAGGAAGTGGGGAGACCTCGGGGCTGGCCCAGAGACATACAGGAGCCCAGCGATCAGGGGATGGAGGGGGTCTGAGGGGCAGTGATGCAGGGTTGGCCAGTGATCGGGAGGCCGGCAATGTGGGGTCACTGCGCATGTGCCGATCACTGCTCTGACAGATCGAGTGAATGTAGTGTTACAGTCATAGCTGGGGTGTAGACAACTTAATGTGAGTTAAGTCCATTCAAAAGTCTGATGGCAGCAGGGAAGAAGCTGTTCTCGAGTCGGTCGGCACGGGACTACAGACTTTTGTATCTTTTCCCCAATGGAAGAAGGTGGAAGAGAGAATGTCCGGGGTGTGTGGGGTCCTTGATTTTGCTGGCTGCTTTTCCAAAAAAGATCCTACCCACAGCAACCCTGAGGATGTGAAAACCAGGTGAGTAAAAAGTGAGTGATTTGGATTAGTGTTAACAACCATAATCCAACTAATTTCAATTCAGGCCGCTGACAAACAATAGATAAAGACCATAAGACCATAAGACATAGGAGCAGAATTAGGCCACTTGGCCCATCGATTCTGCTCCACCATTCAATCATGGCTGATATTTTTCTCATCCCCATTCTCCTGCCTTTCTCCATAACCCCTGATCCCCTTATTAATCAAGAACCTATCTATCTCTGTCTTAAAGATACTCAATGACCTGGCCTCCACAGCCTTCTGCGGCAAAGAGGTGCACAGATTCACCACTCTCTGGCTGAAGAAATTCCTCCTCATCTCTGTTTTAAAGGATCGTCCCTTTTGCCTGAGGTTGTGCCCTCTGGTTCTAGTTTCCTAATAGTGGAAACATCCTCTCCACATCCGCTCTATCCAGGCCTCACAGTATCCTGTCAGTTTCAATAAGATCCCCCTCGTCCTTCTAAACTCCAACAAGTACAGACCCAGAGTCCTCAACCATTCCTCATACGATAAGCTCTTCATTCCAGGGATCATTCTTGTGAACCTACTCCGGACCCTTTCCAAGGCCAGCACATTCTTCCTTAGATATGAGGCCCAAAACTGCTCACAATACACCAAATGGGGTCTGACCAGAGCCTTATATAGCCTCAGAAGTACATCCCTCGTCTTGTATTCTAGCCCTCTCGACATGAATGCTAACATTGCATTTGACTTCCTGATTGCCGACTCAACCTGCACGTTAACCTTAAGAGAATCTTGAACAATGACTCCCAAGTCCCTTTGTGTTTCTGATTTCCTAAGCATCTCCCCATTTAAGAAAATAGTCTATGCCTCCATTTCTCCTTCCAAAGTGCATAACCTCACACTTTTCCACATTGTACTCCATCTGCCACTTCTTTGCCCAGTCTCCTAACCTATCCAAGTCCTTCTGCAGCCCCCCTGCTTCCTCAATACTACCTGCCCCTCTACATATCTTTGAATCATCTACAAACTTAACAACAGTGCCTTCAATTCCTTCCTTCAAATCGTTAATGTGCATTGTGAAAAGTTGTGGTTCCAGCACTGACCCCTGAGACACTTCAAAGGGCAGTTAATGTGTCGGCACTGTGGTTTGTGGGAGTTATTGGACAGCAAGACTCTCCCAGGTTCCCACAAGTGTAGGAGATGTCTTTTGTTATGCTTCATTCACTGGATGTGGGTATTGCTGATAAGGCTGGTCTTTATTGCCCATTCCTATTCAACAGCGATTTTTCTAGTTCTTTCCAGAGAGCAGTTAAGCATCAATCACATTGCAGTGAGTCTGGAGTTAATTTAGGCAGACGGTTAGGATGGCAGATTTCCTTCCCTAGTGCACATCAGTGAATGAGATGAGTTTCTAACAACATCCCATGAGTTTCAGAGTTGCACTTCATAGTTTTATTTAACTTGTATATAATTTACATGGTGTAAATAAACCAGTTTGAAGTAACTACCTGAGTCAGGCTCCAGTCTCTCTGGGTAAGATACACAACATCACCAGCATATGGGACACTGTCCAGCAAGTACAATGTATCCACTGCCTGTGAGGGGAAGGAGATTGGCTGCAAAGCCAGACATTGTGTAGACCAAGGCACCATAGCTCAGAAGTTGGGGAAGAGCAGAATTACAATGTGGTCGGGATAGGTGACTGCCTAATCAGCGCAATGGATAACAGCTGGGGTTCTCGTCCGTGGCTGGGGTTCTCCGACCTCGCCCGTGGCTGGGATTCTCCAGCCCTGCTGCTGTGAATGGAGATTTAGCTGAGTGCCAAGTTCTCCGTTCTCGCTGGCAGCCATGGTGGGGCAAAGGAGACCAGAGAATTCCAGCCAACATCATCGGCAGCCATGTTCTAGAGTTCTGAAGGAATGGTTTCCTGGTGTCAGAGTAAAGGATATCTTGAGATGGTCCGAGAGGAATTTGGAAAGGGGAGGGGGGGTAAATGTTGCAATCCATATCATGGGCAGAACAGGTAGGAGGTCTTATTCTTTGGAGTTGTTTGGGCATTGAGGATAATGATCTCTGAATTATTGTCCAGTTGTCAAGTTGGCACAGAAATAGTAGACCAGGAGGGTTAAGACCTGGCTGATGGGCTGCTTGTTAATGGGGGTTCTTTTTCATGGGACACGAGTAATATTACCAGGTCAGGAAGGAACTATACCGATGGAATGGGCTCTACCAGCACTGGGATGGGGCACATATCCATGTGAAAAGGGCAAACAGAAAGTTGCTAAACAAATTAAACTAAGAAAGTGAAGAGGAAAGCAGGTGCAATGGGGTGGTGAGGGAACGGGAGGAATGTATAAGTAATAAAACAAGTAACAAGTCAGGAGAGTGATGGAATACTCTCCATTTTCCTGGATGGTGCAGCTCCAACAACACTCAAGGAGCTTAACCCCATCCAGAATAAAGCAGCTCACTTGATTGGCACAATGGCAGTTGTGTGTACCACCTACAAGATGCACTGCAGGAGCTCAGCAAGGCTTCTGAGACAGCACTTTCCAAACCCACAACCACTACCATCTAGAAGGACAAGGACAGTAGATCCATGAGAAAACAAGCACCTGGAAGTTCTCCTCCAAGGCATTCGCCATCCTGACTTGGAGCTATATTGCAATTCCTTCACTGTTGCTGGGTCAAAATCATGGAATTCCTTCCGTAAGAGCACAGTAACTACACCGCATGGACTGCAGCAGTTTCAGAAGCAGCTCACCACCACCTTCTCAAAGACAATGAGGGATGGGCAATAAATGCTGGTCTGGGCAGCGACGCCCACATCCCATGAAATCGATATTTTTGAAATTACCAGAAAGACAGATCAGACACATATGACATTTAAAATGAGACTGAAAATTATGTATCAGCATTTGGGAAAGAAATATGAAAACAATTAATAGCTCATCAAACATCTTTGGATATATTCCATCCACACATTTTCGAAAATTCTCGAGAAAATATAGCAGATGTCCTATTACGTACAAATCATTAGGAGGATCAGTAATGTAATCCTTGCTGAGGAGAAAATAGAGAAATACCGAGAGCCAAAAATATAGTAATGAATAGTCAAGATGGAACTCAAACAGGAAAATCTAGCTTGATTAACTTCACTCAATTATTTGAAGAGACTAGGCAAGGGTAATTCAGTAAGTGTAATTTATCTAAATTTGCAATAGGCCTTTGATAATGTGCAACATTTTAGATTCATGACTAAGGTTGAAGCTTGTGGGGTTAAAGGATAACTAACCGAATGCATAGCCAGCTGGCATCAAGACTGAAAGGAGACAAGAGTTAAAGTGAAACTAATCAGACTGACTGTTGGCAGAAAATAGGGGACACAAGGATCAGTGCCAGTGCCACACTTGTTCACAATTTTCATTAACAAACTAGACTTTGAATTCAGAAATTTGGACCAAAATTCTTCGGCCGTTTACACCCTGCATGGGATTGCTGTCAGAGAGTCGGTGCAAACTTGATGGGCTGAATGGCCTCTTTTCGCACTGTCGGGTTTTTACGATTCTAGGCATCCCCAAACTGGGTTACGCGGGAGCCTCCCAGGGGTTTTTGCGCCAGGCCAGGCAGATTGATACAATTTGAGTTTCATGCTATTTCCAGCTCGTCCAATCAGAGGCTGGATTCTGGAATTGAGCAGGGAACAGCGTGGAATTCAAATTGTATGGACGAAGGTGAGTGCACTGCAGCAAAGGTGAGAGCGAGGCCTGTGAGGAGGGGAGAGCATTGTCTGTGAGGGGGGGAGGGAGGAGCATGGCCTGTGAGGGGTGGTGAGTGTGGCCTGCAAAGTGGGTGGGGGTGTGTGAGCGCGGACCGCAGAGCAAAGGTGAGAGTGGGCCCTGCGAGAAAGGGAGGACAGTGTCTGCAAGGCGTGGGGGAAGGGGGTTCAGGGCCTGTGACAACTGGGAGAGGGGGTAAAGTGTGGATGGGTCTTGGGAAGAGGTGAGTGTGTGTAAGAGAGGGATGAGAATGTGAGTGAGAGGGATGAGTGTGTGAGTGAGACGGATAAGAGTGGTGAGTGTGTGAGTGAAAGGGTGAGTCTGGGTGTGGAAGGAATGAGTGTGTGTAAGAGAGAGAGATGAATATGTGTGTGTGTGTGAGAGAGAGAGAGAAATGAGTGTTTGCGTGTGAGAGAGATGAGTATGAGAGATTTATGAGTGTGTATGCCGATGTCTGAGAGAGAGAGGAGTGTGTGTGCTTGTGTGCGTGAGAGAGAGAGAGATGAATGTGTGAGACAGAAATGAGTGTGTATGTGTGCGTGAGAGAGATAGAATTGAGTGTGTTAGAGGTGTGTGTGGGTGAGAATCCAGTATTCCAACAGCACTCTTCCCATTTGAACCAAAGGAGCGGCAACAATCCTCCCATTAAAAATGACAAAAAGGTAAGACCCCAAGTATGTTTTTTAATGGGGGAACTTTTTGAGTTCAGTAAATGCATACATATAACAAAGAGAAAAGACTTCTTTAAATTATGTTTGGACCATTGCAAAATCACCATTTTGTGATCTGGCTCTTCGACACAATAAGAATGTTTCGCAGTGGTTCCTTCAGTACCATTGGGAGGTCAAAAAGGTTCGACGGCAAGGAAAAGTTTGTGAAACCCTAACATGGGAAATCCAGAAGAAACTTCTTTAATCAGAAATTGGAGAAAATGTGGACATAGCCACCTGGGGAATGGCTGGGGCATATCGTATAGATGCAATTAAGCTGCATAGCATATGAATGAGAAGGGAATAGAGGTTGATGCTAATACAATCAGATAAGGTATGACAGGAGGAGGGTTGAGTATTAACACATCTCGTCTCACTCACACACTCATCCCTCTCACTCACATTCTCATTCCTCTCTTACACACACTCACCTCTTCCCACTGTTTGTACGGAGTCTGCACATTCTCCTCGTATCTGCATGGGTTTCCTCCCACAGTCTGAAAGACGTGCTGGTTAGGTGCATTGACCTGAACAGGCGCTGGAGTGTGGCGACAAGGGGAATTTCAAAGTAACTTCATTGCAGTGTTAATGTAAGCCTTACTTGTGACTAATAAATAAACTTTGCTGTGGAATATCACTTTCAATACATCAAACAATGAAAAGTATATTAACAATTGACGTTTGTGTCAAAAAACAAAACTTCTATTAAAAATACAAACTATAGCTGTTGATAAAATAGTATAGTTATTATAAGCTGCGGAACAACTTACATTTATCTGGCATTGTTAGTGCAGCAAAATGTTAACAGACAAACTCATAATCAAGCCACATAGGAATTTTAGGACAGGTGACCAAAAGCTGGATCAGAGAGGAAACATTGAAGGGATGATTAAACAGAAAGAGGGAATGAGATGTGAAAAGGTGGAATCATAGAAGCTACAGTGCAGAAAGAGGCCATTTGGCCCATCGAGCCTGCACTGACAACAGTCCCACCCAGGTCCTATCACCGTAACCCTCCTAATCCCCCTGCCACACTCGGGGTCAATTAAGCTTTGCAGATCAATCTAACCCGCACATCTTTGGACTGTGAGAGGAAATCGAAGCACCCCGAGGAAGCCTACGCAGACATGGGTGAACGTGCAAACTCCACACAGTCGGTCACCTGAGGCTGGAATCGAACCCAGGTCCCTGGTGCTGTGAGGCGGCAGTGCCAACCACTGTGCCATCATGCTGTCCTGGCGGTTTAGACAAGGAATTCCTGAAGCTTAAGATCTAGGGGCTGAAGGCATGGCTACCAATGGTGGAGTGAGACAATTGAAGATTTTCTACTTCACTTACATTATTTTGACATCAAACCCGGCATTTCAAGTGAGTCTTTCTATTTAGTCACCTTTTTCCTCTGTTCCTATATCCATCATTCTCATTTTGCACTTCCTGAATTGTCCACTTGAATTATTAAAGTTGTAAGGGCCATGGTTGTCATACAACCACTCCTTCCGAGATGGCCTCCGGAGTAAAACTAAACATCAAATTATTCTTCCCAGCACCATCTGTTATGGAAATATTCAAGTTCATTTTTTTTTCAGCACAAGGCAACATGAGGAAAGCACATGCCTGTCCTTAATCCCTTGTCCAACTCTCTCTTTGCCTCTGGCTTCCAGTTCTGGAGCTGAGAGATACTCGACAGTGAAGAATGAAATGTCAGCAGTGTTTTTACACAGGCTGTGAAACTGTGAAATGCTGAGATTGAGCCCTGCTTAAACATGGTCTTAATGACTTCGAGATGGATGGGGAAGAGGTGGAGGTGGGGGGGGGGAGAGGGGAGGGCGGGGGGGGGCGGGGGGGCGATTGGGGACATGATGGTTCATCCCTTTATTAGATTTAGGGAAGGAGGGTACAACCAACTTACAACATAGGACACTTCAGATTTACATTCAAGTGCTCAATCAAAGCTTCAAAAACAGTTCGAAGCTTTTGGATTTGAAACTGATGTGCCCTCCAACTACTTGAATCCTCCTTCCTCTAATCTAACCTACCAGTGAGTGAGAAAATCCTCCTCCCGCAGTCAACCATTATGAAGATATTTAAGGCAGGGCTCGATTTCAGCATTTCACAGTTTGTGTAAACATATTGCTGACCTTTTGTTCTTCACTCCCGAGTATCTCTCAGCTCCAGTATTAGAAGCCAGAGGCGAACAGTGTGGGACAAGGGATTAAGGACAGGCGCGTGCTCTCTTTAAATTGCTTTTTGCTGAAAAGTAGCTGGGATTTTTATCTTAACTGATTGTGCTGGCAATTGGGCAATGCTTACTTCCCAAATCAAATAATTAGGTCTGAATTACCTTATAGACACTGGTCAAGATAGGTTGCCATTGGCACTGACCCTAAAAGATAGATCCCATAAAATGATAGCCTACGGTGATTCCCATTCTGGATTCATTTTCCTCCAACTAAACTCTTTTCCTCGCCTAATCTTAATCCTTTCTGAAGCATCAGGGACCAGTAATATATTTGCTGGAAGTCGCACATTTTGATGCCTGACCCATTACACCTTGTCTGGGTGAAATGAATCTCAGATCCCTTTCATTTGAAACAAAATTCAGCAGTCTATCCTTTCTGTCGAGGGCTCAAGATTCACATGCTCCATCCATTGTCTCATGTGGAACTACTCTCCTGCAGGGCTGTCATCACAAGTTGGTGTATTCCAGGGGAGGCGATGGTCTAGTGGTATTATTACCAGACTATTAATCCAGAAACTTAGCTAACGTTCTGGGGACCTGGGTTCGAATCCTGTCACAGCAGGTGGTGGAATTTGACTTCAATAAAAAATATCTGGAATTAAGAATCTACTGATGACCATTGTCGATTGTCGGAAAAACCCATCTGGTTCATTTATGTCCTTTAGGGAAGGAAATCTGCTGTCGTTACCTGGTTTGGGCCTACATGTGACTCCAGAGCCAGAGCAATGTGGTTGACTCTCCACTGTCCTCTGAACTTACGTAGCAAGCCACTCAGTTGTCACCATCACATTCTCAAGGACAACTAGCGATGGGCAATAAATTCTAGCTAGCCAGCAAAGCCCATGTCCCACAACTGAATAAAAACAATTGAATTGTTCTACTGCCCCACCGCCTACAAGGTCAAGAGGAGGTTTCAGATGCTAGGAAAGTCTGTACCTCCCACTACAGCAGCAGACGGAATTCAAATAGTGACAATGAAACCATTGTGAATTGTCATAAAAACCTGCCTGGTTCACCAAAGTCCTTTAGGGAATGAAATCTGCCATCTTTACCTGGTCTGGCCTATATGTGATTCCAGCTCCACAACAATGTGGTTGACTCTTAAATGCCCTCTGAAATGGCCTAGCAAGCCACTCAGTTGTATCAAACTGTGATAAAGACTGAAAGAAGGGATAAAACCAGATGGATCATCCAGCATTGACCTCTGCACTGAAAACGACAATGGCAAACCCAGCCCTATGAACCCTGCAAAGTCCTCTTTACTAATATCTGGGGGCTTGTGCCAAATTTGGCAGAACTGACCCACAGACTAGTAAAGCAATATAATATAAAATCAAATTACTCGGGTGAAGGGCCATCTAGACGCAACGTTGGCTCTGTTCTCTCTCCAAATATGCTGTCATACCTGCTGAGATTTTCCAGCATTTTCTGTTTTGGCTAGTAAAACAGCAGCCTGATATAGACTTACTCACGGAATCAGTCAATGTGCCAGACACCACCATTCCCATCCCTCAGGGGATGGCCCTGTCTCACCAACTGGACAGACATCGAACATATTAAGTAGGAAGCAGGAGTAAGCAAATCAGCCCCTTGAGCCTGCTCCATCATTCGGCAAGATCAGGGCTCCACATTCCCACTTACTCCCGCCTTTAAAAGATTCTAAGCCTGCACTATCACCATCTTTTCAGGAAGAAAGTTCCAAAGACTCACAACCCTCTGAGAGAAAGAAAATTCACCTCATCTCCATCTTAAATGAGTGGCCCCTTATTCTTAAGCAGTGACCCCTAGTTCTGGTTACTCCCACAAGAGGAAATATCCTCTCCATATCTACCCAGTCAAGACCCCTCAGGATTTTATCTGTTTAAATCAAGTCACCTCTTACTCTCTAAACTCCAGTGAATACAAATCTAGCATCTCCAGTATAATATAAAGGCAAAATATTGTAGATGCTGAAATCTGAAAACCCCCAGAAAATGCTGGAAAATCTGAGCAGGTCTGACAGCATCTGTTGAGAGACAATAAGGCCAACGTTTTGAGACAAGATGACTTTTCATTAGCGCCTTCTCCAACCTTACCTCATAAGTCAAACCACCCATTTCAGGTATTAGTCAAGTAAACTGTTTCTAACGCATTTACATCCTTCTTTAAAAGGAGACCAACATTGAATGCCGTACTCCAGATGTAGTCTCAATAATACCTGTATAACTAAGGCATACCCTCCCTACTTTTGTATTCAATTCCCCTGGCAATAAATAATAACATTTGATTAGCTTTCCTAATGTTTGATGAACCTGCATAATAACCTTATGCGATTCATGCACCGGGGTTCCTCGGTCTCTCTGCATCTCAGAGCTCTGCAAGCTCTCATCATTTAGACAATATGCTTTTTTAAAATTCTTCCTGCCAAAATGGACAATTCCAATTTTTCCCACATTATGCTCCATTTGCCAGATCTTTGCCCATTCACTTAACCTATCTGTTTTCCCAAGCAACCTCCTTGTGTACAACTTATCACAACTTATTTTCCTATCTATCTTTGTGTCATCAGCAAATTTAGCAATCACACTTTTGGTTTCTTCATCCAAGTCATTAATATAACTTGTAGAAGATTGAGGAGCCAGTACTGATCTTTGTGGCACACAACTCATTCCATCTTGCCAACCAGAACATGACCCCCTGCCCCACAAGCAGTTATTTACCATGTTAACCCTTGATGTGACACCTTATCAAATGCTTTCTGGAAATCTAAGTACAGTACATCCACTAGTTCCCCTTTATCCACAGCATGTTTCTTCTTCGAAGATCTCCAACAAGGTTAGCACTGCAGCCTCACTGCGCCAGGGACCTGGGTTCAATTCCGGCCTCGGGTCACTGTCTGTGTGGAGTTTGCACATTCTCCCTGTGTCTGCGTGTGTTCCCTACGGGTGCTCCGCTTTCCTCCCACAGTCCAAAGATGTGCGGGTTAGGTTGATTGGCCATGCTAAATTGACCCTAGTGTCAGGAGATTAGCAGTAAATATGTGGGGTTGCGGGAGTAGGGCCTGGGTGGGATTGTGGTCGGTGCAGACTCGATTGGGCCAAATGGCCTCCTTCTGCACTGTAGCATTGTATGATTCTATGAAGGTGGCTAAACATGGTTTCCGTCTCATGAAACTATGGCCTAAATTTTATGTTCAAGGTTGGTATGGGCGGGAGTTGATCCGAAACTCTTTCCCATCTGGGATTACATTGTTAATGCGCTATTATGATGGATAGCCATTTAATGCACATGAAATGCACACTGTGAAAGGTTGAGTTCTGCTGAGAAGGGGGGGATGAGGGTGGGTGCTGAGTAAGGGGAATATCTGGGCTGGTGGCTTCAATGTGCTTCCTTAGGGAGTCAACTGCTGGGGAGCTGTCTGAGGGAGCTGACTGAGGACCTGTATAAAGTTGATGCCAGAACATGCTGTTCTATCTGAGCAACTACCCCAAAAACATTCCATGAATTCCTCACCTCGTCTGTATTTGTCCATCTGATTTTTCCAGCATTTATGTAGATTAAAATCACCCATGATTATCATCATACGTTTCTGACAAGCTCATATCATTTATTCCTTTACATCCTGTCCTACTATGTGGCTACTATTAGGGGACCTGCACAGCACTCTCACAAATGATCTCTTGGCATTATAATTTCTCATTGCTCCTCAAACTGTTCTACATACTGGTTTCCTGAACTTCGCTCATCCCGCTCTTTCGTGCTAATGCTTTCATTAATTAACAGAGCCACCCCTCCATTTTTTTCCTAACTTCCTGTCCTTCCTAAATGTCATGAACCTTTCAGCATTCAGGTCCCAATCTATATCATCCTGCTTGTCTCTGCAATAGCTATCAGATCATATTGATTTATTTCTCTTTGTACTATTAGTTCATTTGTTCTACTTTGAATATATTCAGATATAGAGCCTTTGTTTTATCCTTCTACTATGTTTGTAACCTTTAGCCTTATCTGCTGAGTTACACTCAGATTTATTTTCTGTATCTCCCTTTAGTCATGAACTGTTTATCAATTCCCATGTTAATGTCTTTCTCTCTTGCCTTGTCTCTACTCTTTGATTTTCCACATCTTCCCAAATTCGATCCCTTAGCACCAACTATTTAGCTTAAAATCCACTTTACCTCCCTAGTTATGCAGCTTTCGACCATTGGTCCCAGCAATATCCTGCTTAGACTGTCCCATTGGTACAGCCCCCACTTTTCACAGTACAGGGAAATTCAGTGTCCATCACCAAGAGTGGCTTGATAATACCACCAAAGACCAAGCTGGCCAAGTCCTAAAGGACGGAGGGTTGAGCTGGATCTTTGACAGGTGGTGAGGTAACCAACAAGAGGGAAAAACCTACTTGACCTTGTCTTCACAAATCCACCTGTCACAGATGCATATGTTTAAGACAATATTTGCTGGAATGATCACTGCACAGTCCTTGTGGAGACCAAATCATGTCTTCGCATTGAGGATATCCTCCATCGTGCTGCAGGAAACTACCCACTGTGCTAAATGGGATAGATTTCAAACAGATTTAACAACTCAAAACTGGGCATCCACAAGGCACTGTGGGCCATCAGTAGCAGCAGAATTGTACTCAACCACAATCTATAACTTCATGGCCAGGCATATCCCCCACTCTACCAGTACGTCCAAGCCGGGGAATCAACCCTAGTTCAATGGAGATGACAGGAGAGCATGCCAAGAGCAACATTAGGCATACCTAAAAATGAGGTGTCGAGCTGGTGAAGCTGCAACACAGGACTACATCCATGCCAAGCAGCAGAAACAATATCCAATTGACAGATTCAAGCTCCACAGTCCTGCCACATCCGGGTATGAATAGTCATGAATAATTAAACCCCTAACAGGTGGAAAAGGCTCCACAAATATCCCATCCTCAATGATGGGGGAGCTCAGCAGATCAGTGCAAAAGATAATGCTGAATCCTTTACAGCCACCTTCAGCCAGGAGTGCCAGAAGGATGATCTATATCAGCCTCCTTTCAGGTCCCCAGCATCACTGATATCAATCTTCAGCCAATTAGATTCACTCCATCTGATATCAAGAAATGACTGAAGGCACTGGATACTGCAAAGTCACAGGCCCCGACAACACTCCGGCAATTGTATTGAAGTCTTGTGCTTCAGAACTAGCCACACATCTAGCCAAGCTGTCCCAGTACAGCTAAAACACTGGCGTCTTCCTGGCAACGTGGAAGATTGCCCAGATACTTCCTGTCCATAAAAAGCAGGACAAATCCAATACAGTCAATTCCCACCCCATCAGTCGACTCTCAATCATCAGGAAAGTGATGAAAGGTGTCATGAACACTGCCTTCAAGTGATACTTGCTTAACAAAAACTTTTTCACTGACACTCAGATTGGGTTCCGCCAGGGTCCCTCTCTTCCTTCACACATGACAACCTTGGTTCAAACATGGAGAAAAGAGCTGACCTGAAGAAATGAGGTGAGGGTGACTGTTCTTGACATCCAAACGGTATTTAACCAAATGTGCCATCAATGAGCCTTAGCAAAACTGGAGTCAATGGGAATTAGGGAAAAACAGTTGAGGTCAGAACTAGCACAAAGCAAGGTGGCTGTGGTCATTGGATGCTAATCCGTTCTGGGACATCACTGCAGGAGTTCCTCAGGTTAGTATCCTTGGCCCAACCATCTTCAGCTCCTTCATCAGTGACCTTCCATCCATCATAAAGTTGGAAGCACTGATGTTCATGGATGGTTTCAATGCTCAATGCCATTTGTGACTCAAAAAATACTGAAGCAGTCCATGTTCATATGCAGCAAGACCTGGACAATATTAAGGCTTGGGCTGATAAGTGACAAGTAACATTTACAGAATTCAAGTGCCAGACAATAACCATCTCCAACAAGAGAGACTCTAACCCTATTCCCCTGATATTCAATGGCATTAATAAACCTGCATACCCTATTAAACATCCCTGGATGGGTGGAGGGCGGGTGGGGGGGTGGGGATTATCATTGATCAGAAACCGAAGTGGACCAGCCATATTAATACTGTGTCTGCATGAACAGGTCAGAGGCTGGGAATTCTGTGGAGAGCAACTCACCCCTTGATTCCCCAAAGCCTGTCCACCATCTGTAAGGCATAAGTCAGGGGTGTGATGGAATATTCTCAACCTGCCTGGATGAGTGCAGCTCCAACAACACTCAAGCAGCTTGACACCATTCAGTGCAAAGCAACTGATGGCATTCCAGCCACCACCTTCAAGATTCACTTCATCCACCACCAACACAGTGGCAGCAGTGTACACCATTTATAAGGTGCATTGTAGCAACCCACCAAGACTCTTTCGGCAACTCCTAATACGAGAATATCCCAAAGCCAGAAGGATATCTTGGAACATTGGTTCTTAGTGGTGTTTATTTTCATAGAAATCATAGAAACCCTACAGCACAGAAAGAAGCCATTCGGCTCATCGAGTCTGCACCGACCACAATCCCACCCAGGCCCTATCCCCACATCCCTACATATTTTACCCACTAATCCTTCTAACCTACGCATCTCACGACACTAAGGGGCAATTTTAGCATGGCCAATCAACCTAACCCACACATCTTTGGACTGTGGGAGGAAACCGGAGCACCCGGAGGAAACCCACGCAGACACGAGGAGAATGTGCAAACTCCACACAGACAGTGACCCAAGCCGGGAATCGAACCCAGATCCCTGGAGCTGTGAAGCAGCAGTGCTAACCACTGTGCTACCGTGCCGCCCCATTTTCAATTTGGTATAATGTGAGGAAAGATATGGAAATCAGTGAGGAAAATTTAGTCTTGCTGTAATCAGTTAATACAGATTTTTTTACTTGAAAAAGCACATAACAAGAAAGATACAAACATGCCAACTGTACACATAGCTACAATACTACAATAAGGGCTATACATAGATAATATTGCTTGAAGTTAACCCCTGTTCCCAGCTATCTACATTCCTGAACTCTGAGAAATGTCCTTTTCCCAAACAATATCCAATAACAATATAATTCTTTGAGCTAACTCCAGCATTTACTTACCATCCACAAGTTATTTTCCGTAGTATTTCTTCTCTTTTAGAACAGCAGCTTTCAGCACCAACTTGTAGGAATTCTTGCTTTTTGAGTTAGGTGTGCCTCTGGTCATCACTGCATTCCAGCTGTGCCTAATTTCCTCCTCTTCTCCGATTTTCAATTGCAGCTATGGATATGCTGGACAGAATTTTCCCATCCCTTCTGCCACGGGAATCATAGCGGGTGGGACAGGACCATGCAAAGGTCCGTTGACCTCGGGTGGGATTTTTTTGGTCTTGGGGTGAGTGCGGCTGGAAAACCCCATCCACTGTTTTTTTCCCGTTGGTGTTAATCGATCTCAATAACATCTTGGATCAGGCTTTTAGCATATAGCTGTGAATTATATCCTTATCTCGCCACTTTGAATGCACCTCTTCCACCATTCTAACACCTATACACAATTGTTCAACTCCCAGCCACCTAGTTAAAAGTTTGTTTTCCTACTGCTAAGCTAATTCACCACTTTTCAAAGCCACTGTCAAAAGGATGTGCCCTTATCGATTCCATACTTCACTTTATTTATCCAAACCATATCTTTTAATCTTTATTTTACTCAGTTGATATATCTTCCTTTTCAAACACAATCGTCAAAGTGCAAAATTCCATACTGGTGTGACACTAGGGGCATCATCCAAGTTTTCTGATTAGCATTTTATCAGGGGCGGGTTAACATTATGATGCTGCATTTGGTTATGGAGTGTTTGACACGAACAACAGAAAGCAAGCTTCAGGCTGATGAACATAAAATTCATCGAAAATATGCAACAGAGAAATTTGTTTCAAGAGCAGATGCTGTGCGATATACAATATTATTGATTATGTCACGTCACTGTCACCTCAATACAGATCTTTAAGTGTATATTTTTGTGGCTGTACAGTGAATGCACTAAAAACAATGAAACGCAGAATCAATCTGCTTCCACTTTTTTCTATTTTTACTCTTGAGAGGATATCTTGTGATTAACTCACTGATCTTCCGTTGTTCGCAGAGGAAAAGCATATAATTAATCGGGCTGTCAGTAAGAGGACCATTGACTAGTGTTGACTGAATTAGTCAAATTGCAATATATATAACATGTTACTCTAGGATTATTACTGGTGTGTTGTGCTGTGATGTCCACAATTCTGCCAATTTCTCTGCAAAACTATAAATCAGTGACGATTATATTAGGATCCTTAACCTATGCACTCAACTCATATCTTTAATCCATTTTAAAGTTTAGCATCTGTATTATCTATATAGGATGTTTGTGGCAATGTGAAACAGGTTGGAGGTAGCTATTTGGTCTTGAGTGAAACTGGGATGCTGGAGTTCAACAGAAATGATAGATTGTCTTCAGATTGGAAACAATTCTTGGGAGGATCTAGGCTCTTACAGCAATGCAAAGTAAATCATAGGGAGATTAACATCACTGTGGTAGGCAGGTGCAGCACAGAATAAAAAAGGCAAATGGGATGTTGGCATTTATTGCAAAAGGACTGGAGTATAAAAGCAGAGAGGTGTTGTTGAAATTGTGTAGGGTGTTGGTGAGACCATATTGAGAGTATTGAGTCCAGTTTTGCTCTCCTTATTTGAGGAAGGATGTGATGACATTGGTGACAGTTCAGAGGAGGTTCACCAGATTGATTCCGGGGATGAAAGTGTTGACGTATGAGGAGAGATTAAACACTCTCTCCTCCTTTATGATTTATTCCAGCAACTTCCCTAACACAGAGGTCAAGCTAGCTGGCCTATAGTTTCCTACTTTTTGCCTCTCTCCCATTTTGAATAGGAGCATCGCATTCGCGTGCTGCCAATTCACCGGCACCTTTCCAGAATCCAAGGAATTTTGAAATATCACAGCCAATGTATCCACTATTTCTGATTTGCAAATCAACTGCAAGAAATTTAGATGAAGAACTTTGTAACTGCAATAGCTTGAATATAAAAAAAATACATCCAGTAATGTGTGACACTGAGGAGTGAAATCAAGTTGTGAGACAGGAAATGTGATAAACTTTCATGACACATATACATTTGGATAGATATTTTTAACTTCCTGTTTATTCCTTGGTTGTCTAATCTGCTCAGTTTAATTTTTTTCTCTCTGTTTTACAGTATAACTATAGTGATTGAACTGTACGTAAAGCCAATTCCTGCTTCAGAAATCATCGATGATATTTATTTCATCAAATCCCCACAGTGCAAAAGGAGGACATTCAGCTCATCGAGCCTGCATCGACCACAATCCCACCCAGGCCCTATTCCCATAACCCCGCATATTTACCCTGCTAGTCCCGCTGACACTAGGGTCGATTTAGCATGGCCAATCCACCTAACCCGCACAGCTTTGGAGTGTGGGAGGAAACCGCAGCACCCAGAGAAAATGGCACGGTAGCACAGTGGTTAGCACTGCTGCTTCACAGCTCCAGGGAGGGGCGGCACGGTAGCACAGTGGTTAGCACTGCTGCTTCACAGCTCCAGGGTCCCGGGTTCGATTCCCGGCCCGGGTCACTGTCTGTGTGGAGTTTGCACATTCTCCTCGTGTCTGCGTGGGTTTCCTCCGGGTGCTCCGGTTTCCTCCCACAGTCCAAAGCTGTGCGGGTTAGGTTGATTGGCCAGGTTAAAAAAAAAAAATTGCCCCTTCGAGTCCTGAGATGCGTAGGTTAGAGGGATTAGCGGGTAAAATATGTGGGGGTAGGGCCTGGGTGGGATTGTGGTCGGTGCAGACTCGATGGGCCGAATGGCCTCCTTCTGCACTGTAGGGATTCTATGATTCATTCTATGAAAACCCACACAGACATGGGGAGAACATGCAAACTCCACACCGACAGTGACCCAAGGTGGGAATTGAACCCGGGTCCCTGGCGCTGTGAGGCAGCAGTGCTAACCACTGTGCCACTGTGCCACCCTTCTTGGAGACCTGATCAGGTGTCATTTATACCATTCCTTTAAAAAAATATATGAATTTCCCAGTAATTGACACAAAGGAATCGCAAGATAAGGTCATGTTTTGAGACTTTTACTGTAACAAGTGCACTAAAATTATCATCAGCTAAACATTACTTAATAGGTGACTAATGCATAAACACCAGAAAAGGTATTCTTTACTCATTTCTTAGCGTAGTCAAAAATGTTATGCCACATTTATACATTGCTCCACACTGTTGGCAGCCTTATGTTTAAAGTCCCAAGATCCTCCTGGTTTTACAGTGTGAAGCTTTCAGTGTTCTGTTAAGCAAAAGCCTTTCAGTCAACCCTCCGATCATAATTGAATAAAATTGCAGCAGCACGGCACCCTCTGGTGACACTTTGGTCTTTAACTCTCCACAATCCTTATTTCTTTAAACCGGGAATCTGTCCTTACCAGCATTCTACTCGATAGCTAACCCCAAAACATTTCTATAATCCTGGTCGAACAACACTTGCTGTGTTCAAACTTGCACCTTATTTTCAGTAAGTTTTGATTTACACTTCTGTCTCCATAACATGTACGTCACAGGGGTTTGTCTCCTGGAAGATTTTGTAGTTCACATTTCCCCCTCTCCAAGCTATGCCATTTCACATTGAATTAAAACAGACAATTTAAAATGTCGGTTTTATAAAGTCCAGCATTTGTAACATTATGTAAACATATGTGATGTATGAGGTTCAATATGCAAAGAACACAGATTTAAGATAATTGGACAAAACTCCAGGTGGGAGATAAGCTTTTTTTCATGTAATGATTTGGAATGCATTGCCTGGAAGGGTGGTTGAAGCAGATTCAACATAAACTTTTAAAAGAAAGCTGGATAAATGCTTAAAAAGGAATATAATTGCATGGCTTTCTAGAAAATATAAGTACATGGAACTAGTTGAGTAATACTCTCAAAGAGCTGGCAATGGCATAAAGGAACAGGACAACCCCTTCTACATTGTAAAGTTTGATCATTTCTTCCAATACCACACATTCTTCGAATGGTCAGTTCTGCTTACATGTTATTCCTTAATTTCTAATGTCCATTGTTCCTACAGTGTATTTCATAATCTGATCCCCAATGCTTCACTCTTTTTATTGTTTTTTTTTCCCTTTGCTTTCATGAGAATGCCCCTGATGTCCTTAATGATACAAAGCTGAAGTATATGTTTTTCAAACCTTTGATGGCTGTAAGAATACAAGAGATAGGAGCTACATTTGGCAATCCAGCCTCTTGAGCCTGTTCCGTCATCGAACAAGATCATGGCTGATGCGCGACAATTAAGCACGTGGAACCAAGGCTTCGATATTGAAGGCTTTTATTGTGTAACAATGGAACTACTAACACGAATACACCAGTTCAGACTGAAGGGGTCCTGCCGGAGCAGAGAGTCTTATACCTCGCCACCGGAGGCGGGACCCCACTGGAATGTGCCATGATAACACTTATAACAGGTAAACACCCTAACCCAACAACATTGTACAACCCTCACAGTAACAACACCCTAGCCCAACAGTAACATAATAACAACCCCCAGTGGTGAACCAATGATGGTTCACCACATTCACCCCTCCTTTAAGAACAAAAGGTGGCGGGGTGCAAGAAAAAAACAGGTAATATAAACAGAATTCACAAGTCCAGACGGTCTGGAGGACCGCACCGACGCTGTGATCTCCTCAACACCGGTTGCGAAACCGGAGCAGGTGCTTGCGGTGTCGTTCTTTCCAAAACAACGTCTGGCTGTCCCCTCAAGGACTCCCGGGCCGGCTGGCCCTGGTGAGGCGATGGTGCAGGGGATCCTGGAACCTTTGGTGGTGGTGGTGGTGGTGATGATGGTGGCGCCGATCTCCGAGTCTCAGGCAAGCTGTACATGGGAGTAAAAGTGTTATGCACTGGTCCCGGTGCTGACCGCGCCACGTCTGGGGAAGCAATGAGGAGTAGTGGATTCGTGACTGGGGGAATAGGAGCGACAGGAGTTGCTACGTCCCCTGCGGGCGCCAGGTCTCTAATGGAGACAGTGTCCTCTCGCCCGTCAGGATATGCCACATAGGCATACTGAGGGTTGGCGTGGAGGAGTTGGACCGGTTCGACCAAGGGGTCGGACCTGCGAGCCCTCACATGTCGCCGCAGAAGGACGGGTCCTGGGTACGTCAACCAGGCTGGCAATGAGGTTCCCGAGGACGACTTCTGAGGGAATGAGAACATCCTCTCGTGGGGAGTAGCATTGGTTGCCGTACACAGGAGGGAGCGGATAGAATGGAGCGCATTTGGAAGGACCTCCTGCCAACGGGAGACTGGAAGGCCCCTGGATTTCAGTGCCAGTAGGACAGCCTTCCAGACTGTAGCATTCTCCCTTTCCACCTGTCCGTTACCCCTAGGGTTGTAGCTCGTGGTTCTACTAGAGGCAATCCCGAATGAGAGCAGGAATTGCCTCAAGTCGTTGCTCATGAACGACGAGCCCCTGTCGCTATGAATGTAGCAGGGGTACCCGAACAGGGTAAAAAGCTCACTGAATGCCTTGATGATGGTGGCAGTCGACGTGTCCGCACAGGGGACAACAAACGGAAACCGGGAATACTCGTCTATTATGTTGAGGAAATAGACATTCCGGTCCGTTGAGGGAAGGGGGCCCTTAAAATCCACACTCAGCCTCTCAAAAGGGCGAGTGGCCTTGACCAATTGTGCCCGGTCTGGTCGATAAAAGTGTGGTTTGCATTCTGCGCAAATCCGACAGCTTCTCATCACTGACCTGACATCCTCCACCGAGTAGGGCAGGTTGCGGGCTTTGACGAAGTGGTAGAGTCTGGTGACTCCAGGATGACACAGATCATTGTGGAGAGCCTTCAAGCGGTCCTCCTGCATGATGGCGCATGTTCCGCGCGAGAGGGCATCCGAGGGCTCATTGAGCTTCCCTGGACGATACATAATATCGTAATTATAGGTGGAGAGCTCAATTCTCCACCGCAAGATCTTATCGTTCTTGATCTTGCCCCTCTGCGTGTTGCTGAACATAAACGCCACGGATCGTTGATCCGTGATCAGGGTGAACCGCTTCCCTGCCAGGTAATGGCGCCAGTGTCTGACTGCCTCCACTATGGCCTGAGCCTCCTTCTCCACCGCTGAGTGCCGAATTTCGGGGCCTTGAAGGGTGCGGGAAAAGAACGCGACGGGCCTGCCTGCCTGGTTTAGTGTGGCGGCTAGGGCGAAGTCAGATGCATCACTCTCCAACTGGAAAGGGATGGATTCATCCACCGCGTGCATCGTGGCTTTCGAGATGTCGCTTTTCAAAGCCTTGAAGGCCAATTGGGCCTCCGGCGTAAGTGGGAAGGTCGTGGACTTAATGAGCGGACGAGCTTTGTCCGCGTAGTTGGGGACCCACTGTGCATAATACGAAAAAAACCCGAGGCATCTCCTCAGTGCTTTCGTGCTAGCGGGCAAGGGAAGTTCAGTAAGTGGGCGCATACGGTCTGGATCAGGGCCGATGACCCCGTTTTCCACCACGTATCCGAGGATGGCTAACCTGCGCGTACGGAATACGCACTTCTCCCTGTTATAGGTCAGATTCAGGCGAGATGCAGTGCGCAGAAAGTGTTGGAGATTCGTGTCGTGGTCCTGCTGGTCATGGCCGCAGATGGTGACGTTATCCAGGTACGGGAAGGTAGCCCGCAACCCGTTCTGGTCCACCATTCGGTCCATAGCACGCTGGAAGACCGAGACCCCATTGGTGACACCAAATGGAACCCTGAGGAATTGGTATAGACGACCATCCGCCTCAAAAGCCGTATATTGTCGGTCCTCTGGGCGGATGGGGAGTTGATGGTAGGCGGACTTAAGGTCTATGGTAGAAAACACTCGGTACTGCGCAATCTGATTGACCATATCAGAAATGCGCGGGAGAGGATACGCATCCAGCTGCGTATAACGATTAATGGTCTGACTATAGTCAATGACCATCCGAGGTTTGTTCCCGCTTTTGACTACCACAACCTGCGCTCTCCACGGACTAGCACTGGCCTGTATGATCCCTTCCTTGAGGAGCCGCTGAACCTCAGATCTAATAAAGATCCGGTCCTCAGCGCTGTAACGCCTACTTTTAGTAGCGATGGGCTTGCAGCCAGGTACCAGATTTTTAAAAAGGGATGGTGTAGTGATTTTCAGGGTGGATAGATTGCATGCGGGGTGCTTTGGGCAATTTGGAGGCTGCGGCTGGTTCCCTACTGCCAGTGAAGGGAGTGGCCCACCGTACTGTAGGATCACACTCTTCATGTGGACCATAAAGTTTAGTCCGAGGAGAATTGGCGCACAAAGGTGAGGTAACACAAGGAGCCTGTATTGCTCGTAAATTGTGCCCTGTACCTCAAGAGTTACCATACATCGTCCTTGGATCGGTACAGACCGGGACCGTGATGCCATGGAAATTGTCTGCTTGGCAGGGAGAACCCGGAGTCCACACCTTTTAGCAGTTTCAGGGTGTATGAAACTTTCGGTGCTCCCACTGTCAAACAGACAATTCACAGTTCGACCACTAACCTTTATATCCATCATGGAATTTTCAAGTCTGTAGTGCCTGGTCTGGTCCAGGGAGATCGACGCCACCGTTGGCCCCTGGGCGTCACTGCATGCTGCCGATGTTGATGCTGAGGACCCCTGCTGGTCGCTCCTAGTCGTCGTGGACCATGATGGCCGCCCCCATGAATCGCACGTGGGCGAGGGCGCCAAACGCAGCGACTCCTGGTGGTCTTCCTCCTCCTCCGTCAGCCACGATGGCGCCGTCCTGGGTTCGCACGTGGTCGGACCTCGTGGGTACTGCGACGCCGAAGGAGATTGTCTCCGTTCTGGAGGGTTACAAGCTGCACTGCCGTTTTTAGGCTTGGACCTGCAGACTTTGCCGTAGTGGCCTTTTTTACCGCACTGGCTGCAGATTGCCGTTCTTGCCGGACACTGTTGCCGTGGATGCTTGGCCCCACCACAAAAATAGCATCGCTGGCCACCTGGAGCTGCCGCCGTCGTCGGATCAATCTGGGAGCGCGGGTTAGCGGGGCGAGGAGGGAGCTGAGCTTGCTCCAGCCACGTTGACTGCACGTGGTCCTCGGGGTACAGCGCCAAGCTCTTCGACGCCGCTTCCAGCATCACGGCCATCTCCATTGCTTGGGTCAAGTCGAGTTTCCCCTTTTCCAGCAATTTAAGCCTGATGTACGAGGACCCTACCCCTGCTATGAACGCGTCTCGGGCGAGGTCGTACATATATTGTTCGGCTGATACGTCTTTACAATCGCAACCCCTGGCAAGCTGCAGGAGCTCATTGGCGTAGTCCTCTATGGTTTCACCCGACTGCCGACGTCGTGTAGCGAGGAGGTAACAAGCGTGTATCTCGTTGGGTGGCTTCGTGTATCGTTTTTTTAGGAGCTCGACGGCACCCGGGTAAGTGGGAGCTGCACGAATGGCGAGATAAATCGTGTCGCTTACCCTTGCGTGGGGGACCTGGAGTTTATCACTGTCTGTAGTGATAGCTACCGAGGCTGCCAGGTAGTCCTCGAAACACTTCCACCAATGGTCGAATGTGTTAGCGGCACCGACCGCACGTGGGTCCAGTGTCAGACGATCCGGTTTTAAGATCTGTTCCATACTCTTTTTTTTGTACAGCTGTGAGTTTTCTGTTACACAATAAAATTGATGCGCGACAATTAAGCACGTGGAACCAAGGCTTCGATATTGAAGGCTTTTATTGTGTAACAATGGAACTACTAACACGAATACACCAGTTCAGACTGAAGGGGTCCTGCCGGAGCAGAGGGTCTTATACCTCGCCACCGGAGGCGGGACCCCACTGGAATGTGCCATGATAACACTTATAACAGGTAAACACCCTAACCCAACAACATTGTACAACCCCCACAGTAACAACACCCTAGCCCAACAGTAACATAATAACAACCCCCAGTGGTGAACCAACGATGGTTCACCACAATGGCTGAATTGCAAAAGCAAATATACTTTACTGCCCTCTCCCCAAAAACCTTGGCCAGGATTTTATGGTGTTCCACTGGGGACGTGCCCAGCCTGTACACATGTAACAATATGTATCTGATGTCATTGCGTACACATGCAATATTCAGGTAGGCAAATGCATAAGTGAGTCAGAGCCATGCCCACCAACAATGCCGATCATTAAACAGCCTATTGACTAGGCTTTTATGCTGCCCGTATGATTTTATGCGCACTACATGGGCAGGTAATTCCAAATATACACAACCCACTAGAGTGAAGAACCTTCTCCCCATCCCACTCATGAATATACATCCCAGTGACCTCTTCTGTTGTAATGTGAATGGCTCTCCTCCCACCTGCCAGTCTATGGCAAGCGGCAGACAGTGCCATGTGGCCACACCAAGATGGTGATGAAACTGTAAATACCTCCCTGTGTGTTCCCAATAAAGATCACATTCATTTGTTATGTATCAGCTCCCACATCCAGATAGCTAGACGTTCTGGTGCATGACTCACAATAAGCTGGCAGGCAGGTCCAACAAATAGTCAGGAAGACAAACAGCATTTTGGTCTTTATTGCAAAGGGGTTGGAGTTTAAAAATAGGGAGGTTTTGTTGCAATTGTGCAGGGTGTTAGTGAGACCTCACTTGGAATAGAGCATGCAGTTTTAGCCCCCTTATCTTAAAAAATAACATTGGAGGCAGCCCAAAGGAGATTCATAAGAACATAAGCACATAAGAAATAGGAGCAGGAGTAGGCCATCTAGCCCCTCGAGCCTGCCCCGCCATTCAATAAGATCATGGCTGATCTGAAGTGGATCAGTTCCACTTACCCGCCTGATCCCCATAACCCTTAATTCCCTTACCGATCAGGAATCCATCTATCCGTGATTTAAACATATTCAACGAAGTAGCCTCCACCACTTCAGTGGGCAGAGAATTCCAGAGATTCACCACCCTCTGAGAGAAGAAGTTCCTCCTCAACTCTGTCCTAAACTGACCCCCCTTAATTTTGAGGCTGTGCCCTCCAGTTCTAGCTTCCTTTCTAAGTGGAAAGATTCTCTCCACCTCTACCCTATCCAGCCCCTTCATTATCTTATAGGTCTCTATAAGGTCCCCCCTTAGCCTTCTAAATTCCAACGAGTACAACCCCAATCTGCTCAGTCTCTCCTCATAATCAACACCCCTCATCTCCGGTATCAACCTGGTGAACCTTCTCTGCACTCCCTCCAAGGCCAATATATCCTTCCGCAAATAAGGGGACCAATACTGCACACAGTATTCCAGCTGCGGCCTCACCAATGCCCTGTACAGATGCAGCAAGACATCTCTGCTTTTATATTCTATCCCCCTTGCAATATAGGCCAACATCCCATTTGCTTTCTTGATCACCTGTTGCACCTGCAGACTGGGTTTTTGCGTCTCATGCACAAGGACCCCCAGGTCCCTTTGCACAGTAGCATGTTGTATTTTTTTTCCATTTAGACAATAATCCAATTTGCTATTATTTCCTCCAAAGTGAATAACCTCGCATTTGTTAACGTTATACTCCATCTGCCAGATCCTCGCCCACTCACTCAGCCTGTCCAAATCTCTCTGCAGACCTTCTACGCCCTCCACACAATTCACTTTTCCACTTATCTTTGTGTCGTCTGCAAACTTTGTTACCCTACACTCAGTCCCCTCCTTCAGATCGTCTATATAAATGGTAAATAGTTGAGGTCCCAGTACCAATCCCTGCGGCACGCCACTAGTTACCATCCGCCAACCAGAAAAGCACCCATTTATTCTGACTCTCTGCTTCCTGTCGGATAGCCAATCCCCAATCCACGCTAACACCCTACCCCCAACTCCGTGTGACCCAATCTTCTTCAGCAACCTTTTGTGAGGCACCTTATCAAACGCCTTTTGGAAATCCAAAAACACCGCATCCACCGGTTCCCCTCCGTCAACCGCACTAGTCACATCTTCATAAAAATCCAACAAGTTTGTCAAGCACGACTTTCCCCTCATGAATCCATGCTGCGTCTACTTAATCGAACCATTCTTATCCAGATGGCCTGCTATTTCTTCTTTAATGATGGATTCCAGCATTTTCCTAACTACAGACGTTAAGCTAACCGGCCTGTAGTTACCCGCCTTTTGTCTATTTCCTTTTTTAAACAGCGGCGTAACATTAGCCGTTTTCCAATCCGCCGGCACGACCCCAGAATCCAACAAATTTTGATAAATAACCACTAACGCATCTGCTATTACCTCTGACATTTCTTTCAGTACCTGGGATGCATTCCATCCGGGCCCAGGGACTTGTCCACCTTCAGTCCCGTTAGTCTACCAAGCACTGCCTCCCTGGTAACATTAATTGTATTGAGTACCTCTCCTCCTACCAACCCTCTATCGTTAATATTCGGTAAACTATTTGTGTCTTCCACCGTGAAGACCGACAGAAAAAACTTATTTAAAGTTTCAGCCATTTCCTCATTTCCCACTATTAAATCCCCCCTCTTGTCCTCCAAGGGTCCAACATTCACTCTTGCCACTCTATTCCTTTTATATATTTGTAAAAGCTTTTACTATCATTTTTTATATTTAGAGCTAGCCCAGCTTCATAACCTATCTTTCCTTTCTTTATCGCTTTCTTAGTCGTTCTTTGTTGTTTCTTAAAGTTTTTCCAATCTTCCGATTCTCCACTATTTTTGGCCACTCTGTACGCATCGGTCTTTAATTTAATACTCTCCTTAATTTCCTTCGTTATCCATGGCTGGCTATCCCTTTTCTTACAGTCCTTCTTTATCACCGGAATATATTGTTCACCAGGCAAATCCCTGGGATGAGAGGGTTGTCCTATCAAGAGAGACTAAATAGCCTGGGTCTGTATTCCTTGGAGTTTAGAAGAGTGAGGCGTGACCTTATTCAAATATATAAGATCCTGAGGGTGCTCGACAGGGTAGATAGTGAGATGTTTTCACTAGCGAGTCTCAAACATGGGGACATAGCTACAAGATAAAGGGCCGGTCATTTAAAACTGAGGTGCATAGAAATTTCTTCTCGCAGAGGGTGGTGAATCTCTGGAATTCTCTGCCCCAAAGGGTGGTGGAGGCTGGATCATTGGAAATATTTAAAGTGGAGGTGGATAAATATTTGATAGATCGAGGAATAGAGGGCTCTGGGGAAATGGCACAGGAAAGGAGCTGAGGCCAGCATAGGACAGCCTTGATTGTTTTGAATGGCGGGGCAGTCTTGAAGGGCCTGCTGGCTCACTCCTGCTTCTATTTCTTGTGTTCTTGTGTATTCTTTGAAATGTAAAACCATTCTTGCCCTGCAGTGTCCGGGGGAGTGCTCCATATTAACTCAAGTTGCATCATTTTCCCCTTTTGGTTGCCTCTCTCTTTAGCAAGTGAAAAATGCACCCCGAAGATTGCAGAATCTAAATGACTCCTTTTTATTGGAACATTCAAGGGACTGAAAGGAGATTGCTGCAGGCGAAAGCAAAGGCATTTGTAATACATAATACAGAGAATATCAGCTTCATTTAAAATCCCATTCCAATAAAACACTTCAGGGGACATCCATCCTACAGTTGCACATCATTAAAATTCCTGTAAGCAATGAGATATTGATTTTTATGAAGCCGGTGAGTCATAATGTAGTTCTCAATGCAGTAAAAAATTGCCATGCTGGCAGTTTACAGATGTAAAATACTTGCTATTCAATTCCTCCAACAACAAATAATAACGTGTGAGATTGTTCCTTGTGCCTAACATTCATGCTAATAAGGAAGAGATCTTGGTTTCTTGCTCTCCTCTGTGAAGTTGACTCAAAATAAATCCATTTTTCACAAGGATCCAGATGTGGAGCCCCATTTGTCTCCGCACATTGTTGCTGTCGTTCCTGAGGAGACTGCAGTCTCATTCTGATGTCTGTGTTCATACCTTCTGTCAAGCATCATTTGGAATTCATCCACAGAGGGTTGGAAGCAGCGATCTTCGTCATTCCGCAGAGGGATGAAAAATATCCAAGGCCTCCACATTCTGCAAAGGAATTTCACGCTGCAGCACAAACTGATGGAATTTGGGCGCTTTGTAGTTCTTCTCAATCTATGCACTGCTTTCAACTCATAATCACACTTCTAAAGACGGATCCTCGGTATAAAGAAAGACTGTCACGGTGGCACACTGCTGCTTCACAGCACCAGGGACCTGGGTTCGATTCCCGGCTTGGCTCACTGTCTGTGTGGAGTCTGCATGTTCTCCCCGTGTTTCCTCCGGGTGCTCTGGTTTCCTCCCACAGTCCGAAATTCGTGCTGGTTAGCTGCATTGAGCTGAACAGGCGCCGGTATGTGGTAACTTCATTGCAGTGTTAATGTAAGCCTTACCTGTGACTAATAAATAAAGATAATTAAACCCTTCTTTTAACAGTCAATCCGAAATATCAATAACCCTCATCTTTGATGGCCTACTTGTATTGATTTCGAATTTAATGAGCAGGATTTTACGGCTTTGCTCGAGCGAGTCCTGAAATTCCCATCTGAGGTCAACGGACATTTCCGTTGTCCGTCTCTCGCACGCTCCGATTCCGCGGCAGACGGGGCGGTAGAATTCCGACAATTTTGGCTAAAAATGATCCGATCCTCTGTGACATCATTAGGAAGGCTCCAAACAAGGGGGCATAACCCTAAAATGAGAATGACCGGCCATTTAGGGATGCTGTTCGAAAGAAATTCCTCGCACAATGTGGAGTGAAAATCTGGGATTCTCTCTCTCAAAATAGCTTCTGAGGCTGGGGATCAGTTCAATTGAAATTGATGCACGGGGGCGGGGGGCGGGGGGGGGGGGGGGGGCAGGGGGGGTGACGGGGGGGGGGGGGGGGGAGGGTGAGGGGGGGGGGATTCTCTGGCCTCCCCATACCATGTTTCTCACAGCAGAATAGAGAGCCTGTGGGCTGCGGTGAGTAAGAGTGCCACCGTAGTGAGCACAGAAACCCAGGTGGAGCCTCCGCCACAGGTACAGATCTTGGTCATAGTAGCAAATATTGTTGATCCATCAGTAGGAACACTTCAGCTGTAGGCAACAAAATAAAACAAGACTTACTCCAATTTATAAATCAAAGAAAAAGGTTTAATGAAGAAACTTTATTACTCCAACACTTGAGGCCTCACCTTGGGCCATTCCAAGCTCCCACAAACCCCTGCAGCTTCTTATTTATACTGAGTCAGCTGGTCGGCTAACCACCAATTGATTTTGTCATTGGTTGCATAGTTTACTGGGTTAGCTGACCCTTACAGCATGTTACCGTTGGTCACCAAACAACAGATCCAATGTTATCATTTGTTACATTCCAACAAATATTCAAATGAGAACTTTGAAGGCCAAAGTGGAGAAGGGTTCCATGGGAACAGTAGTTGAACATGGGTCAGTTGCTCCTCACAGATAAGCCCGAAGTTTGCTGGCGGCAGAATCTTCTGGTCCCACTGCTCTTAATGGGAAACCCATGGTGAGGTGAGCCATCAGCGGCACATGACGATCCAGCCGGTGTGGACAGCCGGAGGATTCCCACCGCTGTTATGTGAGGGGCGGGAAACAAAATTAAGGGGTAAAGAATTAGGCAAGATAGTTCTTGGCAGTGGCATCCCATGTCAGATGATTGACATGCATCAAATACATTGGCATCAGAAACGTGTCAATTACTAAACTTTTACTGATGGCTGAAGAGATTAATCCACGAGAATCAGGTTCTGCCACAAGTGCCACATGGGTCTCAGATGTCATGGTGAGGTGCTGTTTTTGGTGTTGGCACTTGCAGTCAAGCTGTGTAAACACATAACATCGCGGTGGCACACTTTGGCCCAATGGTAACATTGCCACTTCCCTCTTTTGTTGTCTATTATCTTCCATGTGTCAACATCAATGTTTGGAACCTTCATGTCATGCTTGCAACCCAGAGGCAAAGATTTTGGGCATGTTATTGGAGTTCTGGTTCCAGCTGTTGTCTCCCCAGACAAGATAGCCTTGCGAATGTGTCAATCTTCCATCCTGAAACCATGCCTGAATCAGTGTAGCCGCCTCTGCTCGATCAGCGCTGGAGATTGCAACATTGAGAAAGTTAAGGGAGTACACTCAACAAGAAATCGAGAGTGAAGTCCCATTGAAGAAAGCTGGCATGGACTTCGGCCCTGGGCGACTGTCTGGGTGAAGTTTGCACTCATTTGTGTGTGTGTTTCCTTCGGATGCTCCAGTTTCCTCCCACAACCAAAGATGTGCAGGTTAGGTGGATTGACCATGGTAAATGCGGAGATAGCGTTGAGGGAAGGACCTACATAGGATCTGGTCAGACCCCATTTGGGTATTGTGGAGAGGTTTGGGCCCCATACCTAAGGAAGGATGTGCTGGCCTTGGAGGGGGTCCAGAGGAGATGCACAAGAATGATCCCAGGAATGAAAGGTTTGTCATGTGAGGAGCAGTTGAGGAGTCTGGGTCCATAATCAATGGAGTTTAGTGGGATGAGGGAGATCTGATTGAAACTTACAGAATACTGAGAAGCCTAGATAGAGTGGACAGGGAGAGGATGTTTCCACTAGTGGGAGAAACTAGAACTCAAGGGCACAACCTCAGAATGAAGGGATGCTCCTTTAAAACTGAGATGAGGAGGAATTTCTTCAGCCAGAAGGTGGTGAATCTGTGAAACTCATTGCCACAGAGGGTTGTGAAGGCCAGGTCATTAAGTGTCTTTAACACAGAGATAGATAGGTTCTTAGTCAATAAAGGGATCAAGTGTTACGGGGAGAAGGCAAGAGAATTGAGATGAGAATCATATCAGCCATGATTGAATGGTGGAGCAGACTCGATGGGTCAAATGGTCTAATTCTGCTCCCATATGGTCTTATGGTCAAGGATGCTCTTTTGGAAAGTCTGTGCAGACTTGATGGGCTGAATGGTCTCCTTCTGCATTGTTGGGATTCTGTGGATGAGGCACTTGGTGATTCCTTCAAGGAAACACTTTCTAGCAAACCCTACAACCGACTAGGCCTCAGACAAAGAGTCCTTCCTCTGGATATCAGTCTACTAGTTCAAGAGGGGGTGGGGAAGTGGTTCAGCTGCTGAGCAAGTTTGCACCTCTTAAAACCATATCTAGACTACATAAGGCAGGAAGATGGAGTTAATATGTGGATCAACCGTGACTTAACTGAATGATAAAATAGGCTCAAGGGGCTGAATGATCTATTTCTGTTTCTTTGTTCAGATAATTACTTCTGAATCTGCAAGGGTGAACTGAATTAGTGGAGAAACAGTCACAAATCATGGTAGCTTTTCAACAGTCTTGCTGTTTAGCTCATGTTACATCACTCATTCATGATGCCAGACTTAGTGACGGCTTCATGTCACTGATCTCCATCATGTCGATAGTATATAATGTACAATAAAAATAAAATTGAGGACAGGAAAAAAACATACTATGGTCTAAGGCTGAAAGCTACTGAGAACAATGCAAGGTCAGCAAATTCAACATATACCAGCAGTTCTTGATCATTCTCTCCCCAAGAATCTATAGCACAAAGCTATATCAAAGTGCTTGTTGACATTGATTCTGCATAAGGAGATTGATGCTTTTCTTTTTGTTTTTAATATTTCATGGGATGTGAGTGGCGTGGCTAGTCCCATATTTATTGCCCATCTCTAATTTCCCTTGAGAAGGTGGTGGTGAGCTGACGTCTTGCACTGTTGTGGTCTATGAGATTTAGGTACATCCACTGGGTGCCACGGTGGCACAGTGGTTAACACTGTTGCTTCACAGCGCCAGGGACCCGGGTTCAATTCCGGCCTCAGGTGACTGTGTGGGGTTTGCACATTCTCCCCATGTCTGTGTGGGTTTCCTCTGGGTGCTCCAGTTTATTCCCACACTCCAAAGATGTGCAGATTAGGTGGATTGGCCATGATAAATTGCCCCTAAGTGTCCCAAGATGTGTAGGTTAGGGGGATCAGCAGGGTAAATGCATGGGGTTACAGGCGTGGGGGCTGGGTGGGATTGTTGTTGGCGCAGGCTCGATGGGCCGAATGGTCTTCTTCTGTGCTGTGGGGATTCTATTCTATCCACAATGTTGATAGCAAGGGAGTTCCAGGATCTTGACCCAGCAATTGTGAAGGAATAGTGTTATCTTACCGAGTAAAGATGATGTGTGATTTTGAGGGGAATTTGGAGACAGTGGTGTGCCTATCTGCTTGCTCCCTTGATCTTTTAGTTTGTAGAGGTGATGGGCTTGGAAGGTGATGTTAATGGAGCCTCAGTGAGTTGCTGCAGTAAATGGTGCACACTACTCCCATTGTTTCAATGACGGTTGGAGTGAATGCTGAAGGAGGTGGATGGGATGCTAATCAAGCAGGCAGCTTTTTGGTTGCTGTCGAACTTCTTGCGTGTGGCTGGAGTTGCATTCATTTTAGCAATTCAGCTTTATTCCGTCACACTCCTGACTTATGCCTTATAGTTAGTGTAAAGTCAGGAGTTGAATTACTTTCCTCAGAATGTCCAGTCTCTGACGTTCTCTTGTACAGTAAGAATCCACTTGGAGCCGGCAGTTTGCGGTGTCAATGATAGCCATGATGTGGAGATGCCGGTGTTGGACTGGGGTAAACACAACTGTGCTTACCCCAGTCCAACACCGGCATCTCCACAGACCATTAGCTGTTTAGTGAATGGTGACTCCCAGGATGATGACGGTGAGGGTTGAATGATTATAATACCATTGAATCTCAAGAGGTGGGGGTAGGAGAGGGTAAATTATATTCTATCTTGTGAGCATTGATCATTCCCTGGTACTTGTGTGGCATAAATGTTACTAGCCGATGATCAACTCTAGTATAAACCTTATTCAGGTCTTGCTATATTTTGTTACAAACCAATTGAGGAGGAGCCAATTGACTCCCATTTACTTTCAGTTCCCCTCAGTTGGCCGCAACGCAGGTTTTAAAAATGTATTTTCCCCATGAATGTTTTTTCCAATCCAAATATCTTTATTTGTTAATAAGGCGCCAGTCAAAGCAGGATTGACCTTGAATCAAAGAAAGAGTAAGTTCATCAGTTGCTAAACCCAAGAAAAAATAATCAGGACTCAACTAAACACAAACACACACACACACACACACACAGAAGTTATAAGAATACACAATTCAGTCCTTTTGTTTTGTCCGTGAGTTGTAGTTTGTTGAACGTTGCGGCTGTTTGATGTGATGTGGTTTTCTTTAAAATCCTGGCATTGAATTGAAGACAGTAAGAAGTCTCACAACACCAGGTTAAAGTCCAACAGGTTTATTTGGTAGCAAATACCATAAGCTTTCGGAGCGCTGCTCCAAAAGCTTATTAGGTATTTGCTACCAAATAAACCTGTTGGACTTTAACCTGGTGTTGTGAGACTTCTTACTGTCTTCACCCCAGTCCAACATCGGCATCTCCACATCATTGAATTGAAGTTCAGGTATTGCACTTTGCTGGAGACTCCTTTGGCTTCAGCGAGAGATTCCCCACTACTTTTTGCAGCAGATATTTTTGAGATGACTTTGATGATTCTGTTCTGTTTGTGGCTTTGCAAAACCAAATCTTCAACCTCTTGTTTGTATATTCCCTGGGGAGTATTCAAAAACATGTCTAAGAGTCATTATTGACGGCCAAGAAATCATTCTTTTTGATCTTTCATCTCAGAAAACTTCTGACACTTTTTGAGATAGTAGAAACCAACAGAGTTTGATGTTATTTTGTTCCCGACAGGGGATTTTGAGTGGCTGGTCGGGTCTATCCAGCTGAGCAGCAGTTCCCATTGTCTTGACAGAATTGCAGTGAATTAAAAGTCCAATACTTTGCATTTTTAAATGCCTTCTTTTCAAGAGTCTCCGTGTGAAGTGGGTCTTTATCTCCCTTAACTGTGAAATTCCGTGTAACATCTCAGAGCAGGGTTGCAGTCCAATACATATAGGAAACTTCCAGAGCAGTGGTCACTTTCGATACTAGATATCGGGTGACTACTGGCATCCATCTTGGTCAATATCTATTCTTGCATTTAAAATTTTTAAAAAGGTCCTATTTAAACAGTTCAGTATGTCTGTGGTTAGCTGGTTGAGGTATGGGTAGATTTCACTTCCTCATTATTTCCCAGCATTGTGACAATGTGGACGTGGACTGCTTCATTATCTAAGAAATTACAAATGAAACTGAATGCTGTGCAGTCATCAGCAAATTTTCATAGAATCATAGAATTCGCACAGTGAAGGAGAAGGTCATTTGGCCCAACAAGTCTGTACCAACTCTTACCTAGGCCCTATTTTCATAACCCCATGTATTTTACCCCACTAATCCCCCTAACCTATATATATCTTGGGACACCAAGGGGTGATTTAGCCTGGCCAATGCACCCAACCCGCACACCTTTGGACTGTGGGAGGAAATTGGAGTACCCAGAGGAAACCCACACAGGCACGGGAAGAATATGCAAACTCCACACTGTTACCGAAGGCCAGAATTGAACCTGGGTCCCTGGCATTGTAAGGTAGCAGTGTTAACGACTATGCCACTCATTTCCACTCATGATTTTATCATGAAACAGCTCAAGGTTGTTGGGCCTAGGATATGATGCTGAGGGGTTCCTGTCCAGCTTCTGAGATGATTCATTTCCAAGACATGTATTTCCTCCAATGAAAAGATCTAAAAGTGTTTTAAATTCACCACCAAGTCATGGTGGCACAGTGGTTAGCACTGCTGCCTCAGGGTTTGATACCTGGTTTGGGTCACTGTCTGTGTGGAGTCAGCACGTTCTCCCCGTGTCTGCGTGGGTTTCCTCCAGTGCTCCGGTTTCCTCCCACAGTCCAAACGACGTGCTGGTTAGGTGGATTGGCCATGCTAAATTCTCCCTCAGTGTACCCGAACAGGAGTATGGTGACTAGGGGATTTTCACAGCGGCTTCATTGTAGCGGTAATGCAAGCTACTTGTGACACTAATAAAAAATTAATTAAAATTGGAATGACGCCTTGTTCTTGAGCTATTAAACACCTCTTAAATGATATTTGTGTGACTTCTCGTGTCAATATCAAGCCAAAACACCACTTTGCACCATTGCAGGCTAAGGGATATATAGCAGGCCTATCACATTGGCAGGCAGGTGCATTGTGTTTGGTTGTAAGCTTGCCTGAGAGTTTCCATCCCATTACCTCGGAAATGATTGACAGGCTGGTGAGTAGAGAAGCAGAAAATCACTGCTATTATTTATTGAAACTCATATATTCCCAAGTACAAAGATGTCGGTAGGAATCTTTTGAAAGAATTAAAAATCCAATAGTTTGAAACTGGCAGAAAGAGAGGAAATGGACGAATAGAACCAAGGTAAAAATTCACAATTATATAGTGCCTTACACCTGATTGATTCGGTACAATAGAACATCTTGACTAGATATCAAAGATTATAAATGATGCATGTTTTAGAAAATGTGCTGCACAATAACTCAATGTAAAATCTGGAGGCATGTAACATTATAGTGTCAGCGAGAGAACTATTTTTACGTCTTAAAACAGCACTATCTTTTGTTCATTCTAACTTGTCAATTGTAACTGCTTTTGAGCTCATGGGTAGATTTAGTGACCCTGAACCTACAGGGAAGGGCTAGAATCAAGGAAAGGGAATTGATGGAGGAATTTGGGACATAGGAGCTGTCCCTCAGCTTTGACCCCCTGCTTCGTGTCCAAATCTGCCAACGATATCAGTGTTCACAGGCTCATATTGCAAGGTCTAATTCAGTAACATCCAATGGAATGAAAGACTAGCATTTATACAGCACCACTCACAACCACAGGATGTCCCTAAGTGTTTTGTAGGCAGTTAAGTACTTTTGAAGTTTAGTCAACGCAGGAAACGCAAGGTGGCACAGTGGTTAACACTGCGATTTCACAGTGACAAGGACCCAGATTCAATTCTGGCCTCGGGTCACTGTCTGTGTGGAGTTTGCACATTCTCCCCGTGTCTGTGTGGGTTTCCTCCAGGTTTTCCGGTTTCCTCCCACACTCCAAAGATGTGCAGGTTAGGTTGTTGATTGGCCATGCTAAATTGCCCCGATTGTCAGGATAAATGTGTGAGGTTACGGGGATAGGGCCGGGGTGCGGTTATTATCAGTGTGGGCTGAATGGCCTCTTTCTCCACTGTCGGGATTCTATGAAACACTGCTGCTAATTTACACACAGCAAGCTCACACAGATAATCTGGTCTTTTTCACGTTATTTCTTGAGGGATAAATGATGGCCAGAACTGCAGGAATTATTCCCTGCTTTTCTTTGAAGTAGAAATCATAGAATCATAGAAACCCTACAGTGCAGAAGGAGGACATTCGGCCCATCGAGTCTGCACCGACCACAATCCCACACAGGCCCTACCCCCACATATTTACCCGCTAATCCCTCTAACCTACACATCCCAGGACTCTAAGGGGCAATTTTTAACCTGGCCAATCAACCTAACCCGCACATCTTTGGACTGTGGGAGGAAACCGGAGCACCCGGAGGAAACCCACGCAGACACGAGGAGAATGTGCAAACTCCACACAGACAGTGACCCGAGCCGGGAATCGAACCCGGGACCCTGGAGCTGTGAAGCAGCAGTGCTAACCACTGTGCTACCGTGCCGCCCATAGTTCCATTGGGTGCTTTAACATTCACCTGAGAGTAGATGGAGCCTTGAGTAAATGTTTTTGATTTGATTTGATTTGATGTATTATTGTCACATGTATTAGTATACAGTGAAAAGTATTGTTTCTTGCGCACTATACGGACCATGCGTAGCGAAGGACAGAGTGCAGAATGTAGTGTTACAGTCATAGCTCGGGTGTAGAGAAAGATCAACTTAATGCAAGATAAAGCCATTCAAAAGTCTGAGCAGCAGGGAAGAAGCTGTTCTTGAGTCGGTTGGTACGCGACCTCAGACTACTGTATCTTTTTCCCAATCGAAGAAGGTGGAAGAGAGAATGTCCGGGGTGTGCAGGCTTTTCGATTATCCTGGCTGCTTTTCCGAGGCAGCAGGAAGTGTAGACAGTCAAATAATGGGAGGCTGGTTTGCGTGATGGAATGGGCTTCCTTCACGATCCTTTGTAGTTTCTTGTGGTTTTGGACAGAGCAGGAGCCATAACAAACTGTGATACATCCAGAAAGAATGCTTTCTATGGTGCACCTGTAAAAGTTGGTGAGAGTCGTTGCAGACATGGCAAATTTCCTTAGCCTCCTGAGGAAGTAGAGGCATTGGTGGGCTTTCAGCTTGGAGGGATCAGGACAGGTTGTTGTTGGTCTGGACACCTAGAAACTTAAAGCTCTTCACCATTTCCACTTCATCCCCATTGATGTAGACAGGGGATGTCCTCCACTATGCTTCCTGAAGTTGATGACTATCTCCTTCATTTTGTTGACATTGAGGAAGAGATTATTGTCGCTGCACCAGTTCACCAGATTCTCTCTTTCCTGCACTGTGTCTCGTCATTGTTTGAGATCCGATTCCACTATGGGTGGCATCAACAGCAAACTTGAATATCGAGTTGGAGGGGAATTTGGCCACACAGTAAGTCTCATCAAATTGATGGTGCCTGTGACAATGCAGCACTCCCTCAGTATTCCACCAGGGGGTGTCAGCCTTCGATCATGTTCTCAACAGTGAGATTTGAACTACAATTTTCTGACTGAGATGTGAGTGTGTGGCTAGTCTACACACAAACCATATCAAAAATTATTGACAGTAAATCATTGCAGAAATCTGTGGTCACAATAAAATACAGCTGAGATGGAGTAGAAATTAGCCTCCCACGACCATAGATGACCATAGGCCATAAGTGCAAGGTTTGCAAGTCATAAGTACAATTTCTTAACCCTGAAGTTACTTCTTGAGATATCAATCTATCTATCTTCGGGCAAAAATGGGCACACTTTGGGCAGCACGGTGGCACAGTGGTTAGCACTGCTGCTTCACAGGGTCAGGGACTTGGTTTCAATTCCAGCCTGGGGTGACTGTCAGTGTGAAGTTTGCACATTATCCCTGTGTCTGCGTGGATTTCCTTCAGGTGCTCCGGTTTCCTCCCACACTCCAAAGATGTGTGGGTTAGGTTGATTGGCCATGATAAATTGCCCCTTTGTGTCAGTGGGCTGAGCAGGGTAACTATGTGGGGTGGCGGAGATAGGCCTGGGTGGATTGTTGTCGGTGCAGGCTCGATGGGCCATATGACCTCCTTCTGCACTGTAGGGATTCTATGATTCAATAATCCTGGCTTGACAAAGTTGGGTCTTGCATTATTTTTCATTCTTCCCCTTTTCCGATAATATACATTTGAACTGTAAATCCAACCACAACTATCTATCACCAGTTAATCCTCTGTCTTAACTATGTTAGTTCTACTCATTTTTATCTGCATGAACAGCATACCATTGTCATCAATGTTTTATTCAACAGTTTTACCTGGTGTAAGTTAAGCAAACACACAGTTGAATTACTGACTGTTCAACATTCAGGCAACAATTATAGAGTAAGTATTACTTTTTCTCCAGAATTCTCCATTCAAAGATAATTTTAACACAACAATTTGACTCACTATGTTTACTTATCCCCATAGCCAAAGAAATAGATTTAGTCAGCTACTTTAGAAGGTAGTTCATTATCTCAACTTTAACTGCTTTTCTTGTAGAAACTCCCAAATAAAAGTTGTTCTAATCTCTGCTTATGGCTTGCTAAGATGCAACTCAGGAATTGCAAAATAAATAAAGACCAAGGTCCATCTTGTTTGTCTTTGCCATCCGTCAGTCACGTGTTACAACTGTGAAAGAGCTGTTGACCCATCATGCCGATCAATCTCTATCAATTAGTCTCCAACAGACTCAGACTTGACATGAGGAAAACACCAAAGACAGTTCTGGAACCGCGGGTTGAATTTTAATCTGCAGGGAGGCATGGCTTTGGGAAGTTAATATTCACAGGGAAAAAGTATTGAAGAAACTTAAGGGATAAAAGTCCGACAAATCATCAGGATCTGGCAGCCTACATCCGAGGGATCTAACAGAGAGAGAGGTACCCTGGCTCTTATTTTCCAAAGTTCCTTGGTTTGTGGATTGGTCCCAGCAGTTGGAAGTAGGCAAATGTAACATTCCTGTTCAAAAAAGGAGGAAGAGAGAAAATGGGGAACTACCGGTTAGTTAGCCTAACATCAGCCATCTTTAAATATCTCAAGAAAATCTTGCCAATGCACTTAGAAAAACCATAGCATGATCAACCAAAGTCAACATGGTTTTATGAAAGTGAAATTGTGCTTGGCAAATTTATTAGAATTTTTTGAGGTTGGATCTAGTAGATTAAACAAAAGGAAGCCAGTGGATCCTGTACAACTGGATTTCCAAAAAGGCATTCAATAAGGTGACACACTAAAGGTTAATATGCAAGGTAAAGGGCTCATGCAGTCGGGGTTACATACAAGCATGAATAGAGGATTGGTTAATGGAGCGGAAGCAAAGAGTAGGCATTAAGGGGGTCTCTCAAGTTGGCAGGCTGTGACTAGTGGCATGCCACAAGGTTTGGAGCTGAGGCCACAGCTATTTCCAATATATATCAACGCCTTAGACAAAGAGAAAGAGTAACCTATCTAAGTTTGCCAATAATTCAAAGTTACATGGAAATGTAAGTTGTGAGGAGGACACAGAGTGGCTTCAAAGAGATAGGGTCAGGATAAGTGGAGGCAACAAGATGGCAGATGGCTTATAATGTGAGGAAATGTGAAGTCATTCATTTTGGTTGTAAGAATAAAAAAGGAAAATATATTTAATAGGTGTGAAACTTGTAAATGTTGGTGTTCAGAGAGACTCGGGTAAGCTCTTATAGTAACTCAAAATTACCATGTAGGTTGGCCTTTATTGCAGAGGAATTGGAATGCAAGAATAAAGAGGTCCTGGAACAATCGAATAGGGATTTGATGAGACCAAACTTGGAACAATAGTCCATATTTAAGGAAGGATATATTTGCAATAGAGGCAGTACAAGGAAAGGTTACCAGGCCCAGTAAGGAAGGCAGATTTCGTGAATCAGATTGTTTTTTTACAACAATCCATGATAGTTGCCATGGTCACCACCATTGACAACTTTATGGGCGGCACGGTGGCACAGAGCACTGCTGCCTCACAGAGCGAGAGACCTAAGTTCAATTCCCAACTTGGGTCATTGTCTGTGCAGAGTCTACACGTTCGCCCCGTGTCTCCATGGGTTTCCTCGGGGTTTCCTCCCAAGGTCCAAAAGACCTGCTGATTGGATGCATTGGCTATGCTAAATTCTCCCTCAGTGTATCTGAACAAGCATCTGAGTGTGGCGACTAGGGGATTTTCACGGTAACTAAAATGCAGTGTTAATGAAGTCTACTTGTGACACGAATAAATAAACTTTAAACTGTAGATTTATTAGTTGAATTCAAATGTACCAGCTGCCGTGGTGAGATCTGAACCTATGTTTGCAGAGCATTAACCTGGGCCTCTGGACTGCTAGTCAAGTAACATTTCCCCATGCCATCATCTCCCCCTGCTTAATGGGGTAGAAGACATTGTTCTCCTGCCTGCAGGGTCTAGATCTTGAGGGCACAGTCTCAGGATAAAGGGCCGATCATTTCGGACTGCGATGAAGAGGAATATCTTCACCCAAAGAATTCTGAATCTTTGGAATCTCTACCTCAGAGGCTTGTCGATGCTCCATTGTTGACTATATTTAAGGCTGGGATAGATCCATTTCTGGTCTCTCAGGGACTGGGGAGCAGGTTGGAAAGTGCAGTCAATGCCCAAGATCAACAATGATCATGCTGAATGGCAAGGCAGGCTCAACAAGCCATAGTCCTCCTCCTATCTCTTGCATTTGTGTGATGATGCACCCCCACCAATTCCCCTGAGGATTTGTTTTCCATCAGGTTCAGTGATTGCTGTTGTATAACTGAATGCCTTGGTGGACAGGAAAGAGATAGATTAGTACTGACAAGGTGTTAGATGTTAGAACTGATTGTTACAAAGGTGACCATATTTGACTGGCTGTTGAAATCAAGTCAACATGACTGTGTGCTATGTGTGTTGTTGATAACTAGTTGTTTGACTGGGTTTTTAAAAAATTAATTCGTGGAACATGGGCATTGGATAGGCCAGCATTTATTGCCCATCCCTAAATGCCCTAGAGAAGGTGGTGGTGAGCTGCCTTCTTGAGCAATTGATACACCTGAGTGGCTTTCTCAGCCATTTCAGAAGGCAGTTGAGAGTAAACCACATTGCTGTGGCTCTGGAGTCACATGTAGGCCAGACCAGGTAAGGACGGCAGATTTCCTTCCCTAAAGGACATGAATGAACCAGATGGGTTTTCTCGACAATCGTCAATGGTTTCATGGTCATTCGTAGATTCTTAATTCCAGATACTTTTTATTGAATTCAAATTCCACCACCTGCCGTGGCAGATCCAAGATGGCGCCGGAGCAAGATGACGTCTTGCAAGCTGTGCCCAGCATATGTTCTAATTCTATCTTTTACTCGCGTTCTATGCTTCTAAAACTTCATTCTAACTCTTTTAAACTCTCTACGTTCTGCACTTTCTCGTTTCCTTCTCTATGAACGGTATGTTTTGTCCGTATAGCGTGCAAGAAACAATACTTTTCACTGTATGTTAATACATGTGACAATAATAAATCAAATCAAATCAAAATCAAGTGATTCGAACGTGGATTCCCAGAGCATTAACTGAGTTTCTGGATTAATAGTCTAGCGATAATACCACTAGGCGTCGTCTTCCCTGGGTAGTTGGGAATTCCTCTTCTCCAGATCTCCGACAGCCAAGGCTGCCATAACCCACTGATCTTCAGCTCCTCTACCTCTGCATTTGGAAGCTGCATGACCTCTCGAGGTCCAACTCCATCCCTGTCTCTCCCTCATGTTGTCTGCTCCCAATTCCAGTGGGGGAAGTACTGACCTATGAGCCACTATAATGGTACCAGCACATTTGATGGGTAGAGTGCATTTGGTGGGAGTGACTAATGGCGGAGAGGCATAAAATCACAAAAGACTGAAAGTATCTGTCAGTGATAAATAGGGAGATCAGAATTTAAGGAAGTGCACTTGTAAGGTAAGTGGGTGTGTGGAGTGCTGAAATGGAGTAGAAACTGAGATAAAATTACAGTTTGAACAATCGAGCTACCGAGCTTATGTATAAATGCAAAAATCACTTTGCAATGTTTTCACACAAAGCTTTCTTTTTATTTTAAACGATTGTTCAAACATGTGTCTAATTCATATAAATACGTTGATAACAAGGCATCATCGAAATTTAAAAACAAAATCTGGGGCTCTCAAAGAATGGCGTATTTAAGTTACGTGGTCTGGTATTGAGCACCAGGAAATCAATTACTCTTTTTTTCTTCCCCCAAAGAATTTCAAAAGTGGACCATGTCTTTTGATGTATGGAATGTGGACGTCGCTGGCCAGGCCACCATTTATTCCCCTTCCCTAGTTGCCCTGCAGAAGGTGATGGTGAGCTGTCTCGTTGAACCATTGCAGTCCCTGAGATGTAGGAACACCCACAATGCTGTTAGGAAGGGAGTTCCAAGATTTTGACCTAGTGACAGTGAAGGAACAGCGATCTGTTTCCAAGTCAGGACGGTAAGTGGCTTGGAGGGAAACTCCAGGTGGTGGTGTTCCCAGGTATCTGCTGCTCTTGTCCTCCTAGATGATAGTGGCCATGGGGTTCGAAGGTACTGCCTAAGGAGCCTTGGTGAGATCCTGCAGCGCATCTTGTAGATGGTACACACTGCTACCACTGTTCATCGGTGGTGGAGTGATTGTTTTTATTTTTTTATTCATTTGTGGGACATGGGCATCGCTGGCTGGCCATCATTTATTGCTCATCCCTAGTTGCCCTTGAGAAGGTGGTGGTGAGCTGCCTTCTTGAATCGTTACAGTCCATGTGCTGAGGATTGACCCACAATGCCGTTAGGGAGGGAATTCCAGGATTTTGACCCAGCAACTATGAAGGAACGATTGAATGCTTGTGGAATCAATCAAGCAGGCTACTTTGGCCTGGATGGTGTCAAGCTTCTTGAGTGTTGTTGTATCGAGTCTACAACAGGAATGTGGAGCAGGTGACAGAGACCAAGTCAAACCACATCAAACCTGATGAATTGTCAGTTCTGACACAGTATTGGCATTGACATTGAAGCAGACATTTGTAGTTTCTGTTCATGATGCAACCAAGAATTATACACAAATACAGTTTCTGTCAGTCTTCATCATTTAAAGATGTGACATTTATTTCACTGTTTGTTGTGCTGAAGTTTAAGGTTGCCAGAGATTGTGTAAACCGCTTCCAAAGCCAGTTCCTTCCATAGAAAAAACATTTTCCATTCACCATCAATAATGTTACTGGAATTTTTCAAAGGACTGCATGATTCAGGTTGTATTAAGCTGTTCTGTGTTTGATTATGTGAACCTGTGTACTATTGATGCTCTCTGTCCTTGCTTAGTTAAGACTGGATGTAGACTCAGAGAAAACTTAAAAAAAACTGTTAGAAAGAGCTGGAAGCATGAAGTAAACATTTTAAAGCACTGTGAAGAAAGCCACACATAAAAACCAGTGTCACCTCTGCATAGGTCCGAGATAAGGGTGGCACGGTGGCACAGTGGGTAGCACTGCTACCTCAGCGCCAGAGACCCAAGTTCAATTCTGGCCTCGGGTAACTGACAGTGTGGAATTTGCACATTCTCCCCGCATCTGCATGGGTTTTCTCCGAGTGCTCCAGTTTCCTCCCACCCTCCAAAGATGTGCAGCTAAGGTTGATTGGCCATGCAAAATTGACCATTAGTGTTGGGGGATTAGCAGGGTTACAGGGATAGGATCTAGGTGGGATTGTCGTCGGTGCAGACTCAATGGGCCAAATGGCCTCCTTCTGCCCTGTAGGGATTCTATTCTATGGTATAAAATATACAGCAATCCATCAGATTTAAAACAAAACTTTTTTTAAATGATGATTCATTGCAGTAACTTGGTCTTATCCAGCGTGTGCATCAAATGCCTTCTGGAAATCCAAGTGCAGAACATCTACAGGTTCCCCTTTCTCCATGTTGCTTGCTTCTCAAAGAATACTAATCAATCAGTTAGACTCAATTTCCCTTTCACAAAACCCTGTTGATTCTGCTTGATTCATAAAGGTTTAATTAAATGTCCTGCCATAAATCCTTAAATAATGCATTCTAGCATTTTGCCTATCACAGATACTAAGCTAATTGACTTATTTTTTTCCTGCCATCTGTCTCCCCCCTTTATTGAATAAAGGTGTTAAATTTGTTATTTTCCAATCCACTGGAACTCTTGCAGAATCTGAGATACTTTGGAAGAATACAACCATTGCATCTACTATTTCTGCAGACACTTTATTAGGACACTGGGGTGCATCTGGTCCTCGGGACTTGTCAGCCTTTAGGTCTAATAGATCTCCCAGTACCTTTTCCCTGATGATGGTGAAAAGCCCCTCCCTTCCTTTTAATTCTTATTTGTCAATGATCTTTGAGAGAAGTTTTCTAACGCCGGAATTCTACCGCCGCGCCCGCCACAGAATCGGAGTGGGTGAGTGGCGGACAATGGAAATGCCCATTGACCTCGGGTGGGATTTTCCAGTCTCGGGTCGAGCAAGGCCGTAAAATCCCGCCCTAAGTCTTCAACAGTAGCCATTCGTTTTTCAATTATCTATTCCCTTGACTCACTCTCCAGAGGACAAATATTCACTTTAGTTAATCTTTTCCTTTTTAAAACTTGTATAAACTTTTACATTCTGTGTTCCTATATCATAGAATCATAGAAACCCTACAGTGCAGAAGGAGGCCATTCGGCCCATCGAGCCTGCACCGACCACAATCCCACCCAGGCCCTACCCCCACATATTTACCCGCTAATCCCTCTCACTTACGCATCTTAGGACTCTAAGGGGCAATTTTTAACCTGGCCAGTCAACCTAACCTGCACATCTTTGGACTGTGGGAGGAAACCGGAGCACCCGGAGGAAACCCACGCAGACACGAGGAGAATGTGCAAACTCCACACAGACAGTGACCCGAGCCGGGAATCGAACCCGGGACCCTGGAGCTGTGAAGCAGCAGTGCTAACCACTGTGCTACCATGCCGCCCTATATCTAGCCATCTAAAGTTAAAAGTTAAAGTTTATTTATTAGTCACAAGTAAGGCTTACATGAACACTGCAATGAAGTTACTGTGAAATTCCCCCAGTCGCCACAGTCCGGTGCCTGTTCGGGTCAATGCACCTAACCAGCGCATCTTTCAGAATGTGGGAGGAAACCAGAGCAAACCCACACAGACGTGGGGAGAATGTGCAAAGTTCAAACAGACAGTGACGCAAGTCAGGAATCGAATTGGTGCTGTGAAGCAGCAGTGCTAACCACTGTGCTACCGTGCCGCCCACATACTTTCTCTCATATTTTAATTTCTCCCTTTTGTTTTAGTCATTTTTGTGCTTTTTTTTAAACATGTGTTCAACCATCTGACCTCTCAATAAAAACGACAGAATTAATTGTACAGTACTTCTTTAAATTTGCTTATATTCTGCACTTCCTCATTCAGCCGTTGGATGATACATCCCTCTCAAAGAGTCTGTCTTTCTCACTGGGATAAATCTATGCTGAGAGTTATTAAATAGCTTTTTAGAATGGATGGCATGGTGGCACAGTGGTTAGCACTGCAGCCTCAAAACTCCAGAGACCTGGGTTCAATTCCGTGCCTCGGGCCACTGTCTGTCTGGAGTTTGCAGGTTCTGTGTCTTTGTGGGTTTCCTCTGGGGACTCCGGTTTCCTCCCACAGTCCAAAGGTGTGCGGGTTAGGGACATTGGCCATGCTAAATTGCCCCTTAGTGTCCTGGGATGCTTAGGTTAGAGGGATTAATGGGGTAAATATGTGGGGTTAAGGTGATAGGGCCTGGGTGGGATTGTTGTCGCTGTCGACTCGATGGTCTGAATGACCTCCTGCGCTGTAGGGTTTCTATGATCTCTTTCATAGTCTGCTACTCCATATCTATTGTCTTATTTTTTAATTTAGTTTCTCAGTTCACTTTAGCCAACTCTGCCTTCATACTTTCATAGTTACCTATATTTATGTTTAAAGCACTGGTCTTATACCCACACTACTCACCTTCAAACTGACTGTGAAATTCTATGTTATGATCGCTGATGCCTTGAGGCTCCTTTATTATGAGATCATTGACTAATCATTGCATATTACCAGGTCAAAAATAGCCTGTTCCCTGATTGGTGCTGGAACATACTGCTCGAAGAAATTGTCCTGAATACAGTCTATGGGGCAATTTTGTGCCTGCATTTGTCATGAGTTCAAATGGCGATGTGGGTGCAAAATCTCGTGAGAATCGGAAAACGATATCCTGTTTTCCGGTTTTCTCTGCCCCTCACCAGAAAGGGCAGCAACCTCATTTTAAACACATTTAAGCAAATTTAGAAACTATTAAAAGGCTTCCCTGCCATATGTTCCCCCCACATAAACAATCCCTCCCTCACCGACATCACATCATGTCGGCCAAGTTTACAACAGGTATTTAAAAAGTGAGGCAGTCTCGGGCAAGCCGCCAGGAGAGCAAAGGTAAGTATAACCCGTGCAGGGAAGAGAGAGTCACTCCCTGGCACTTCCCGTTGGCACTATTGCAGCGAACCCTCTGGGTGGCTTCCTGGAGAGGAGGTGGGGTTATTTCTGATATGTGTGTGGGGTGTTGTCACACTGCTTGTGGGAGGGGGAGAGTGATGGTGCCCTGGTGCTTGTGGGATGGGGGTTTGGGTGTGTTGGCCATATTTCATAGAATCATAGAATCACTACAGTGCAAAATGATGCCATTCGGCCCACTGCCCATCCCACTGAGGCCCTATCCCTGTAACCCCACGCATTTACCCTGCTAATCCCCCTGACACTAAGGGGCAATTTAGCATGGCCAATCCACCTAACCTACACATCTTTGGACTGTGGGAGGAAATTGGAGCATCCGGAGGAAACCCATGCAGACACGGGGAGAATGTGCAAACTCTACATAGACACTCACCCAAGGTTGGAATTGAACCTGGATCCCTGGCACTATGAGGCAGCAGTGCTAACCACTTCGCCACCATGCCACACCATGTGGGAACTGGCAGGGGGGGTTTCATAGAATCATTGAATCCCTACAGTGCAGAAGGAGGCCATTCGGCCCATCGGGTCTGTACCGGCCACAATTCCACCCAGCTCCTATCCCCATAGCCTCACGTAGTTACCCTGCTAGTCCCACTGACACTAAGTGAGAGTATTTTTTTCAACGCGGATCAGGGCACCTTTTAAAGATGGTGGCCTGATTTCTGTCGATCTCGTCTTATGTATTCTGAGAAAATAAAAATTTCCACTTGAAAGAAGAAAAGAATTGTGCATGTGACACTTCAACATGATTGTCCCAATAACCGAGAGGGTTAACTACTGGCACCAGCTGACTCATCGCCTTCCAGTCTCCACCTCCCAACTGGAATAGATAACTAAAAGAAGACAAGAGTCCAAGCCCCAATGCAGTGACAACTCCACAGATGCTCTTTTCATTGGTGTGTGCTTCCCTTGGCCTGGGAGTTTTAAGCCTAAGGGCTTAAAATTCCCGAGGGTGATCTTAAGCGGCCGTTGGCGCCACGATCCCACTGCAGCAAGGCCAGAGGATTTGGCACCCAACCAAATCTCCGTTCACAGCGGCAGGATGGGAAAATCCCGCTGGCATGAACGGCCGTAACATTGCAGCCTGAGATTCAAATCTGTAAGCAAGTCGTAACTGCGAATAACTGGGAAGGAAATGGTTAAAAGCGTTTGCATATTTCCTGTATTGATTTGAAACATAGAAAGAAAAAATATTTTAAGAAGAATATGGAAAATTGGTGAGTGGGGTATTTCAGTGTAGGGTATCTCAAAAATGTTTCATTTTTCGTCGGAGTGTCATTTTAGCTTTCCAGACATCTTTATTCTGTGCCTGCTTTCCGTTCAAGTTTATTCCACTGGAACAAATGGAAAGGCAAAATCCACAGCGAAAAATCATAAATTATCTGGAGTCTCCCAAGCTGACATATTCGAAATTGTATTTTACGGTCATATTTTCTGATTGCATTCTACGCAGATGGGTCCAATAAATATTCCTTAATGTTTTGCTTTAGGTAAGAGCGATGGCTAATACTTTAATTAAAAGTTAGAAACAAAGATGTTAATGATTTCCTCTCTTTAACTGAACTTTTCAAGCCCAATTTCACACCAAGTCTGGTGTATTATAATTCTCACATTCAATTTGCCGCATTTCCCCATCTGTGATTTTCAGTATCCATATGTGCATTGAAGATATTGGAATGAACTGAGAAGACTGTCTTATCTATGCAAACAGAAATAAAAAAAACATGATGATACATCATTTCCCAGTTTGCACATTGTTCACAGTGGAGGGGGTGCTACAAGATATCACAATACACAAAGGAGCTCCCCCATTGAAAGCCACAATTAGCTCAGCCACATAAGGCAAGAGGCAGGAATTTTCCCATCCCACGGGAATCATCGAATCTCTGCAGTGCAGAAGGAGGCCATTCAGCCCATTGAGCCTGCACCGATCACAGTCCCATCCAGGTCCTATCCCCGTAACCCTGCTAATCCCCCTGACACTAATGGTCAAGTTAGCATGGGCAATCGACCTAACCCGCACATCTTTTGGACTGTGGGAGGAAACTGGAGCACCCGGAGGAAACCCACGCTGACACTGGGAGAACGTGCAAACTCCACACAGACAGGCACCCGAGGCTGGAATTGAACCCGGGTCCCTGGCGCTGTGAGGCAATAGCCACAAGGACTGTGCCACTGAGCCGTCCCACGTAGTGGGGGAGGGGGCGGGGGGGTGGGAGACTATGTAAAGGTGTGTCGACCTCAGGCGGGATTTTCCAGTTTTGGAGGAAGCGTGGCCAGTTAGGCATATTGTTTAACTCAGCAGGCCTGGCGGCATCCGTGGAGAGAGAAACACAATTAACAGGCCTGATTTTACCATCGCGTTGCGCCCATTTTCGGACATGAAAACTCAGTAAAGTCGGGCGTGAGGCAAGTAGCAAGATCCGCGCCCGCCTCCACACCAGTTCCCCCTTTACCAAGGCCCGAAAATGGCTGCGATCGGGACTGCACCCGAAACCGTGCATGCATTTAAATTGATTTAATGAGCTGCACGCCCAACATTACCAGCACTTCCCCCTTTACCAGAGTGTTCACCAGTCCTGAATCACGCGAAACAGACATGTTCTGTAAAAGTCCGATTCAGACACTCCATCAGTGAGGGTTAGTGAGGAGGTAAGTGCAGAGCGAACGACGGCTCTCTGCTGCTCATGGGAGTTCTTTTGTTGTGGCCATTTTCTGTCTCGGGTCGGTGGTGGATCTGCGAGTGTGTGAGGGGGTAGGGGGCTGTTGCTCTGCAGGGTCTCTGCTGTCCGATTTGCAGCACGGACCCGGGTCTCAGCACCGACCTCGGGTCTTGTGGTGCTGCTGGGTCTGAGTGCACTCAGCTCACTTCCAGCTGAAGGATGTGATGCACTATCAATCAAGCAAAGACTAGTTTGTATGGTAGAACAAATAGGCTTTTATTCGGAAAAGACTTGGAGCACACACATGCTGATGAACTGGTCCGGCGACTGAGGCAGGGGGGTTGGGAGCAGTCACCTTTATACCTGGACCAGTGGGGGAGGAGTCTCGGGCAGGGCCGGCAGGGGCATGCCCAGGCATGTCACACACACACAGGCAATAAGCTTAACAGTGGTTTACCACAGGATGTGCACAAAGCCTTTACAGATAGCACTGCTGCAGCCTCTCAACTTTTCAAGGAGCTGTGATTGTGGAGAGCATGTGGCTGGGGGAATTGGGGGGTAGGTGTGATTGTGGTGATCACATGGCTGGGGGAACTGGGGGGGCTGTGATTGTGGGGAGAATGTGGCTGGGGGAATTGGGGGGGCTATGATTGTGCAGAGTATGTGGCTGGGCAATTGGGGGGCTGTGATTGAGGGGATCATGTGGCTGGGGGAACTGGGGGGGAGCTGTGATTGTGGGGAGCATGTGGTTGGGGGAATTGGGGGGGGGCTATGATTGTGGGGAGCATGTGGCTGGGGGAATTGGGGGTATGGACAGTGACTGTTGATGTGCTAGGGGCAAGCAGTATTCCTTAACCTCTACATATGTTCCTCTCCATCTCCCCCCCACCCCCCCCCACGTGTTCCACCTCCTGCCCCCCCCCCCACCCCCCCAGCTCCCCCGCCCCCTCAGAGTGACGAGATGGCTTTTGTGATGCAACCAATTGATCTTGCTGTTCTTTTGGTTGCTGCAGGAGCTGAGGAGAAGGAGATGGAGGAAGAATTGTGGGCACAGGAGGCCCAGGCCTTACCATTTGCAGGAGGAGAGGGAGACAACCACCAGAGGCCGGAGGTGGCCGCCATTCACCCAGAGGGGGGGGTTCAGGAGAAGGAGGGAGCAGAGACCCCGGCAGTTCCGTGCACGAGTGTCATTTGAACAGATGTCAGACACCGTGTGCAGCCGACGTCTCCGCCTCCAAAAGGAGACAGTGCAACACCTGTGCCAGCTGTTGCAGGACCTGGCACCTCGGGGCGGGGGTGGAGAGGCACCCACTCTCAGTGGCTGTCAAATTAACGGCCACTCTGAACTTTTATGCGACGGGCTCCTTCCAGATCCCTAGCGGAGATGTCTGTGGTATCTCCAGTCAGATGTGCATACCTGTGTGTCAAGCAGGTCACTGAAGCCCTGTATGCCCGGGCTGGGCAGTACATCAAATTTAACCTGGACCAGGCCCCATCAGGAATCCCAGCTGCAGGGTTCGCAGCCATTGCGGGGATGCCTAACGTTCAGGGAGCCATCGACTGCACTTATGTCACCCTCAAGGCCCCCCTACAGAATCCGGGTGATTCATCAACAGAAAGGGGTTCCACTCCCTGAATGTTCAACTGGTGTGTGACCACAAGATGAACATTATGCATGTTTGCGCGAGACACCCAGGCAGTGTGCATGACAGCTTCATTGTCAGGAGCTCGGACATCCCGGAGGCATTTGAGGAGGAGCCCAGGCTGTGGGGGTGGCTCATGGGTGATATGGGTTACCCGCTTCGGACATGGCCTGTGCGGAGGCCTGTGACTAAGGCGGCAACCCACTATAATGAGGCCCATAGAACCATAGAAAATTCCTGCTCAGAAACAGGCCTTTAGGCCCTTTTTGTCTGTGCCGAACCATTTTTTGCCTAGTCCCACTGACCTGCACTTGGACCATATCCCTCCACACCCCTCTCATCCATGAACCCATCCAAGTTTTTCTTAAATGGTAAATGCATTTACCACTTTATCCGGCAGCTCATTCCAAACTCCCACCACTCTCTGCGTGATGAAGCCCCCCATAATGTTCCCTTTAAACTTTTCTCCTTTCACCCTTTACCCATGCCTTCTGGTTTTTTTCTCCCGTAGCCACCCGCACGATAGTGGAGAGGTGCATTCGACTCCTCACATGAGATTCTGGGGCCTGGTCCGATCTGGAGGGGCCCTCCAATACAGCCCAGTGATTTCTTCCCGCATAGTGGTCATGGGCTGTGCCTTCACATTCTGGCTCTACAGAGAGGCAATACGTTGGAGGAGGAGGAGGAGGATGTGGGGGCTGACCAGCCGGGCGTCGCTGGGGAGGATGACCAGCAGGAGGAGGAGGAAGAGGAGGAGGAGGAAGATGGGGAAGAGCACACCAAGGAACACCACCCAGGTGCTTGAGGGCTGACAGATCAAGTGAGACATGCGATGGCAGCAAGGGAGGCCCTGATCACTCGCTAGGGGTTTGTGCTTGTGTACAGAAGATTTTCTGAAGGTAGAATGTGATAGACTAGAGAGGAATATATTGGAATAGTCCATTCTAGAGGTAACAAAGGATGAGAGTTATCATAATAATAATTTCAACAATTAATGAGAGATGAGGGTTTCCACTAGTTAACCAACCCTACTTACAATGTCAGATTTCTTCTCTTAACGTTAGTGATGTTTCTTTACAATACAGATACTAAAACATAATTATGAAAAGCAATATATTGAAATCCCACAGAGGCAATGAAGAAGTAATCTCAGCACCATCATCACTTGACCTCATATTATTTCTAACACAATTTTAAAAAATCTCAGCAGCCATAACTCTGACTCAACTTGCTCATAAACGGTGTCCCAGGTGGCGTCAAGTGCCCCAGCCCCCAACCCAGATGAAATGTAAGTTAAAACAATTACCTCCCTTCTTAATTAGATGAAATTTAACACTGTTTGAATCATTTAACCTTTCAAAAGTATTAAACTGGTGCCGAAATGGAATGCCTGCTTTTCATGATTACACTGAATTAGATTCCCAATCTGGTTGGTGATCCCAATCATCTGATCAACGATCGCATGCTTGTTTTGGGTGAATCAGAAAACCAGAATAATCTCCAATGCAGAGAGACTTTGGGCATGATCAGACCAGCCATTCACACCGTGCTCCCACTGTAGTGGAGTCGGAGAATTTGGCGGCCAGTCAAATCTCCGTTCATTGTGGCGGGAAGGGAGAATCCCACCGGCATGAACATTGGTAAGATTCCAATCTTTTTTTTTCCAGCCATGTGTTTGAGGGATGTCAGTGCCAGTGACTGGGACACTATTTCATTTTTATTATCTGATAATGGCAGCAATTTGGGTCAGGTAAATGTTGGGCCACTGAAAGAAAACCGCACATTGCAAAATATCTGAACCAAATGCCCAACTCCAGCCTCATACTCCTGTTCATCAGTATCACATTTCCACTTAGGGCCCAAGCAACCCAATGGTGAAGGAATGAAAATTTGAAGCTTTCGAGGCTAGAATTAGAGGAGTGTAGATACATTAGAAAGTTTAGACTGGAAGAGATTACGGAGATCGGGAGAGCAAAGGACATAGAGGGACTCGAGAAGGTGGGTTGGCAATGTAAAATATAGGGTATAATCCTAAACAGCTTCAGGAACAGAGGGACCTGGGCGAATATGTGCATAAATAATTGTTGATGGCAGGCCAGCTGAGAACATGGTTAATCCAGGATGTGGCATCCTGGGCTTCATCAACAGGGGCATAGAATATAAAGCAAGGGAGTTATTTGATTTTGATTTGATTTGATTTATTATTGTCACATGCATTAGCATACAGTGAAAAGTATTGCTGTAGACAGAAAGCATACAATTTATACAAAAGGAAAGGACAGAGTGTAGAATGTAATGTTACAGTCATAGTTAGGGTGTAGAGAAAGATAAATGTAATATGAGGTAGGTCCATTCAAACGTCTGATGGGAGCAGGGAAGAACCTGTTCTTGAGTCGGTTGGTACGTGACCTTAGACGTTTGTATCTTTTCCCCGATGGAAGAAGGTGGAAGAGAGTATGTCCGGGGTGTGAGGGGTCCTTAATTATGCTGGCTGCTTTTCTGAGGCAGTGGAAAGTGTAAACAGAGTCAATGGATGGGAGGCTGGTTTGCGTGAAGGACTGGGCTTCATTCATGACCCTTTGTAGTTTCTTGCGGTCTTGGGCAGAGCAGGAGCCATACCAAGCTGTGATACGACCAGAAAGAATGTTTTATATAGTGCATCTGTAAAAGCTGGTGAGAGTCTAGTGGACAGGCCAAATTTCCTTAGTCTTCTGAAAATGTAGAGGTATTGGTGGGCTTTCTTAGAAAGAAACCCTACAGTGCAGAAAGAGGCCATCTGGCCCATCGAGTCTGCACCTACCACAATCCCACCCAGGCCCTACCCCCATATCCCTACACATTTACCCGCTAATCCCTCTAACCTACACATCTCAGGATACTAAGGGGCAATTTTAGCATAGCCAATCAACCTAACCCACATATCTTTGGACTGTGGGAGGAAACTGGTGCACCTGGAGGAAACCCACGCAGACATGAAGAGAATGTGCAAACTCCACACAGACAGTGATCCAAGCCGGGAATCGAACCCAGGTTCCTGGAGCTGTGAAGCAGCAGTGCTAACCACTGTGCTACCGTGCCACCCATTATATTGCTGTTCTTAACTATAGTGTCGGCATGGGGGAACCAGGACAGGTTGTTGGTGATCTGGACACCTAAAACTTGAAGCTCTTGACCATTTCTGCCTATGTTAAACCTGCATAAAACACTAGTTCAGTCTCAGCTGGATATTGCATCCAGAACTTGGCATTATCTTTTAGGAGAGATGTGAAGACATTAGGAAGGACACAAAAAGAAATCACAAAAATGATTTCAAGGATGAGTTACAGAGATAGATTGGTGAAGTTCTCCTTGAAGGGTAGGTTTGGAGAAGATTTGATATGGGTATCAAAATCATGCGTATCTGAACAGTATAGATATCAGGAGACACTGTTGCCATTGGTGGAAGAATTGAGAACCAGAGGGGACGGATTTAAGGTAATTGGCAAAGATTTAATGGCATCGTGAGAAAAAACGTATTCACACAGAGAATGGTTAAGGTCTGGAATGTACAGCCTTTGACTGTGGTAGGAGCAGGGTCAATTGACACATTCAACAGTCTGGGGGCTACCATTAACCAGAAGCTTAACTGGACTAGCCATATGAATACTGTGACAACAAAAGCAGGTCAGCAGCTAGTCATCCTATGCTGAATAACTCATTTCCTGACTCTCAATGGTTTTTCATCCATCTACAAAGCAGAAGTCAGGATGTGAAGGAATACTCTCCACTTTCTGGATTAATGCAGGCCCAACAACACTCAAGAAGCTCAACACCATCCAGGACAAAGCAGCCTGCTTGATTGCCATCCCATCCACAAACATTCACTCCCTCCCCCACCAACACCAAGTGGCAGCAGTGTAAAACAAGATGCACTGCAGAAACTCATCAAGCCTCTTTCGACAGCACCTTCCAAACCTATGAGCACTATCATCTTGAAGGACAAGGGCAGCAGATGCATGGGAACACCAACACCTGGAAGTGTCCCTTCCAAGCCACTCACCATCCTGACTTGGAAATTATATTGCTGTTCTTCCACTGTCATTGGGTCAAAGTACTGGAACTTCCTCCCTAACAGCACTGTAGGTGTACCTACACTACATGGACTGCAGCAGTTTAAGAAGGCCACTCCCCACCACCTTCTCAAGGCCAATTAAGAATGGGCAGATCAAATGAACCTTCCAGCTTGAACGGCCAGCCATCCAGACACTAATCCCTGACAGCTTGCGCTCCATAATCAGTGGCCTTGAACTTCCAGTTCAGGCCCTCCGGCTGCAGTATAGTGGAGCCTGAAGGTGGGAGTTCATTCTGACTGCACTCATCCACCCTCCTGTGTGAGGGTCTTCTGCCCTCATGAAGCTTGTCAGAGTCCCTCACTCTGCCCATGCAGCCTGGCATCTCATGGGATCCTACCCAAGGACCTCACGGTCGCCCCCTGTGCTGATCCTGTGGATTCACTTGCTCCCACACACTTTTCAGCTGCCACTCTGGAAGGGCAAACCCTCAGCGGTGACATTGCCACAAGACCTGTAAGGAGGACATGGGAAGCACTGCTACAAACCAGCCGCCAGACCCCTTTAAACTGAGAGGTTCACAGACTTGAAGGGCCGCTAAGGCTTGTGAGCAACCCCACTCCACGAGAAACCAAGACTGAATATCCCCCCCACATCCCTCCATCTGGGCCCAGAGTTGCACTGATCTGGTTCCCCCATATTCTCTCTGGTGCCTCTTCTGCAGTTGACACCGTGGAGGGTAATGGTGATGTGAGCAGTCAACACCGACATCCCCTTTGGATGTGTGGTCACTAGGTTGTCATTTTTATACACCTGTTGCAAACTGCAGTAGCAAAACGTCACACAGTCACCCAATGAATATTCAGTGAGGTGGGGGAAGACCCGTTGGGAGGGCTCACTAAAGATCCATTAACGCATTTAAATGAGGTTCCCGACCTTCCATGGTGAGATTTCATTACATCACCAGCAAGGGGCATGGAAAATTGGGAAATGTGACCTAGCTGGTGATGTAATGAAATTTCACCATGGAAGGTCGGGAACCTCATTTAAATGCGTTAATGGATCTTTAGTGAGCCCTCCCAACGGGTCTTTCCCCACCTCACTGAATATTCATTGGGTGACTGTGTGACGTTTTGCTACTGCAGTTTGCAACAGGCGTATAAAAATGAGAACCTAGTGACCACACATCCAAAGGGGATGTCGGTGTTGACTGCTCACGTCACCATTACCCTCCACGGTGTCAACTGCAGAAGAGGCACCAGAGAGAATATGGGGGAACCAGATCAGTGCAACTCTGGGCCCAGATGGGGGGATGTGGGGGGGATGTTCAGTCTTGGTTTCTCGTGGAGTGGGGTTGCTCACAAGCCTTAGCGGCCCTACAAGTCTGTGAACCTCTCAGTTTAAAGGGGTCTGGCGGCTGGTTTGTAGCAGTGCTTCCCATGTCCTCCTTACAGGTCTTGTGGCAATGTCACCGCTGAGGGTTTGCCCTTCCAGAGTGGCAGCTGAAAAGTGTGTGGGAGCAAGTGAATCCACAGGATCAGCACAGGGGGCGACCGTGAGGTCCTTGGGTAGGATCCCATGAGATGCCAGGCTGCATGGGCAGAGTGAGGGACTCTGACAAGCTTCATGAGGGCAGAAGACCCTCACACAGGAGGGTGGATGAGTGCAGTCAGAATGAACTCCCACCTTCAGGCTCCACTATACTGCAGCCGGAGGGCCTGAACTGGAAGTTCAAGGCCACTGATTATGGAGCGCAAGCTGTCAGGGATTAGTGTCTGGATGGCTGGCTGTTCAAGCTGGAAGGTTCATTTGATCTGCAGCCCATGAGGGGTGGGTGGGAGGGGGGTGGGGGGGTCGTTGCAGGAGGCGGGGATCTTTCGAACTTACCTTTCGCAGGGCGGCACAGTGCATAGCACTGCTGCCTCACAGCGCCAGGGACCCGGGTTTGATTCCCGGCTTGGGTCACTGTCTGTGCGGAGTCTGCACATTCTCCCCGTGTCTGCATAGGTTTCCTCCGGGTGCTCTGGTTTCCTCCCACAGTCCGAAAGACATGCAGGTTAGGTGCATTGGCCATGCTAAATTCTCCCTCAGTGTACCCAAACAGGGGCCGGAGTGTAGCGACTAGGGGATTTTCACAGTAACTTCATTGCAGTGTTAATGTAAGCCTACTTGTGACATTAATAAATAAACTTTAAACACAAGGTTTCTTTATGCAGACTATGGTTTGTGACACCTATGAGGTACAGTGAACCATGACCCTTTGGAAAGGTGGCTTGACTCCATAAAAATTGCAGAGGATTATGACATGCCAGCAGTGGAACCAGCCAGCTCGGGAAGATAGGGTGTGAGCTCACTAACCGAAGCAGTCCATTGCACGGCGGAGAGGGGAGGGGCTCCATGGTGGATTGGGAGGAGGTGGGGCAATTGTGTGGTGGGGGAGGGGTTCTATTTTCAATTTGAAATTCAGGCCACCTTTTAAGAGGGACATCCCAATCTTTTAAAGATTTAAGTAGCTGTTTGGTGGTGGTGGGGTGGAGAGCGGGTGGTGGGGATTGTGGGGAGGGATGGAGATGGAGGGAGAGGGATAGGGGAGGTCTCAATCAGAGCCTGATCTGCCAGCATGACATCCGGGGACCAGCCCCTTCAGCTTTCTTTTTCGACAGTCTAAAAATCTGTTGGAGGATGCTGCCCTTGAGGGCAACGGCCTCCAGCCCATTTCCACGGCCGCTATGTGACACTCTGCAGCAAAATCATAACATTCCGCCCAATGGCCGTAATTTTGCCATCCCGCCCGCCACGGGAATGGGAGCGGGCAACGGGCGGGCAATGGAAAGGTCTGTTAACCTCGGGTGGGATTTTACGGTTTCGGGATGAACAAGGCCATAAAATGCCATCCGATATCTTTTTTTTTAAGAGTTATTATTTGTTCCATACAACATGTGCGCAATTTTCAACCTCACCTTGGGCAGGAATGTAACAAAATGAATCACTGACGTTTCATGGACTCAGTGAATCAATGCAATGAAAGTTGCACAATAGATGGCTGCTCAACCTTCTGATATTGAGTCAACAATGGCACACGTTACCTCGTTAAGTATTACAATTGTGGCTTCGGTGCCTTGAAATGAAGCTTGAGCACATGATGATTGTTATCGATATTGATTCTTATAGGGGCAGCTTACACTCGGCCTTATGTCTGACTCCCGCGTGAAATTTCTAATATTCTGCTGCTCACATTTAATATTACGCTCTGCCAAAGTGGCAGGGGCGATGAGATGTTCCGTCGATAGCTTTCGGCTTCGCTCTAAAATAATAAAAGCCCTGTGTTTCAGTCTGTAACACTTCATGTCAAATATAAACTGCTTAAAATGACACCAAATCCATTTTGCTACTCCAATGATTGCCGTCGTGGGGAAGGTCCTCAAACTCAGCTGTGGGGTTATGAATTCAGTCGATCGCCTCAAAGAGCGCCTGCAGCACAGAAGAAAAGTGAGAATGAAGCTTCCTCCACAGTGATCTCTTGCAATTGAATCATCACGGATCAATAATGTGTCTTGTAAACCTCCCAAGTCTGCTTGGCAGACACTTTATCTCAGCTTTATTTGTCATAATATCATTGCGACATTGAATCCGCAAAATTCTGCTCAAGATTGTTTTATCAACCACTTTTTTAAAATCAAGAACATTGATGCCACTTCTGTATTCGTTTTGCATTTCGGGTCACCATTCTTGGAACGGTAGACGATAAATCTATAAAGTTTTCGCCATGAGATACTTCAGGAATGCAGTATGAATTCATGAAGCAATTGCATTTGAACTGCGCTATTGGAAAATAGATGTTAATAATGAGCTGGCCAAAGCATGCTTAGAATACTGTACTCAGTCGCCACTCTCTGCAGCAGGTATCTAAGAATTCAAACGTGACAACATGGAATCAGTAAAAAAACGCTGCCAACGATTTAAATTAAAGGTTTCACGCAATCTCTCAAAAACTAACAGCTGAAGATCTGTCTCCAAATGAGCTATTTGACAATAAACAATTAATCCAGTTGACACGAACAGAAGGACATGGGAGCTTTGGAGAGAGTGCAAGTAAGGTTCATTAGGATGTTGCCTGGTCTCGAGGGTGTGGCTATGAGGAGAGGTTGAATAAACTAGGATTGTTTTCACTGGAAAGACGGAGGCTGAGGGGAGACCTGATCGAGGTCTACAAAATTATGAGAGGCACAGAGGCTTTTTCCCAAGATGGAAGTGTCAATTAGAAGGGGTGTTGAACAGTTTAAAGTTTATTTATTCGTGTCACAAGTAGATTTACATTAACACTGCAATGAAGCTACTGTGAAAATCCTCTAGTCACCACACTCCTGCACCTGTTCAGATGCAGTCAGGGAGAATTTATCATGGCCAATGCACCTAACCAGCACGTCTTTCGGACTGTGGGAGGAAACCGGAGCATCTGAAGGAAATCCACGCAGACATGGGGAGAATGTGCAGACTCTGCACAGACAGTGACCCAAGCCAGGAATCGAACCTGGGTCCCTGGCGCTTTGAGGCAGCAGTGCTAACCACTGTGCCACTGGGCCACACAGTTTCAAGGCGAGGGGGGGAAAGTTTAAGGGAGGTGTGCGGGAGAAGTTTTTCATGCAGAGGGGGGTGGGTGCCTGGAACACGCTGCCAGAAGCAGGCACATTAGTAACATTTAGGAGGCATCTGGATTAGTACATGCCTGTGGAGGGAAGAGAAGGATACGGACCGAGTAAGAGCAGAAGGTTTTCCTTTAGTTTAGTTAGGGCATCATGATTGGCATGGGCTTGGAGGGTCGAAGGGCCTGTTCCTGTGCTGTACTTTTCTTTGTTCTTCGTTCTTGACACAGTCTGGGATATTAACCTGCTGTAATTTAAGCTGGCGAATACACACAGCTGTGCTAATTTTACAACTCAATAAATATCAGTTGGAAAATTGAGATCGTCCAATGCTGAATTTCAGATTCATATTATTGGTCGATAAAGCTTCCTGATGGTTGCATCACAATGCCCTAATATTTTCCGTCTTTTGATGCAGGGGGAAAGAAAACAATAAACAGCGAACATGAAAGCACCGCTTACAGCAGTGGGGAGACTAAACGTTTTCTTTTGACGGGATCAGACAACGTTTTTCAATCTTTTGGAGCTTGCTGTAATTTCATCTTTCAAGCCAAAAATAATTTCTCCTGGAAGGGTTACAGATATTTCCAGCGTGAAAATAAAGTTGTTGAACACAATCAAATACAACTTTATATGGTTCAGCTCCTTCCTTTGGGAATTTAACTCGAGCTTCATCATTCAGACTGGTGAACTGAAAACCTTCAACAATGCAATCCACAATAAAACCAACTCAGTTAAGCATCCACTAGACCCTGGAGCCAGCAAACAAAGACAGAGCTTCCTCTAGCCCTAATATTGGCAGTAAGAGATCTGAGACTTCTGTAAAAGTATAAAAAGATTACGCCCCTGCAGAGTGAGTGAGAGAGAGGAAGAGAGAGAGAGCATCACAGTTCCAGTGAGGCATGAGGTATCTCAGCAGGATAGGAAGCAGTCATGTGAATTGATAGCAACGCTGTGAGTATAACTCTCCCATTCGTTTTGAATAAACAGGTTATAAGAAAACACATCCACTGCCAGGCCTCCCAGCAGTAATAATGATGTACTGTTTTGGACTGAAGTACAGTTTATATACCCCGTTGACTTGGCTCATGCTTCTGAATAGAAATTTGAAATAATTGCCCAACAATTTTATACTTTGGGAAAGGCTGCTCTGAAGAGACCTGATTGAAATATTTGCAGTCCTAAGGAGTGCCAGTAAAATGAACCCTCGTAAGTTTAACCATTAGTGTTTGTAAACACTTTGCGCTCAAGCTCAGGAGAGGGACATGAACAGTTAACCAGGTTACCGAAGGCGTGAGGAAGGCATGGAAAAGATAACCCATGGATTGAGAGGAGGATGAGTATGTCAGCAAGATTAAAGGGTTCCTGGATATTTGTTTTGTGAAGAAAAGATTGACAGATGTGTGTACGAGAGAGATGATGGAATGTTATTCATTAACTTCAGGTGGGTCACATGCAGTGAAAAAATTCTCATCAGGTCATCACAGTCCTGCGATCTGACAGGTAGATCTTGATCCCGATGCCTTGTCTGATAAGGGTTAGGTCACTTACTGAGACCAAAACTGAAACCAATAAGTGTAATGACTTCAATGAGTCCCATAAGGTTGGAATATAAGCTCCCTGATTGAGGCAATGTTGTGGAGATGCTGGCGTTGGACTGGGGTAAACACAGTAAGAAGTTTAACAACACCAGGTTAAAGTCCAACAGGTTTATTTGGTAGCAAAAGCCACACAAGCTTTCAGAGGCTTTGTGTGGCTTTTGCTACCAAATAAACCTGTTGGACTTTAACCTGGTGTTGTTAAACTTCTTACTGAGGCAATGTTGCCAGCCCAATTAGGGAATCTTGCCTGTATATATATATATATCTATATATTGTGGAGTGTCAGGGCTACTGACACTCCGAATTCTGACTTTGTACCTGAAGCACTCTTAGGAGTGGAGTTACGTTTGTAAATAAAGGGAATCTGGTGTAGAGACACTGGCCTCTGGGGAGTTATTTCAATACTTATTTATTTATTAGTGCCATCAGTAGGCTTACATTAATACTGCAATGAGGTTACTGTGATAATCCCCTAATCAACATACTCCAGCACCTGTTCAGGTACACTGACGGAGAATTTAGCATGGCCAATGCACCTAACCAGCACGTCTTTTGGACTGCGGGAGGAAGCCAGAGCACCTGGAGGAAATTAATGCAGACACGAGGAGAATGTGCAAACTCCACACAGTGACCCAAAGCGGGAATCGAACTCTGACCCTGGCGCTGTGAGGCAGCAGTGCGAACCACTGTGCCACCATGCCGCCCAATAAGCATTTAGCCCGAGATTGAATACAATGCATGAGCAGAATGCACACTTTATTATTCATTAGTGCCAAGCTCTGCTGTACTAGCTTCCCCGGCATCGCAACCCAACTGTGTGGACAACTCCTGATGCTTATTTTCTCCCGGTAGCTATTCTTCCTTCAGTGTTGCTGATTTCTTATTAAAAACTCTTTAAATTTAAGAACCCAGAAATGTGTAACCAAATAAAATAGGAATTGCTAAACACAACCCCAGATTGCTGGTTTATGTGACGAAAAATGCATTTGCCTTTGGCCTAGTGGAGAAACAAGACACTTAATTAATTCATAATTAATCAAGTAAATTACACATAAGATTGAAATGTTACCCAGGACAGTTCCTGTATAATTTCTTTGCCTCTATTTATTACTGTATGAGATGAAAATGCATTTGTGACACCTATACGTCCTTCTAGCACACAAATTAATTATATATAGATTATAAATGACAACTTTCCATCAATTCAAACTTGTGCCCTTGATTGCAGGTAATAACCTCAGTTCGTGCAGGGTTAGTTATCTGGAGTACAGGCTGTCTGAATACCTGCCTGGCAGCTCCATTCATTTTCAAGTGTAAATATGGGTAAATGTAAATTGGGTTCTTTATGCTAACTGCCTATATAAATATGAACACTTGGTACCAATGACCAAAATCTTACTCTCCACTCAAGACTGAGCTGGGAGGTGGAGTGGCCCAAGAGCATTTTGATGGTGGTGTGTTATGTCCATTTGCCTTCCTGTCTCCCGAGATATCTTACCAATGGTGAGGGAAGGATTGGAACCCTACACACCCCTAGGTCAATTCTTCAGTTGACCAATTAGTTGCAGGAGGGCTAGGTCACCACTTGGGGAAGCCACCCAGTAAAAGCTGGTGATACCCCTGCAGGCATCTTGTGCTCTATGAAAATCCAGCTACTCCCCCCCCCCCCCCCCCCCCTTAACACCCACCCCCCTCCATTCCCCCGACACTCCCCGGAGGACAAAGCTGTAGCTATTTCTGCCTCCCTTGCCCTGGAGATGTTTGTCAACCTCACCGCCTTGCCACCTCCCCCTCCAGCCCCTCGATGGGGCATGCTTGATTGGCACCAGAGAAGCCTGTCCTCGTTGGCCTAACATCTGACAGAGGGAAAATGTTAGAAACCATTATTAAAGATGTTGTAGCAATGCATTCAGATAAATGCAAGTCAATTAGGCAAAGTCAACATGGTTTTGTGAAAGGGAATTCATGTTTAACCAGTTTATTGGAGTTCTTTGAAGAATTCACATGTGCTGTGGATAAAGAGGAACCAGTGGATTTACTGTGCTTAGATTTCCAGAAGGCACGTGATAAAGTTTTAAAGTTTGTTTATTCGTGTCACAAGCAGGCTTAAATTAACACTGCAATGAAGTTACTGTGAAAATCTCCGAGTCGTCACACTCCGGCACCTGTTCAGGTACACTGAACGAGAATTTAGCATGGCCAATGCATCTAACCAGCACGTCTTTTGGACTATGGGAGGAAACTGGAGCACCCAGAGGAAACCCATGAAGACATGGGAAGAACTTGCAGACTCAACACTGACAGTGACCCAAGCCAGGAATCGAACCCGGGTCCTTGGCACTGTGAGGCAGCAGTAAGGTGCCACATTAAAGGTTATTGCATAAAGTGAAAGCTTGAGGTGTAGTGGGTAACATATTGCCACAGATAGAAGATTGGCCAGCTTACAGGAAACAGAGTTGAAATAAATGGGTCTTTTTCCGGTGGGCAGGATGTTGTGAGTGGTATGCCACAGGGGTCAGTGCTGGGGTCTCAACTTTTTACAATTTATATGGATGACTTGAATAAAGGGACCAAAGGTTTGGTTGCTAACTTTGCAGATGACAAAAAGAAAGGTGGGACAATAAAGGGTGAAGGGGATGTAAGGAGGCTATTTACATAGAGATAGGTTAAGTGAGTAAGGAAAAAATCTGGCAAATGGAGTATAACGTGGTCAAATATCCATTTGGCTGGAAGAATAAAAAGGCTTATTATCTGCATGATGAGAGATTGTAGAGCTGCGAGGTGCAGAGGGAATTGAGTGTCCAAGTGTTTGAATCACAAAAGGCGAATATACTGTTTCAGCAAATAATTAGGAAAGTTAATAGAATGTTAGTGTTTATTGTGAGGGGAATTGAATACAAAGGTAGAGAGGTTATGCTTCATTTGAAGAGGGCATTGGTGCGATCACATCTGAAGTACTGTGTACAGTATTAGTCTTCTTATTTAAGGAAAGATGTAAATGTGTGCGAAGCAGTTCAAAGAAGGTTTACTAGACTAATACCAAGGATGGGTGAGTTGCCTTATGAGGAAAGGTTGGAGAAGTTAGGTCTGTATCCACAAGGGTTTAGAAGAGTAAGAGGCAACTTGATCAAAACCTTTAAGATCCTGAGGAGTATTGAGGGGTGGAGGTGGAAAGGACATTTCCTCTTATGGGAGAAGCCAGAACCAGGGGTCACAGTTTAAAACTAAGGGATCACCCATTTAAGACAGAGATAAGGAAAATGTTTTCTCTGGGAGGCATAGAGTTATATAGAGGTTTACAACATGGAAACAGGCCCTTCTGCTCAAGTTGTCCACGCCGCCTTTTTTTTTTAAACCCCTAAGCTAGTCCCAATTGCCCGCATTTGGCCCATATCCGTCTATACCCATCTTACCCATGTAACTGTCTAAATGCTTTTTAAAAGACAAAATTATACCTGCTTCTGCTACTATCTCTGGCAGCTTGTTCCAGACACTCACCACCCTCTGTGTGAAAAAATTGCCCCTCTGGGAGGGTTGTGAGTCTCTGGAACTCTCTTCCTCAAAATGCAGTGAAGTAGACTCTGTGAATATTTTTAAGGCAGAACCAGATAGATTCTTGACTAAGACGATCAGGTGTTGTCAGGAATGTGGGTTGAAGTTACAATTAGATCAGCCATGACCTTACTAAATGACAGAGCAGGCTGGAGGGACTGACTGGCCCACTTCTGCTGCCAATTTGTATGTATGTATGCCCCCACCTACATGCTCCTCCGACCTGCTCCAGGGACCCTGGTCTGGGGAATGCAGTCCCAACAATGGCCACCGGTTATGGTGGCACTGCTGGGGCAGAAGAATCACCGGCTCTCTGATTGGCCTGTAATTCTTGGAGGCGGGACATCCTGCCTTGGTCGGGTTGGGGGCGGGAGGGGGGTGCAGGGGCGGGGATGGTGGGGAGGTAGAGGGGTGTAGTGGTGATGCACGATTAATTCACACGGGAGGCTAGGACGTACCCGGGAATAAAGGCTTTTATTCACAACAAGAATAGAGCATACTGCTTAACAATACTATCCCAGACTAAGGGCTACTAGGAAGTAGCAGTGACCTTTATACTCCTGTAAGAAGGCGGAGCCAAACGGAGTGTACCACAGAACAATGCTAACAGGTGGAACACCCCAACCCTAACCCCAACAGTAACAAGAGTAACATATGTACAAGTACCCATAGTGGTAACCATCTATGGTTCACCACAAGTGGGTACTGAGAAGCCATGACTTTATGTAACTAATTGCTTGACCCACATAAAATAGAGTCATGGCTTCCACTGGCCTCAACGACATTCCTGCCAATGGGCAGGACCACCCAGTCTGGGTGAAATTTTGAGTTAGCCTTGTTGTTACCGTAACCCCAAATCTTGATGACTGAAATGTATCTTAACTATGAGAACTCTTTGCCGTGACAATTACATTTTTTATTCGGAAACACAGACCAATAATACGTATTGTGTTGATTTACCATCCAGGATAAGCTTCTATGAATGCTTTGAAAGTAAGAAATAACTCACAGATTATGAAGCTATATTTGGTGGAATTGATACTTCGGGCAGGTGCTTTTCTGAAAATGCTGTTTCATAGCCTGACCTTGGCAGCCATCTTCATGTCAGCCATCTTGGTTTCTCAGCTGAGTCTGGAACTGCTGCATCAGGTAAACATCACTGGCTCACTCCACTAATTTCCGCTGTATTCACTGAACATCAGAGTGCCCATTAATCTTCCTGCATTGCCAGCTCCAACACTGGACCATCAAATCAAAGTGATTCCTGCACAGGATGCATCCATTTGCTCAATCCTCAAAGATGTGCGGGTTATGTTGACTGGCCATGCTAAATTTCCCCTTAGTGTCAGGGGGACGAGCAGTGTAAATACATGGTGTGACGGGATTGGGCCTGGATGAGATTGTTGTTGGTGCAGACTCGATGGGCCGAATAGCCTCTTTCTGCACTGTAGGGATTCGACGATTCTACGATTACATAGATGGTGAAAGGGCTGTGTTAGTGCTCAGCCTCATGCGGCCTCATGTGACCAACTGAGGATGACTACACCTCATTGGATGCAAAGGACTTTGGTGCATGCACGTGAAAGATGCTTATCCTTCAGTTTCAAGACTGACAGGATTAATAACATAACACACTTCTTTAATTCTTACAACAGTAAGATTTTATACCAGAAACAGAGGAGACTTGCATGTGTGATTGGAACAGACATTTGCCTGACAGAATAGCGCTACGGGCAGATCTCTTAAGATTTCATTTTACTGATATCTTACCAGCATCTCCATTCATATTTTCTGCAGGTCCCGTGTCAGCCTTTACATTAGACACTTTCTGTGAATATATGGACTTCACTTCCACAAGAATTTGTCTCTTTACTCCCTGATTCCTTTCACGGTGGCACAGAAGGCACAGTGATTAGCGCAGCTTCCTTATGTCACCAAGGACCCGGGTTCGATTACCGGCTTGGGTCACTGTCTGTGCGGAATCTGCACGTTCCCCCAGTGTCTGCGTGGGTCTCCTCCGGGTACTTTGGTTTCCTCCCACTGTCCAAAGATGTGTAGGTTAGGTGCATTGGCCATGCTAAATTGCCCCTTAGTGTCAGGGGGATTAGCTCGGGTAAATGCATGGGATTACAGAGATAGGGTCTGGGTGGGATTGTGATTGGTGCAGACTCGATGGGTCGAATGGCCTCCTTCTGCACTGTATGATTCTAGGATTCTATGAACAAAGATCCCAGCACTAACTATGCAATATTCCATTCTTCAGTAATATTTCACATTAAACAGCTATCTTGACCTGTCCAATGTTAGAGCTAGATGGCTTAAAGTTGCAGATCACAGATGATTCATTCAGTTGCCTCATTCCTTCACTGTGTGGGTGTTAAAGTACAGGGTCGGTTCTTGTCTACACTCCCTGGCTGCCTGCCTGCTGGACTTAATCACCAGCTTGGTGTTGAACCTGTCCAGATTTCTTTCCAGATTATTGACAAGACAATGAAGCTGAAAATCAACCCCCATATGTTTCCCTGAAGCCCCAGGAAACTGAAACGGTCGGTAATAAACTAACTCAATACCATTAAGCTACACTCGGTTAATCTCTCTGCAGTATGCAACTTTTGTTTCTGGGCTTAAGTGTCAATAACAGGCTGCTCAGTGGAGAAAAACTTTCACTGGTAACATTTAATGGTATTTGCTAGCAAAACAGGAAGCTTGGTGGCTGTAGTTTGTGTTGTCAAACCTTCTGTTCATGTAAAACGCCAGCAATCAAGGTGTTTTCGTTTTATTAATGTTGAGATAAGTTGAGTCGTTGATGGAAAACAAATCTTAATCTCCCAGAGCATATTATGAAAGGTGGCATACAACTTCAAAATGTTGAGTGTTGCATGGAATTTTACCTTACTAATTGTGGCTTTTTATTTAAATTCTAAAACACTATTGTCCTGGAGTGAACTCTGTCTACTGTCATTCACGCATCCTTTAGTGGTCAACAAGTAAATTAGGCCACAGCTCTCATTTAACACTAAGTTTTTAAAGTTTATTTATTAGTGTCACATTAGTGTTTATTTATTAGGCTTACATTAACACTGCAATGAAGTTATTGTGGAAGTCCCCTAGTCGCCACGCTCCGGCGCCTGTTCAGGTACACTGAGGGAGAATTGAGCATGGCCAATGCACCTAACCAGCACGTCTTTCAGACTGTGGGAGGAAACTGGAAGCACCCAAGGGAACCCCACGCAGACACGGGCAGACCCCACGCAGAAAGTGACCCAAGCTGGGAATCGAACCCGGGTCCCTGGTATTAGCGAGGCAACAGCGCTAACCACTGTGCCACCGTGCCACCCAACAAGAGTGGAAGCGGTTTACAGTGTTGGTGTAACATTTGACGTGCGATGGTATAAAATGGGAGATGCGAATCAGCAAGTGATTTTTGTGCCTCCCATCTGAAAATTAAAATGAGCCTAAATGTAAAACAGGCTGCTGATTCCCGACAATAAAGGCAAAATACTGCGGATGCTGGACTCTAAAACAAAAGAAAAAATGGTGGAAAATCTCTGCAAGTCAGACAACATCTGAGGAGGGAGAATAGAGCCAACGTTTCGAGAAATGTTGGCTCTATTCTCTCTCCACAGATGCTGTCAGACTTGCTGAGATTTTCGAGCATTTCCTGTTTTTTGTTTCAGATTCCATACCTTGTTTAACACAACCAACCCCTAATCTTAAACTGACATTAACTTCAGAGAGTGTTGAGAATTTCTGAAGGTAGCAAAGACATTGTGGCACAAGAAGCATGCCAGATCCCTCAAGGACATCTGTGGCAATGGAAGGAAAATGGGAGTTACATTGCTGATGAGAAGAGAATGAATGAAGGATTAAGGCATTGTGCGGGAAGTTGAAAAACTTGTGGCTGGGACTTTCTGGACTCCCCGTGGCGTTTTTTTCAGCAGCGTGGGATTGGCCAGCAGCGGGATCTTCTGGTCCCACGCTAACCAATGGGACTTCCCATTGAATCCATCCCACACTGCTGGGAAACCCGTAGTGGAGGGGTGCACCATCGGTGGGGCAGGAAGATGCCGCCTGAGTGAACAGCCAGAAATTCTCACCCCGTGCCTTTGTACAAAATAAATAGTAGTTATTCTTCAATATCAAGTTGTAAAAATGTAATCATTCTTCAATGCAAAGCGATTTTCCAGCCCCCCCCCCCACCCCGCCCTCCCCTCAGCATATATTCCAGCGTAGTAGTCTGCCCTCCATTAACTGGTGGTGGGATCTGTCGGTCCGACTGATGCCAACATGATTTGCATATCCTGCACCCCTGGCCATTGGGGAGTGCACCAATGACTTTGCTAGGCTGGAAGATTCTGCCAGTGAAAAAGGTCAGAAAGTTTTGGCTCTTGAGTGTATCTGGCAATATTTAATTGGTGATGTAGTGGTATTGTCACTGGACAAGTAATCCAGGGTAATGCTCTGGGGACCCAAGGTTTGAACCCAAATTTCACCTGGCAGATGGTGAAATTTCAATCCACTAAAACATCTGGAGTTGAATGTCTAATGATGATCTTGAAACCACCATCAATTATTGTAAAAACTCATTTTTGATTTGATTGATTATTGTCATATGTGTTGGGATACGGTGAAAGGAATTGTTTCTCGCACGCCAAACAGACAAAACATACTCTTCATAGATTACACAGGGGAGAAAGAAAGAAGAAGGTGCAGAATATACTGTTGCAGTTACAGAAAGGATGAGGAGAAAGACCACCTTAATATATGGTCGGTCCATTCAGAGATCTGATGGCATCAGGGAAGAAGCTGCTCTTGAGTCAGCTGGTACGTGTTCTCAGACTTTTGTATCTTTTTCCCAGACGGAAGAAGGTGGAACAGAGTATGTCTGGGGTGCGTGGGGTCTATGATTATGCTGGCTGCTTTTCCAAGGCAGTGGGAAGTATAGATGGAGTCAATGGATGGGAGGCTGGTTTGCATAATGGACTGGCTACATTCACAATCTTTTGTAGTTTCTTGTGGTCTTGGTCAGAGTAGGAGTCATACTAAGCTGCAATACATCCAGCAAGGATGCTTTCTATGGTGCATCTGTAAAAATTGGTGAGAATTGTAGCAGGCATGCTCTTTAGCCTCCTGAGAAAGTAGAGGATTTGGTGGGCTTGCTTAACTATAGCATCAGCATGGAGGGATCAGGACAGGTTGTTGGTGATCTGAACACCTAGAAACCTGAAGTTCTCGACCATTTCCACTTGTTCACTAATGTTCCTTGCGGTAAGGAAATCTTATTTGGTCTGGCCAATATGTGACCCCAGATCCACAGCAATGTGGTTGACTACTAAATGCCTTCTGAAATGGCCTCACAAGCCATTCAGTTCAAAGGACAGTTAGGGATGTAATAAATGCAAGCCCAGCCAGCGATGTCCACATCCCATGAAGGAAGAAAACATGAATCTCAAAATACTTATAGTGGAGCCACAAAGTTCACTACTTCTCAAAATTAATCTTTCCATATGTCCAACATGAGAAAGTAGCTTTAGTTTTTAATACAATAGCACTTTTGGAATTTGCTGCTGAATGCACTTCCAGCAAAAGATTATTTTTTAAGGATTAAATTAGTCAAGTTCTGCCACAATTTTTTAACGCTTATTGTTTCCAAAACAATTTATTTCTCACTGAGGTGCGTTCCAAGAGTCATATCTCAGCAGGGTTGACTGGATTTTTATAATCTGAGAGCAATGCATTGTTACAAAGACATCTTGAAAATTGACAGAGAGTATGTTAACTTTTGATTTTAAGTAACATTAAACAGACAAAGGGCCCTATTTTACCATTTTGATTCGAAGTTCTGGGCGGACTTGAAACTGGGAGTGCTTCAGATCCAACTTTTAGACCTGTTTTCAGGTGCCCCCATATGCACTCTGCGTGAAAAAATATCAGTAATTTCGAATCGCACTATAGCAGCCTGTGCTTAACACGCCCGAAATCCTGCCGCCCCGATCAGCATCTCCAACTGCGCATGCATAGAATAAAATTGATAGAATGCTGCTCCCTGGGCCGGATAATCCCTCCCCCTGGCCCCCACAGACATTGCCCCACTCCCACAACATTATTGACCCTCTTATACCTCCACCTCCTGCCACCCAGACCGATCGTGGGCCCCTCCCTCCTTCCCCCTCACTGATCTCAGGCAGTGTGGCAGCGGACCCCCACCCCATCTCCCGCTCACCGATCTCAAGCAGAGAGCCGTCGGACACTCGGCACTTACCTCCTCACTAGTTGGAGCGGCCAAATCGGACTTTTCTGTTGTCTGTTTCGGCATGTATGTTTTGCACTGATTCTGGATGGGCGAACGCTGTGGTAAAGGGGGAAGTGCCGGTAAGGTTGGGCGTGCAGCCCATTAAGTCAATTTAAATGCATGCAAATGCATTTAAATGGCCATCGCGCCCGATCGCGGCCATTTCCGGGCCTTGGCAAAAGGGGAACCAGTGTGGAGACGGGCACAGGTCACGCTACTCGCCTCACGCCCAACTTTACCACGTTTTCGCACCTGGAAACGGGTGCAACGAGATGGTAAAATTGGGCACAACGACTATGTTAGTTAATGATGCTGTCAACCATTTTGAGGTATAAATCACTACATGTTAGCTTCCAAGTATAAGGGCAAGAAGGGCGGCTCGTTGGCGCAGTGGTTAGCACTGCTGCCTCACAACTCCACGGATCTGGGTTCAATCCCAGACTTGTGTGAATTTGTGGGTTTCCTCCTTGGTGCTCCAGTATCCTCCCACAGCCCTAAAGTGTGCAAGTTAGATGGACAGGCCATCCTAAATTGCCCCTTAGTGTCCCAAGATGTGTAGATTGGATGAATTGGCCATGATGAATGTGTGGGGATAGAGTGGGGGATAGGGCCTTGGTGGGATACTCTGGCAGGGAGTTGATGCAGTCTCAGTGAGCCAAAATGGCCTCTTCCGCACTGTAAGGATTCTATGATATGATTCTATGAAGTGCAAAATGGCAGATTCAAAATGTTGACATTACTCAAGAGAAATCAACATTTTCATATAGCTGGGGTAATTTTGCAACCATTATTTCCCAACCTAATAATTTTCAGCGTTCATTTGGAGTTATCCCACTGTGGATATAAAAACCACGGAACCATAGAAATGATACAGCATAGAGGGGCCATTCAGCCCACCTTGTCCATGTCCCATAAATGGGGCTTCTGAGGGATTGTAAAAGAAATCCCAAATTTTGCAAATAACTATGGCCCAATAGGTTGTGTGCTATTTCCCCAGAAAATGGATACACTAAATGACACACAATAGGGAGTGACATTATTTTTATTTGGCCCAATGGCTACACCTGGGCAGCAAAAGCAATCTGCCCACTTTGTCCCCAGTGTGAATATCAGAGGTGTAATCATTTTCCAATCTCTCACCTCGTCTATTGACCACACTTTGCTTCCACATTTATTTTCTTTGGAAGCCTGATGACCAGAGGAATGAACAGACAAGGACTTCCAGGTGGGCCTGCTTTTAGACCCAGTACAAACTGCTGTCTCCTGGTCCAATAACCAGAGAGGATTCGTCAGAGTACTTGCAGCTTTTCTGAGCTTTGCTCCATGTGCAGGGAAACTTGAAGAAAGATCACATTGTGCCTACTGGTCTGTGAGAAGGTCTCCTCAGTCTGTGGACAATACACAAAATTGGCTGGTAAATGATGTGAGTGAAATACTATATATTGCTCTTCCTGCATTTTTAGTTGATGCAGCTTTATGTTTTATTTTAGGGGTGCCTTCCTCCCAGAGCTGGAGAATGGTGGGGCACTTGTAAAGATATTTTCCCACATGACATTGGTTATCATAGAATCATAGAATCTCTACAGGGCAGAAGGAGTCCATTTGGCCCATTGAGTCTGCACCAATAACAATCCCACCCAGGCCCTATCCCCATAACCCCACATATTTACCCTGCTGGCCCCCCTGACATTAACAGGCAATTTAGCATGGCCAATCAACGTAACCCGCACAACTTTGGAGTGTGAGAGGAAACTGGAGCATCTGGGGGGAAACCCATGCAGACACAGGGAGAACATGCAACCTCCATATAGACGGTGACCCGAGGGTGGAATTGAACCCAGATCCCTGGCACTGTGAGCCAGCAATGCCACTATGCCGCCATTTAATTTGATATTTGCTCAATCCCATTCCACTGGCCAAAGCAGGATCGAGCCAATATTTCATTATATATTGTGGAACTTTATTCAAATTTCTAATGATAGTTAGAATGATATGTTTGGCAAGGTTGTAGACTGAGTGCATCATGATTTATTTAATATGCATTCATGCAAATTACTATGTGCTCAAACAGGTGCCAGACTGCTAATTTATACGACTGTTCCAAGGAAGGTTTAACACACTGACTACCCTCTACGTCAAGCATTTCAAAGCTAACACTCACAAAGGATGATTTTAACGTTGGGTGTATTCCAGGTAGGTGGGGGATAGAGTATTCGTGCTGCGCCATTTGGAAATCTTTGACGGATGTCCTAAGCCAATGTCATGCATCATTTGTTTACTCCTGATGTGCTGTGAACTCTCTTCCAGTGCTCACAGGCAACTCAGTTCCCAGGGGAGCGTGTACTGGGTAGCAGAGGGGAATTGGAGCTTCCCCCAATCCCATGAAAAATTAGGACCGCGCATATTAAGACCTCATCAAAAATGCCACGTGGATTCAGGTAGGGAGTAATGACAAGAGCTTGCATTCATATAGTGTCTGCAATGTGGCAAAAATACTTCAAGCTGCTTAATCAGGATTAAGGCTGCAATAATCTTCCGACAATTTATGGGATTCAGCCACCCATTTCCCATTGGGATCAAGTCAAAATAGTTGGGGACAAAATGTTTTCAGCCTGCCTCAAAATTGGGAATAAAATATATCTGTTCAGCTATTGTTCAGGATGTTATTAAACTGGAAAGTGTGCAAAAAAGATTTACAAGGATGTTACCAGGAATGGAATGTTTAAATTGTAAGGAGAAGCTGGATAGGCTGGAGTGTTGAGGGGCAACCTTATAAAGATTTATAAAATCATGAGGGGCATAGATAAAGTGAATAGCCAAGGTCTTTTCCCCAGGATAGAGGAGTCCAAAACTGGAGGGCATATGCTTAAGGTGAGAGGGGAATGATTTAAAAGGGACCCAAGGGGCAACTTTTTCACACAGAGGGTGGTGCGTATCTAGAATGAGCTGCTAGAGGAGGTGGTAGAGGTGGGTACAATTACAACATTTAAAAGACATTTGAACAGGTACACGGATGGGAAAGATTTAGAGGGATATGGGCCAAAGTCAGGTTTGGTGACACAATGGTTAGCACTGCTGCCTCACAACGCCAGGGACCCGGGTTCGAATCTCGGTTTGGGTCACTGTCTGTCTGGAGTTTGTACATTCTCCCCGTGTCTGCGTGGGTTTCCTCCGAGTGCACCAGTTTCCTCCCACACTCTAAAGATGTGCGGGTTAGGTGGATTGGCCATACTGGACTGCCACTTAGTGTCAGGGGGACGAGCTAGGGTAAATGCATGGGGTTACGGGGATAGAGCCTGGGTGGAATTGTGGTCGGTGCAGACTCAATGGGTTGAAAGGCCTCCTTCTGTGCTGTAGGATTCTATGATTCTATGAAATAGGACTAGTTCAGTTTAGGAAACCTGGTCGGCATGGACAAGTTAGGCTGAAGGGCTATGTTTCCGTGCTGTATGACTCTATGGATGGGATTTTACAGCCGGGCTCTCCCCAAAACCGGAAAATCCCGCCTGAGGTCAACAGACTTTTCCATGGTCCATTCTTTGCCCGCTACGATTCCCATGGTGGGCAGAACAGGAACATTTGCCACTCTGACTCTACTCTCTCTGTCTATCCAGTCTCCATCTGACTCATTATAGCATATCCCACATCACCAATATTGGAATGCAGACGGTAGCCATTTCAACTCTCTTCTTAAGCGCCTTACTCTAAACTTCCAGGTGGCAGTGACAGACAGTTAATCCACAATGTTATCCTCCTTCAAGAGATTATCAATTCGATGCAATTGTTGCAACAGTTAGTTGTCAGAAGATAATATTATAAGTTGAAAGAATTTGCTGAATAAAATCTCCGGGCTTTCACTACAGCGTCTCCCTGCTGTGGCCCTTATTTTTATCTCTAATAGATCCCTGACTGGTTCGGCTTGCTTCACTGGCTGACATTTCCTCGAGCTGCAGTGTGACATAAAAATTAAGAAATCATGTCCAGTTAAATGGTGCAAGAGTCCTCCAGGATCTGAATTCCACTACAGACTATGTATATTAATTGTGGCCAGCCTTACAACACAAGAGCAAGTGTTTTAGATTTTATAGCAGTTGAAAGTATGTTCTAAATTCATGCAATTGTCCAATTAGATCTGTCTGAGAAATACTAAATCTTATCCAAGATGATTGCTGCTTTTCGTTTCTAATGACCATGGTGCATGCACACACTCACACACAGACACAGAGACACACACACACATAATCACACACATAGTTGCACGCACACAGACACACAGACACACAGACACACACACAGAGACACGCACTCACACGCACATACACACACACAGACACAGACACATCCACACACTCACACGCACTCACACACACGCACACGCGCGCGCACACACACACACACAGGCACACACTCGCACGCGCGCACACACACATGCAGATACACACACACAAACACACACGCACGCACACACACACACGCATGTGTGCGCGCGTGCACGCACACGCACCCCTGTTGAGTAATGCTACTGGAACCTTAATGGAAAGTCTTTATTGATTTAGCACAGCACCTAGAACCATGAAAAAAGGGGAGGATGAGCCAGAGATGTCTCAATTTCAGGTACGAAGAAGGACATGGACAGTTAAAGTAACTGATTATTTTTAGCCTGTTATCACATCACACAGTGCTTGGTGCAGTTAGATCTCAGGTTATTGTTCCTGGTATGGAATGAAAATAAAGACAAGGGTTGAAAGTGAAACAGAAAATTTGGGAAAATATTCAGCAGGTCCGGTGATATCTGTGAAGAGAATGAACAAGTCAATCAGTCACCAACCCTTCAACAAAACTGAAAAAAATTACAAGTCAATATTTTTTATGAAAAAGGACATTAATGTTAGCACATTTGCATTGCCACAAAAGACAAATAGAGGTTGTATGCAAGTGGTGGCACAGTGGTTAGCATTGCTGCCTCACAGTGTCAGGGACCCGGGTTCAATTCCAGCATCGGGTCACTGTCTGCGTGGAGTTTGCACATTCTCCTTGTGTCTGTGTGAGTTTCCTCCGGGTGATCCAATTTCTTCCCACGGTCCAAAGATTTGCAGGTTAGGTTGATTGGCCATGCTAAATTGTCCCTTTGCGTCGGGGGGACTAGCTGGGTAAATACGTGGGGTTATGGGGACACGGCCTCGGTGAGATTGTTGTTGGTGCAAGCTTGATGGGCTGAATGGCTTCCTTTTGCACTGTAGGGATTCTATGATAATAAAAACTTCGCCCATGCACCACAAAAATTGATTAAAATGAACTTTGGTTTCTGATGACTTTGTCACCTGTAGTTCCAGAACTCAAGGTTCTCCTTACTTGCTATCTCCACCAATCGCTGCAACACACTTCAATTCAATTACGACTGCTGCCACTGTACATCTGGGATTGCCCTGATGTTTAACAACCTAATTTCCTCTGCCTCTGCATCAACTCTATTCTATCCTAATATTAATATCCTCAATTGTTTGGGGCATTTCTTCTGTGAAGAAATGTTGCCTTTTTCCAATCAAGAAATTTCATCTTTGACTTTTCCTTAACCATTCCTGTCATCAAATGATTATATTTTCACATCATCTTGAACCATATTCCCAATTGTTCCAAAGTGGGAGTCTTTGGGCAGAATCTTCCCAGTCCTGTGGAGGTGGGACTGGGAGCAAAATTAGACAATTCCACACTGAGGGCAGTTTTCTGAGTGTCCCTCCCAGAGGGTGGGTTCTGCTCAACACTGGCTACCCACATAACAGCAGCAGGTAGCTAAATATTGTCAATTTGGTGCCCACTTAGGGACAAACTGGTGTCATCACTGGCATCTTTGCAGCAATGGTCAGATACCCCAGCCCATAAGGCTGAAGCCCGAGGCAGCCTCCAAGCAGTAGGCCTGAGTCCAGTATCGTCTCCTTTAATTCTCCACTAAATCCCAATCCCAATGCCAGAAGTGCCAGAGGGCAATGCTGCAGCTGCAGACCATCCTGTGGAAGGGATTTCCCTCTGCTGGCAACGATGGTCACACTTACTTTAATCAATTGAATAAATCTTCAAAGGGTACTTCCAATCGGAGGCGCCTCCCACCAGCATTAACAGCCTGATAATTGTCCACCTCCAGGAAGTTTGGGATGCACTCGGACAGCATTTGGGTTGGGACTCACATATGATCCCAATGCCTGGCAATCTGCTAAAGGGGGGAGGGGAGAAGATTGCCCCCCCCCCTTGGTGCTTTTTTTTCCTTTCAGGTCAACTTTGGGAAAACTGAGCAGCTGCAATTCCTATCTTAGGCCAAGATTGTTACTGTCCCTCATTGTTTGCAATCAGGGGAAGTCCTGATACACAACCTTTCTGAGCATCCCGTGGCAGACATTTCCCAGTACAATATTGATTAGTAGGGCAGGCTAACAAATTGCCTAATGTTTGCAATCTTTGAGAAATAGCCAGTTCAATGCCCCCGTCATTAGGCTTAGACCAGGATTTTCCGGCCCCACCAAGGCAGGTTCCCTTGTGATGGATACGGAAAGCCATTCAAAGATCCGCTGTCTACGGTGGGACTGGAAAATCCCACCGACGGGAGGGGCCAGGAAGTCCAACTCTTCAATTCTGTTGCATCAAGTAGTTTCGTAAACAGATCTTGGTCCTCACGTTCTGAAGTTGATTTAAACTACCCATGTCTACTTACACATCGATGTAATCCAGAGAATGCACTAGCTGTAACATGTTTCTCTTGACAGACAAGCTTCTGAACTGCTAAATCTCATGTGACCCCCCACCTGCATTCCTTTAAGCATCCAATAAAAACAAGGGGCAGGAATTACCAACTGCGTTCGCTCCAAGGCCGGAAATTCCCGCCCGAGGTCAATGGCCCTTTGGCATGGTCACCTACCGCCCGCTACGATTCCGTGGGGGGCAGGACGGGAAAATCCCGCCCAAGGAAGGAAGATTCTTAGGCAAGGTGAATCATGGAGCTAATTTGTTTTGAGCACTACTTGGGTCTAAACAGAAGTAGCAATCCAGATTAATTTCTAAAATTTCTCTCAAAGTGTCTCCTGTATCGATGCTAAATAAGGAGGGATTGCTTTATTCCAAACCATAACTAACACGTTCAATTTTTGTGCTTTTTTTTCTCTTTCAGGCCAGGTTTTAGCTGGAAAAACTGAGCAGCTGCATCTTAATTCCTATCTTAGATTGAGACTGTCGATGTCTTGGCTCTTGTCCCTCATTGTTTGCAATCAGGGGGAAGTCCTGTCACACAATCTTTCTGAGCATCCCGTAGCAGACATTTCCCAGTACAATATTGATTACTAGGACAGGCTAACAAATTGCCTGTTCTTTGCAATCTTTGAGGAATAACCAGTTCAATGCCTCAGTCATTAGTACGCTTCACTTTTTATCTAGGAGCCATTTGTTTCCTTCAACTTGTGTGAGTACTCTTTAAAACCCAATATTGAAAAGTAATTATTTTTTCCAAATTCTTTCTGTGGGGAAAATAAATGGTCCTAAACACCACATTCCTTGATTCACATAGGAACATTGGAATTAGGAGCAGAAGTGGGCAAATTCAGCCCTTCAAGCCCGTCCCGCCATTCAATCAGATCATGGCTGATCTCTCCCTGGTCTCAAGTCTGCCTTCCCACCAGTTCCTCATATCCCCTTATCCCTTTTTTTGTTAGAAATATTTCTATCTCCTTCTTGAAACCATTCAACGATTCAGATTGGAATTTTACCATCCTGCTTGCCGCAGGAATCGAAGCGGGTGAGGGGCGAACCATGGAAAGGTCCATTGACCTCGGGTGGGATTTCACGGTTTCGGGATATAGGGGCCATAACATCCCACCTTCAGTCTCCACCACGCTATGGGTCAGCGAGTTCCACAAATTCGCCACCATCTGAGGGAAGCAGTTCCTCCTCATCTCAGTTTCAAATCTACCGCCTCTCAACCTATACCTGTGACCTCTTGTTCGAGATTGCCCCATAAGAGGAAACATTTGGTCTACATTTACTTCATCAATCCCTTTTAAAATTTGATATACCTCAGTCAGATCCCCTCTCATTCTTCTAAACTCCAGCGACCATAAGCTCACGTATTGGTCATTTTGTGAGGGAGATGGGAAAATGGTGCCATTGTTGTCGTTTCATTGGACTAACAAGTCACAGACACTGGTAAATGCTCTGATAAACGTGGGCTCAAATCCCATCACAGCAGGTGGTAGAATTAAGATATGCCATTAAAATCTAGTCTCAGTAATAGCGAACATGATATCTATCTTTGATTCTTGTCATAAAAGCTTGATGTTTTAGTCTCTACGCATCAGGTCTGCCTCTTTTCATGGTCCAATAGATTTCTGCTGAAGTTTATTTTTGGGCTATTTGGCCAATGAAGGCTCAAAGCACATCAAATCACCCCAGAACTGTTTTTACCAAGAGTGATGGTGACCATTATAACTATCATTGCTTGTTGTAAGAACCCACCTGGTTCAATCCTTTAGGGAAGGAAATCTGCTGTCCTTACATGGTCTCGCCTCCTTGTGACTCCAGAGCCACAGCAAGGTGGTTGACTCCTAACTGCCTTCTGAAATGGTCCAGCAAACTACTCAGTTTCAGGGCATTTTGGGGTGGGTAACAAATGCTAGTCTTGTCTGCAATGCCCATAAAAGATTAGCTAAAAAAAACCAGGAAATATTAGACAGAGGAATTAAAGTAAAGCAGGGCAAAGTGATGGGGCCTGATGAGATGTATTCAAGGGTACGGGAGATGAGGTCCAGAAAGTATTGGGAAGTTTTATCATGTGGTATTATGCAGATGGGGAGCTTTTTTTGTTTATTCGTGGGACATGGGTGTCACAGGCTGGCCAGCATTTATTGGCCAAGCATAATTGGCTGAGGGCAATTGAGAGTCAACCATGTTGCTGTGGCTCTGGAGTTACATGTAGGCCAGACCAGGAAATGATGGCAGATTTCCCTCCCCAAAGGATTGAACCAGATGGGATTTTACTACAAACAATGGTAGTTACCACAGTCACCATTACCCTCGGTAAAAACAGTTCTGGGATGAATTGACATTAGTGAACGAGATGGGTTTTACCACCAATTGGCAATGGTTTCATGGTCATCAGGTAGACTCTTAATTCCAGGGCTTTTGTTTATTGAATTCAAATTCCACCCATTGCCATGGGGGAATTCGAACCCGGGTCCCCAGAGCATTTGCCGAGATGCTGGATTAATCGTCTAGCAATAATACCACTCGGGCATCTAAATGAACAGAAAATGCTGGGATAACTTTCTCCAATCTGTCTTCCTGAGGCAGGACATGGAACAGGGCAACTAACCCATGACCAGGAGGTGAGTTGGTATTTTGAATATATTAATGCAGCTGAAAGCCTTAGGCTTTAGCAGATTCGAAGGTGTAACTGTGGCTGAACTAGTTTCCTGAGCATTGGGAGACCTGGAAACTGTAAAATACTTTGGGAAGTCTGGAAGCCATGGAAGGAATTGTATAAATGCAAGCCTTTCCTTTACATCAATTATTTGGATATAGGAACATAGAGAGTGGTATGCAAATTTACAAATAATAATAGGATTCACAAAACAACATTCATAGTAAATAATCCTGATGCTCAAAATTAGATGCAATGGGATTTTGCTAAAATTTATTTATTTATTAGTGTCACAAGTAGGCTTATATTAACACTGCAATGAAGCATTTGTAAAAAATACCCCAGTCGCCACACTTCGGCCCCTGTTTGGGTACACTGAGGGAGAAATTAGTGCCACCAATGCACATCTTTCGGACTGTGGGAGGAAACTGGAACACCCGGAGGAAACCCATGCAGACACAGGAAGAACATACGGTCTCCGCACAGACAGTGACCCAGACTAGGAATTGAACCCGGGTCCCTGGCGCTGTGGGGCAACAGTGCTAACCATTGCGCCACCGTGCCACCCAAAATGTCAGAAAGAGCATCGAAGTTACAGATGAAATTAAATATCATCAAATGTGATTTGGTGCACGTAGTGATATTTGAAATGGGAAAAGATTAAGAAATGTGGAAGAACAGAAAGATTTGAGGGTTCAGGTACGAGTAAGACTAATGAAATATTGGACATTGCAGCAATTGAATATAAATATCGTAACAAAATAATGAATGTATATAAAATATTAATAAGATTGCAGTTAGAGCACTCAGTGCATTTTGGGATCTGTACTATATAAATGATGTTGAGAGTACAGTACAAATTCAGTCAGATGATGCCTGTTAAGAGAAAATACATATGTGGCAAAAACAATTAAAAATCTGAGCATTGCTGAAAAAAGTTTTTCATCTTGTACTCATCTGGCTGATTCACAAAAGATTTGCGGGTTCAGGTTCAAATAAAACTAATGAAATATTGGATTTTATCAATAATAACAATTTACACTGCATGAGAACACAGTGCTGATTGGTTGGCAAGCACTCTCTTTTCATGCAGTATAAATTGTTGTCCCCTTTACATTTGGTATGCTTGTGAATCATCCTGATGAGTGCAAGATAAAAAGCTTTGACAACATGTCTTCTTTCAGTAATACTCAAGAATCAACAATTGGTGTTTATTTAATCTCTGATAGGATTAAAGGATGATTTGGTAAAAATGTTCAAAATTATGGAGTGATAGAACTGAGTAGGTGGAAGTAAACTTTTCCTCGTGCACAAGACGCCTAGAGCAAGGGGGCAAGGTATAAGGTTAAGTGCAAAATATTTTAGACACAGACCAGAAAAAAAGTACACCGAGGGTTTCAAAGCAGTTGAATGCAATAGCAGAGTTGGCGATTGAAGCAGAAACTGTGGTCTGGATTTTCAATATGGAGTCAAGAAGCCAACACTTGGACAATTTCCAATTAGTGGTGCCAAGATCCGCCAGGACAGGGGAGCTACCTACTGAGCATAATTTTCAAAGGCAGACAGCAGCCGTGATTTTGCCATCTACTTGCTCTGGTGGATGTAAAAGATCTTAATTTGAAGATGGGCAGGAAGGTTATCCTTAGTGGCTTGGTTAAAATTTATCCCTCAATCAAAAGGACAAAAGACAGTTTATCTGGTCATTATGACGTTACAGTTTGTGGAAACTAGCTGGGTGGGATTTTCCAGCTGTGTTCGCCCCAAGGCCGGAAAATCCCGCCCGAGGTCAATGGACCTTTGCATGGTCTATGTCCCGCCCACTACGATTCCTATGGCAGGCGGGGCGGGAAAATTTTCACCCGCTGTGTCTAAATAAGCTGTGACTACACAGCAGATAAGGAGCAACTATTCCCCTTAGTTGAAGGGTCACTCATGAGGGCACATAGGTTCACAATGAGGGGCAGGAGGTATAGGGGGGATATGAGGAAAAACTTTTTTACCCAGAGGATGGTGACGGTCTGGAATATGCTGCCTGGGAGGGTGGTAGAGGCGAGTTGCCTCACATCCTTTAAAAAGTATCTGGATGAGCACTTGGCACATCATAACATTCAGGACTATGGGCCAAGTGCTGGCAGATGGCATTAGGTGGGAGTTTCGGTGTTTCTAACGTGTCAGTGTGGACTCGATGGGTCGAAGGGCCTCTTCTGTGCTGTACGATTCAATGATGCTATGAACAATGCTAAATTGGCTGTAAAGCACTTTGAGGTATATGGTGGTCATGAGAAACACAACAACCATAAATGCAAAACTTTCTTTTGTTTAATCTCTGCTCCAGACTCTGATCTAGCCTCTGGCCTATAATTGTTTTTCACAATCCTGTCCTTTCTGGTTCCTCCCTCCCACCTCTCCATTCCCCGGTTGCAGCCTAATGATAAAGAACTTGCCACCCAGCAACCAGTCCGCCTCTCAATCTAGCTGGCTGTGGTTTGGAAACAGGGCGAGAAGATGCTATTCAGGTCCAACCACTCAATTCAACAGGACCTTTGAGAAAGTCATTCTTTCAGTACCCCAACCTCAAAGCAACCCTGGCCCTCCCCACCTCTGGATTAATATCCAGCCCATTGTTTCCATATAATTCAACCCACTTTCTTGTTCCTTTCCATTCTTCATCACTCCATTTTTCATAAAGGGTGGCACGGTGGCACAGTGGTTAGCACTGCTGCCTCCCAGAGACTGGGGTTCAATTCTGGCCTTAGGTGACTGTCTGTGTGGAGTTTGCACGCTCTCCCCATATCAACATGAGGTTCCTCTGGGTGCTCTAGTCTCCTCCCACAGTCCAAAGATGTGAAGGTTAAGTGGAGTGGCCATGTTAAATTGTCCTTTAGTGTCCCAAGGTGTATAGATTAGATGGATTAACTATGCGAAATTGTCCCTTTAGTGTCCCAAGATGTATCAGTTAGATGAATTGCCATGGGGTTACAGGATAGACTGGGGGGAAGGCTGGGAAAGATGCCCTCTTGGACAGCCAGACACGATGAGCCAAATTGCCTCTTCTGCGCTGTAGGGATTCTATTATGAAGATTTCATAATTAAATGATCTCTGGGTTAAGCTTAATAAGAGTATTTTATACTTTTTTCTTGTGTACTGCTACAAACCATGGCTGGAGCTAACTAATTGCTCAGTGTGTCATGGCAAACACCCACACAGACCAGGAAATGTTTTGCTTTTGTTGTTGACCGGGTGAATTTGGCAATGGCAGCCAGCGTGGCTGTGAATGTTTCAATTTCCTGAGCAAGTCAGGACTGAAAGGGGTAAAACCCTAAATCAGCCGGCGTTCTGAATCTTGCTCAAAAACAGAAAGTGCTGCTAAAACTCTGCAGTATCTTGCTTTTGTTCTGAATCTTGCTCATTTCTTGAAATTCTTTTGAGGGATACGAGGAAGGATTGAATGAGGCTTGGCTATGAAGCTCCAGTAGTGATCATTAATTATGTGCCCATGTTACTAACAGGATAAGGTACTTAAAGGCTGCTGCCAACTGTACAACAAGACACCGGCAGGACTCACTGCTTTTGGAAGAGGAAAGATGGAAAATCCAAGGAAAAGAACCAGTCAAAAAGGAAGGAAAATCCCACATTGAGGTGCTTTTTCTCCAATCATAGAAATCATAGAAACCCTACAGTACAGAAAGAGGCCATTCGGCCCATCGAGTCTGCACCGACCACAATCCCACCCAGGCCCTAGCCCCATATCCCTACATATTTTACCCGCTAATCCCTCTAATCTACGCATCCCAGGACACTAAGGGGCAATTTTAGCATGGCCAATCAACCTAACCCTCACATCTTCTCACAATCGGTGAGGATATGGAGGATGTTTCTCCCTGATTTGGGCAGAGGGGATAGTTGAGATATAGCCACTCTGTTTTTCATTGATTATTTGTCAGGTATTTCCTGATGAATGCCGTCTGATACACAGGGAAGCAGAAGTGGATCATTAGCAAGGAATTCAACTCAAAATCCATCAATGCCAGGGGCCTTCCCTCTTCGGCATGATTGTAATTGCTGCCTCCATCGCACCAAGCTCAATCATTCAGTGATATCTCTTCGTCTCTTTCTCCGTGAACAAGAGAGAAATTCTGGATAGGTAAAACCCGACACGTCCACTGTCGAGCTTCACTCAGATGTAAAGTTATGAGGAGAATAACTTTTAATATCTGCAAGGAAAACCGTACAGCCAGGATAACCTTCCATTTCTCAAATTATTTTATTCATTTATACAAGTCAGGGTTTTGATGCAGCCTTTCAATATTCTAGTTGACATCTTACCAGCCTTGTCCCTCGGCAATAAATTCTGACGAGGCTGAGTTCAACCTTATTTTTGTAAAAATCCATATCGCTGATATTTAAGTGCAGATTAGTTTATTATTAGGCTGCAGCTCAATGAGCAAGCTCCAGTCTCTTCCCTCGCCACCCCTCATACTTCCTCCATTTTCTGCACTGTTTGCAAGTTTTTGCTCTGTGAAGATTATCTTTTATATCAAGGAGCTGTACAGATTGCCTCATCCGTTCAATTCTAATTTAAACCTGCAAATAGGCTTCTATTCCCATGATTTTTATGTTGACAGTGAACTATATGGAGAGCTCCTTTATTGAAGATTTCAAGGTGGCAATTTGGGAGATGAGGGAACTCATTTCATCCATTTCCCTTCCCCACAAATGTTTTAGCATTGCGTTGCCAACCCCTTGCTCCGAGTGCAGGATTACCGTCACACCCTTTGTCACTCTTTGGGGCTGAATATCATTGCTTATCTGGATGTCCCATTGCCAAGGCTGAAAGCCCTACTTTGGTGGGTGATAGGAACCAATGGGGCATATTGTTGGTGGTGGCCACTTAATAAACTGCTACTGGGCCGCCTTCCCATTAAGAATGATCAGAGGGTTGACAAGGCAACAACCTTCGCAGTACTTCCATGATCAGTAACCAGTACAGAGGTTACAGATGCAGAGAGCGGGTGCCTCAATGGCAAGGCACTCTCCATAAGAAGTGACTTGGATTAAAGGGAAAGTTTAAAGTTTATTTATTATTATAGAATCATAGAATCCCTACAATGCAGAAGCAGGCCATTCAGCTCATCGAGTCTGCACCAACCACAATCCCACACAGCCCCTATTCCCATAATCCCACATATTTACCCTGCTAATCCCCTGACACTAAGGGGCAATTTAGAATGGCACATAACCAGCACATCTTTCAGATTGTGGGGGGAAACCAGAGCACCTGAAGGAAACCCATGCAGACACAGGGAAAACGTGCAGACTTCACACAGACAGTGACCCAAGGGAATTGAAACGGGGTTCCTGGAGCTGTGAGGCAGCAGTGCAAACCACTGTGCCACCCATAATGGCACAGCAAGGGGAGGGGAGGGGTAGAAGTGGGTTGTTGAACACCAGTGGTCTTCAGGATGGCTATTGTTGTAATATGCTTTTAAGGGATTGCAGCATGACATCACTAGAATGGAAGTGTGTCATGTAATCCCATTTTAGTTTCACTTTGCTTTTCAACAGAGTGCGCACATGCACACACACACAAACACACACACACGCACACACGCACTGCTCTGCAGCTCCAATATTTTCAGGCCTTTTAGCTTTGAATAAATATTGCCATGTGCCTAGTCTCAATAAAAGAAAGTATAACATGTTTACACAATCCCTTATGAGCAATTGTATTTTTATAAAGATGTAAAATGCACCAAATGTTCAAAAGGCATTGTGTAAATATGTTATAAGTCCATTTATTGAGACTAGGCATATTTGAATATTTATACTTTGCTTTAAAATCTCAAAGCTGGAGAGCAGTGTGTGTGTGTGTGTGTGTGCTGACATCACAAGAATGGAAGTGTGTCATGTGATCCAGTTTCAGTTTCACTTTTGCTTTTCAACAAAACACACACAAAGCTCTGTTGAAAAACAAAGTGAAATGAAAACTGGATTACATGACACACTTCCCTTCTAGTGATGTCATGCTTCAGTCCCTTAAAGGCACATTAAAATAATAAATTGTAAGTATTAGTATCACAAGTAGACTTACATAAACACTGCAATGAAGTTACTGTGAAAATTCCCATGTCGCCACACTCCGGCACCTGTTCGGGTACACTGAGGGAGATTTTAGTATGGCCAATGCATCTAACCAGCACGTCTTTCGGACTGTGGGAGAAAACCCACGCAAATGCAGGGAGAATGTGCAAATTCCCTTTCTCCAACCTGGGAATTGAACCCAGGTGCTTGGTGTTGTGAGGTAGCAGTGCTAACCACTGTGCCACTGAGCCACATCTTCACCATGTTGATCTCTTAAAGACAAGAAACTAAAAATATCTCAGCATATGTCAACAGTCTGATGACACTACTGAAGATACAAGAAAAAATTTGAAAAAACGACAATAAATCTAAAAATAGTGTGGCTGGGATAAAACTCCTTTCATTATGCTGTATATGAGAGAAACTTTATAAAGAATTATTGTGATATTAGTATTCAATGCTCATGCCATAAATGCTCCTGTTTATTAGCGGGAATATTGATTGTAATAGGTTATAGATGACAGTAAATTTAAATGTTAGTTTTTGATTGTCATATATAAATCACTTGTAACTGAGTCTGAAGGTATAATTGCCACTGTAATCCTTTGTTCAGGGAACCTGCAAACCACATGGTAGGAAGCTGATTCCCTTGCCACAGCTCCAATAAAGATCTTGAACTTGAATCCCGAGTGTTTCAGTTACGAGAAATGAGGTGTACCATAGTCGAATGGCTGTTAAACTCCCCTGTCAAATTTGGTAGCTGCTTAGAATGCCACAGATATTGCTGACCTTTCAAGTCTCACAAATTCTTCCTTCCTTCCAAAAATGGTTGCAGTGTTGGTGTAAGCCTACTTGTCACAAAAATAAATAAACTTTAAACTTTTCATTTAATCTGAGTCACTTCTTATGGAGGATGCCTTGCCATTGAGGCATCCATTCTCTGCATCTGTGTGGCGGGAGATAGAGTGGAGTGGGGGGAGGAATAGCAGGTGGGTGGTGAGTGGGCTTATATGCTGAGTGTAAGAGTGAACCTCTGACATGGGTGTGGGTGGTCGCCATTTTGATATGTCATCAGCATTCAATACACAGTGGGGTGTAGAATAAACTCCCACCCATATTTGTATTGCAGCTTGTATCTCCTGCTTGATCCCTTGCATCCAGTTATGAGGTACCAGTAAATGAAACATGCAATTGTGGGGTGATAAAATGAGACTGACTACAAGTAGAAATATTGCATATTATGCTTCAAAACAGCGGTTGATGCGTATATGTAACAACATGATTTTTGGGCTGGAAAATGGGGTTATCCTTTCTGCTGGTCCAGTTTATACATTACAATTTATATAGAATCATAAAATAGATACAGAAGTAGGCCATTCAGCCCATTGTCCTTGTGCTAGCTCTCTCCAAGTCAGCTAGTCCCACTCCCTGCCCTTCAAATTATTCAGCCTGCTTCTTATTTATATTATCAACCTGGCATCTGTCATCGGCAGATCGGCAGGTAGCATAGTGGTTGGCACTGCTGCCAGACAGCTTCAGGGACCTGGGGTTCAATTCTGGCCTTGGGTGACTGTCTGTGTGGAGTTTGCACGTTCTCGTGTCTGCATGGATTTCCTCCGGGTGCTCTGGTTTCCTCCCACAGTCCAAAGATGTGCGGGTTAGGTGCATTGACCATGCTAAATTGACCCTTGGGTCAGATAGATTAGCCATGGGAAAGGTGTGGAGTTATGGGGAGAGGCCCTTTTAAGGTACTCCGTCAGAGAGTCGATGCAGACCTGATGGGTCAAATGAGCTCTTCTGCACTGTAGGAGTTCTATGATTCTATATGCTATTATTCTATATGCCCACTTTTTCTGTTTTATTTACTCCGTATTCTCATCATCCAGGGAAATCTGGCATTGGTTGCCGCACTTATCCATTTTGTGGGAATGTATTGGACCTGAACCATCTCGCTTTTAAATGCAGCTCATTGTTCCATTGCAATTTAATATTTGTATTGAATAGATTGCTCGCTGGCCTCTGCTAAAGGAATATGGGTTATTCATTGCAGGGTGTTTCACTGCGGTTACAATTTATATTGCCACCAATATAGCTGCATTCTCAACGACTGAAAAATTGCAAAATTGATGGTTCTCTATGTCTCATTAACGGTTCATAAATTAACATGGAAAAGAGGCTGTCGTACTGAACATCGAGCCCTGATCAAAGTTTCAAAGTGCAAAACCTTTATTGCACTCTTCTGCCTCTTAGCCGCATTGTCTGACTGTTTCAACCTCAAGGGAGGTCTAAGCATCCTGCATATCATCGGTAATTTTCTGCTCTCAATTTCCTAAACACGGCTGATTCAGAGCCAATCTTTCAGGACGGTGCAGGGGAAGGAAATCACTGTCACCGCCAGTCACCTTCTTGTCATTGCGGCACCACAATAGAGCCACCAATTTAGACAATTGAAAGGCTCTGACAGCAATCACCAGGGCTGTAAATGGGGGCTTTGTAATTGTCCGGTGTGTATCAACAGTTACAGAGCTCAGTGCAGCTCCACATTATGCAGAGAAACTTATTTCATACTGCACAGAGGGGAGTTCTTACCTCATAAAACTCTACTCTCTCTTGCATCTAAATGCTAAGTATCTTACGACTGGGCAAAGCAGTTGGATATGAGCATTACAATTGATTTTTCTGTTCCCAATAAACTTCTGCACCAAGGAACAAGTTCTTTTATGTCTGAAAAAAAGAAAAGCACACGTCATATTTCCCTGTCTTTTTTCTGAGCCCTCATTGCAAAGATCGTTAGCGGCCAGCTATGGTTGCTCGGGAGTTATGGTCTCAAAGCAGTAATGCACAGGGAGGCGATAGCCTAGTGGTATTATCGCTAGACTATTAATCTGGAAGCTCAGCTAATGTTCTGAGGACCTGGGTTCAAATCCCAGGGGGAAGTTGAATTCAATAAAAATACTTGGAATTAAGGATCTACTGATGACCGTGAAACCATTGCCAATAGTCGGAAAAACCCATCTGGTTCACTAATGTCCATCAGGGGAGGAAATCTGCCGCCCTTACCCATTCTGTCCTACATGTGACTCCAAGAGCCACAGCAATGTGGTTGACTCTAAACTGCCCTCAAAGCGAACTGGGGATGGGCAATAAATGCTGGCCAGCCAGCGACGCCCATGTCCCATGAATGAGTTTAAAAAAATATACGGGTTGCACCAAAGCAGATAAATTCAATTCGAAAAGTTCTTGTCATTTTTGGGTTATCCCTCCTCAAAAGTGCTTCATGAACAAAACCTGACCACCCTGTTTGAGCTGTACAGGGCGGGACTTTCTGGCTGCGCTCACCCCAAGACTGGAAATTCCCGCCTGAGCTCAACAGACATTTGCTTGGTCCGCCGAATTTTCTGTCCCACCCATTACGATTCCCGTGGCGGGTGGGATGGAAAAGTTCCACCCTTGTGTCACAACGCAAAGATCTTGGGAATACATATGCTGTCTTGTGAGTGTTGCCCACATCTCATAAATAACTATGAAATGCATCCTTTTCCACAAAGGGAGACTTTTTTAAAAGTTCTCAACACTCCTTCATTCACTGCATCAACACAGGAACTCCCGAAATGGAACTCAGTCTTTGAGGAAATTCTGGTCCAATGAATTACATATTTTCAGAATTCAGATGGAGTTTTATGCACCATCATTTTCTTTATTCTGTCATGGGATGTTAGTGATGCTGGCTAGGCCAGCATTTGTTGCCCATCCCCCATTTGCCCTTAAACTGAGTGGCTTGCCATTGCAGGAGGAGTTAGGAGTCAACCACATTGCTGTGGAGTCACATGCCAGATCGGATGAGAATGGCAGATTTCCTTCCCTAAAAACTTTAGTGAATGAGATGGATTTTACAACAATTGATAATAAATGTCATAATCACCAGTATTGAATCTAATTTCATATTCCAGATTTATTGATTGAATTCAGATTCCAGTTGCCATGGTGGGATTGAACTCACATCATAGAATCATAGAATCCCTACATCCCTACCTGGCCTATTGAGTCTGCACCGACTCTCTGACAGAGTATCTTTCCCAGGCACTTTCCCCTGCCCTATCCCTGTAACCATGGCCAATCCATCTAACCTGCATATTTTCGGACAGTGGGAAGAAACCGTAGCACACAAAGGAAACCCACGCAGAGACGGGGAGAATGTGCAAACTCCACACAGACAGTCACCTAAGGCTGGAATGGAACCCAGATCCCTAGCGCTGTGAGGCAACAGTGTTAACCATTGTGCTATTGTGCATTAGCCTAGGCTCTGGATTACTAGGCCAGTGACATTACCATGATGCTATCATCTTCCCTAATTATGTGTCTAATTGAACTGCCTTCCTGACCCATAAATAATATGTTAAGGCAAAGGGGAGTGCATTAAAATGTTCTGATCACTGACTCTAGATTCATTCAGCTTTTAATACCTAGGGGAGAATCTTTGATGCATTCAGGCACTAAAGAGCCTCCAGCTTAGACCAAACTTAAAACAAAATGCCATTGTGATAAAGGAGTGATAAAGCTGGTGTTGAAAATGGCCGTGAAAAGAGGCTCATTAAAGGGCTGTTTGCGACATAAAATGATGCCAGACTTCATCAAAGGGGCTGCACTGCATTGGGTAACTAGTGTTGATTGTAACATCCTCTGCTAATGGAACCTACAGTTTGGAAGTAAACAGGGTGATGATTCCCAATAAGTAGTTGGGAAATGCTAGAATCTATAACAAAGGATGTGGTAATCGGACACTAAGAAGAAAATGGTAGGATTGGACAGACTCCACACGGGTTTATAAAGAGGAAATCCCATTTACCAAACCGGACCTGCCGGAAAATGATGATGATTTGCAGTGAGAGCGATGCGATGCTTCTCTTACCCTCAGCAAAATGTCTGACTCCGGCCTGACAGAGAGCTGAACCTGACCTGCCTCTGAACGGGGTGTTCCAGGGGCCCAGAGAGGCTGAATGACGCATCACAGCTGCTGCTGCCTCCTCTGACGTTAGGGATCCTGGTGTGTTTCTCAACCTTCAGACTCTGTACTCGCTTTCAGCCCCTGGCATCCTCACATCGAGGGAATGCATGGTAGACATGAGGGGACTGAGCGTTGCTGTGATGGGGGTGAACCTTCCATGAATGGGGGTTGGGGAGGGGGGGGGGGCGGTGGTTGGTTGGTGGGGCTGAGGGGCCCTGCGTCAGCACGGTGTGGTCTTACTGCGTTGTCGTGTGGGAGATGGGAGAGACAGAGTGCTGCCATTCTCTCACTGCGAGAGAGGAGGTGTCAGGTGTGCACAAGGGGTTTGCAGAACATGGCATTATGACACGACATCATGGAGGATCGGTATAGATGAACAAAATGGTTTTTAATACTAGTGCACGATTACAATGGTAACTTATCTCTACTAATGCCTAGGTTCACTCATGGCTACCAGCTGCATGTCATTTTTTACTCTTCCTCAACACCCTGCTACGTCTAAGTCTGTTCCCAGGAGCTACAGCTGAGGTTGAGGTGGCCTGCTGACCTCCTTGCCCTGTTGTCTGAGATGACATTGGTGGGCATTCCTTGGGGGGGGCCAGACTTTGAAGGTCCCAACCTGTTTTCAGGCTGCATGCATGTTTTGTTCCCTGATTCTTACTTTATTTTGCGACCCTGGTTGCCATTCCCCCTGACAGCCATCACGGGCTGGAAATCACCCCCTGGGAATCAAGGTGTTATTTTCAGGTTGGCAGGCTGTGACCCGTGGGGTATCACTGCGATAAGTGCTTGGGCCCCAGCTACCTACAATCTATATCAGTGACTTAGGGACCAAAGGTAAGATATCCAAGTTTGCAGATGACAAAACCAGATGGACATATGAGGAGGATGCAAAGATGCTTCAAGTGGATTTGGAGAAGCGAAGCAAGTGGGCAAAATTTTGACAAATGGAATAAAATGTGGAGAAGTGTGAGGCCATCCACTTTGGTAGGAAAAGCAGAAATATAGGGTGGAATTTTCCAGCCACGCTCACCCCAAAACTGGAAAATCCCGTCCGAGGTCAATGGACCTTTGCATGGTCCGCATCCCACCTGCTACGCTTGCCGTGGTGGGCAGGATGGGAAAATTCCCCTCATAGAGTATTTCTGAAATGGTAACATGCTGTGAAGTGTTGAACTTTCAAAGGGACTGAGGTGGCCTTGTTCCTGAGTCATTGAGAGCTAACTTGCAGGTACAGCAAGCAATTAAGAAATCAAATGATCTTTAATGCAAGAGGATTTGAGTATATGAGTAAAGCGGTCTCACTGCAATTATATAGAACCTCAGTGACACTGCACCTCGGTTAATGTTGCAGTTTTGGTCTCCTTACCCAAGGAAAGATTGAGATGGCGATTTTGAGGCCATGTTGGTGGTAAGCACAATTGTTGACACTGATATAAAATCCAGAAAGAATCAGGAAACGCGATTCTTTCCAGAGAGATTGCGTTTCCCAATTTTCTATTGGTAATGTTGTGAGGCTCATGCCACAGAAGGCGAGAACTTCATTTTGCTGGATTTTAATGTATTTCCATATAACCAGCCAGCCCCACAACACATGATTCCTCTCACTGAATATTCAAACCTTGCCAAAGTGATGTAATATTCGCACGGTTTATAACAGATTTTGAAAGATGAGATTCTCCCAACGGGCACAAAGTACGTATAGCCCCTAGGGGAGAGGGATATGACTTGGCACTGCCCCCTGGCACTGGTTGACACTGCCAGGTTGGCACTGTGTCTCCTGTTTCTAGTCACCAACCAGAGAAAAATCTTATCTACATCTATTCTGTCAGGATTTTGTAAGTTACAATTTGATCAATCTTCAAAACTCTAGGAAATACATATCCCAGCCTCCTCAATCTTTCCTCATAAGACAATCCTACCACCCCAGGGATCAATCTGCGGAACCTCCATCACACACCTTTTAAGTATATTGTTCCTTAGATAAGGGGAGCAAAACTATACACAATTTTCAGACCCGAGGTCGGAATTGAGCCCAGGTCCCTGGCACTGTGAGGCAGAACTGCTAACCATTGTGCCACCTTGCCACCCCATTACTGACGTCAAACTCACAGATTTGTAGTTCTTCATTCTCCCTCCTTATGTAATAGGGTCAAATTTGCTATTTTTGAGTCTGCAGGAATCCTTCCAGAATCTGGAGAATTTTGAAAGATGACTACCAATGTATCTCATTAGCCACCTCCTTCAACACTCTGGATTGAAGCGCATCTAGTCCAAGGGTTTATTAACCTTTAACCCAGTTAACTTTTCAAGTACCACCTCTTTACTAATACTGATTTTTTTTCATCCCCCGGATTCACAAGTCCCTTGGTCACCTCATATTTCTGGGGGACTTACTGTATCTTCTTCTGTGAAGACAGACGCAAAGTAACATTTTAATTTCTTTGCCATTTCTCTGTTCTCTGTTATAAGTTCCCCTGTCCTCACCTGTAATATGCCCGCATTTGTCCTAGCTAATTTATTTATTTTTATTCATTCGTGGGACATGGGCGTCGCTGGCTGGCCAGCATTTATTGCCCATCCCTGGTTGCCCTTGAGAAAGTGGTGATGAGCTGCCTTCTTGAATCGCTGCAGTCCAAGTGCTGAGGGTTGACCCACAATGCTGTTAGGGAGGGAATTCCAGGATTTTGACCCAGCGACTGCGAAGGAACAGCGATATATTTCCAAGTCAGGATGGGGGGTGATTGGCTTGGAGGGGAACTTGCAGGTGACGGTGTTCCCATTTATCTGCTGCCCTTGTCCTTCTAGATTGAAGTGGTCATGGATTTGGAAGATGCTGTCTCAGGATCTTTGGTGAATTTCTCCAGTGCATCTTGTCATAGTACACACTGTTGTTACTGAGCATCGGTGGTGGAGGGATTTAATGTTTATAGGTGTAGTGCCAATCAGGAGGGCTGTTTCGGCCTGGGTGGTGTCAAGCTTCTTGAGTGTTGTTGGAGCTACACCCATCCAGGCAAGTGGGGAGCATTCCATCACATTCCTGACTTGTGCCTTGTAGATGGTGGATAGGCTTTGGGGAGTCAGGAGGTGAGTTACTCGCCACAGTATTGCTAGCGTCTGACCTGCTTTTGTAGCCACGGTGTTTATGTGGTGAATCCAGTTGCATTTCTGGTCAACAGTAACCCCAAAGATGTTGACAATGGAGGATTCAGTGATGGTTACACCATTGAATGACAAGCGGCAGTATTTCTTTTCACACGCCTAAGTTAAGTTAAGTTTATTTATTTGTCACAAGTAAGGCTTACATTAACACTGCAATGAAGTTACTGTGAAATTCCCCTAGTCACCACAGTCCAGCGCCTGTTCGGGTCAATGCAAATAACCAGCACATCTTTCAGAATGTGGGAGGAAACCGGAGCACCCGGAGGAAGCCCACGCAGACATAGGGAGAACTTGCAAACTCCACACAGACAGTGACCCAAGCCAGGAATTGAACCTGGGACCCTGGCGTTGTGAAACAGCAGTGCTAACCACTGTGCTACTGTGCCGCCCCAGGAGCTTTCACAGTCTGCCTTTCTAATGTTTCTCGTTAGATAACTTTCATATTCTCTTTTTTCTTTTCTTAATCAGTTTCTTGGTCTGCCTTTGCTGGATTCTAAATATCTCCCACTCCTCCAGCTTATGATATTTTTCTGGCATCCCCGCTTCCTTTGATTCTAAGGGGCTTCTACAAAACAGACTGAAATAATCCCAAATTGCAATTGTACTGGGTGGGATTTTCCATCCCTTTCTCCCAGCAGGATCTTCCAGTCTCGTCGAAGGTGATCTTGCTCCCTGCACGGCGGGCAGAGGAGTCATACAAAATGCTGCAGATATTGGCGGGACTGGAAAACCCCACAGGCGGCCAGTCATGAACCACCTCTGCTGGTGGAACATATGTCACAGGTGGAGGGACTGGAAAATCCAGTCCATTAACTTTTTCTTCATTTGTATCTATTCTTCGTGTGCGTGACAATGTGTGTGAGTTTATTGATTAAGGCGTTGTGTATTATTTTAATCTTAAAAGAGCAAGTGTGGGATAATAACTTCATTTTTAAATTCTTAAAAACTTGCTGCTGGAATTATTTAAATTGGCACAACCATTCTCTGAGAGTAAGGAAGCACACACATCTCACACTCAAACACTTTCATTACGATAATAAACTACATACCTTCTGTCCAAGGCTGCTTGCATTCAAATAGTGTGGCACATAAAACATAGAACATTACAGCGCAGTACAGGCCCTTCGGCCCTCGATGTTGCGCCGACCAGTGGAACCAATCTAAAGCCCCTCTAATCTACACTATTCCAATATCATCCATATGTTTATCCAATAACCATTTGAATGCTCTTAATGTTGATGAGTCCACTACTGCTGCAGGCAGGGCATTCCACGCCCTTACCACTCTCTGAGTAAAGAACCTACCTCTAACATCTGTCCTATATCTCTCACCCCTCAATTTAAAGCTATGCCCCCTCGTGCTAGCCATCACCATCCAAGGAAAAAGGCTCTCACTATCCACCCTATCTAATCCTCTGATCATCTTGTATGCCTCTATTAAGTCACCTCTTAACCTTCTTCACTCTAGCGAAAACAACCTCAAGCCCCTCAGCCTTTCCTCATACAATTTTCCCACCATACCAGGCAACATCCTGGTAAATCTCCTCTGCACCATTTCCAACACTTCCACATCTTTCCTATAATGCGGCGACCAGAACTGTACGCAATACTCCAAATGTGGCCACACCAGAGTTTTGTACAGTTGCAGCATGACCTCCTGGCTCCGAAACTCAATCCCTCTACCAATAAAAGCTAATACACCGTACGCCTTCTTAAAACCTTATCAACCTGGGTGCCAACCTCCAGGGATCTAAGCACATGGACACCCAGATCCCTCTGTTCATCCACACTACCAAGTATCTTACCATTAGCCCAGTACTCTGTATTCCTGTTACTCCTTCCAAAGTGAATCACCTCACACTTTTCCGCATTAAACTCCATTTTCCACCTCTCAGCCCAGCTCTGCAGCTTATCTATGTCCCTCTGTAACCTGCCACTTCCCTCCGCACTGTCTACAACTCCACCGACTTTAGTGTCATCCGCAAATTTACTAATCCATCCTTCCACGCCCTCATCCAGGTCATTAATACAAATGACAAACAGCAGTGGCCCCAAAACAGATCCTTGCGGTACACCACTAGTAACTGAACTCCAGGATGAATATTTCCCATCAACCACCACCCTCTGTTTTCTTACAGCTAGCCAATTCCTGATCCAAACCACTAAATCACCCTCAATCCCATGTGTCCGTATGTTCTGCAAAAGCTTACCATGGGGAACCTTATCAAATGCTTTGCTGAAATCCATATACACCACATCAACCGCTTTACCCTCATCCACCTCTTTGGTCACCTTCTCAAAGAACTCAATAAGGTTTGTGAGGCACGACCTATCTTTCACAAAACCGTGCTGACTATCCCTAATCAAATTATTCCAGTGGTTAGAATTGTGCAGAGTCTGCACGTTCTCCCCATGTCTGCGTGGGTTTCCTCCACATGCTCCAGTTACTTCATATAGTCCAGAGATTTACAATGGATTGGCCACGCTGAATTGTCCCTAAGTGTCCTTAGGTTTGTACGTTAGGGGTATGTGCGGTTACAGGGAGTGGGCCTGGGAAGATGTTCCGTCGGAGACTTGGTGCAGACTCAATGAAGCCAAATGACCTCTTTCTGCACTGTAGGGACTCTATGATTCTCTCCTTTCCTCCTGGCCTGGCTGCAGCCCGATGAATCAGCAATGAGCCTAACCATGTACTTGCCTCTAAAGAATATATCATGCCAGTATCTAAACTGGTGCTAATGGGCCAGATCAAGTGTTGCGGCCTCTTCATCGCTGCTGTGCTGTTGCTCTCACTTCCTCCTCGGGCTGTTGTTACTCACAGGAGTCTTTGGGTGTCTGAAAGCAGGAAAACCAAGTGGGACAGGCTGAGGTGATGAAAAGGAGACAGGGACGACAGCAACAAGTCCAGGGCAGGTCTTGAATTGTGGCCCTCAAACCCAAAAAGTGGTCTGCATGAATTTCTAACATTTGTTCTTTCGAGGTGAAGTCTGCAAACAATTTCCAGGATTAATGTTATTCGACTGTTGGTTATATCTTAACAAAATACCTGACAAAGGCCAGAATTATCCAATGTCATATGCTCCGCCACTGCTGCCAACACGAGAGGAGAATTTGGCGCTGAGCCAAGTCTCCAGTCACAGCAGCGGGACTGGAAAATCCCAGCCACGGACAAGGTTGGAGAATTCCAGCCTAAGTCTCCTTATGTGTATCAGAGATCCTGTTCACAGCTCCAGCATGAATGACGATGACATGGAAGCATTCCTCGAAGTGGTCAGTATCCCTTTAAGCAGCACTTGGAATCGACGTCAAGGCCATGTTTGATTTAATTTGATTTGATTTGATTTATTAATGTCAAATGTATTAGTATACAGTGAAAAGTATTGTTTCTTGCATACTATACAGACAAAGCAAACCGTTCATAGAGAAGGAAATGAGAGAGTGCAGAATGCAGTGTTACAGTCATAGTTAGGGTGTAGAGAAAGATCACCTTCATGCGGGATACATCCATTCAAACATTTGGCAGCTGCAGGGAAGAAGCTGTTCTTGAGTCGGTTGGTACGTGACCTCAGACTTTTGTATTTTTTTCTCGATGGAAAAAGATGGAAGACAAAATGTCCGGGGTGCGTAGGGTCCTCAATTATGCTGGCTGCTTTGCCGAGGCAGCGGGAAGTGTAAACAGTGTCAATGGATGGGAGGCTGGTTTGCGTGATGGATTGGACTACGCACATGACCTTTTGTAGTTTCTTGCGGTCTTGGGCAGGGCAGGAGCCATACCAAGCCGTGTCTCCTCCCACACTAGGGCCTGTTGTTCAGTGAAAAGTATTGTTTCTTGCACGCTATGCAGACAAAACATACCGTTCATAGAGAAGGAAACGAGAGAGTACAGAATATAGTGTTACAGTCATAGCTAGGGTGTAGAGAAAGAAGCATTGTTAGAGAGTTTAAAAGAGTTAGAATGAAGTTTTAGAAGCATAAAACGAGAGCAAAAAATAGAATTAGAGGGCATGCTGGGCTCCATCTTGGAAATCTTTTTGATGTGCTTGTCACCCAAACACACTGTGCAGCCTCTTTCATGAGCACCAGTAGTCACCTTAAGTGGTAATTAGGTGTTTAATATATCTCCGAGTGACCTTTACCGATCTTGCGCTCAAAACTTCAGAAGTGACAGGTAAACTGGCCACCTCTCTACATCTTTAACACCTAAACTATTGAGAAAAATCAACTCAACGCCCCCTGCGTGCTTCTTTTTAATATTCAAAATGAAATGATCAATAATCAACAGAAAATCTTTATGTCTTGATTTACAGCTTTGCTATCTATAGTGACCAAAGGAATTATTGTCCCCACCTTTGGCCTAAAATTGAAGTATCTATCTGGGAGCCTCCTCCTTGCTTTTATCTAGCCCTTTTTTAATGCTTCATTTTCTGAATTTTTAAAAAATTCATTCGTGGAACATGGGATCGCTAGCTGGCCAGCATTTATTGCCCATCCCTCATTGCCCTTGAGAAGGTGGTGGTGAGCTGCCTTCTTGAATTGCTGCAGTCCATGTTCTATGGGTTGACCCACAATGCCGCTAAGGAGGAAATTCCAGAATTTTGACCCAGCGACTGTGAAGGAATGGCAATATATTTCCAAGTCAGGATGGTGAGTGCCTTGGAGGGGGACTTGCAGGTGGTGGTGTTCCCATGTATCTGCTGCCATTGTCCTTCTGGATGGAAGTGGTCATGGGTTTGGAAGGTGCTGCCGAAGGACCTTTGGTGAATTTCTGCTGTGCATCTTGTAGATAGTACACACTGCTGCTACTGAGCGTTGGTGGTGGAGGGATTGAATGTTTGTAGATGTGGTGCCAATCAAGTGGGCTGCCAAGAGTATCTTGTGAAAGGGTAAAACGTTACTTTTATTTCAAGGAAAGAAACTTATTTAAATTCCACTGCATTGTTTCTCCTTTGACAGACCATTAAGTGCTTTCAAGTGATTGATTACACTTCAAAAAACAGAATATTCCAGAATCCTACTTATAAACCAATCAAAACTACACTGCATGCTGTTGGGCAAACATGAATGCATTATTTTAACAAAGAGCGACTGGTTAAACATCCACCACAATGTTCAGTAGCAGCAATGTGTACTATCTACAAGATGCACTGCAGCAAATCATCAAAGATCCTTAGACAGCACCTTCCAAACCCACAACCACTTCTATCTAGAAGGACAAGGGTAGCAGGTGCATGGGAACACCACCTCCTGGAAGATCCCCTCCAAGCCATTCCCCATCCTGACCTGGAAATATATCACCATTCCTTCACAGTCAAAATCCAGGAACTTCATCCCAAAGGACATCGTAGGTGAACCCACAGGATGTGGATTGCAGCAATTCAAGAAGGCAGCTCACAGAATTATAGAATCCTACAGTGTAGAAAGAGGCCATTTGGCCCATCGAGTCTGCACCGACCATAATCCCACCCAGGCCCGATCCTCATAACCCCATTCATTTACCCTCACTCATCCGCCTGACAGAAAGGGACAATTTAGCCCGGCCAATCCACCTAACCCACACATCTTTGGACTGTGGGAGGAAACCGGAGCACCCGGAGGAAACCCACGCAGACACGGGGAGAACATGCAAACTCCACGCAGGCAGTCACCTGAGGCAGGAATTGAACCTGGGTCCCTGGCGCTGTGAGGCAGTAGTGCTAACCATTGTGCCACCATGCCACCCACTCTGACATCACCACCACCTTCTCAAGGGCAACAAAGGAAAGCCAGCCAGCGATGTCCATGTCCCACGAATGAATAAAAGAAAAATCTCCACTGAATACTTGCACAAACTTGAAGGAGGGCCTCAGACAGATTAAATAAGGGCCACTTCTCAAACAGTAGGATTCTTCAGGCCTCCAGAAGTGCGGTCACAAATGAGGAATTGAAACCAGTGAATCGCTTTCAAGCAATAGATTTCAAAAGGAATGTCAGACTTTTTCATCTCATTGTTATAGTACTCATTAATCTGACTACTGTGGAAACTTCTGGAAATCAAAGGTAGCCTGCATTTGAACAAAGCGGAGCCCTGGACGAGAATGGCCTGTCATCAATAAATTGAAGTTTTCAAGATTAGGAATGGAGTTGACACAGATGATTGAGGCAATTCTTTGATCGAGCAAAAGGGTCAAGTATCATCAGACACAATTTAAGAATTAATGATTTAGAAGTAGAGAGCTAAATGTTTTCAACTAAAGTATAATTCCATTATGGAACTAGCTACGGGGGAAGATTGTTGAATTGAACAGTGGCAATGAATTCAGCAGGAATTAGATGCATTGATAAAGGCAGAAAGAATTGACAGACATTCTGCAAAGACAGGTAGATGGATTTGAATTACGTGGAAGAGTTTGGAAGTGGGCTAATCACTATATCCTGTTAGTGGAAAATCAATGTTCCAGAACTTCTGTGGAGATGGTCGGATTGTCACTCCACTGCTTTTTACTTGCCCACATCAGGATCTATACACTTCTCCTCTGACCATCCCAGGATCAAATGGTTCCAGGTGTAAAGTAATCAGAAGCGTAACAGCCTGGCACCCCTTGGTGACATCAAAATATTTCAGGCTCCAGTAGGAACAAAAGATGTTCATTGATAAAGAAGAATCAGGTACAGGGGGATTGCAGTCCATGGCTGCCTTGGGAGAGAGCCATGATGTGGAGATGCCGGTGTTGGACTTGGGTAAACACAGTAAGAAGTCTCACAACACCAGGTTAAAGTCCAACAGTTTATTTGGCAGCACAAGCTTTCGAAGCGCTGCTCCTTCATTAGGTGAGTGAGGACTTGTGTTCACAAACAAGGCATATACAGACACAAATTCAATTTACAAGAAAGTGGTTGGAATGCGAGTCTTTACAGGTAATCAAGTCTTAAAGGTACAGACAGTTTGAGTGGAGAGAGGGCCAAGCACAAGTTAAAGATGTGTGTATTGTCTCCAGCCAGGACAAGGAGTGATATTTTGCAAGTCCAGGCAAGTCGTGGGGGTTACAGATAGTGTGACATGAACCCAAGATCCCGGTTGAGGCCGTCCTATTGTGTGCGGAACTTGGCTATCAGTTTCTGCTCAGCGATTCTGTGTTGTCGTGTGTCGTGAAGGCCTCCTTGGAGAACACTTACCCGAAGATCAGAGGCTGAATGCCCGTGACTGCTGAAGTGTTCCCCAACAGGCAAGAGTGTTCCCTTCCAGTCGGAGAACACTTCGCCAGTCACGGGCATTCAGCCCCTGATCTTCGGGTAAGCGTTCTCCAAGGCGGCGTTCATGACACATGACAACACAGAATCGCTGAGCAGAAACTGATTGCCAAGTTCCGCACACATGAGGACGGCCTCAACTGGGATCTTGGGTTCATGTCACACTAACTGTGACCCTCACGACTTGCCTGGGCTTGCAAAATCTCACTAACTGTCCTGGCTGGAGTCAATACACATCTCTTTAACCTGTACTTAACCCTCTCTCCACTCACATTGTCTGTACCTTTAAGACTTGATTGCCTGTAAAGGCTCGCATTCCAACCATTATCTTGTAAATTGAGTTTGTGTCTGTACTATTTGTGAACACAAGTCCTCACTCACCTGATGAAGGAGCAGCACTCCGAAAGCTTGTGCTGCCAAATAAACCTGTTGGACTTTAACCTGGTGTTGAGACTTCTTATTGGGAGAGAGCCCCAGCCTTACCTGCTTACTACATGGCTGCTCGATGATTTGGCACAAGAGAGGACTCCACACTCGAGGGTGATCACTGGCTTTCCATTCCCATTGGTCCCTCAAGCCTGGTGATCCTCTTCTGCTGTGCTGTCTTAAAGAGACAGACCCCATAATCACTGCAAGAAGTTTAAATTTCCCAGGAAATTACTGTGCAATCCTTGCCTGGCGACTTCTAGAGGGTGCCACAGTGCATCTTCTGATATTCTCTTAGATAGAATGCTAATACTCTACATTAAGATACCTCGGATCCAAGGCTATGGGTGAGATTCTCTGGCCTCCCAGCCGCGTGTTTCCTGCCGGCGGGAGGTGGCGGGTTGTTTGCTAGTGGCAGGATTCTCTGTTCCTGCCGCTGTCGATAGGAATTCCCTTTGATGTCATTGATTACGGAGACATGAGTAAAACAAGGACAGGAATGGTTGTTGGACATTCCGGGGTATAGATGTTTCAGTAAGTGTAGGCAAGCTGGTAAAAGAGGTGGAGGAGTAGCATTGTGAATCAAGGATAGTTTAACGGCTGCGGAAAGGCACTTCGAGGGGGATCTGCATACTGAGGTAATATGGGCTGAAGTTAGAAATAGGAAAGGAGCAGTCACGTTGTTAGGAGTTTACTATAGGCCCCCAAATAGTAATAGAGATGTGGAGGAAGAAATTGCTCAGCAGATTATGGATAGGTGTGGGGTCACAGGGTCGTTGTCATGGGGGACTTTCTAAATATTGATTGGAACCTTTGTAGGTCAAATAGTTCAGATGGGGCAGTTTTTGTGCAGTGAGTGCAGGAGGGTTTCCTGACACAATATGTGGATAGGCCGTCAAGAGGTGGGGCCACATTGGATTTGGTACTGGGAAATGAACAGGGCCAAGTGTTAGATTTGGTTGTGGGAGAGCACTTTGGAGATAGTGACCACAATTCGGTGTCTTTTGTTATTGCAATGGAGAGGGATAGGGCCGTAAGGCAGGGAAAGGTTTATAATTGGGGGAGAGGTAATTATGATGCGATTAGGCAAGAATTAGGGGGCATAAGATGGGAACAGAAACTGTCAGGGAAAGGCACTAATGAAAAGTGGAACTTTTTCAAGGAACAAATACTGTGTGTCCTTGATAGGTATGTCCCTGTCAGGCAGGGAGGAAATGGCCGAGTGAGGGAACCATTGTTCACAAAGGAGGTGGAATGTCTTGTTAAAAGGAAGAGGGAAGCTTATGTAGGGATGAGGAAACAAGGTTCAGATGGCTCGATTGAGGGTTACAAGTTAGCAAGGAATGAGCTGAAAAAGGGGCTTAGGAGAGCTAGGAGGGGGCATGAGAAGTCCTTGGCGGGTCAGATCAAGGAAAACCCCAAGGCTTTTTACTCTTACGTGAGGAATAAAAGAATGACCAGGGTGAGGTTAGGGCCGATCAAGGACAGTAGTGGGAACTTGTGTATGGAGTCAGTAGAGATAGGAGAGGTGATGAATGAATACTTTTCTTCAGTGTTCACCAAGGAGAGGCGCCATGTTTTTGAGGAAGAGAAGGTGTTACAGGCTAATAGCCTGGAGGAAGTAGATGTTCGGAGGGAGGATGTACTAGCAGTTTTGAATAAACTGAAGGTCAATAAGTCCCCTGGGCCTGATGAAATATATCCTAGGATTCTTTGGGAGGTAAAGAATGAGATTGCAGAGCCTTTGGCTTTGATCTTTGGGTCCTCACTGTCCACAGGGATGGTGCCAGAGGACTGAAGAGTGGTGAATGTTGTTCCTCTGTTTAAGAAAGGGAATAGAAATGACCCTGGTAATTATAGGCTGGTTAGTCTTACTTCGGTGGTTGCTAAGTTGATGGAAAAGATCCTTAGGGATGGGATTTATGACCATTTAGAAAGATGTGGATTAATCCGGGATAGTCAGCACGGGTTCGTGAAGGGCAAGTCGTGCCTCACAAATTTGATAGAATTTTTTGAGGAGGTAACTAAGTGTGTTGATGAAGGTATGACAGTTGATGTCATATACATGGATTTTAGTAAGGCATTTGAAAAGGTTCCCCATGGTCGGCTTATGATGAAAATAAGGAGCTTGCAGCTGTATAGAACGCTGGTTAGACCACATTTGGAGTACTGCATCCAGTTCTGGTCGCCGCACTACCAGAAGGACGTGGAGGCTTTAGAGAGAGTGCAGAGAAGTGCAGAGAAGTAGTCCAAAAGGAGAGTGCAAGTAGTCCAAATAGGCGGTAAACCAAAACATTTCTTGGTTGAATTTAAAGGTTATTGGGAAACTTCTACAGACCAGTGTTGGCACATGCCCGAGGAACCAGGTGAACTATGTTATAACAGAAAGCTGGTATTTCCGATCTTTTGGCTGTATCTGTACAACATTGGGAACTCACACTGATGTGAGACATCACCAAAACAAAGTCTCAAAACTTGTCGGAATTTAGTGGGCTCATTAAACTCTGATGCCACACAGTCACATTTCCATAAATGAGCGCCCCAAATATATCAGTATAAATGTAATGGTAAAATTATGGCCTTTGATCCGAGGCAACTTGATTCAATGCTTTATCACTCTATCTGAGGGATCAGTAATGCTAATGTTTATAGTGCCAGAACTGTTTTAATAAATGATAATACTTTCTAAAGTGACTTCAGGCAATTTGCCATGCTCTCAATATAGAGTCATTTTTTTCGTTGCAATTTCTATGCTGGAAATCATCTAACATCTGCGCAAATGCCTCCCAATTTCTTTGTGAAGATTTCAGTCCATCATTTTACCCCAAGCTTCCCAATCTGCACCTGATTATTTCCACTTGTCACATCGTAAATTACAAGGTTGTTCTAATGCAGATAAAGAACAGAATGTGTCGTTTTTAATAAAAAGGCAGCTTAGCTAATTGAAGAAGCTTTGCTCCTCAACATTTTGGAGAAAAAAATCTACACCCACCATCTGTAACCCTGAAGGAGTATACCGCTCTGATCCTTGTTAGTTTGCTTTCTGCTGCTGGTTATTTCTGCTGCAGCAGTTGTCTGTGCTACAGCCTTGACAACAGAAACCCCAGTCAGCTCAGATGTCGCTCTTGCTTCACTTGGATTTATCTTGGTCTCAGCTTTAATTGTTGGCTCCACTCCCACCACATTGTGATGATGGACAGTTTGTTGAAGTCACGTTCTCGGAGACATCACTTACAGTGTGAAAAAAAAAGAACATCAACACAAGAATAGCAGAAAGGAGTTAACAGAAAGTTGATGTGACATTACGACTGGATCTCTTTTTGGTGACTGAAATTCACCTGTTTTGCTGCTGCAGGGAGAACAACTTGAACATCTTTTTCCATTTCATCGAATCCCGACAGTGTAGAAGGAGGCCATTTGGCCCATCGAGTCTGTCCTGACTCTCCAACAGAGCATTCAGCTCTATCCCTGTTACCCCACGTATTTACCCCACTAATTCCTCTAATCTACACACCTTGGGACACTGAGGGGCAATTTAACGTGGCCAATCACCTAACCTGCACATCTTTGGAGTGTGGGAGGAAACCGGAGCACCCGGAGGAAACCCACGTAGACACAGGGAGAGCGTGCAGACTCCACACAGACAGTGACCCAAGGCCGGAATTGAACCCGGGTCCCTGGCGCTGTGAGCCAGCAATGCTAACCACTGTGCCATCATGCCATCATATTTACTGCATGAAAAGAACACTTTGGTGTACAATTCTTAGTTCCCTATTCTAACAATGTCAAATTTAAGCAGCGCAAAAGATTAGTAACAAAATAACACTCTTCAGTGTCATTTTTAAAAGTTCCCTCTGCAGCAGTCTTGGCATGAGCACAATTGGCCGAATAGTCTGCTGTACACACCGTGGTTTGCTGTTGGTACTTCCATGCCAGGCTTTATTCCTCAGGCAGGATGGATAAACATCTTTTTGTAACCTGCCACAGTGGGGGTCTGTGAGGATCACTGTGATTGGAGCGATGATTTCTCCCTCAATCTTTCGGAAAAAGGTTCTGAAATCTGCTTATAGGCAGCTCGAGGCATTGGATTGGGAGAAGCCAGGAATACATCATGTGCAGAATCGTGGTTCATGCTTTATCGTTCTGTATTTCAGCATTAGCACACCAGTGCCTGCATCAGTAACAGCCAACTGACAAATGCAACTGAAATTGATATTTCATCAGTATACTAGTGAGAGCTTACAGAACACAGAAATGGTATACATACAATTTAAGTCCTTTCTACGAATGGTAAGCATGCACCATGTAGCTTATTATGTTCCTGGTAATCCTCACAATCCTTCATTATCACACAGTTAGTTCATCACCAATTTTTACAGATGCACCATAGAAGGCCAGTGAACAACATAAAAGGCTGTAGACATTGGCATATTCGTAAGATCTACCACTGGCCAGTGGCAAGCCGACTTGCCACCAAAAACACACTGCGGGATGGTGGGGGTTGAAGGAAGGGGGGTGGGGGCATGGGGGAGGTGGATGTTGGTAGGGGACAGAAGTTCCTGGCCATCAGCGTCTGCAGAATAGGACTGCATGGGGAGGGGATTTTGTAGTAGTATTGGCACTGGACCTGCCATCCAAACACCCAGGGTAATGCTCTGGGGACCTGGGTTCGTACATTACAGCAGATGGTGAAATTTAAATGAATAAAAATCTGGAATTAAAATTGCCCAATGATGACCATGAAAAGATTGTCATAAAAACCTATCTAGTTCACTAATGTCCTTTATGGAATCATAGAGTCATAGAGGTTTACAGCATGGAAACAGGCCCTTCGGCCCAACTTGTCCATGCCGTCCTTTTTTTAAAAACCCCTAAGCTAATACCAATTGCCCGCATTTGGCCCATATCCCTCGATACCCATCTTACCCATGTAACTGTCTAAACGCTTTTTAAAAGACAAAACTGTACCCACCTCTACTACTACTTCTGGCAGCTTGTTCCAGACACTCACCACTCTGCGTGAAAAAATTGCCCCTCTGGACACTTTTGTATCTCTCCCCTCTCACCGTAAACCTATGCCCTCTAGTTTTAGACTCCCCTACCTTTTGTGAAAACATGTTGACTCGCTGATCTAAGCCCCTCATTATTTTATAGACGTCTATAAGATCACCCCTCAGCCTTCTACACTCCAGAGAAAAAAGTCCCAGTTTATCCAGCCTCTCCTTATAACTCAAACCATCAAGTCCCGGTAGCATCCTCGTAAATCTCTTCTGTACTCTTTCTAGTTTAATAATATCCTTTCTATAATAGGGTGAACAGAACTGTACACAGTACTCCAAGTGTGGCCTTACCAATGTCTTGTACAACTTCAACAAGACGTCCCAACTCCTCTATTCAATGTTCTGACCAATGAAACCAAACATGCTGAATGCCTTCTTCACCACTCTGTCCACCTGTGACTCCACTTTTAAAGGAGCTATGAACATGTTCCCCTCAATCTCTTTGTTCTGTAACTCTCCCCATTAGGGATGAAAATCTGTTGTCCTTCCTGGTCTGGCCTACATGCGATGGCAGACCCACAGCAAAGTGGTTGACTATTTAATGCCCTAGCAAACCACTCAGTTTAAGGGCAATTAGGGATGGGAATAAATGCTGGCCTAGCCAGTGACACCCATATCCCCCGAATTAATTTTAAAAAAGCAATAGCAGCCTTGCTGGGCAGCAGAATGTAGGTTGCAGGATAACCAAACTGTAAGGACAGCGAAGACTTTTCAGTTAAGGACTGATCCAAGACAGAAGACTGAAGAGCACTGACCTTTGGATCTTCTGTGATGAGAAGAGAATTCAGGACTCTCTGAGGAATGTGTTGCCCCTCTGAAGCACCCCTAGAAACGACATTCAGAAAAGGTGACACGGTGGCTAGCATTGCTGCCTCACAGAGTTCACTAAATTCATAGAATCCCTACTGTTCAGAAAGAGGCCATTCAGCCCATCAAGTCTGTACCAACCACAATCCCACCCAGACCCTATTCCCGCACCCCCACATATTTACCCTGCTAATCCCCTGGCACTAGGGTCAATTTAGCATGGCCAATCAACCTAACTTGCACATCGTTGGACTGTGGGAGGAAACTGGAGCACCCAGAGGAAACCCACGCTGACACGGGGAGAGTGTGCAAACTCCCGAGGCTGGGTCCCTGGCACTGTGAGGCAGCAGTGCTAACCAAAGTGCCACAGTGCCACCCCATATCTTCAATGCTTTTTCAATGATTGCTGCAGCTTTGGAAGACACGGCTGTGAACATTTTCCCTGGAGTTCCAGTGAATCAGAATCCCTACAGTGCAGAAGGAAGCCATTCAGCCCATTGAGTCTGCACTGACAACAATCCCACTGTGTCCCCGTAACTAGGGGAATTTCACAGTAACTTCATTGCAGTATTAATGTAAGCCTTACTTGTGACTCATAAATAAACCTTCCTTTGCTTTAACCTCACATATTTACCCTGCTAATCCCCCAAAACTAGGGTCAATTTAGTATGGCCAATCAACCTAACCCGCACATCTTTGGACTGTGGAAGGAAAACGGAGCACCCGGAGGAAATCCACGCTGACACGGGGAGAACGTGCAAACTTACTGAAGTTAGACAACAAAGGAAGAAACAACTAAATTCCTGTCTGCCTGTCAGGAGACACACGACAACGCAGAGTCGCTGAGCGAGACTGATAGCCAAGTTCTGCACACATGAGGATGGCCTCAACCGGGATTTTGGGTTCATGTCACACTATCTGTAATCCCCACGACTTGCAAAATCTCACGAACTGTCCTGGCTGGAGACATTACACATCTCTTTAACCTGTGCTTAACCTTCTCTCCACTCACATTGTCTGTACCTTTAAGATTACCTGTAAAGACTCGCATTCCAACCATTATTTTGTAAATTGAGTTTGTGTCTTTATATACCCTGTTTGTGAACAGAACTCCCACTCACCTGATGAAGGGGCAGCGCTCCTTTGTTTATTTGTGCTACCAAATAAACCTGTTGGACTTTAACCTTGTGTTGGGAGGCTTCTTACTGCATCAGGAGAGGAAGAAGAGATAATTTACCACTGACAGGATCATCTACATTCTGTACACAGTGGGATGAAAACCATTCTTCTCTAGGTACAAGGCAGCACCGCCATGGGCAAGGGGAAGAATTGCCACGGGTTTGGAAACAAGGCAGCACCATCTCGTGTAATGAGATGAATTTCCTGTATACAGATAACACAGGGACAAGATTGTTCTAAAGCACCTTTCAGCTTCAAAAGTGCTAAAGATTCTGCACACCATCTGTGCAACCTACAGCTCTGGAGGAATGAAAACTTTTGGCGAGGACTGGCGTATGGGTGTCAATCAACTCTCACTGTTGGAAGGTACCAGCTCTATAGCAGTGTGATCCTCTATGAACTCTGAGGCAAGGTATTATGTGTGGAAGATACTTCTTGGGTGACAGTAGATGTTAGGAATGGGTTAACAGACCTTCCAACTAAGCCCTAAAATGATGTCAATTATTCAACAGAAGTCACTGATATATAAAGGGGCCAAAGGTGGCACTATTTGTTGGTGGAGAATTGTGAGTGAAGTTGGATCAAAGAAATAAAGGTATTTTATGAAGAAGCAGAACTTGTGTTTCCTTTACTCCACAGCAACCGAGAGGCTTAAACAGGAGATAGGCCAGGCAATACATTGGTTGTTCAGTGGAACTAATGCTACTCAGTCACTAAAAACACAGCCAACTCCTTGAAAAAGCCATCAGAAGCCTCACAAGGTGTACCAATCAACTGGAAAGAAGAATCATCCTTTTGGACCTCAACTTCCAGCAGCTTACTCGGCGCTGCAAGAGTGTCTTCCTCATCGCTTTCTAAATGGAGCCAGTTCAGGTCCAACAGTTCTTCATGGGAATGGTCTGTCTCAATTCCCTCTGAATCCACCACTTCTGTCTTACTTCATGAAGAGCTGAGAGGTCCATAACTTCAGTCTCTGTCAGGGGTGTAGTGAATGGTGTCTCTGTGAAAGAACCTGTAAAGACTCGCATTCCAACAATTATCTTGCAATTGTGTCTTTGCCTATATATGCCGTGTTTGTGAACCTATCTCTCCACTCACCTGGTGAAGGAGCAGTGCTCTGAAAGTTCATGATTCCAAATAAACTCGTTGGACGGGGCGGCATGGTGGCATAGTAGTTAGTACTGCTGCCTCACAGTGTCAGGGACCCAGGGTTCAATACCCGCTTGGGTGACTGTCTTTGTGGAGTTTGCACATTCTCCCCATGCCTGCGTGGGTTTCCTCCGGGTGCTCCGGTTTCCTCCCACAGTCCAAAGATGTGCGGGTTTGGTGTATTGGCCATGCTAAATTGCCCCTTAGTATCAGGGGGACGAGCTAGGGTAAATGGGAATAGAGCCTGGGTGGGATTGTGGTCGGTGCAGACGCGCTGGGCTCAATGGCCTCCTTCTGCACTGTTGGATTCAATGGATTTTATGGACTTTAACATGGTGTTGTGAGACTTCTTTCTGTGAAAGAAAGTAGTTCACTGCTGAACATGGAAACTTCCTCAGCTTCTGAAGTCTGAAGTTTGACTTGTTCCAAACAAAAGGTTAAGGATTGTTGCGCGAAAGATAATGAATCATGCAAATGGTGGGCATCATCTGTATTTTCGAAGTTATTAGAGATATGCTTATCATTGCCATTCAGTAAGGATGTTGTTAACAACCCTATTGATGTTAAATGTGAGAGTATCCCAAATCCCAGAAGGGAAACTTGGAATGCCGTTTCTTTATTATTTATTTTGCAATTTGGTATGAGGTGAGGAAAGAGATGAAAACCCAGTGAGGAACGAGCCAGTTTGCTGTAATCATTCAAATAAAAAAAGTTTATTAAACTTTAAAACACACAAGAAAGGTAACAACACAGAAAAAAATTATTATTATCGACAGTAATCGCAACACACACAGTATACTTGCATTAACCCTGTTCTAAAACTATCTACTTCAATAAACTCTACATTCCCCAAAACAATATTCCATAGGTTTTAACACTACGTGCCAAATCCAGCAATAATTATCGCACATGACCTGTATCTTTCTTCTGATAAACTTTTATTCTAATTCAGACTAGGACACCTAGGGTGCAAAACATCAGCCTTCAGGCCAAAAGCTTATTCTTGGGAAAGTTCTACTTCCAGCTAGACATGGCTGTGATCACGGTCACCTGGCAGCTGTTCTCCTGTACAGGACTAACCCTGATGAGGAGATGCCGGCGTTGGACTGGGGTAAACACAGTAAGAAGTTTAACAACACCAGGTTAAAGTCCACCAGGTTTATTTGGCAGCAAATGCCACGAGCTTTCGGAGCGCTTCGTCAGGTGGAGTGGAGAAATGCTCACAAACAGGGCATACAGAGACACAAACTCAATTTATAGAATAATGATTGGAATGCAGTCTTTACAGATAATCAAGTCTGAAAGGTACAAACAATGTGAATGGAGGGAGCATTAAGCACAGGTTAAAGAGATGTGTACTGTCTCCACACAGGACAGCCAGTGAGATTCTGCAAGTCCAGGCAAGCTGGAGGGGTTACAGATAGTGTGACATGAACCCAAGATCCCGGTTGAGGCCGTCCTCATGTGTGGGAGGACGGCCTCAACCGGGATCTTGGGTTCATGTCACACTATCTGTAACCCCTCCAGCTTGCCTGGACTTGCAGAATCTCACTGGCTGTCCTGTCTGGAGACAATACACATCTCTTTAACCTGTGCTTAATGCTCCCTCCACTCACATTGTTTGTACCTTTAAGACTTGATTATCCGTAAAGACTGCATTCCAATCATTATTCTGTAAATTGAGTTTGTGTCTCTGTATGCCCTGTTTGTGAGCATTTCTCCACTCCACTGATGAAGGGGGAGCGCTCCGAAAGCTAGTGGCATTTGCTGCCAAATAAACCTGTTGGACTTTAACCTGGTGTTGTTAAACTTCTTATTAGGCCTAACCCTGCCATAGATATACGGTTTATCACTTTTGATCTTGTCTTATCTGAACAATTAGTCTTAGAAATCTTTTAGATGTAAGTGTGACATTCATTCTTTTGAACCCCTACCCTCTGTATCTTTAACCTCTGCGATTATGTACCCTATTATTCTCCATTTCACTGAAATAAATATGTGTTAATCTGCGACTGGGCTAAAGATTTTAAAGTTTAAAGTTTTTAAAGTTTGTTTATCATTGTCACAAGTCATCGTACATTAACACTGCAATGAAGTTACTGTGAAAATCCCATCATCCACTTCTCAAAAGCCCTTAGTGCAGCTAACCAGTTTCCTTTTATGCAATTTTTTTCATCATTTTATCCCAACTTCCTGACAATGTACATTAATTGTGAATAATATAGTGAGAATAAACAAGCTGTTGCCCTGGTAACGAAGAGCAGCAATAATTATGTCTTTAATTGGAAGGTCAATGCTGCTTGGATCTTGCAATTTGGTGAAGAGTCACAGCTGAAACCAGTTGCTAATATGTTAACAGGAGCTCCAGTGTCAATTTTAAAGATGGCATTGAAGTCTGAACTTGAATTATAACTGATTAAGAGTCTTGGATTAAGGCTATTAACTTCCCCCAGGAACTCTTATCCTTGATTTCCTATTTCTTCAATTAAGTGCGTTTCAAAAATACTTTCTTGTCTGTTACATCATTAAAATTGTTGGATTTGCAGAAACGCTTGAAATGTCCGGTTTTCCTGCACTGGGCAGTCCTGGCATCAATGTTAGTTTTCACGCCACAATGTAAGTCTCTCAAAATGGCCACCATTGTGGAGTTTTGTCTGGTTGTCGGCCTATCCAGTTAACAGAGTCATGTGAAGCTGCGGTGCTGTAATTAATTATAGTCCAATGAAATTCTCTATGCCTGGCCTGCCTCATATGCTGGACTGCTTGATCCAAAGTAAAGTGATCTTTGGACTCAGAAAATCAGAAACCTTTTCATCTTGAACACCCACGACTATGCAATCACAGATTACCTTGTCGTTGAATGTTTAAGTTTAAAGTTTATTCATTCGTGTCAGAAGTAGGTTTAAATTAACACTGCAATGAAGTTACTATGAAAATCCCCTAGTCGCCACACTCTGGCACACTGAGGGAGAATTTAGCATGGCCAATGCACCTAACCAGCATGTCTTTCGGACTGTGGGAGGAAATCGGAGCACCCGGAGGAAACCCATGCAGACTCCACACGGTCATCCAAGTGGAGAATCAAACCTGGGTCCCTGGTGTTGTGAGGCAACAGAGCTAACCACTGTGCCACCATAGCAGCAGGTCCCTCCACCTCTCTCACCAATGGCACTGCTAAGTGCTGCAAGGTTAGGCCTCTCATTGGCTGGCAGCTCTTGGTGGGCAGAACATGCGCCCCTGGGGTCTAAGGTAACCTTTTAATTGCCTCAATTGCACTTAATTTTGGGGAGGGGAGGGGGCTACCCTAAAAGAGGGGCGGGAGGCAGGGGTTCACCAGTCAGACTGTGAGACCTCCATCACCTCATTTAAATACTGGCCATAGTCTTTATGTCTGTTTGAATTCTGACATTCCCTTGGTTTAAGAATTGACCATTAAATTGAATTTCTTTTTGCTGATACAATTATCTGGATTTATTTTCTTTTGCTTTTCCCATTTGTAGGTATCAGCCTATTGTGATTTATTTTCATCACTAGTACATTGTTCATGCTGCGTCCTAACATTTGCAGTATTGGAAATGTGTACCTTTGTCCCAATCTAATCAAAGTTTTGAAACAAGCTTGGGCAAGATTTTCCAGTCCCGTCATGGCGGATGTGCTGTGGGAGATTCAGCCAGCCCATTGACTTTCACCAGGAGCGGGTGGGGCTGTAAAATGTCCCCACCCCCACCTCCACCTCCCCTCAAGGTCTCCTGTTTAATGCAATTATATTTAATTGGTGACTGTTCCAGGGAGACTGCAGAAAATTTCAAATTGGAACCATGTCAGGAGTAATAGAGGACGTAGAATCATGATTTCTGGTGGTCCATGTTTAATGAGTGTGGTGATGGGTGGTGTTAACATTGCTCAAGGTGATGACAGATGGCAAACTCTACCTGACTAATCAGTTCTTCTGTGTTGTCATTTGATTTAAACTCTCGTACCTTTGGTTAGAATTACTCCAAAGTGTTTTGTTCATTCATTTGTGGGACATGGGTGTCGCTGGCCAACATTTATTGCCCATCCCTAGTTGCCTGAGGGCAGTTGAGAGTCAACCACACCGCTGCGGCCCTGGAGTCATATGTAGGCCAGACCAGGTAAGAACGGCAGATTTCCTTCCATGAAGGACATTAGTAAAGTAGATGGATTTTTTTCGGACAATCAACAACAGTTTCATTGTCATCGATTCTTAATACCGGATTTTTTTTCATTGAATTCAAATTCCACCATCTGTACGTGGTGGGATTCAAACCCGGGGGGTCCCCAGAACATTAACTGACTTTCTGGATTAACAGTCTAGTGATAATACCACTAGGCCATTGCCATATTATTTATGTAAAAGCAAAATACTTAATCTGGTATGACTGAGTTCTTTAAAGGCTGATGCTACAGCAGATGAATCTTGTTAAAAGCACTTGGGAGTCCTTATTAATTGTTGAAGAGAAAGTCACCGTGAAAGACTGGAGGAGATTGACCATCTTCTGATTTGGTCATTAAGGTAAAATCTGGTGAACGATTAGATATCCAGATTTAAAATATTCTTATGAGCACCTCACCGAATAAATGGATATGCTCAGGTTCTTGAATATGGAGCTCCACATTTAATGAGAGTGAATCAGAATTGGAACAGTGCAGAAGGAGGCCATTCAGCCCATCTTGTCCTCTCCAGCTCTCCTAATGAGCAATTCACTTAGTTCCATTCTCCCACCTACTCCCCATAACCCCTCACATGCTTTCTTTCCAGAGAACAGTTCCATTTCCGAGTGAATGCTTCAACCGAACCTGCCTCCACCACACTCTCAGACGGTGCGTTCAAAACCTTCATCACTTGATCTGAAAAAAAGGTTTTCCTCATGTCTTCCTTCTGCTTCTTTTACCAGTTTACATCTGTGTCCTCTCATTCTCGAGCCTTACATAATTAAGAAAAAGTTGTTCCCCACCTACTCTGCCTTGTCTGGTTGATTAATTGACAGGTCAAATTGAACGTCAGTGCCCCTCAGTGGACACTGATAATTGACCTTGTATTTGTGAAAGTGTGATTGATGTTACACAGTGGGCTGTGGATGGGCCCTCTGACACCAAGGCCAGAATTTTACCAGCACACTCGCCCTGATTCTGGGGGCAGGCAAGGCTCAGAGAATCGCACTCTCCGTTGGCCTCGGGTGGGATCGTACAAACCTCGGGCGGACGTGCTGGTAAAATTCTGTCCCAAGGGTGGATTTCTCCAGCTCCCCACGTGGCAGGTTTTCCTGTGATGCAGGCAGCTCACTATCAGCTGCCGGCAGGATCTTCCAGTCCCTCCAAACTCAATAGCGATTTACATTCCTTGCTGGCGGCATGGTGGCACAGCGGTTAACAGTGCTGCCTCACAGCACCAGGGACACGGGTTCAATTCCGGCCTTGGGTGACTGTGCAGGGTTTGCACAATCTCACCTGGGTTTCCTCCGGGTGCTCCGGTTTCCTCCCACGCTCCAAAAATGTTGATTGGCCGTGCTAAATTGACCTTTAGTGTCAGGAGGATTAGCAGGGTAAATACATGGGGTTAGGGCCTGGATGGGATTGTTGTCGGTGCAGGCTTGACGGACCAAATAGCATCCTTCTGTACTGTAGGGATTCTATGAACCTGCTAGTGGGAAGGGCTGGTGAATCCCACTCCAAGTCATTGTCATTGCCTTTTCCAATGAAAAAAAAACCACACTTTTGTCCAAATCAATCTTTTTAAAAAAATAAAACACTTATTTCACACCTTATTTGTAATCATAGTGAAACAAAACCAGAACAAACTCTGACAAAGAAGCCAGAAGAAAGCACCTTTCCTGTTCCCCGTTAAGACGGGATATAAAATCTCAATTTAAAAACTCTGGTAATCAGAACTCCATTGCTAATCCCCAATGAGTCTGTAATAATGAGAATTGACTGTATAATTGGAGTTGAATCAGCATCTTAAAAAAAAACTGTCCCCTTTCTTCAACATGTCTAAAGCTAGAATTCAAACCTGTCAAAATATAATCGGAATATGTAATTAAAAATCTTTCAGACTTTGTTAAAAGGCACATGTCATTTACATATAAATTCTGATTGAATGTCATACTGACAACTAGTCTAAGGAGTTCTGCTTGCAGTTAATTTTTGGCAATTAAGATGAAAATCTTGAGATGAATTATAAAAGCAACAGAAAGAAGATCTGTGGGTCGTAATTTACCTTCCACTTCTGAGTTGACCTGGTGACGCACGGGACCTAGTGAGCTCTACTCCGAAGAAATCTAGATAATAGGTGCAGGAGTGGGCCATTCAGCCCTTCAAGCCTGCACCACCATTCAATATGATCATGGCTGATCATACGCTTTCAGCATCCCACTCGCATTTCTCGCCATACCCCTTGATCCCTTTAGCCACTAGGACCACGTCCAGCTCCCTCTTGAACACATCTAGCGAACTGGCCTCAATAGCTCTCTGTGGTAGAGAATTCCACAGGTTCACAACTCTCTGAGTGAAGGCACAGTAAGTAGTCTCACAACACCAGGTTAAAGTCCAACAGGTTTATTTGGTAGCACGAGCTTTCGGAGTGTTGTCCCTTCATCAGGTAAGTGGTAGCGTTCTGAAAGCTCGTGCTACCAAATAAACCTGTTGGACTTTAACCTGGTGTTGTGAGACGACTTATTGTGCTCACCCCAGTCCAACGCTGGGAACTCCACATCTCTGAGTGAAGAAGTTCTTCCTCATCTCAGCACTGAATGGTTTACCTCTTATTCTTAGACTGTGACCTCTAGTTCTGCACTTCCCCAACATCAGGAACACTCTTCCCGCATCTAGCCTGTCCAGTCCCATCAGGATTTTATATGTTTCGATGAGATCCTCTCTCATTCTTCAAAATTCTAGTGCGTACAAGCCCAGTCGATCAAGTCTCTCTTCATATGTCAGTCCTGCCATTCCAGGAATCAGTCTGGTGAACTTTCGCTGGACTCCCTCAATAGCAGGAATAGAAGAATGGGATGTAAGTTGTCTCCCAGAACTCTTCCTCGTGTTTGTTTTGTGTGTCAATATTATTTTAACAAGTTAAAATTGCAATATGAAGTACAGAATCACAGAGTAATAGAATCATGCGGAACAGGTGGAGGCCATATGGCCCATTATGTTAAATCCTTGAAGCTTTTCAGTTGATTCTATTCCCCTATTCCTTCCCAACCACCCTGCAATTTTTCTGGTTCATGTACGAAATTAAAACATTTTTAAAAATCCCCATTACTCCTTCTGTCTCTTTGCGAATTTTATGTCCATACTGCTTACTGCCCCCTTAATCCCATGTGCTTGGAGTTGGTTAGCTCAGTTGGCTGGACAGTTGGTCCATGATGCAGAGGGAGGCCATACAGCAGGGGTTCAATTCCTGTACGAGCTGAGATTATTCATGAGAGCTCAACCTTGCCCCTTGCCTGAGATGTGCTGACCCTCATGTTAAATCACCGCCAGTCAGCTCACCTCCTCAAAGGGGAGAGCAGCCTATGGCACTTTGGTGGGTTTCATTTCAATCTTATGGGCTTTATTTTTTCTAACAGGCCTATAATGTGGCATTTCATCAAATGCCTTTTAAAAGTCCATATTCATATCAACCACTTTGGCTTCATCAACCCTCCACATTACTTTATTAAAAAACTCAATCAAGTTTGTCAGACACAATTTGACTGTAAGTGGCTGGTTGTCGTTTGCTAACCCATGCTTTTCCAAGCAACAATTAATTCTATCCCAGGTTTTGTTCACTACCATCGTCCGACTGACTAACCTCTGGTATTTAATCCATCCTCTGGGACATCTTTCTGGTGTCCCCTCTCTGGAGGAATCTGCACAGAATTGTAATTAAGTAAGACTTGACACCGAGCTATGTAAGGAGATATTAAGACAGATGACTGAAAACGCCATCAAAAACGTAGATTTTAAGCAGTCCTTTTTCTGCTTTTTAATGAAAGGTGAAATAATTTAATGGAGACAGAAAGATTAGATAAAAAGAACAAAGAACAATAAGGTGGAGATGCCAGCATTGGATTGGGGTGGGCATAGTAAGAAGTCTCACAACACAAGGTTAAAGTCCAACAGGTTTATTTGGAATCATGAGGTTTCGGAGCACTGCTCTTTCTTCAAGTAAGTGGATGTAGGTTCTTAAACACAACATATATAGGCAAAGAAACAATTGCAAGATAGTTATAGATTGGAATGCGAAGAATGGTTGGAATGCGAGTCTTGACAGGTAATCAAGTCTTTATAGGTACAGACAGTGTGCGTGGAGAGAGGGATAATCACAGGTTAAAGAGGTGTGAATTGTCTCAAGCCAGGACAGTTACTAGGATTTTGCAAACCCAGGCAGTATGGTGGGGGTTACAAGCAGTGTGACATGAACTCAAGATCCCGGTTGAGGCCGTCCACATGCATGCAGAACTTGGCTATCAGTTTCTGCAGTAAGAAGTCTAACAACACCAGGTTAAAGCCCAACAGGTTTATTTGGTAGCAAACGCCAGTAGCTTTCGGAGCAGGCTGCTCCTTCGTCAGGTGGAGTGGGAGATCTGCAGATCTCAGCGTTTGCTACCAAATAAACCTGTTGGACTTTAACTTGGTGTTGTTAGACTTCTTACTGTGTTTACCCCAGTCCAACGCCGGCATCTCCACATCATATCAGTTTCTGCTCAGTGATTCTGCAGTTGTGTCAGTACAGTACAGGAAAAGGCTCTTCAGCCTACTAAACTTGCTCCGATTCCAAGTTCTTACTTACACCCACTACTTATTGCCCATATGCAGTTTCTATTCCTGCTCGAAAGCCCCACCCCCCTTTAGGACCAACTGCCACATTCCTCTGGTAGCCTCCTATCAATCTGTATCATTGTTCTGCCATTCACACATTCTGATCATTCAATGAACACTTTTGGCACCTTTCTCAGCGTTTATCAGCCTTTTGTCCAGTTACAGCCCATCTCCATCCTCATACTATAAATCTTGTCTAATTCCCTTTGCTTTCAGCTCTGACAAAGGGTCATTCAGACTCAAAATGTTGGCTGCCTTCTCTCTCCAACAGATGCTGTCAGACCTACTGGGATTCTCCAGCATTTTCTGTTTTTGTTTCAAATTCCAGCATCCATAGTATTTAGCTTTTATCGTGGTTTCTATCTCTCTGTTTGCCACCCATTCATGTGTCTATCAAGATACACCTTGAATGTTGCTAATGTGCCTGCTTCCACCACCTCCACTGGCAGTGCATTCAAGGCACCCTCTGTGTGAAAAACCTTCCCCACACGTCTCCCCAAAGCTTTCCCCCTCTCACCTTGAACATGTGCACTCTTGTAATTGATCTTTCCACCCTGGGACAAAAGTCTCCGATGTATACCTTGAGAGCATGACTTGAGAGCTTTTGGTTTACTTACACTTTCTTTATGGGTAAGCCCACTTTGCAAAATGTGAATTGGTACCTGCAGTGACTGAGATAGTCCGGCAATAAGAACTGACAGTTACAAAGCAGCCACTCTTGACATCCTGAGTGACAAAGTGTTGTAGTATTTAGTTACCCATTTAGGAGACAAGCAATTAAATATGAATGAGCCTAAACAATCACAGCTTTTTTAGAAGTGATAATTGAGGGTTGCCAGTTCATTAGCCTAATTTGCTCTGAATGTGCCTGATAGTATGGTGTGAGGGTAGAGAGCGTGCTTGCCAAAGGCTGGTCTGCTGCAGGAATTGTGGGCTTGTTGATTAGCTCTGTAAAATTAGACAGCAGATAACAGTGAATTATCTCTGATCAGGGCAAGAGTGTCAAGCGCAGCAGCAAGCACTCATTTTCCCTTTTTATTTATAACCTTTGTTGGATTGAATCTACCTCCAAAGAATTGAAGCCATTTTGTCGGCGACAGGTCTGAGATGGGCTCAGTGAATGGGTCAAAGTTTAGCAGCGGTTGTCATGATAAACTTTCCGGAGATTATATTCCAACAACACTTGACCACAAAAAAAATTGGTCATTTTTAAGGACATTGATGAAATTAAATTCAGGCAGTTGCAATATTTCAGTCAATTGTTTCCACTTAAATGTTTGTTAAAATTTTGATTGCATGTACATTCCCTGTTATTTTGTAACCCAGGGCCTCGCCAAATGAGCTATTAACAGGTCTAGGCAGCGAGCGACCGAGGGGGTCATCCAGATTGTTAGCCCCTCTACCGCGGCTATATTCATGGCCGGGTGTGCCTGGAGAGGGAGCACGTGGAGTCTGAGGGCACCATCGAGATCTTCCGTGCTCATTGGGGCACTGCAGCGACTGGGGTGTATTATCGACCCCCTTAATCACATTTTAAGCACAGAAACTAGAGGCAGGAATAGGCCATTCGACCCTTCGAGCCTGCTCAGCCATTCATTTTGATCATGGCTGATCATCAAATTCAATATCCTGATCTGCACTTCCACCCATATCCCATAATAGATACATAGGATTGATTTAATGTTTAAGCATCCTTTCCATTTTGTCTTTTGTTTTGGGTGGCCCCCTTCTTTTTGGGGGCTGCCATTCTTGGTTTGACCTTCAGTTTGTTTAATTTAGTTTGTTTGACTTGGCCAAAAAGAAATGCATTCCCAGTTATTTTGTGTAAGTGAGTGAAAGTGAGGAGGCAGCATACAAGCAATTTAATCTGGGTCTGGGTCTGTACTCGATGGAGTTTAGAAGGATGAGGGGGGATCTAACTGAAACTTACAGAGTACTGAGAGGCCCAGATAGAATGGATGTGGAGAGGATGTTTCCACTAGTGGGAGAGACTGGGACTCGAGGGCACAACCTCAGAGTGAAGGGATGCTCCTTTAAAACTGAGATGGGAAGGAATTTCTTCAGCCAGACGGTGGTGAATCTGTGAAACTCATTACCACAGAGGGCTATGGAGGCCAGGTCATTGAGTGTCTTTAAGACAGAGATAGATAGGTTTTTGATCAATAAGGGGATCAAGAGTTGCGGGAGAAAGCAGAAGAATGGGGATGAGAATCATGTCAGCCATGATTGAATGGTGGAGCAGTTTCAATGGGCTGAATGGGCTAATTCTGATCCTATATCTTATGGTTTTAATCGCAATAGGGGAGGACAATAACATATGAATTTTGAATATTTCATTTGCTAAAACACTCAGTATTTGAGGTAACACTGTGTGTTCACTGACTAAGGGCGCTTCCTCTAAGTGTGAATTGAAGGCCCCATTTTCTTTCCCTGCCAACCTACAGTGGTTGCAAATTATCATAGATAAGGTTGCCACACCAATGGCTCACTGAGTCATACTTACAAAAAAATGTGCCCAAGGTTCAATGTGGAGTGTGCAGCAGAGAGGTTTGCCGATTGACTGCAGAATCTCCAAGTTAATGAGAAGAGACAGGATTGCCTCCTTCTGTTCTGATGCATACAAAAGAGTTAAGCACAGGAAAGTAGTTGAAGAAACCCAGTCTAGCAATTTTTTGGATTTGTGTCTTCTGTATTCTTGCTGTGTGCAAGTGGACTAAAGCTTAATATATTTGAGAATAAATCTGGAATTTGGATAATGATGCAGGATTTCCCACCATTGAACCTTCCCTGTTGACCAAATGATTCGAACTGAGGCCTTCCATCCCTGTGCCCTGGATTCGATCCTGGAGAAGAAATTTCATTTCCAAATATTTTAAACATAATGAAGGATATTGGAAGGTTATGGGACAGTGGGGTTAGTTATGATTAGTCCAGTACAGGACAGAGTGGTAATGTTATGGGACTCGTGATCTCAGGCCCAAGACAAAGCCCTGGGGACATGGGTTCAAATTCTATGATTACAACTGGAGGAATTTTAAGTCTGAATTCGCTGTGAGTATAACAGTGACCATGAAATGATTGTCATTATAAACCCATCTGGCTCACAAACAGAAGGGAAGGAAATACACCATCTTCTTTTGGTCTGGGCTACACGTGACTCCAAACCAATAGTAACATTGCCTCAGAAACACTATTAAACCGCCACAGAAAAGTCAATAAGGAATGAAACTGGACCAGCATCAAGGTAGACACCAGACACCAGCATCAAGGTAGACACCAGCATCAAGGTAGACACAGCTAACCTAGCCCCGTTCACCCTTCAACATCCTTTGCACTATTATCTGGGGGGCTTGTGCAAAAATTGGGAGAGCTGTCTCACAGACTAGTTAAGCAGCTGCCTGAAATATCACATTCACAAAATCAGACGTTACAGGCTGATGTGCTGTCCAACTGACAGGAGAAACCCAACAGAAGTGGATACTTCTGGCTTAGTAGCACCACTGGTGGCCAAATCCTAAAGGACATAATCGCTGGACTGGGTCAGCGGCAGATGGTGAATCAACCACCAAGAGGGAAATATGCATTTGACCTAATTCTCACAAATCTATTTGTTGCAGTTGCACTGTCCATGACAATATCAGTTGCAGTGACCACCATACCGAACTTTAGGATGTGAAGTCCCAACTTCCCATTGAAGATACTCTCCATCATGTTGTGTGGCGCTACCAACATGCTAAATTGGATAGACTTTGAGCAGAACAAGCAACTCAAGGCTGGGATTCATGAGCATTGTGGGCCATCACGGCTGGCATATTCCCCATTATCACCATCAAACCAAGGTATCAACAATATTTCAATGAACATGCAGGAGGTGGCATGTTAGATTGGGCAGCACGGTGGCACAATGTTTAGCACTGCCGCCTCACAGCGACAGGAACCCAGGTTCAATCCCCGGCTTGGGCCACTGTCTGTATGGAGTTCGCACATTCTCCCCATGTTTGCGGGTTTACTCCGGGTGCTCCGGTTTCCTCCCACAGTCCAAAGATGTGCAGGTTAGGTGGGTTGGCCATGCTAAATTGCCCCTTGGTGTAAGAAGGACTAGCTAGGGTAAATGCATGGAGTTGTGGGGATAGGGCCTGGGTGGGATTGTATTTGGTGCAGAATCAATGGGCTGAAAGGCCTCCTTCTGCACTGTAGGATTCTATGATTCTAGTGGCAGCACCAGGTATACCTAAAAATGAGGTGTCAGCCTGGAGATGCTACAACACAGGGCTACTTGCATGCCAAATAGCTGAAGCAGCAAGATAGACAGAGCTAAGCGATGCCACAACCATCAGATCTGGTCAAAGCTCCACAGTCCTGCCGTATCCAGTATGAATGGAGGTGGACAATTATTTATTTATGTTTTATGTATTACGGTTACAAGTAGGCTTACATTAACACTGCAATGAATAATTGTGAAAATCCCTTAGCGCCTGTTTGGGTACACCGAGGGAGAATTTAAGCGTAGCCAATACACCTAACCGGCATGTCTTTCGGACCGTGGGAGGAAACGGGAGGAAACCCACGCAGACATGGGGAGAACATGCTGACTCAGCACAGACAGTGACCCAAGCCGGGAATCGAACCCGGGTCTCTGGCGCTGTGAGGCAGCAGTGCTCACCACTGTGCCACTGTGCAACCTGTTGAAGGAGGAGGCTCCCAAATATGTCCTTCCTCATTAATGGTGGATCTGAGCATACTCAAAGACAAGCAAATGTAACCATCTTCAGCCAGAAATGCCAAGTCGATGATCCTTCTCAGTCCCCACTGGAGGGACCTACATCCTGTGAATGAATAAATAACAAAACTAGATGGAATCGATCTGAAGGGTTGAATTGATTTGTTTCCAGCTGTGGCAACTTCAGTACAACTAGAAAGTTATCTCAATGTGTTTGGAGAATGGGCATATATCATAAGTAGCTGCTGAGTGATGTCCCTGGCTTACCATTGTGCCATACCTTACTCCAGGTCTCCCATTCATGGGGAAGGATTCTTCAACACAGTTTGCAACTGAGCAACTGTATCAGGTGACCCTGTGACAAATGCTAAGTCATCTTCCAAAGAGGTGCATTGGCCATTGTAAGTTTTTCGGGCAACTCAGGCCTTTTTTTTATGAGCTGGGAAAAGGACTTGAACCCTAAAGAACTGTGAAAGTGGCCACACTTGACTGCAGGACTTGACCAAAAAATGTCCCAGGGAGCCCAGCCAGCCTGTGTGTGTGTGTGTGTGTGTGTGTGTGTGTGAAGGGGCCCAGTCCAAAAATTGCAAGCAGCCAGAAACCAGACAGACTGCTGATTAGGTTATCAGCAGCACAAAAAGAACCTCACGACATCACCAGACTAGGCCGGCAGCAAGACAATGCACCTGGTCTGGACTCAATACAGGTGATAATGGCCTTGTCCCAGAGCGAGGAGAAGCCCATTTCCCTAATGGGAAAACAATTAAACGATCTCCGATGGAACAATACAGGACAGCAAGGGACCTATCACCTGGGATGGGACCATCTGGTCTCTATGGATTGTAAGATTGCAGCTGCAAATAACGAGCAAGCCTTTGTCTGTGGAAACTGCCGGTTGGAAGGGGGGCAGAGTTGGCTGGAAAAAGAATTCAAGTTTACAATATAAAAGGATGGCCAGGCCGGCCATGTTCCCTCTTTTCTCTTCGGACCAGCATGACAGCACTCTCCACTCGGTCGTCTCCAGTACGCAGCCTGAAGCCCACTGAGCAATTTAAACTAGGATTGTGAGTATCCCCTGGTAATTCGCGAAGTTCCCGAGATCATCATAGTGGATGAGGCTTTGGGGAAAGTGGGGGACCTTTTGCATGCATCTTTCATAGTTCAAGACACTGGTAAACTCGTATAAAGTAAGAATTCCGAGGTGTCCGTTTTAGTATTCCTTCCATAGCTTATAGTCTTATAGAGCATAAGGCATGGTGTGTTGTTTTCCTGGTGTTTGGTGACCTTTGACCTTGATGTTTTAATAAATATATATATATATATCTTTGACTTCCGTTGGAGTCCGTTTTGATCTTTTCAATTTCTCACCAATGATCTCTGACTAAGTCACAATATAAATATTCCTTACCATAATTCCGGAGTCTAGAACTGAGGGTACCCTGGGCGCTTCGAAACCGCCCACTCAGGAAAGGCTGCCAGGTAGTGGATAGGCAGCAGTTTCCTTTTCTCTCTCTTGGGAGCGCTACTCTAGTGAAGTAGACGCAAGGTGGCCATTATTCCATCGGCAAGAGAGAGAATCACTCGGGCATTGGTGGGGTTTTGGGTGACGGAGGACCAAACCTAAAATAAGCCCAGTGGAGTTAAAAAGAGGGATCCCGCTACACCATGCTAAATTTTCCCTCAGTGTCCCCAAACAGGCGCTGGAGTGTGGCGACTAGGGATTTTCACAGTAACTTCATTGCAGTGTTGATGTAAGCCTTACTTGTGGCACTAATAAATTAACTTTAACTTTTAAATAAGATATTGCGGTAATCCCATCAGACAGTTAGATTCTTTCTCCCACCTGTGGTTTCAGTACACTGATTCCGTTTGTGTTTTGGAAAAACAAATTAATTTTTCTTTACAAGGAAGGAATCAGTGGAGTTTCGTTTAATTCCTCTTCTGACAAATATTGAGTCAATATCAGAAAGAATGACAAATGATATATTGAATCTATGGATGTTTCCTTAAAGTTCAGGGTCTGATTGTGTGCCAGTTGAACAGATGGATGGAGAAAGATGACCTCAAAGATAAGACTCAGGACAGAATTTGAAAACAGAAACTGAAGTGATTGATGCAACTGTCTATCATGTTGCTTCAAATTGATGTGAAGGTACTCATTTCTCTGTCAAGGCCATACTGGTGTGACTATAGTTTATTTATTACTGTCACAAGTAGGCTTACATTCACACTGCAATGAATTTACTGCAAAAATCCCCAAGTCGCCACACTCCAGCACCTGTTCAGGTACACTGAGGGAGAACTTAGCATGGCCAATGCACCTAACCAGCATGTCTTCCAGACCGTGGGAGGAAACCGGAGCACCCGGAGGAAACCCATGCAGACACGGGGAGAATGTGCAAACTCCACACAGTCAGTGACCCAAGCCGGGAATCGAACCCGGTTCCCTGGCGCTGTGAGGCAGCAGTGCTAACCACTGTGCCACCGTGCCACCTCGATACTGTGACTCTTTGAAAAGCTTTATTTTGTAAAAAAGACTACACTTTAAAAATCTGAAATTCAAGACAGCATCGAGAACAGGTTTGTGGATCCGACTATGTTTGTATTTCAAGAGGCCAAAAATACACTTTCTGATATTGACTCAATATTTGTCAGAACAGGAATTTAACAAAACTCCACTGGTTCCTTCCTTTGTAAAAAAAAAATAGCCTTTTCAAAGAATTAGTCGACTGAAACCACAGGTGGGAAAAAGAATCCAACAGCTTGATGGGATTACCACAAATACTGTTTGGGAGATGACTTGACAATTGTTACAGGGTCACCTGACACAATGGCCACCTTTGCTCCCTGTTAGAATATAAATAACTGCTACAACCAAACAGAAGTCCAATGACAGAACTCTGTGACAGAACTTTGTCACACACAGAGAAAGAGAGAGACAAAAAGGGTCCAACAAGCACAACCGTCAAGCTACTGTAATCAGCCAGGCTAAAAATAAGGCCACACCACAGTTCATTGAAAGGGAAATAAAGAACGTCCTCTCTGCACCCCCACCCCTTTTCCTCATTCTATCTTCAAGCATATCTGAGCAAACCGATCCCCTGCTGTTTGACTTCAGGAGCCAGCACAACTGCTGAGACATCTCTGCAATTTAAAGCATTCACTTCAGACAATGTAAGAAAACAACTATGAAATAACTGGCTTGCATTCAAACAGAGACTGAAATCTATTCTGCTTTTTATATATTTATTGCTTTTATCTTCATCTGTACCTTTTTTTGATACGTGTGCGAATGTGAATTAGAGGGTGTGATGCATACTTTCATTAGTATCCTCCAGTGCGAAGTGTGAACATTAAATTAACTTTTGTTTCCATTTTTAAATACATTATGTTTACTTGCTGGATTATTGAAAATTTGGAGGGGCCGATTCTCAGAAAAAAGTTTGAAGTGCCGAATTCGCAAAAAAACTGGAGTAAATCCCACTGGTTGCTTTTAGCAGGATTTTCAAAATGAAACTCCCACACTCTGTGTATCACAGAATGCCTCAGAGAGATATACTCTGAAAATCCAGGGGCAGGGCTTAATCTCGCTGGAGAGGCCAGCAGCATAGCGCTGAGTGCGCCACTGTGCATGCTCTGATCTGTCAGAGCGGAGGTCGGCGCATGCGCAGTAATCCAGCACTGCCGGCCTCCCAATCACTGGCCAGCACAGCAACCCCCCATCTTGGTTTACTGACACCCCTCCCACCGCATCCCCCCGCCCCTCCCAACCGCTGGCCTCGTGGACATCTCCAGGCCAGCCCCGACCCCCCACCATCCAGGTGGCCAGCTCCCAATCACCCACTTCCCTCCTTCTGCCCACGATCCACCGATGCCAAGTGCAGAGTGGCAGCGGGAACACCCCACCCTCACAGATCGCCCACCCCACCGCCATAGCCCCCATCCCCAATAGGCCCCAGTCCCTTGACACTGCCCGATGCCCAGTGCTATTACGGAGTATGGTAACTTCAATTGCCGTGTTAATGTAAGCTTACTTTTGACAATAATAAGTAAACTTTAAAACTACAAAATGTTATGTTAGTAATTTACTAATAAGGGGAAGAAATTATGATTAATGTCATTTAACCAATTCCATATGTCCTCAGAGGATTTCCAGCTATCAAATAAATTTTAAAAATCCATTCCCAGGCCACATATTCATCCACTGGGTCAATTTGCAGCAGTTCAGTGTACATCACTGGGATGAGTCGGGAAAAAAAGTCCTTTTTGGGATCAGCACAATCATTAGCCTGGCCTCTGCGTTTTAAAATTCAGGCTGCTTCTCCAAGATCTGAATCGATTCTCTGTAAACGCAAGAAGATAAGCTTTTCACAGAAGTGTTAAAAGAATGGTTCTTACCAAACATTAGCATTTCCACTCTCGACTGCCACTCAGATAGATTTCATATATTCAGTCCAGTTCACAGAGGGACGTCAGTGTCGATCACACGTCACCCGTCCACTTGCCTTACATCCACAACTTTTTTTCATTTTCCTGGCTGATGGTTTGCTTGTCTTCAGTTTCAATCAACATTTTCCTTAAAATGCCTTGCCTCCAACAATTGTATGCACAAGGCCTGAAATACACACAATGTTCTGCTGGTCCTCAGGGTCGCAAAGAGTTAAAATCCTTCGGAAATATCAGATGATCTTTGATGACCAGTGATCTAAGTCAATTAACTTTTATTCATCAAAATGCATTTTTCAATTATAAATCCACAACAGCCCATCAAATTGCTGGCTTGGTGGCACTTTACTCGGTAATCTTGAAAAGCACATTGACATATTTCAAGGCAGATCCCAGAGCTTCTTGTCAGATACATATCAATCGCCTTGTATTAACTGAGGTTTCTTGCTCCAGTCAGTTTGCAAAGAGACATCTTGACGTATTCACTCTTAATCTGATGTAGAATGGTTGTATCGGAGGATTGTTTCCAATTAGGCGAATCTCAGCGATGTTAGGGGAGATGGGACAAGGTCAGGGAAAGATAAGAACATTGTGCTGTTCAGCATCTCGAGGACATTCCACTGTTCAAGTGAACCATGAGTGATCTGTTGCTCAAGCTTGTTTTTACTTCTGGCACTTACTGGGGAAAGTTCATTTGATTGTCACTTTTCAATTGATCCAACATCCACAGTTTAGGCAGGATGGATTCCACCCTTTGAATGAACAAAATGATTCCTCACTTTCCTCAGGAATAGCCCGGCCCTAATTTGATGATTGCACTCTCTTATTCCGGTTTTCCACTGGGAAGGAAATCGTGGGTTGACTTTGTAGGGCACGCCACAGGCAGGAACAGAAGCAAAGAAGACCTGAAAACATTCATGTTGAAGTGCCTTCTCTGTTACTCATCACAGCTTGCTGCTCCTCTTAAGCTGGAAGGATCTTCTCCCAAGCAATCGGAGTCAGTCCACCACCCTCAGTTGGATGGGGAACCTGTTTCCATGCCAATTGAAGGGAAGTTTAAAGTTTATTTATGAGTGTCACAAGTAGGCTTGCATTAACACTGCAATGAAGTTACTGTGAAAATTCCCTAGTCGACACAATCCGGCGCCTGTTCGGGTACACTGAGGGAGAATTTAGCATGACCAATTCACCCAACCAGCACGCCTTTCAGACTGTGGGAGGAAGCCGGAGCACCCGGATGAAACCCATGTAGACACGGGGAGAATGTGCATACTCCACGCAGTCAGTGACCCAAGCTGGAAATCAAACCCGCATTCCTGGTGCTGTGAGGCAGCAGTGCTAACCATTGTGCCACTGTGCTGCATTTAAATGGCAGTATAAGGGTGCCTGACATAGAAAGGGTTAATGTGGGACAGGAAAACAGTACTACTCACAGTGTGAAGTAAAGGGATACATGACCTGAGACTGGAGTCAATTGTGGACTGGACTGAGACATGTGTAGAAGAAAGCACGGAATTAGCTCATAGATTGGGCTAAACACTATATATGGGGGAATTGCAGATACGATAATGACTTTTAAGGAGCGTTTGACAAATACATGAACAGGATGGGAAAAGAGGGATATTGTCCCCGGAAGGATAAGGGGTTTATTTGAGTCGGGCAGCATGGTCACTGCAGGCTTAGAGGGCTGAAGGGCCTGTTCCTCTACTGTAATTTTCTTTCTTCTTTGTTCTTTTGTTCTCAATGTGCACGGTTATGTGTTATCAATAAATAAACATTTAGGGGGCCATTCTCCCAAAACAATTCTAAGTGCTGAATTCACGGGAAAAATGGTGTAAATCATGATTGTTTTTTCAGTGGGAGTTCAGACTCGAATCTCCCACACGCTATGCACTGCAGAGGTCACAATCATGAATATCATTAAAAGCTCGGGGGACGGGGCCGATTCACGCCAGAGGCTCTGACAGAACTCTGTGCATGCGCAGTGGCCCCAATCTGTCAGCCTCGGGTTTGCTGGTCAGCTCAATCACTAGCCAGCCCGGAACCCTCACAGTGCTGCCCATCACACCCCCCCCCCCACCCCCAGCTCCCCCACAGGAAACCCACGCAGACATGGGGAGAACGTGCAAACTCCACACAGACAGTGACCCGAGGCTGGAATTGAACCTGGCCCCCTAGCGCTGCGTCCCTTGCGCCACCCTTGAATCATCAGTGTCAGATAAGGTCACCAACCAGTTCTACCCCGATGAGAAATAGAAGGGAACCGAGGATATATCCTTTAGCCAATCCAGAGGGAAGGCACTGGTGGCAGGAAGAGAAACCACTGCTGGTGAACCACTGCAGATCAATGACTGAAAAAGTAATAATAGGACCAAGAAATCCACTAAGAATCCAATAAGGAGAGGAGGGATGGTTTACTATAGTCAGAGCCACTTGGGATGCCATTTGTGACTTTGATAATGATTTTTTCACAACCTGACTGAAGGGATTGAAAAATGGGGCTGTGGAAAAGATGGACATGTCATAGAATCTTAGAATCCCTACAATGCAGAAGCAGGCCATTCAGCCCATTGGGTCTGCACCGACCACAATCTCACCCAGGTCCTATCCCCGTATTTAAGAGATAATAACATTCTGAATCACATTGGAGAAGAAATGTATTCCAGCCCACAGTCTGTTTATTTGCAAGCTTAATTTCACATTCCTCCTGGCATTTCTTATTCCTTTCTTTTGATTTCTGTAGCTTTTCCTGCTGCTGGATTCCTTGTATTTGAATAAATTTCTTCTTTTAAGCTCATACTGTCTCTTTACTTCGTTTTTAACCATGATTACTTAACAACACAAAGAGAACCTTTGTCTTGTAAGGGCATGTACTCGCTTTGTATTGGACCAAATACATTTAAAATCTTTAAGTTTATTGATTAGTGTCACAGGTAGGCTTACATTAACACTGCAATGAAGTTACTGTGAAACTCCCCCATTTGCCACACTCCGGCACCTGTTCGGCTACACTGAGGGAGAATTTAGCACGGACAATGCACCTAACCAGCACGTCTTTGGGACTGTGGGAGGAAACCGGAGCACCCGAAGGAAACCCACGGGGAGGACGTGCAGACTCCGCACAGACAGTGACCTAAGCTGGGAATTGAACCTGGGCCCCGGCGCTATGAGGCAGCAGTGCCACCCCAACCTGCCACTAGAAAACCCGCTACTGCATGTCAACAGGTTTACTCATTAATAGTTCAGCCAACACTGACATTTTAAAATTTTACTTTGCAACTTTCCCTTCTCTCTTCTAATCCTGCCATAAAAATTATCGTAAGAAGTTTAACAACACCAGGTTAAAGTCCAACAGGTTTATTTGGTAGCAAAAGCCACACAAGCTTTCGGAGCCCCAAGCCCCTTCTTCAGGTGAGTGGGAATTCTGTTCACAAACAGGGCATATAAAGACACAGACTCAATTTACATGAATAATGGTTGGGGGAATGCGAAAACTTACAGCTAATCAAGTCTTTAAGATACAAACAACGTGAGTGGAGACAGCATCAAGACAGGCTAAAAAGATGTGTGTTGTCTCCAGACAGGACAGCCAGTGAAACTCTGCAGGTCCAGGCAGGCTGTGGGGATTACAAATAGTGTGACATGAACCCAATATTCCGGCCTGTTCCTGTGCTGTATTGCTCTTTGTTTTAACACATGAGCTTTTCTACTTTGCCTTATATATGTTCAATCTGAATGTTCTCATTGTAACCAGATTGATTTTACCTATATGTCCCTGATTTCCATGTTTAGACATCACCATTGCCAGGAGGTCAGAAGATAATTCTTCCTGGAGTCTTGCATTCTTTGCTATTTCTGCATTCTACTATTTCTGTAGCCCAATCACCATTACTAAAATTCCTTCTTCAGTAATGTTGTCTTTTATCAACACTACCACTTCCATTTCTTTCGATATTTCACTGCCCATGCTGAAGGGCATCTTGTTGAAATACGCTGCTGAGGTCAGATCAATTGGCTTAATTTTGAGAAAGATAGATAGGAACATCTATTAAATATGTAGAAATGTCAGCACCACAACTCATCCAGTCCCTCTTGGTGTTTGTCCTCCCTATAAACTCTCATCCTAATCCCATACTCCTGTCCATATCCCGATAATCCCCTTTACTTCAACCATTTATCTAATTAAAGATAACTAACTGTAATCCCAAAATTGTTGTTAGCAGGCGAGTGGTATTATCACTGGGCTATTAATCCAGAAACTTAGCAAAGGTTACGGCCAGGAGTTGATCCTACATTAGCTCTTTAAGGTGAACTTGTGCTGACTTGTTTTATGTATTGCGCTATATACATTTTGTTTACTCCTAACTTGTTACCACTCCTCGCTTGTCCAGAGAGCCTATTGTTTTTTCCTCACGTATAACCTGCAGTTTGGATTTTCCCTCTCATGCCCTGACTTAGTTCAAATCGTCTACCCATTGCCCTGTATACATTTCTCTATCATCATCACGCTAACTGTCTGTTTAATTAGGCAGAAAGATTTCAGGTCCCGCTTAATCCAGTTACTGGAAGGAAGCCTCATCTGACAGGCAAGCATATTGTGAATCCAGACTCACCCATTTTCTGTTTGCTGATTTTATAATTAGTGAGCATGCTCACAATTTTTTGTAAGCATGGCCAGTGGGGAGGGCTCACTACCAGTCAATGGAGTGCATCCACAAAATTGACCCTTCAATGTCAACGCAGAAATGTTGAAGAGCTGAACCAAGAGAGACCTTTCCACATACTGCACAGCTCATAACTATGTTTTACTCAACTGTTTCCAAAGGGTGATCAAAATAACATCTGTATGAAATATTAAATAAATATCAACTGAAGTCTCAAAGCACCAATCCATTTGTGTGGATAAAGAACTCGACAAGCCAACTTGTACGCCCTTTCAGTCTTACTGGAATTGGCAATGATAAATTGCTGGTGTTTCTTGTTGAAGCAGACAGCGAAACTCCAAATGTGCCATTGGTACATTATGGACAGGAACATGGGATCAGGATGAGAATTTATAGGGAGTATAAACACCAACAGTGACTGGATAAGTTGCAGTGCTGTTATTTCTACATATTTAATTTTACAACAAACATTTCATGGTCATCATCAGACTTTTAATTCCAAATACTTTTATTGAATTCAAATTTAATCGTCTACCATGGTGGGATTTGAACCCAGGTCACCTGATCATTACACTGGATCTCCGGATTCCTAGTCTAATGACAATACCACTACGCCACCACCTCTTGATCATTCATGTAATTTCCACATTACAGTCATAACTAAAACATGTGAGTCATGAAAAACAATTGAAGTACAGGCAACATATTGTCGGTGATTACAAAGAGTCTTTCAAAGGCCCAGAAGAAATTTGCTTTTAATATGACAGCACTGTTATCTGACAGTACAGAATGTAAGGTAACACTCTAATTATTTTGTCCTTTACTCATATATTTTCTTAAATGTCCTAATAGTAAGCTAATTGGCCATTTATCAAATATCACTGAAAATTAAATAACTTTTGATTGTTAATCCACTGACAGTAACAGCCAAGACTCATCATACTGGTTGTGCTTTCTATTGAGCTTTTGAGCTTCTCATTGAACTATAATGGAGTGTCCACTGGGAAAGAGGAGGAGATTTGTTTTAATAAGGGCTTTGCAATGAAAGCGTCTTTTAATGAGAGACTCTGGGCCCAATTTTACCATCAGGTTGCGCCCGTTTTTGGGTGTGAAAACTTGGTAAAGCCGGGCGGGAGGTGAGTCGTGCAATCCGTGCCGGTTCCTCCTTTACCAAGGCCCGAAAATGGCTGCGACCGGGACCGTGCCCGAAATGGGCGCGACGGCCATTTAAATGCATTTAAGACCATAATAAGACTATAGGACAGAGGAGCAAAATTATGCCACTCGGCCCATCGAGTCTGCTCTGCCATTCAATCATGGCTGATATTTTTCTCATCCCCACTCTCCTGCCTTTTCCCCATTTGAATGCATTTAAATTGAATTAATGAGCTATGCGCCCAACATGACCAGCACTTCCCCCTTTACCACTGTGTTCGCCAATCCCAAATCACACAAAACAGACATGCTCCATAAAAGTCCGATTCGGGCAATCCATCGTGAGGGTTAGTGAGGAGATAAGTGTGTAGCGTCTGACAGCTCTCTGCTTTTCATGGGTGTCCTTTTGTTGCAGCCATTTTATGTCTCAGGTCGGTGATGGCTCTGCGAGAGTGTGGGGGTTGGGGGGCTGTTGCTCTGCAGGGTCTCCGATGTCAGATTTGCAGCACGGACCCAGGTCTCAGCACTGACCTCGGGTCTTGCGGTGATGCTGGGTCCTAGTGCACTCAGCTCACTTCCAGCTGAAGGATGTGCACAAAGCCCTTGCAAATTGCATTGCTGCAGCCCCTCAACTTTGCAAGGAACTGTGATTGTGGGGAGCATGTGGCTGGGGGAATTGCGGGGGCTCTGATTGTGGGGAGCATGTTGCTGGGGGAATTGGGGGGGCTCTGATTGTGGGGAGCATGTGGCAGGGGGAATTGTGGGGGACTGTGACTTTTGATGTGCTAGGGGCAAGCAGCATTCCTTAACCTCTACATGTGCTCCTCTCCATCTCACCCTCCCTGCCAGCCCCCCCGCCCTTCAGAATAACAAGATGGCTTTTGCGATGCAACCAATCGAAATGCTGTTCTTTTGGTTGCTGCAGGAGCTGAGGAGGAGGAGCTGGAGGAAGAATTGCGGGCACAGGATGCCCAGGCCTCACCACTTCCAGGACCAGAGGGAGACAACCACCAGAGGCAGGAGATGGTCCCCATTCACCCAGAGGGAGGGGGAGGGTGGGGTCGCATAGGAGAAGGAGGGAGCAGAGACCCCGGCAGTTCTGTGCACGAGTGTCATTTGAACAGATGCCGGACACTGTGTGCCGCCGACATCTCCACCTCCGAAAAGATACAGTGCAACACCTGTGCAACCTGTTGCAGGATCTGACACCTAGAGACGGGGCGGGGGGTGGGGGGGGGGGGGGGAGGGGGGTGGGCACCCACTCTCGATGGCTGTCAAATTGACAACTGCTCTGAACTTTTATGCGACTGGCTCCTTCCAGACCCCGAGCGGAGATGTCTGTGGCAGCTCCCAATCAGCCATGCAAACCTGTGTCAAGCAAGTCAGTGAAGCCCTGTATGCCCGGGCTGGGCAGTGCATCAAATTTAACCTGGACCAGGCCCATCAGGAAGCCCGGGCTGCGGGGTTCACAGCCATTGCAGGGATGCCTAATGTTCAGCGGGCCATCGGCTGCACACACATCGCCCGCAAGGCCTCCCAACAGAATCCACGGAGATTCATCAACAGGAAGAGGTTCCACTCCCTGAATGTTCAACTGGTGTGTGACCATAACATGAACGTTACGCATGTCTGCTCGAGACACCCAGGCAGTGTGCACGACAGCTCCAATGTCAGGAGCTCGGACATCCCGGAGGCATTTGAGGAGGAGCCCAGGCTGCGGGGGTGGCTCATGGGTGATATGGGTTACCCGCTTCGGACATGGCTGATGACGCCTGTGCGAGGCCTGTGTCTGAGGTGGAGATCCACTATAATGAGGCCCATGTAGCCACCTGCGCAATCGTGGAGAGGTGCATTCGACTCCTCAAAATGAGATTCCGGGGCCTGGTCAGATCTGGCGGGACCCTCCAATACAGCCCTGTGATCTCTTCCCGCATAGTGGTCATGTGCTGTGCCTTGCACATTCTGGCTCTACAGAGAGGTGACATATTGGAGGAGGAGGAGGACGTGGAGGATGACCAGCAGGAGGAGGAGGAGGAAGATGAGGAAGAGCACACGAAGGAACACCACCCAGGCACTGGAGGGCTGGCAGATCAAATGAGGCATGCGAGGGCGGCAAGGGAGGCCCTGATCACCAGGCGGTTCACTCGCTAGGGGTTTGTGTCTGTCAGAATTGGGATGTTCACAGATTTTCTTTTACTCATCATAGGACATGGGCATCGCTGGCTGGCTAGCATTTATTGCCCATCCCATGTTACCCGAGGGTAGTTGAGAGCCAATCACATGGCTGTGGAACTGGAGTCACATGTCGTCTAGACCAGGTAGGGACAGCCAATTTCCTTCCCTAAAGGACATTAGTGAACCAGATGAGATTTTCCTACAATTGATAATGGTTTTGTGGTCGTCAGTAGATTCTTAATCCCAGATATTTTTTTTTGAATTCAAATTCCACCAGCTGCCGTGGTGGGATTCAAACCGGGGTCCACTGAACATTAGCTGAGTTTCTGGATTAATAGTCTAGCGATAATACCACTGGGCCATCGCCTCCCCATTGCACAATGTTCAGCACCATTCAGTACTCCTTAGGCATTGAAACTGTTTGTGTCCAAATGCAACAAGACCTGGAAAATATCCAGGCTTGGGCTGACAAGTGACATGTAACATTTGTGTCACACAGGTGCCAGACAATGACCATCTCCAACAAGAGAGGATCCAAATATCTCTCCTTGACTTTCAATAGCATTACCAATTTTTAATCCCCCAGTATCAACATCCTGGGGGCTTATAATTAACCATAAGTGTAACTGGACCAGCCATATGAACACTTTGGCTACAGGAACAGGTCAGAGGTTAGGAATTTGGCAATTAGCAACTCACCTTCTGACTCCCCAAAGTCTGTGCTCCATCTACAAGGCACAGGTCAGGTGTGTGATAGAATACTTGCTTGGAGAAGTGCAGCTCCAAACTACTGAAGAAGCTTGACACCATCCGGGGCAAAGCAGTCCCCTAGATTAGAACCCCATCCAACACCTTCAACATCCATTCTTTCCATCACCAGTGCACAGTAGCAGCAGTGTATACCATCTACAATCCTCTACAATGTACCACTGCAACTCATGCAGGCTCTTTCGATAGCATCTTCTAAATGTGCAGCTACTGCTATCTAGAAGAACAAAGCAGCAGATACATGGAAACACCACCAGCTGGATATTCCCCTCCAAACCACTCACCATCCTCACTTTGAACGATATCACCCTTCCTTCGCTGTTGCTGGGTCAAAATCCTGGAATTCCCTCCCCAACACCATGGTGGGTGTACCTACACCACATGAACTGCAGTGGTTCAAGACCACCACCTTTCTCAAGGGCAATTAAGGGATGGGCAATAAATGTTTGCTGAGCCAGATAGCCAGATTCTGTGAAAGAATTTTGGAAAATTTGCATCGCCAATACTAAGGAGGACTGCAACGAATTAGAGGAGGACATTAATAAACTTGCTAAATGGGTAAAACTCGGGCGTGAGACTATTAATGCGATCCGCGCCCGTGTCCGCGAAGATGCCCACTTTATCAAGGCCCAAAAATGGCCACGATCCGATTCACGCCCGAAACAGGCACAACGGCGATTTAAATGCATTTTCGGATTCGGCGCGAAACAGACCTGCTCAGCAAAGGTTTGTTTCGAGCGCTCCAGCTTCTGAAGAGGTGAGTTCAGATCTTCCAACGGCTCTTTGACTCAAATCGGTGGTGCGGGGGGGAAGGGGGAGGCGGGCCAGATCATTCTCTGGTGAGACGGGCGGGGGGGGGGGGGGGGGGGGGGGGTGGGGGAGGGGGAGGGGGGAGGCGGGTAAGATGTATCTCTGGTGGGGGGGGGGGGGAGGCCCGATCGCTCTCTAGTGGGGGCTAGGGGGGTGAGGCCAGATGGATCTCTGGTGGGGGGGGCATGGGGGACCACTGCCACTCTGCGGGCAGTGGGGCAGGGGGTTGTGATTGCTCTGGGTAGCAGGGGGTTGGGTGGATATGGGGGACAGTTATGTTGTAGGGATGGGGGTGATGTCTGTGGGGGCCATCTCTCCCGCTTTTCGCTCCCGGGCCGCTTTATCCGCTTTTTGCGGCCCGGGAGCGATTGCGACAGCGGCGCGTTTTTTCAAATTTTTTTCTAACTGCGCATGCGCAGTTCAGAGCTCCGAGCATTTCAGACATGATAAGCCCCACGCACAGCGCAATTCAGACTCGCGATTTTTTTTCAGGCTAAGTGCGTTTGGGGGCGCCTGAAAGCAGATTTCCAAGTCGGATCTGAATTGCGTCCAGATTCAGCACTTCGAATGAAAATGGTAAAATCGGGCCCAAAGAGAATGATTCCTCTTGTGAGGAAGAGCAACATAAGTCACCAAGAAAATAACCCAAAAGAATGGTAAGAATCCCCTCTCACCTTAAACCTATGTCCTCTAGTTTTGGACTCCCCTATAGGAGCATATAAAAATGTATAATTTATGTATATATATATACACAAAATATATAAAATATATATAACATAGCCTGATCCTACCTTCCCCCCATATAGTTTGACCCCCTTCTCCCCAAATGCGATATCTAACTGCTTCTTGAAAACATACAGGGTGGGATTTTCTGGCTGTGCTCGCTCCAAAGCCGGAAAATCCCACCTGACGTCAATGGACCTTTGCATGGTCTGCACCCCCTGCCCGCTACGATCCCCCTGGTGGCTGGGATGGGAAAATTCCCCCCATAATATTTTGGTCCCGATTACTTTATGTAGTGTTTTTTTAATTCATTCATGGAACAAGGGCTGGGCCAGCATTTATTGCCCATCCCTAGTTGCCCTTGGAGGGCAGTTGAGAGTCAACCACATTGCTGTGGGTCTGGAGTCACATGTAGGCCAGACCGGGTAAGGATGGCAGATTTCCTTCCCTAAAGGACATTAGTGAACCAGATGGGCTTTTCTGACAATCGACAATGGTTTCAAGGTCATCAGTAGATTCATAATTCCAGATATTTTTTATTGAGTTAAAATTCCACCATCTGCCTTGGCAGGATTCGAATCCAGTTCCCCAGGACATTAGCTGAGTCTCTGGATTAATTGTCCGGTGATAATAGCGCAGGCTGACTACTCTCTGGGTGAAAAAATAGTCTCTACCCTGGTTGATCTATGTGTTGCTCTGATTCCGAATCATTGTGGTTGACTTTTAATTGTTCTAGTGAGCTCTTAAACCATTCAGTTGTATCAAACAGAAGGTCCACCAAAGCTGTTAATGAAACACCAATCCTAAGCTTTTTAAAAAATTCATTCACAGTATGTGAGCATCCTTCACAAAGCTGGCCTTTATTGTTCTAAATTGCCCTTGAGAAGGTTAATTAGGGATGGACAATTAATGCTGATCTTGTCAGTGAAGCACACAGCCACAGAGAATAAATTTTTATAAAAAATAAAAATCGAATCCGTCAGCACATAGCATCAGTGGGCTGGTTACCTTGAATGCACTGCTCTGAGATGCTCACTCGATCACACAAGTGCACCAATGACATTAGGGTGTGCCTACTGAGCGGCTAAAAGTTTGTTTGGGAGTCAAATAATTACTGAAACTCCTGGATTATATTTGCGGCAGGAACTGGCAAATGAAATTCAACACAGTTAAACAGAATTTTGATTTGATTTGATTTGATTTATTATTGTCACATATATTCGGATACAGTGAAAAGTATTGTTTCTTGCACGCTATACAGACAGGAAATACCGTTCATCGCAAAGGAAAGGAGAGAGTGCAGATTGCAGTGTTATAGTCATAGCTAAGGTGGAGAGAAAGACCAGCTTAGTGTGAGGTAGGGGGTCCATTCAAAAGTCTGATGGCAGCAGGGAAGATGCTGTTCTTTAATCATTGAGGTGAGAATGTCTACACATTGGATATAGGAGTGGGAAACATAATGAATAATGTTAAACTAGCCATGGGAAAGGTTGAGTATGAAGGAGAGATGGCAAGCTCTACGATAACCCTACCCAGTTGTACCAGAGCTGTAGTCACCTGGAACAGTGGTGGCATAGCAGCATTGTCACTGTATGCTTTGTCCAGAGTCCCAAGCAAATGCTCCAGGGACCTGGGTTTGAATCTCACTACGCAGATTATGAAATTTAAATACAAAAATAAGACCATAAGACCATAAGACATAGGAGCGGAAGTAAGGCCATTCGGCCCATCGAGTCCACTCCACCATTCAATCATGGTTGATTTCAACTCCATTTACCCACTCTCTCCCCATAGTCCTTAATTCCTCGAGAAATAAAATAATGATGACCATGTAACCATTGTTGTAAAAACCCATCTAGTTCACTAATATCCTTATAAAATAAAAGCAAATTACTGTGGGTGCTGGAATCTGAAACCAAAAGAGAAAATGTTGGAAAATCTCAGCAGGTCGGCACGGTAGCACAGTGGTTAGCACTGCTGCTTCACAGCTCCAGGGTCCTGGGTTCGATTCCCGGCTCGGGTCACTGTCTGTGTGGAGTTTGCATATTCTCCTCATGTCTGCATGGGTTTCCTCCGGGTGCTCTGGTTTCCTCCCACAGTCCAAAGATGTGTGGGTTAGGTTGATTGGCCAGGTTAAAAAAAAATTTGTCCCTGAGATGTGTAGTTAGAGGGATTAGTGGGTAAATGTGTGGGGGTGGGGCCTGGGTGGGATTGTGGTCGGTGCAGACTTGATGGGCCGAATGGCCTCCTTCTGCACTGTCGGGTTTCTGGCAGCATATTCTCTCTATGGGCTGCCATTAGCAGCCTTTCCCCTTGTTTTTGTGGCTATGACTCATCTCTCATTCCCTCACCCGACAGTATAAATATCTCCCACTTTCTATGCCTTTTAGCTTTGACAAAGCGTCATCTGGACTCAAAACGTCAGCTCTTTTCTCTCCTTACAGACACTGCCAGACTTGATGAGATTTTCCAGCATTTTCTCTTTCGGTCACCTGGTCTGGCCTAAATGTGACTCCAGATCCACAGCAATGTGGTTGACTCTTAAATGCCCTCTGAACCTTTAGGGGCGACACAGTGGCACAGTGGTTAGCACTGCTGCCTCACAGCGCCGATTACACGGGATCAATTCTGGCCTTGGGTCACCGTCTGTGTGGACTTTGCATATTCTCCCCATATCTGCGTGGGTTTCGTCCGGGTGCTCCGGTTTCCTCCCACATTCCAAAGACGTGCAGGTTAGGTTGATTGCCCATGCTAAATTGACTCGAGTGTCAGGGGATTAGCAGCTAAATATGTCCGGTTATGGGAATAGGGCCTGGATGGGAGTGTGGTATTAGCATTTAAAAATATCATGGCACACTCAATGGGCCGAATGGCCTCCTTCTGCACTGTAGGGATTCTACGATTCTATGAACTGACTTAGAGAGCAACTCAATTCAAGGACAATTAGAGATGAGCAATAAATGTTGGCCCAGCCAACGCTGCCTGCATCCTATGAATTAATGAAAATAAAACAGGTATGCTGCCAAATCAGTAGGGTTTGAATCTGCTGGAGTGCTTTGTGTTATGGCCAGCCCCACTTTGAACATTGTGTTCAGTCCTGGAAACAGCTAAATGCAGAGAAAAGCACTAAGATTCTCGGGCCAGTTTTCGAAGCAGGGGAGGAATTTGACATCCAGATGAATTCAGGGTCGCGGTTCCACACCTGAACTGCATCACTCATGCCACGCTATTTTTAAATGCTAATGCCACAGTAAGACATGCAATTAGGCGACTGAGCACCTCCAGTGGCCAGAAGCCACCAGCCTGGGCCCAGTGGCAAAGGCAGACGGCAGCCATGATGGAGTCTGCCACTGCCCTGTCGAACAGAGCTGTCAGATCCACAGAAGCCATCAGGAAAATTTAATTTGATTTTTTTTACAGGGATGTGGGTGCCGTTGGCAGGGACAACATTTGTTACCCATCCCTAATTGCCCTTCAGCTAACTTTCTAGGTTATTTAAGAGGGCAGTTGTAGGAGGGAAACAAAATAAGTCGAGCCTTGGAGAACGTGTCGAACCTCGAGAAAAGTTTTTATTCCACATGCATGAGGGAGAGCTGAACTCGGGCCTGAAATCCCAGGTTGCCTGCGAGTTCTCTCTGACCATCGTAGATTCGTAAAGGTTATTATAATTTTCCGAGTCGCGAAGGTTTACATTATTATATTAATTCCTCGAGTTGGATACAAAATGGCGCTTCTAATCTCATTATGCAAACTACATTGTTCAGTATATCTCCATTAATCAATTCTCTGGACAGTTACGTTTGCCTGATTATAATGTCAAAGCATTGTGTTTATCCAACCGATTTACAGTGATGTGTTAATCGTTTCCCCCACCCCCCCCCGACCTTCTGCTAGGTGATCATGTTTTCCAGAAGACCAAACGCTCCCTGGACTGTATGGAGCCTGGCTGTCTTAATGCCGGTTTTCCTATTGTCGTGATCATTCGGAAAGGTCTCCTGCACATTAGAATTTGATTCAAATTCACCAACTGCCCCAGAATATCTCCAATACAGAAGGAGGCCATTCGTCCCATTGAGTCTGCATCGACTCTCTGACAGGGTATCTTACCCAGGCCCTCTTTCCTTACCCAATCCCCGTAACCCCACACATTTACTAAGGCGAATCCATCTAAGCTACACATCTTTGGACACTAAGGAGCAATTTAGCATGGCCAATCCACCTAACCTGCACATCTTTGGAGTGTGGGAGGAAACCGGAGCTCCCGGAGGGAACCCACCCAGACGTGGAAAGAATGTGCAAACACCACACAGTCACCCAAGGCCGGAATTGAACCCGGGTCCCTCGCACTGAGAGGCAGCAGTGCTATCCACTCTGCCCTAGTGGGATTAGAAGCCATGTCCCCCAAGCATTAGCTTGGGACTCTAGATTACAAGTTCAGTGGCATTACCACTATGTCACTGTCTCCCCAAAAAGGTCTGCAACTGAGGCTGATTGGGCCAAACTGAGGAAATGCAAACATTCTGATGCAGATTGAACGGGGACCTAATAGGTTTCAGTGTTAAATGAATCATAGAATCCCTACAGTGCAGAAGGAGGCCATTCAACTATCAAGCCTGCACTGACCATGATCCCACCCAGGCCCTATCCCCGTAAACCCATGTATTCACTCTGCTAATCTTCCTGACACTATGTGGGCAATTCAGCTTGGCCAAACATTTTCTTCAGTCTGCAGTGAAACACGCACCCAGGCTGTTCCAGTTTGCGAAAACCACCATTAAGAATTGCAGTGCTGACCTCCCAGTCCCTGAACAAGCTTTTCCCTAAAGAATCTTCATGCTACGTTCATTGGAAGTAAACTCATCCCTCCTGTCCACCAGCACTTTGAAACTTTCAGTCTGTCCTGAGGCAGACACGGGGAGAATGTGTGGCACGGTGGCACAGTGTTTAGCACTGCAGCCTCACAGCACCAGGGACCCAGGTTCGATTCCAGCCTTGCGTCACTGTCTGTGTGGAATTTGCACGTTCTCCCCGTGTCTGCGTGGGTTTCCTCCGGGTGCTCTGGTTTCCTCCCACCGTCCGAAGGGTGTGCTGGTTTAGTGCATTGGCCATGCTAAATTCTCCCTCAGTGTACATAAACAGGTGCCGGAGTGTGGCAACTAAGGGATTTTCACAGTAACTTCACTGCAGTGTTAATATAAAACCTACTTGTGACACTGATAACTAAACTTAAAACTTAGACTCCGCACAGACAGTGACCCAAGCTGGGAATCGAACCTAGGTCCCTGGCACTATGAGGCAGCAGTGCTAACCACTGTGCCACTATGCCACCCTGAAATAGAATAGAAATAGTTCCTTCGAATGACAAAACAATAACGGGCAGGAAAAGAGGCATAATTGCAAAAAAAGTCCAAGTGAGGCCTGATGCCACAAGACAGTACTTCAGACAGTGTAGTGCAGTAACCCAAGGTAATGTATTGGAGCCCAAAATCAGGAAACATTCGACATGTTCTGCGGAGAGAATTGTAAGTTATGATAAAAGGATGAATGGTCTCCTCATTGACTTTTAGCTTTAATCATTTGAATAATATTACTTTCCTTCTTTCTTCTATCAGGCAGATGAGTCCTTTGGGGCCTAGTTAACTGCCCATAACAGAGCCTTCAGCTATTATGTCAGAGCACTTCTCAATGAGTCAGTTAGATATTTGGCTACATTTTCCCTGGAATACAGTAGAAGATTTGTAATCTAAATGCTATTAATTATATCTTATAAATAACCCCTATAAATTTCAGACTGGAGGAGTCTTTTTGGATATTATTTTAAATTGGAGCTCAGAAATATTTGAAGAATTCATCAGATGTGTTACATAGGAACATAAAAACCAGGATCAGGAGCTGGCCATTCAGCCCCTCAAGCCCCTGCTCTGCCACTCAATACAATCGTGGCTGATCTAATCTCGGTCTTACCTCCACTTACCTGCCCATTCTCCATAACCCTTCGATCCATTACTGATTAAAAATCTGTCTATCTCCTCCTTAAATTTACTCAATGTCCTGGCATCCACCGCGACCTGGGGTAGTGAATTCCACAGATTCACCCCCCCTTTGAGAGAAGTAGTTTCTCCTCATCTCTGTTTTAAACCTGCTATCCCTTATCCTAAAACTTTGACTTGTGGTTCTAGATTGCCCCAAAAGAGGAAGCACTCTGCACCTACTTTGTCCATAACTTTTATCATCTTATATACCTCAAACAGATCTCCTCTCGTTCTTCTAAGGCCTAAACTGCTCAAACCCTCTTCAAAAGACAAACCACTCGGTTGGAAACTTACCTCTGTTCATGCAAAACAGGATTTTCCGGTCCTGCTGCAGTGAATTGGAAATTTGGCTGGGCGTCAAATTCTCCAACCTCGCTGCAGAAGGAGCGGGGCGTGAACGGCTGGTAAGATCACGCCCCTCATCTCCGGAATCAATTTAGTTTTGTTAATGGTTGTTTTTCAAAAGCATTTGCTATTTATTAAAATAAACAAGAATAACTGCATAGATTATCAGAAGTTTTGATATCGATGGTCCATAATTAATTTTAATATACGTGGTTCAAATTACTCCATTGAGCAGTTACTTTAGAAAAGAAATAAAAGGAAAATAAAATAGGGAGGCGCAGTGGCACAGTGGTTAGCATTGCTGCCTCACAGTGACAAGGACCTGGGTTTGATTTCCGGCTTGGTCACTCTCTCTGTGGAGTCTGCGTGGGTTTCCTCCGGTTTCCTCCCACAGTCTGAAAGATGTGCTGGTTAGGTGCATTGGCCATGCTAAATTCTCCCTCAGTGTACCCAAACAGGTGTTGGAGTGTGGCGACTGGGGGATTTTCACAGTAACTTCATTGCAGTTTGAATGTAAGGCTACTTGTGACTAATAATTTAACTTCCAAAGAAGCGGTTGTAGGAAAATCCACTTTTCTTATTCATTTTAAAAGACTTAAGTCTAATTAATTAGGTGGCCAAAGATTCTGATACCTCCAAATAAATGTAGTTGTCTCACTCATGTTACAAAGTAATACAATACTTTACAAAAAACAAATTAGCACATAAACTCTGAAAGTGAAGAACTCAAATTCCTCTACTCAATAATTTCAGATGAAAGTTACAAGCAGAAAATAGAAAGTATATCAGATGTTTTTTTTATGACAATCGACTGTAGTTTTATGGTCACTATTACTGAGGCCAGCTTTATATTCCAGTTTTCATTAACTGGATTCAGATCCACCAACCGTCCGAGAATACCTACAATGCAGAAGGAGGTCATTCAGCCCATTGAGTCTGCACTGACTCTCTGACAGTGTATCTTATCCAGGCCCTCTTCCTGTATCCTGTCCCCGTAACCCCACACATTTACCATGGTGAATCCATCTAAGCTACACGTCTTTGGACACTAAGGGACAATTTAGCATGGCCAATCCACCTGAGCTGCACATCTTTGGACTGTGCTAGGAATCCGGAATCCGTAGTTTGTATTGCAAAGGGTAAGGAATCCCTTCACTTCAGGACTGGATAGGCTAGATGCGGGAAGAACGTTCCTGATGTTGGGTAAGTCCAGAACTAAGAGTCACATCTAAGAATTAGGGATAAGCCATTGAGGACTGAGATAAGGAAGAACTTCTTCACTCAGAGAGTTGTGAACCTGTGGAACTCTCTACCACAGAGAGCTGTTGGGGCCAGTTCGTTAGATATGTTCAAGAGGGAGCTGGATGTGGCCCTAATGGCTAAAGGGATCAAGGGGTATGGAGAGAAAGCGGGAGTAGGATACTGAAAGTGCATGATCAGCCATGATCATAATGAATGCTGGTACAGGCTTGAAGGGCTGAATGGCCTATTCCTGCAACTATTTTCTGTTTTATGATTTGAATCATTTCTGTCAAATTGCCATTTAGCTCTAAGGCGAACAACACAAGCTTCTTCGGTCTCTCCAGATAACGGAACCCCTCCTAAATTGCAACATTTACCTTTTATTGTCTCTTCTTTCAAACTAAGATAGATCACCTCACACTTTTCCATATTGTATTTCATCTGCCATGCCTCTGCCCATTCCGCCAGTCTATTTGTCTCATTTTGAAGTCTACCACTATTCCCTTCATGGTGTGGCACGGTGGCACAGTGGTTAGCACTGCTGCCTCACAGCACCAGGGATTCAGGTTCGATTCCGGCCATGTCTGTGTGGAGTTTGCACGCTCTCCCCGTGTCTACGTGGGTTTCCTCTGGGTGCTCCGGTTTCCTCCACACTCAAAAGATGTGCAGGTTAGGTGGATTGGCCATGATAAATTGCCCCATAGTGTCCCAAGATGTGTAGGTTAGGTGGATAGGGCAGGGAGTGGGCCTGGGTGGGATGCTCTGTCGGAGAGTCAGTGCAGACATGATGGGATGAATGGATAAGGATAGTACAATTGATGGGATGAATGGCCTCCTTCTGCATTGTGGGGATTCTATGACAATTCATGAGTTACTATACTTCGAAGTTCCATCCCATCCGCAACGTCTGAAACTGTGTCAGGTACCCCCAAGTCCACATTATTAATGTCTCTTAGGAACAGCTTGGTTCCATAATGAAAAACGCCAGTGATTGGCTTCCCTCCAGTTTGAAAGTCAGTCATTCACCACACCTCTGTTTTCTCTCTTTTCACCAATTTTGTGCCCCTCCCTCTTTTATCCAATCAGCTTTGATTTTTGCTAACAAACCGGACAGGGGGAACTTGAACAAACACCCTTTGAAAACCGATGTACACAGCATCAACTGTACTATCCTTATCCATTTTCACTGTTACCTCATCGAAAAGATCAATCAAGCTATTTAGACACGTCCAGCTGAAACACCAGTCCGAAGGACTGCACTGTCAATGCATGGATAGAACTAAAAGCTTCTGACCCAGAGACAAAAGTGCTATAAAATGAAATAAACCAGAGTAGGTGATAGAGTGAAGATATATCCAGAGCATCACTTTAAATTGTCAAGAAAGTTGGACGAGAGAACACACATTCTAATCAAGTCATTCAGGAAACATGTCAGCAAATTGTTCATGCAAAGAGTGATTCAGAATACAAATTGACTTCCACGAATGTTAGTGGAAGCAAATATCTTTGAGTGGTTTTAGTAACAGTTGGTTGCTCAGACGAGCAGTCTATTCTAAATTACTGGAAAATAATATTACTAAGCTATACTCACCTTAGCACAAGTTTTTAACCCCAGTTAGTTTTTATAGGCTCCAACTATATTTTGGAGGTCAGAATGTCTCTCTATGTTCTAAACCGTGCCTTTACTAAACTGACATCTAGGTGGAAAACTTAGAGATTGAGCAGAAATCCCTTGTTATCGTATTCTGTGTTATTGACAGGCGAGAGCAGCAAACTGAACTTTATTCTCTGTCAGTAAGCAGAAATGTTTTTTGTTTAAAAATAGGCCGCAATGCCTATTCCAAAAACCTTTCGGTCTGTGTAGTCAGTTTTTCAAGTGACTAGCAGCAAACTCTCTGAGGAGTAGATCAGAAGTTTCGTTTATTTACATATTCAAACTGAGGGAGGGATTGATTGTAAATGTACATGCACGCATGCACGTACACACACGCACGCACACACATGCATGCGCACACACATGCACGCACACACATGCACATACACGCGTGCACACACACATGCACGCACACATACATACACACACATGCACACACACACACATACACACATTAAGGGGATAGGAGAGAAGGGTTTTACAATGATGAATACAGCACTAAAAAGAACCGCAGAAATGGATAGCAATGTACTCGATTTCAAGAGTCCGGAACATCTAAATCCAGAGGGTGTTCCCTCATGCAGAATTTTCACTTCTGGCAGGTTCTTGGCAGAAGGCAGAAGTGCAGAATTTCTTTAAGATGATGGTGATACAGTGAGGTGAGGTTCATATACTTAGTCTCCTTGGCAGGCAATGTCCACTGACTTCCAGATAAAGAGACTGCAAGCAGAGCTTATTGCTGTTTGGTAAGCCTGGAGTCCTGCTGTTTGTTGTTTGAAGGTTGGGGTTAAAATAGCAAACTGCCTAGCTTCTGAGTTCTCAATTGTATATAGAGGTTCCAAAATGGTCACTTGAGTCATGCGACCTCCTTCCTCTATAATGAGTTCAACAAGAAATGTTTATCTGGTATATGAATCTGACTTTTGCTTGGTTGCCTATAATATCCCAGCCATTAGCCTCTGAAAGAGACATTATCCATTTTGGTGAACCTGTTCTGTACAGCTATTGTTTTGATAGATTCTCAGACTCTGTTAGAGGGGTAAGTTTATCAAGATGCAAATGACATCCACTTCCTTTCAATAGTTTCTTTTTGAAATGGATCTTCACAGTCCTGGGTGTGAGATTCCAGGGCATGTGTCCAATGCAATCCATATAAACCTTCAATTCCAGATTCAGGTGATTTGTGGCGGCCATCCTTTGGTTCAGCAAAGTTCATTTTAAATAAGTAAAAAAGAATAAAGTTTCATTTGCACAGTTTATGATTTATTTTTATGTCTCAGGGACATGTCATCTGACTTGCTGCTTACATCAAATGCAAGGTATCTTTCCCAACTTTGGAAAATGGTAAAGTACGCATTTCACTCAACTGTGGCTTAGGCTATAAACTGCCAAACAGATTTATTAAACAGTAAATGGATGTGAACAGAAGCAATGAAACACTGAAGATTTAAGAATGTTACAGGCGTTACCATTTCTCCTGAGAAGACAGAACAATAACAAATAGTCACATCTGTTACACTGAACGTCAATGTAAACTGGGCCAGACACATAAGTCTGTGGAAATCACCCTTTGCACAGTGGCTAATTGCTGATTTTCACTGGAGCGTGTCTCGGCTTTTAACCTCCAGAATGGATTCAGACAGATTACACAATGCGAGCCGCTCAGGCATGCATATACTTTTCAAAATTTGCCCAGGATAAAGCACATTTAAACACGCATCTCTTAAACTCAATAGAATGCTGGCCAAGCAAACATATGTACAACTACTCTAGTTGTTTCTATTTGAATTGAAATGCTTTGAGCTGCCTCAGGTACCAGACACAGACAGAAAGACTATACATTTCCTGCTTCAAATTAACCCACATTTTCAGCAAGGATCGTGTTGCCCCTGTTTCCTGCCCCTTTATCCACCCATCAGAATTACAGGCGCTCATCTATTTATTACTCTTTATGTGTAGTCACATCACATCATGCAAATGAGAGACATTTGATGTATCTCCTGTCATCTCACTCCAGCAAACTGTGAGCAAAAGAGATACCAGTGTGTCCCTGGTATTCAGCGTCGCTAAAGGCTTCAGACAGATACATAATTCAGAAGGTCAGTTCCAGCAGTGAAATCAAAACTAGTTTTAGAAGAAACCCATGATTTAAATGATCTTTTATCAATGTTTCCTGAGATGGTACGGGCAACTTACGATGCGTCAATATCCTGCAGTAAGACTCTATTCCTGCCATCACCCACCTAACCCAAAGCAATTGCCAAACTGGTGACAGAACTCAGATGATAAATACAGATGACGCTGGACTGACGAGAAATGCTTCTATGGGCTTAGCAGAACCACAGGAGATATTGCCCCAAAGACTAGATTATCAGGCTTGCCCGTATCAAAACAAGATGGGTTATTTTTTTGTTGTTTGTGAAGGAAAATAGTTTTTAACCTTATGTGCACCATTACAGAAAAGAATAAGCTAATGCTATAGCTAAGAATCTCCTGCTCTATCATGCAGTGTCAGTATCTGAGCTAATGTTGAGAAGGGCATGTGATTTGAAGAAATCATCTCTGCATTATACTGTTAGAGATCAGATCAGAAACCCCAAGTTATGTTATGAAGTTAGACTCAACCCCAACTGTTTATATATGGCACTAGTGTGAGGATAAGGTATTTCACTCTAGGTGTGATTCTATTGATGCACTAGGAAGCTTTTATCAAAACAAACTTTATTTTTAACAATACAGTGTAAATATAATGAGTGAATTGGCTTAACTTTTATCAATTGAAATACTTAAACATGACAAGATACAATTCATTACTGCTAACCTATCTCTATTAGCTCCAATTTAAGCAATATCCCCCATAGACTTAAAAACTCCTCTTCAAAATCAGTTAGCAAACAACACAGGCTTATGTGCTGGTACATGAGCTTCCAGTCCTCTACCATTTGAACACTTCAGGAGATAAAGAGGCAAGAGAGACACCTGTCTACTGACATTCAATCTGCAACCTCCAGAAAGAGAGAGAAGGAAACCTCTCAATTCTTTCAGGATCAAGCAGAAACTAATTGTTTTTCCCTGTAAGCTTAACTCCGCCAATTCACCTGACCCTGACTCTTGTCAATCCACCTAATTAAAGCCAACTCTGAAACCCCAGGGGAAACCAAAAATAAACAAAAATACATTAGCTCAGGGAAAACCAAACACCCTATTATCTAGGATCAATTGTCCTCTTGCATTCTCAGCATGGAGCTGCCTGGTTCGCAAACAGGTCAGCATCGGGTAAACCACAGCTGAATTATAAATGACCCCTCATAAGGAACATGATATAAATATGTTTCTAAAATTTATTTATTAGTCACAAGTAAGCTCACATTAACATTACAATGAAGTTGTTGTGAAAATTCTCTAGTTGCCACATTCCGGCACCTGTTTGGGTACACTGGGGGAAAATTTAGCATGGCCAATCCAACTGACCAGCACATTTTTCGGATTGTCGGAGGAAACCGGAGCACCCGGAGGAAACCCACGCAGACACGGGGAGAATGTACTAACTCCACACAGACAATGGCCCAAGCCAGGAATCGAACTCAGGTCCCTGGCGCTGTGAGGCAGCAGTGCTAAGCACTGTGCCACCATGCTTCTTAAAATGAAGACGAAGCAACATCACAAAACAATGATGTTGCTTCGTCTTCATTTTCTTTATCCTCTAACTTCACTGACTAGAAAGGTTATAGATGCTGGGTATTTGAATGGAAATGGACAAGGGAAGGAATTTTGGTCCCCTTGTTTAAGGAAAGATATTAATTCTTTGATGTCAGTTCAGAGAAGATTCACTCGGATGATCCCTGGTATGGAGAAATTGTCTTATAAGGAAAAGTTAAACAGGTTGGGAGTCTACTTATTGGAACTTAGAAGAATGAGAGGTGATCTCATTGAAACATATAGGATTCTTAAGAGACTTGACAGGGTAAATGCTGAGAGGATGTTTCCCCTCTGGTCTAGGACCAAGAGGGCATAGTCTCAGAATAAAGGGGTGCCAATTTAAGATTGAAATTTCTTCTTTCTGAGGGTTGTGAGTCTTTGGAACTCCTTGCCATGGGGAGCTGTGGAGTCCTTGTGTATATTTAAGGCTGAGATAGATAAATATTTGATTAATAAGAGAATTGTGAGTTACAGTGAAAGGGCAGGAAAGTGGATGTGACAAATGTCAGATCAGCGATGATCCTATTGAATGTGAAGCAGGCTCAAGGGGCGGAACGGCCTACTCCTGCTCCTATATTCGTAAGGCTTATGGATTGTTGTGAGGCAAAAGGAGAAAGTAAATCTTGTTTCCTGCCACAATTGGCAGTTTTTCAGTCAGAAGAGAATGATCAGAGAAAAATGGGAGAGAAGGATTAAGAATCCTGATCAACCATCACCTTCAGTTTCACCAGTCGCCATGGCCTCATCAATGACCCTTTCCATAATGCCCAGCACCATCTCATCATGGATATTAAAACTGCTCCAGTTCTTTGCTGATGCTTCTGTTTATGTGTCACACCTTCCTGCAAGAGAGAATGAAATTTGTCAGTGAGTGCAGTACATTAGCTTTGGATTATGTGGCTGTTCTGTTTGAATAGCCACCAGTTTATGCACACTGTGCGATGTGGATTCAAGTTTTTTAAAACAGTGTTAAGTGTGTGAGAATTAGGTGAAGCATATGAATGTCAGCTATGAGTCCCGATTGATGGTAGGTAAGTGACGAGATGGTGGATGAGAATGGCGATGCAGTTGATAGAATATGCCATTCGAAGATGCATTCACTGATCTTGGCAACTGGTGCAAGATTTCACAACATTTTTCTGTACTCCATCCATGTACTTAGAGCTATACATCTGGCATTGACTTCCGCAAATATCTCTTCTGAACATGTTCCTGGAGAACCTCCTGCCCCCTGAAAGGAAATGGGATATCTACCCTTTGTTACATACATATGAATTAGGAGCAGGAATAGACCAATTGGCCCCATAAACCTGCTATGCCATTCAATCAGATCATGGCAAATATGATCGTAACTTCAAATCCACAATCCCTCATATCCCTGGTAACATTTAACCTCCTTGCTTCTCAAGAATAAACAAAAAGTAAGTATGCAGGTACAATAAGTAATTCAGAAGGCTAGTGAAATGCTATCTCAACCATGAGAAGAATCAAATATAAAATTAAGGATGTTATGCTTCATTAAGTCCACATTTTGAATACTGTGTTCTGGTCTCTTTAATTAAGGAAGGATGTTGTTAAGGCCAAGCCAGGCCAAGGTGTTTTGTAAAGATCCTAAATTTTACATTTGATTTTGTGCATTGGTGAGCCTGAAGTGTTTTACACCAGGTATGATTTAAGTGGGCCACTCAGAAACTTTTATCAAATAAAGTTTATTTAAGAACACTGTTAGAATATAACAAAAAGATATTAGCATGACTTTTACCAATTACAAGACTTAAACATGACACTGTAAAATTCTTAACAGCTAGCTATCTCTGTTGTTCCAATTTTTATGTTCTTATGTAACAACAATACCCCTATAGACATACACCCTTCTTCAGAATTAGTTAGCACTAAAACAAGGATGCTCATGTGATACTAGATTTCCAGCTTTTAATACCTATGGACAGAAATCTAAACAGCAGTTTTCAGAGAAGGTTATATTCCACAATGGCAAAAGAAAGAAGTATGCCTAGTCTCTTGCAATTTCCAGTCTCCAGACTTCAGAGATAGAAACGAATACCTCTCTCTGCAGCTTCCTAAACAGCAACACTCAGACAGCAGAATCTCCAACTTCAGAGAGGGGAAAAAAGAGACATTACTCTCTCAACTCCAAATAGCATCTGAAACAGCAACAGCAAACAGCTGGGATTCTCTGTGAAAGGCAAGCTGCCCCCAGTCATATAACCTGACCTGTCAATTATCCCAATCAAGCTCTACTCTGCAATTGCAGGGGAAACACTAAAATAACAGAACACTGCATTAGTTCAGGCTAAAACAAACATGGTATCATTTAAGTTCACTATTTATTTATTAGTGTCACAAGTAAGTTTACGTTAACACTGCAATGAAGTTACTGTGCAAATCCCCTAGTCATCACACTTCGGCACCTGTTCGGGTACACTGAGGGAGAATTTAGCATGGCCAATGCCCCCAACCAACATGTCTTTCAGACTGTAGGAGGAAACCGGAGCACCCGGAGGAAACCCACGCAGACATGGGCATAATATGCAGACTCCGCACAGACAGTGACCCAAGCTGGGAAATGAACCCGGGTCCCTGGCGCTGTGAGGCAGCAGCACTAACCACCATGCCACCATGCTGCCCTCATTATACTGCCTCAGTAACAATAGAGGATAGATGATGCAGAAAAAATGGCTTCAATAAAATGTCAGGGACTGCTAGAAACATCCTGTAGAGAAACATGATTAAAATATGTTTCTAAAAGGCACAGTATCATTCCAATGTAAATGCATTAGAGGCAGTTCAGAGGAGGTTTACTGGATTGATACCTGGAATGAGTGAGTTGTGTCATGAGGAAAAGTTAGACAGACTGGAGTTGTTTCCACTGGAGTTTAGAAAAGTGAGGGGTTGCCTTGATTGAACCATATAAGATCCTGAACTGTCTCAACAAGGTGGACATGGAAAGGATGCTTTCCTCTAGGGGGCACTGTTTGAAAATTAGTAGTCGCTCTTTTAGGATATAGGAGATTTTTTTTTCTCTCTCAGAGAGTTGTGAGACTTTGGAATTCTCTGTCTCAGGAGATGGTAGAGGTAGGGTCATTGAATATTTTTACGGCAGATGGAGATTAATTCCTGCTGGCAAAGGAACAAAGGTGGTGGGGTTGATGAAAATGTGAAATTCAAAACATAAACAAATCAGGCATTAACTTATTGAATGGTGGAGCAGGCTCGAGGGGCAGAATGGCCGACTTCTGCTCTCATTTTGTATGTTTGTATGGTCATAAGAATCTATTTAGATCTACCTTAAAAACATTCAATAGATTCTGCTTCCACCACCATTTGAAGAAGAGAGTTCCAAAGACTCATGTCACACTGGGAGAAGAGCAATCCTGTTCCACGTCTTCAACCAAGATCTTCAGTATGATGCCCGAAAACCTTGGTGCACATGATGTCCTCTGGTCAGCCATGTCTGATTGTTGCACAGTGTTATTCTGAATGATATCAGTCCCTCCAGCAACCACCATTTACCTATTTTAAGCAGCGCAGACCAGCGTGAGTGTTATTACAAAAGAGACGCACTATCAAAACCTTTCATCCTGCACTCAACAGATACAAGACTACCAAATTTCAAATCCAACAATAATTTATATTGTATTAGGAGGTGATGGCCTAGTGGTATTAGCGCTAGACTATTAATCCAGAAAGGCAGCTAATATTCTGGGAACCTGGGTTCAAATCCCGCCACGGCAGATGGTGGAACTTGAATTCAATAAAAAAAATCTAGAATTAAAAATCTATTGATGACTATGAAACCATTGCGAATTGTCAGAAAAAAATCATCTGGTTCATTAATGTCCATTAGGGAAGGAGATTTGCTGTCCTTACCTGGTCTGGCCTGCATGTGACTCCAGAGCCACAGCAATGTGGTTGATTCTCAGCTGCCCTCTGAAATGACCCAGTTAGCCACTCAGTTGTTGCCACCATCTACTCAAGGGCAACTAGGGATGGGCAATAAACGCTGTAAGAAGTCTCACAACACCAGGTTAAAGTCCAACAGGTTTATTTGGTAGCAAAAGCCACTAGCTTTCGGAGCGTTGCTCCTTCGTCAGGTAAGTGCTGGCCAGCCAACAACGCTCATGTCCCACTAATAAATAAAAATAAAAGTTTTTCTGATTGGTAGGTTTGCTCTGATTGATAATGGTTAGCCAATCAGATCATTGCTCACTGTGTATTGCTTGCACTCAGGAATGGGCCAAAGGCCCCAACATTTGGACCTGAAGGTTGACCAGTCTTCTTTAAATTATCCTGGAAGGGTACAGCATGTCACAAATGCAGTCAAATTTGACAAGAGCTGTAGGTTGTAACTTCTGTGCAGTGGCACCAAGACTGCTATTTTCCACTAAGAGGGATATGCTGTCAAGCCAAAATGACCGTCAGCCCACCATCCAAGTAAGTAATATGGTATATAAATTTCAATGCCAGTGTGACACCAGGTATATAAGCTGTATGTCCCAGCAACTGACAGGTCATATCCAACAGCACATCCTTTTGGCTGTTTTCAATAGGCAGAGTACTGACTGTACTCAACCAATTCATGTCTGTAAAACTCAGAACATAATGGAGTTATCCAATTTCACCTCTATGCCTCTATTAATGAAGCCAAGGATCTCATATGCTGTTTTAAAACAGTCTTCTGAACTTGGTCTGCCATTTTCAAAAACTTGTGTATATGCATCCTTCTCCTCCTGCAGTTTCTTTAAAATTGCATAATTCGGTTTACTTGTTCATAGAATCGCTACAGTGCAGAAGGGGGCCATTCGGCCCATCGAGTCTGGACCAACTCTCTGACAGAGCATCATACCCATGCCCACCCCAGCCCTATCCCCATAACACCACATATTTACTCCATTAATCCCACTAACCTACACATCATGGGACAATAAGAGGCAATTTAGCATGGCCAATCCACTTCACCTGCAAATCTTTGGCTTGTGGGAGGAAACCAGAGCACCCGGAGGAAACCCATGCAAACTCCACACAGAGAGCCACCCAAGGCTGGAAGTAAACCCGGGTCCCTGGCGCTGTGAGGCAGCCGTTCTAACGACCGTGCCACCGTGCCGCCCCTTAGAACATAAAACAAAAATCTTTCCAATGTCAGAAAGCGCATTATTGCTCTACTAGAACTAAAATGGGCCTTCTAAAACATTATCAATCCAACATAATTACAACATATTTCAACTGTGTTGTCTTGACATCCATCTTTCTCCCCTTGTCCTGAGGCTGTGTGTAAAACTCCTCTTCACCAGCTATTTCATTGTCTTGGGTATCATCGTTGTCCTGCTTCATTGTGATGATGTGTTGCTATGGAGGCCCTGTGGCTATGGATGTGAAACAATCAGCTGTGGAAAAATGAAAGGTGGACATTTATTAATTGATTTTGTCCTTATTCATAAGCTGAAACCATTTTTGCTGCGAGACTTTGCCACCGACAGAAAACCAATAATTAATTTATTTACTTCATGCACGAGTTATCTTTGACAATGGGTGTCATAGATCATTTATATAGTTTACAAAATATTATTGACAACCATATTATGGTAGAAATGAAACTGTCATGATTATTAGTTCTTGTTTGTACCTTTGTTTTAAAAAAGAAGACCTGCTTTTGCAGCCAAGTGACATGTGGCATTCATTTCACACATAGGGCGGGATTTTCAGGCCGCACTCACCCCAAGCCTGGAAAATCCCACCTGAGGTCAATTTGCTTGGTCCGTGTCCCGTCCGCTACAATTCCCATGATGGGTGGTATGGGAAAATTCTATCCATAGTCTTTTTTTTCCCAGGGAAGAGGAATTGAAGACGAGAGGGCATAGGTTTAAGGGGAAAGATTTAAAAGGGGCAATTTCTTCACACAGAAGGTTGTGAGTATGTGGAATGAGCTGCCAGAAAAAGTAGTTGAGGCAGCATCATTTAAAAAGCATTTGGATAAGTACATTGATGGGAAATGATTAGAGAGATATGGGCCAAATGAAGGCAATTGGGACTAGCTGTGAGGGCACCATGGACAGCATGGATCAGTAGGGCTGAAGGGCCCGTTTCCGTGTTGTATTGCTCTATGACTCTATACCCTCATTGAATAATCTGACTGAAATATGAATACCTTTACTTTAGTTATCACATCCCAATACTAAGTGGCAAAATGTGATTGAGGCAAGTTCATTTTCTTTGACTGACAGGCTTGCTTGTAGTTGCTGCTTGATTTAATTCCCCACTACCACAAGTAAGAAATTGATTTAAATATTAACTTGTATCAACTTGAAGTCAATTGAATCCAATTAATTGCCCGTTACTACTAAAAATAGCCTCACATCATCAAGCCTAATTGTAGATTCCATGGGGACATTTTAACATGGCTGAGTTCTTTGTCTTGGAAGTGGGTGGGAATTTAATTTCTGGAAAAATACAAGTGCATCAGGAAGCTGGCTTTGAGCGATAGACTTCCTCTTGTACCTGCAGTGCATTAGGCTGTGTCACGAGCCACCCCTTTGGGAGAAGTGAGTCGTCAATTTCAATGCGTTAATGGGTCAATTATAGCAAAGTTAGTGAGCTTTGGGGTTTGAGCTGGGTTCCCCGGGTTTCACTTTCCAGTGAAAACAAAGTGAGGTTGCAGCAATTAAGGAGGTCGAAGCTATGGCAGGGAAAAATGGCAATAAATACTGAAACTCACTGCCGCTTTCTTACCTGCTGGTGCGCAAGTATTCATATACTGCACATCTGCTGAGAAGTTGCTTGGCACACTTTGGAGAAGAATTGATACACTTGGGAATGATTTTTAAATAGTTTGGAGGTTTTTCCTACAGTTTGGATGTTCGGAGCTCTAATCTATTTTTTATTCATTCATGGGACATGGGTGTCGCTGACTGGCCAGCATTTATTGCCCATCACGAGTTGCCTTTGAACTGAATGGCTTGCTGGGCCATTTCAGAGGGCAGTTGAGATTCAACCATGTTTCTGTGGCTCTGGTGTCACATGTAGGCCAAATCAGGTAAGGATGACAGATTTCCTTCCGTAAAGGGCTATTTTTAGTGAACCAGATGGGTTTTTCCGACAATCAACAATGGTTTCATGGTCATCAGTAGATTCTTCATTGCAGAATTTTTTTTATTGATTTCAAATTTCACCATCTACCATGGCAGGATTCGAACCCGGGTCCCGAAAACTTTAGCTGAGTTTCTGGATTAATAGTCTAGCAATAATACCACAAGGCCATCACCTCCCCTAATCTGCTCTAAGTATATTAGTGTAGGGTGACACTTAGGTTGTGTTACCTTGCATCTCAGATGAAGGACAAGTTGACTACCAGGAGAAATAGAAGCAGTGATAGCAGAGAGCCCAAAGACCAGCAGCACAACATCAGAAAGAGGGTTGGCAGAGAGGTGCAGCTCACATAATGCCACAGATGGTACACAGGGTCTACAAGCAGAAGAGAAGCTCTGTCAAACATGTCGGAACGCCAGTGACCTGGGAGACTTGGGTTGTTACTATAGTGAATTCAACATTGCATTGTGCATTTTGTTCACTTGAGGCTACCATACACACATGTACCAGCAGAGAGAGTCTGTCAAGGAGGATAATAAAAGATCCGCGTTTAACACCTCATGCAGTTCTGTTTCTAAATATCTTTGGTTGAGTAAATAACAGTTTCTGTCTCAAAAGCTTCATAGTTGCACTCGGAGGTGACAGGTGGTTGTAGCTGGCTGGGACTAAACCTGTTGTCAGCTGAGGTGGGTGGCCATTCTTTCCAAGTGACCTTCAAAGTCATTAACTCCCTCATTTCTTTGCCTTTGGGTCTTTCCATGGATTATCGGAAGATATTTGCAGGATCCTGCTGTTAGCAGATGCGGAGAAGACAATTATGTGAACTTTGCATGCAATGGTGCCAGTTAGTGAGTAGATACTAGGATTTGTAACTGCGACTGCCTTCCCCTAAGTATAGGGCATCATCAACTGCACATGTAGCACAAAAACAGAAAATGCTGGAAAACCTCAGCAGGTCTGACAGCATCTGTGGAGAGAGAACAGAGCCAATGTTACGAGTCTGGATGACCCTTTTTCAGAGCTGAAGACAAAGAAAATAGGCCAGGATTTATACTATGAGGGTGGGGAAGAGGGTTTGGCGGATGGTAATTGGACAAGGGAATGTAAATGGTGATGATAAAGGCTGAGAAAGGTGCTAGGAGCGTCCATTAAGCAATCGGAATGTGTGAATGGCAGAACAAAGGACCAGAGAGCCCCAGAGAGAATGGTCCCTGTAGAATACTGATGGGGTGTGAGGGGAAGATGTGTCGAATGGTGGCGGAGTTGGCGGAAATGGTGGAGGATGATCCTTTGAATGCGGAGGCGTGTGGTGAAAAGTGAGGACAAGGGGGACCCTACCCTAATTCTGGGAAGGAGGTGAGGGGGTGAGAGCAGTGGCCCGGGAGGTGGGTCGGACATGGTCACGCCATTTTGGAAAGTAACATCATGTGAACTGATGTGGCAGAGGCGAAGGAACTGAGAGAATGGGATGAAGTCCTTACAAGATGTGGGGTGTGAGGATCTGTAGTCAAGGAAGCTGTGGGAGTTGGTGGGCTTGTAATGGATACTGGTGGACACTCCATCACCAAAAATGGAGACAGAGAGGTCAAGGAAGGGAAGAGAAGTATCAGAGATGGACCATGTGAAGGTGATAGAGGGATGGAAATTGGAAACGAAATCGATAAGTTTTTCCAGGTCCAAACGAGACACATGGCAACTGACATTCTCTAGAGCATTCACACACCCATCCCTGACCTCAACATTCATCATATCCTCCTCGTTGGTGAATACCGATGCAAAGTACTCATTAAGGATCTCACCCACTTCCTGTGGCTCCACACATAACTTCCCTCCATTGTCCTTGAGTGGGCCTATCTTTCTCTTGCTACCTTCTTATTCCTGATATATGCATAAAAAGACCTTGGGTTTCTCCTTGACCCTGTTTGCTAAAGACATTTTGTGGCCCCTTTTAGCCCTCCTAATTCCATGTTTATGTTTCTGCCTACTTTCACTATACTCCTCAAGGGCTTTGTCAGTTTTTAGCTGCCTTGACCTATCGTACCATTAGATAAATGTGCCACTGCTCTCAATTTTCCTGCACTGCTTAGGTTATTGGACTGTGAACAGTGGCAAAGTGGTTAGCATGGCTGCCTCACAGCATCAGGGACCTAGGTTCAATTCCAGCCTTGGGTGACTGTCTGTGTGGAGTTTGCACATTCTTCCTGTGTCTGTGTGGGTTTCCTCCACGTGCTCCGATTTCCTCCCACACACCAAAGATTTGCAGGTTAGGTGGATTGTCCATGCTAAAATTGCCCCTTTGTGTCAGGGGATGAACTAGGGTCAATGCATGGGGTTATGGGGATAGGGTCTGGATGGAATTGTGGTTGGTGCAGACTCGATGGGCCAAATGGCCTCCTTCTGCATTGGAGAGATTCCATGAAACAGGAGTGTGCCACAATCCAGTTAAAGTATCTCCCGAGTTCTCACGACCCTTAGCAATATGTCCAGGGAGGCACTAAACTGAAGTTCAGCCTTAGTCTTTCTTGACTCCATTTTCCCATTTCCCTCCCTTGGCTCCCACACAAAATTCTTTCAAGTTGCATGCAGGGCATGTCGTTTTTAATTTAGCAGTTGACATCACAACACTCACTCACACTTATTAGTTAGAAAACCTTTGAATTGCTTTGATTATGCTGAAGCTGAGTTAAAAAGCCACTGCACTGACTTCTGGATTTCCAACGCATCACTTTGTTTCCCCAAACCAACACCAACCATAACAGGCTTCCTGCTCCCAGTGCATCGCAAGCTTAAAATCCAGCCGAGTCTTTTAATCTGCTGAAGGAACATACGCCAATTGGATTAATAAAATTCTACTCCACCAATTAGAGCAATATAAAGGCTGTACTAACTTGTTTACTTTCAATAATGTTTTTTTCCTGGCATAGTCAGGCACAGCTGTTACCTCTTGATCTCACTAAGTGCCCTCTTTCTCATTGGACCCAGTCAGCAGCAAAGCTGTGTCATCCTAAGGGTGGTGCTGATGGTGTCTTGTGAAATGTAAAAAGCACTTTTACAGGTTCAAGTGAGAGACGGATGGCATGGTGCCACAGTGGTTAGCACTGCTGCCTCACAGCACCAGGGACCTGGTTCAATTCCGGCCTCAGGTGTCTGTGTGGACTTTGCACGTTCTCCACATGACTGCATGGGTTTCCTCCGGGTGCTCCCGTTACCTCCCACAGTCCAAAAATGTGTGTGTTAGTTGGATTGGCCATGCTAAATTGACCCGTAGGGTCAGAGGGATTTGCAGGGTAAATATATGGGGTTGCAAGGACAGGGCATGGATGGGATTGTTGTCAGTGCAGGCTGTAGGGATTCTATGGTTGGGATTTTCCCATCCCGTCTGCCACAGGAATCGTAGCACGTGGGACAGAAAATTTGGCGGACTATGCGAAGTCCGTTGGCCTCGGGCAGGAATTTCCAGTCTTTGGTCAAGCATGGCCGGAAAATCCCACCTGATGATTCTATGATCAGTCAAGAAAAAGGCAAAAAGGAACAGGAAGCAGGAGAAATATGAAAAGAAGCAAATGAAGAGGAACATAGATTGAAAAGGCCTCTTTCATTTGGGAAGGAGTTTTAGACCTTAATGCTATTGTAGATGAGCCTTCAGCACTTACTGTGAAGATAAATTCTTGGAAGAGAGAGAAGATTTCATGATGAATGTTTCTGGAAGACTGCCTATTGATGCAAAATCCAAAATTAAAGTTTAAAAAAGAACTCAACATAAACACCTGATTTTATAACAATCTAGAAACATTAAATTTCATTATCATTATTAGATATGTGTTAATCAGTTATGGTTAACGACTTTTAGATAATGCACAGAAAGACATCCTTCAAATCTGTCTTTGCATGGTAATATTGTAGATAGTTTTGAGGAAACTCTGTTCTAAGGATGGATAGCTCATTATAAGAAACGGGAATCTCTTGCATTCAGGCTAAAACTTTGGGCACATCGCACAAATTTGAGCACTTAACCCATTATCCCTACTTTCTGTTGGCTGCCACTCCGTCAACTTAGTAAGAAGGTTAACAACACCAGGTTAAAGTCCAACAGGTTTATTTGGTAGCAAAAGCCACAAACTTGAAACTATTGTCAATTGTAGAAAAACCTACCTGGTTCACTGATGTCCTTTAGAGAAGGAAATCTGCCATCCTTACCTGGTCTGGCCTACATGTGACCCCAGGGCCACAGCACTGTGGTTGACTCTCAACTGCCCTCTGAACAAGCTTTCGGAGCCTTAAGCCCCTTCTTCAGGTGAGTGGCCCACTTACCTGAAGAAGGGGCTTAAGGCTCCAAAAGTTTGTGGCTTTTGCTACCAAATAAACCTGACTTTAACCTGGTGTTGTAAACTTCTTACTGTGTTTACCCCAGTCCAATGCCGGCATCTCCACATCATGACTCCGTCAACTTCCCAGCAATGTCAGTTATTTTCCCTCAATTCCATGGATTTCTACCTCAGTTAATAGTCCCTTATGTGGGACTTTACCAAAGGCCTTCTGGAAGTCCAACTATACACTATCCATCGACATTCCCCTGTCCGCTACTTTAGATACAGCACTTGAGGCAAATGGGATCAAAGGTTATGGGAAGAAAGCAGGATTAGGCTATTGAGTTGGACGATCAGCCATGATCGCAATGAATGGTGGATGGAGCAGGCTCGAAGGGCCAAATGGCCTCCTCCTGCTCCTGTCTTTTATGTTTCTATGTTAACTCTTCATTCAATGAAGTTTGTCAGGCATGACCTACCTGTTGTGAATCCATGCTGGCTTTCCTGAATAACTGAAAAGTTTTGAGGTGCTGAGTTACCCTATCCTTGGTTCTGGACTCCAACAATTTCCCCACCGCAGATGTTAGACGAACTGGTCTGTAATTCCCTGGATAGCCTCTTTCACCTTTCTTAAAAAAGCAGAGTGTTGTGAGCAATTTTCAAATCCAGGGAGAAGACTCCTGAATCGAGGGAACTCTGAAAGATTATAGTTAGGGCATCAACAGTGTGGTCTGTTAGTTTGTTTCACACACTTGGATGGAAACCGTCAAGTCCTGGGGTTTTGTCACTCTTTCGTTCTATTAACTTCCTCATTATCAATGTTTTACCTGCGTGAATTGTATTTAATCTCTGTCTTCGATCCACTATTAATTTCCTCGGCTACCCAGCTATTCCTCCTCTTACCTGCCTTGTAAACATTGGAATAGATCTTGAGGTCAGTCAAGGTCAGGCTCACCACTGAACACTAGTCTGGATTTTCTACTAGATGATGTTGTTTTATTTCCAGCTCTATATTAGCAAAACTGATGCAAAAGATTGCAGATTTTTAAACACATATTCTGTTCACCCCTACTTGAATTTCCACAATTTTTTATACTGGTTTTAATGTCATTGTGCTTGAAGAAAGTTCAAAGTTTATTCATTAGTATCACAAGTAGGCTTACATTAACACTGCAATAATGTTACTGTGAAAATCCTCTAGTCGCCACACCCCTGTTTGAGTGCACTGAGGTGAATTTAGCATGGTCAATACAGCTAACCAGCACGTCTTTAGGACTGTGGGAGGAAGCCAGATCATCCAGAGGGAACCCATGCAAACACAGGGAGAATGTGCAGACTCCCAAACTGGGAATCGAACCCGGTTCCCTAGCGCTGTGAAGTAGCAGTGCTAACCAGTGTGCCACCATGCCGCTTCACCAAAGGCACCACCAAAACTGGCCTTGTCCCTAATGTGACCATCCGAATTTCCAGTAATTGTACTTATTAGTTGGCTTTCAATGGGAGGCGATGGCCTAGTGATATCATCACTATACTATTAATCCAGAAACTCAGCTACTGTTCTCGGGATGTGGGATTGAATCCCGTCATGGCAGATGATGGAATTTGAATTCAATTAAAAATATCTGGAATTAAGAACCTACAGATGACCATGAAACTATTGTCAATTGTAGGAAAAACCTACCTGGTTCACTGATGTCCTTTAGGGAAGGAAATCTGCCATCCTTACCTGGTCTGGCCTACATGTGACCCCAGGGCCATAGCACTGTGGTTGACTCTCTGAACAAGAGCAACTAGTGATGGACAATAAATGCTGGCCAGTCAGCGACACCCCTGTCCCATGAATGAATAGAAAAAAGAAGCTCAGAAAATTAAGCTGGATATTTTAGTCACCACCTCGTACAGATTGAAAGGTTTTGAATGATTTTAAAACATTTATTAGGGGTCTAACTATGTACGCCAAATAACTAAAGAATAATTTGGCATATTTCAAAACGATATTTTCAGTAATTCAAAATTGGGTTACTCATAGGGTGATGAATTAGCACTGCGAATTTAAAATCCTCATTCTTGTGATGAACCCAATGATTATTAAATCCAATTATTAACATACTTTATCAGGTTACCACGCTTAAGTTTATCAAGAGAGATTTTCCTTCAAGCAATTTTTAAAAAACAGTGTTTTAAAAAGCTGCCCAAATGGTCGGGTTTTTTGCAGATTTTCTGTTCAGTGAATTGCAAATGAAATTCGGGGCTGGAGAAGCACTTCTCAAAATTTTGGGTGTGATTTTCACCAAAATTGAGCTTTGCACCCAAAATGGAAACTCTTATACAAAGGACAAAGAGAATTATAGCACAGGAACAGGTCCTTCGGCCCTCCAAGCCTGCACCAACCAGACTGCCTGACTTGTGTGCAGTACAAGCTCCGTTAATGTGTTGAGTGTGGAAGCAATCTTTTTTTCCCCGCATTTTCTTCAGTGGCACCTTTGTGTCAAAATGCATGACGTGAAATGGAGCGATGGAGATTTTAATGATTTTTAAAAAGTGAAACCAAAATTATACATGAAGGTTATGAGGACAGGAATGGAAAGGGGCAACGCGAGGGTGTGACTGATGCACAAGTAGGGCATAAAGGGCTTGTAAAATGCTACGTGTGTAGAATTTGTGTGCTGTCATTCTAATGCCGACATGTCTCCAATCTCGACAGCATATTACCGGGAGAGAAAATTTAGCTTCAATAAAAATAAGACTTTCTTCGCATCAATTCAAAAAGTGATGTGTTTCTTGTCAAAAGATCGAGACTCTTAAAATAAATAGTTTTTGCCCAGGATGAGTGAATCACATTCACCGTTAATGAGACCTGGCAGCACAGTGATTAATAGCCTGAGCAGAAGCTTGTACTAAGTTGATTGACTGTGTCTAGTGAATTATTCCTGGCCTGAACTTTTTGAGTGGGTTTGATGTACAGTAACGATTGAAGCCGATGGGTCAAAAGGAGCAACGAAAGCGTTATGGAATTGGCTAAGAGACAGGGAGGAGTGACTGACTGCTGGTGAATGATTGTTTTTGAAGTGGAAGAATGCATCCACTCCTGTTCCCCCCTGGGCTGGGCATTAGGACTACTGCTCTTTTTGATATATATTAATGCCTTGTTCTCGGGTGTAGTGGGGAGCATAAGTTTACAGATGCATGAAGTTTGAAAATGTAATAGAGTATAGGGAGGCCAGCAGCAGACTTTGGGTATCTGACTGATGAAATGGGCAGGCACATTGCGGATTTAATTTAAAAAGAAATATGCACTGCGGAAGGGAAAATGAGGTATAATTGGGAGGGGATGCAAGAACTACGGACTTGTATGTTCAGATCAGGCCGGAACAGAAGATAAGGCTTATAATAAAGCATATCCTGAACTTTCTAAATAGACACACAGGAGCACAAAAGCAAACATGTTGTGGTAAACTGTTTTAAATCACTGCTTAGACTTCAGTTACAGTAACCAACAGGATTTTTAGCCTCTGATTGGAGCAGGTATGGAGGCAGGTGATGTCATCCTGCCCTGGGCCAATTTCCTGGATGTGGGATGGGGATGGGGGCAGGCGGGGGTGGGGGTGGGGGGGGGGGGGTGGTGGCGGCTGTGGCAGGGCTCTCCCCTGACAGACATTCAGCCCATGGGTTCCCTGAGGCATCAGGCACTGTGCCAACTGCCTGGATTTGATTTGATTTGATTTATTATTGTCACATGTATTAACATACAGTGAACAGTATTGTTTCTTGCGCGCTATACAGACAAAGCATACCGTTCTTAGAGAAGGAAACAAGAGAGTGCAGAATGTAGTGTTACAATCATAGCTACGGTGTAGAGAAAGATCAACTTAATGCAAGGTAAGCCCATTCAAAAGTCTGACAGTAGCAGGGAAGAAGCTGCTCTTGAGTCGGTTGGTACGTGACCTCAGACTTTTGTATCTTTTTCCCAAAGGAAGAAGGTGGATGAGAGAATGTCCAGGGTGCGTGGGGTCCTTAATTATGCTGGCTGCTTTGCCGAGGCAGCGGGAAGTATAGACAGAGTCAATGGATGGGAGGCTGGTTTGCGTGATGGATTGGGCTACATTCACGACCTTTTGTAGTTTCTTGCGGTCTTGGGCAGGGCAGGAGCCATACCAAGCTGTGATACAGCGAGAAAAAATGCTTTCTATGGTGCATTTGTAAAAGTTGGTGAGAGCCATAGCTGACATGCCAAATTTCCTTCGTCTTCTGAGAAAGTAGAGGCGTTGGTGGGCTTTCTTAATTATAGTGTCGGCATGGGGGAACCAGAACAGGTTGTTGGTGATCTGAACACCTAAAGACTTGAAGCTCTCGACTCTTCCTACTTCGCCCCCATTGATGTAGACAGGGGCATGTTCTCCTTTATGCTTCCTGTAGTCGATAACAATCTCTTCCTTTGGAGGCGGCTTCCTGGTTGCAGATTGGGGCAGCCAACATTCTATGGAGGTTTTGAGTCCTTCCCCACATTAACTGGCCTCAGCTGCGCCCTGCACAAAGCTAATTTATATCACTTGAGCTAAAGAAATCTGCTTATTGCATTTATTAGTCTGTATGATGTGTTTAAAAAAAGGAAATCCACGATTTAAACTAAAACTTGCCTCGTTAAGTATTAATTCGGTCTTCATCTGTCCCTCAGATAGATGTAAAAGATCCCATGACACTACTTTGAAGAAAAATAGTGAAGTGTTCACTGGGGTCTTGGAAAATATTTATCCCTCAATCGATGCTAAGAAAGACTCATTTTATTCGATCATCATTGCATAGCTGTTTGTAGGAGGTTGCTGCGCATGAACTGGCTGCCACTCATCCTATATTACGAAAGTAATTATGTGTCAAAAGAACTTCCTTGGCTGTTAAGTACTTTGGGTTGTTCCAGGGTTGAGATTGGTGCTATATAAATGTAAATGTTTCGTTATTTTAATTTTAGTTAAAATGTGTTTTTTCTCAATGGCCATTGTTCAAAAGAAGACTACTTCAAATTTCAAGCTTTGACAGTTAACCAAAAGGTTCGACACAGAACAAAACTAAAGAGGATGTATAGGATTTGTGAAATTGATTCAAAAATAAGATAACAAGGAAACACAGCAATATATTGAGATGGATGAGAATGATTCACCAGTAATGCATTTTCTCGGGCAGGGAGAAATATGAGAAAGAGCCAACACAGATTTCATGAAGGAGGACCATGCTTAATCAACCAGATAAAGTTCTTTGGAAAGGCGACCAATATTGATGATGGGGTAACGCAGCACACAGAGATTTTCAGAAAGTCTTTGACACAGGAGACTGTCAGAGAAATTAAGGGATGTGGAATTCGAGGGAGGGTGGAAAATTGGTTTGAATGTTAAGAACAGAAATCAGCAATTTAGCTCCTCAATCCTTTTCCACCATTCTGTGAATTCAAGGCTGGTCTGTGACCTATGTCTGTGTTTCATGTCCCTTAACACCTTGGGAGGAAAAAGTATCTATAAATCTCAGATTTCATAGAATCATAGAATCCCGATGGTGCAGAAGGAGGCCATTCGGTTCATCGAGTCTGCACCGACAATAATCCCACCTAAGCCCTATCCCCACATAATTACCCCGCGAATCCCTCTAAGCTACGCATCCCAGGACACTAAGGGGCAATTTAGCATGGTCAGTGCACCTAACCCGCACATCTTTGGAGGAAACCAGAGCACCCGGAGGAAACCCACGCAGACATGGGGAGAACGTGCAAACTCCACACAGGCAGTGACCCAAGCTGGGAACCAAACCCTTGTCACTGGAGCTGTGAGGCAGCAGTGCTAACCACTGCACCACCATGTCGCCCATAAAGTGAACAATGGATTTAGCGGTAATTGCCATTTGCAGAAGAGGTTACCAAACTTATATCGTTCTTTGTGTGTAGAAGTGTTTCTGAAGTGAAAGGTCTAGCTTTACTTTTTGAGACTCCCTAACCAGTGGAGATGGCTTCTCTCTGTCCACCCAATCTGTTCCCCTTAATATCTTCGATATTTTGATCCAACCATCTCTTGTTCTTCTAAAATCCAGCCTTAGTTTGTGTAGTCTCACAAATGAAAACCTCTTAGTGCAGTGATTGGTTCTCTGTCAAGCAGCTGATTCCCACTCTGTTCACAACAGCTGGACCCTGACATGTCCGAGGCATTGCATGTTCCCCGTGTTGCCAGATTTCAGTTGAAAACTGCTGTTGAGAAGGAACTCTACAATGAACTCAACAAACGGTTAAGTAGAGGTTTGAGGGTGGGCGGTTCCCCCACTCTCCCTTTGAGAATTACACTGGGGTGAATTTTCCCGTTCCACCCACCATGGGAATCATAGCAGGTGAGGGGCGGATCATGGTGTGGTGAACCATCGTTGGTTACCACTGTGGGGTTATTCCTATGTTACTGTTGGGTTAGGGTGTTGCCACTGTGGGGGTTGTATAATGTTGTTGGGTTAGGGTGTTTACCTGTGGTAGATGTTGTTATGGCACATCCCGGTCGGGCCCCGCCTCCTGGGGAGAGGTATAAGACCCTCTGCTCAGGCGGGACCCCTCCAGTCTGAATTGGTGTACTCGTGTTAGTTAGTTCCATTGTTTGCTAATAAAAGCCTTCAATAGCTGAAGCCTTGTACCTCGTGCTTGATTGTCGCGCATCAATTTTATTAGCAAACATAAAACTCTCGACAGTAAAGGGAGTATGGAACAAATACTAAAACCAGAGCGTCTGACACTGGACCCACGTGCGGTCGGTGCCGCTAACACCTTCGACCACTGGTGGAAGTGTTTCGAAGACTACCTGGCAGCCTCTGCAGCTGTTACTACAGACAACGACAAACTCCAGGTCCTCCACGCGAGGGTAAGCGACACGGTCTATCTTGCGATTCGTGCGGCCACCACTTACCCGAGGGCCATCGAGCTCTTGAAGAAATGATACACGAGACCACCCAACGAGATCCACGCTCGTTACCTCCTCGCTACACGACGTCGGCAGTCGGGCGAAACCATGGAGGACTACGCCAATGAGCTCTTGCAGCTTGCCAGGGGCTGCGACTGCAAAGATGTGTCGGCAGAGCAATATATGTACGACCTCGCCCGAGATGCGTTCGTAGCAGGGGTAGGGTCCTCGTACATCCGGCTTAAGCTATTAGAGAAAGGGAACCTCAACTTGACCCAAGCGATGGAGATGGCTGAGATGCTGGAGGCAGCGTCGAAAAGCTTGGCTCTGTACCCCGAAGACCACGTGGAAACAACGTGGCAGGAGCAAGCACAAATCCCTCCTCGCCCCACGGGCTCGCGCTCCCATATCGATCCGACGACGGCGGCAGCTCCAGGCGGCCAGCGATGCTATTTTTGCGGCGGAGCCAAGCATCCACGGCAACAGTGTCCTGCAAAAACGGCGATCTGCAGTCAGTGTGGTAAAAAGGGGCACTATGCTAAAGTTTGCAGGTCGAAGCCCAAGAACGGCAGTGCAGCCTGTGACCCTCCAGAGCGGAGACAATCTCCTTCGGCGTCGCAGTACCCACGAGGTCCGACCACGTGCGAACCCAGGACGACGCCATTGTGGCTGACGGAGGAGGAGGAAGACCACCAGGAGTCGCTACGCTTGGCGCCCTCACCCACGTGCGATTCATGGGGGCGGCCATCATGGTCAACGACGACTAGGAGCGACCAGCAGGGGTCCTCAGTATCAACCTCGGCTGCATGCAGTGACGCCCAGGGGCCAACGGTGGCGTCGATCTCTCTGGACGAGACAAAGCATCACAGGCTTGACAGTTCCATGATGAACATCAAGGTAAATGGTCGTACTGTGTATTGTCTGTTTGACAGTGGGAGCACCGAGAGTTTTATTCACCCTGACACTGCAAAAAGGTGTGGACTCCGGGTTCTACCTGCCAAACAGACAATTTCCATGGCATCACGGTCCCGGTCTGTACCGATCCAAGGACGTTGTATGGTAACCCTAGAGGTGCAGGGCACAATGTACGAGCGATACAGGCTCCTTGTGTTACCGCACCTTTGTGCGCCAATTCTCCTCGGACTAAACTTTATGGTCCACATGAAGAGTGTGATCCAACAGTACGGTGGGCCTCTCCCTTCACTGGCAGTAGGGAATCAGCCGCAGCCTCCAAATTGCCCAAAGCGCCCCGCATACAATCTCTCCACACTAAAAATCACCACACCTTCTTTATTTAAGAATCTGGTACCAGGCTGCAAGCCCATCGCTACTAAGAATAGGCGTTACAGCGCTGAAGACCGGATCTTTATCAGATCTGAGGTTCAGCAGCTCCTCAAAGAAGGGATCATACAGGCCAGTGCTAGTCCGTGGAGAGCGCAGGTCGTGGTGGTTAAAAGCGGGAACAAACCTCGGATGGTCATCGACTACAGTCAGACCATTAACCGTTATACGCAGCTGGATGCGTATCCTCTCCCGCGCATATCTGATATGGTCAATCAGATTGCGCAGTACCGGGTGTTCTCTACCATAGACCTTAAGTCCGCCTACCATCAACTCCCCATCCGCCCAGAGGACCGACAATACACGGCTTTTGAGGCGGATGGTCGTCTATACCAGTTTCTTAGGGTTCCATTTGGTGTCACCAATGGGGTCTCAGTCTTCCAGCGTGCTATGGACCGAATGGTGGACCAGAACGGGTTGCGGGCTACCTTCCCGTACCTGGATAACGTCACCATCTGCGGCCATGACCAGCAGGACCATGACACGAATCTCCAAAACTTTCTGCGCACTGCATCTCGCCTGAATCTGACCTATAACAGGGAGAAGTGCGTATTCCGTACGTGCAGGTTAGCTATCCTTGGATACGTGGTGGAAAACGGGGTCATCGGCCCTGATCCAGACCATATGAGCCCCCTTACTGAACTTCCCTTGCCCGCTAGCACAAAAGCACTGAGGAGATGCCTCGGCTTCTTTTCGTATTATGCGCAGTGGGTCCCCAACTACGCGGACAAAGCCCGTCCGCTCATCAAGTCCACGACCTTCCCACTCACGCCGGAGGCCCAATTGGCCTTCAAGGCTTTGAAAAGCGACATTGCGAAAGCCACGATGCACGCGGTGGATGAATCCATCCCTTTTCAGGTGGAAAGTGATGCATCTGATTTCGCCCTGGCCGCCACACTAAACCAGGCAGGCAGGCCCGTCGCGTTTTTTTCCCGCACCCTTCAAGGCCCCGAAATTCGGCACTCAGCGGTGGAGAAGGAGGCTCAGGCCATTGTGGAGGCCATCAGACACTGGCGCCATTACCTGGCGGGGAAGCGGTTCACCCTGATCACGGATCAACGATCCGTGGCGTTTATGTTCAGTAACACGCAGAGGGGCAAGATCAAGAATGATAAGATCTTGCGGTGGAGAATTGAGCTCTCCACCTATAATTACGATATTATGTATCGTCCAGGGAAGCTCAATGAGCCCTCGGATGCCCTCTCGCGCGGAACATGCGCCATCATGCAGGAGGACCGCTTGAAGGCCCTCCACAATGACCTGTGCCATCCTGGAGTCACCCGACTCTACCACTTCGTAAAAGCCCGCAACCTGCCCTACTCGGTGGAGGATGTCAGGTCAGTAACAAGAAGCTGTCGGATTTGCGCGGAATGCAAACCGCACTTTTATCGACCGGACCAGGCACAATTGGTCAAAGCCACTCGCCCCTTCGAGAGGCTGAGTGTGGATTTTAAGGGCCCCCTTCCCTCAATGGACCGGAATGTCTATTTTCTCAATATAATAGATGAATACTCCCGGTTCCCGTTTGTTGTCCCCTGTGCGGACACGTCGACTGCCACAGTGATTAAGGCATTCAGTGATCTTTTTACCCTGCTCGGGTACCCCTGCTACATACATAGCGACAGGGGCTCGTCGTTCATGAGTAACGACTTGAGGCAATTCCTGCTCTCATACGGGATTACCTCTAGTAGAACCACGAGCTACAACCCTAGGGGTAACGGACAGGTGGAGAGGGAGAATGCTACAGTCTGGAAGGCTGTCCTACTGGCGCTGAAATCCAGGGGCCTTCCAGTCTCCCGTTGGCAGGAGGTCCTTCCAAATGCGCTTCATTCCATTCGCTCCCTCCTGTGTACGGCAACCAATACTACTCCCCACGAGAGGATGTTCTCATTCCCTCGGAAGGCGTCCTCGGGGATCTCCTTACCAGCCTGGTTGACGTACCCAGGACCCGTCCTTCTGCGGCGACATGTGAGGGCCCGCAAGTCCGACCCCTTGGTCGAACCGGTCCAACTCCTCCACGCCAACCCTCAGTATGCCTATGTGGCATATCCTGACGGGCGAGAGGACACAGTCTCGATTCGAGACCTGGCGCCCGCAGGGGACGTAGCAACTCCTGTCGCTCCCATACCCCCTGTCACGAATCCCCTATCACTTATTTCTTCCCCAGACGTGGCGCGGTCAGCACCGGGACCAGTGTATAACAGTTATACTCCCATGTACAGCTTGCCTGAGACTCGGAGATCGGCGCCAACACAGAAGGTTCCAGGATCCCCTGCACCATCGCCTCACCAGGGTCAACCGGCCCGGGAGTCCTCGAGGGGACAGCCGGACGCTGTTTTGGAGAGAACGCCACCGCAAGCACCTGCTCCGGTGTCGCAACCGGTGTTGAGGAGATCACAGCGACGGTGCGGTCCTCCAGACCGTCTGGACTTGTGAATTTTGTATATATGTGACCTGTTTTCGCACCCCGCCGGCCTTTGTTTTTAAAGGAGGGGTGAATGTGGTGAACCATCGTTGGTTACCACTGTGGGGTTATTCCTATGTTACTGTTGGGTTAGGGTGTTGCCACTGTGGGGGTTGTATAATGTTGTTGGGTTAGGGTGTTTACCTGTGGTAGATGTTGTTATGGCACATCCCGGTCGGGCCCCGCCTTCTGGGGAGAGGTATAAGACCCTCTGCTCAGGCGGGACCCCTCCAGTCTGAATTGGTGTACTCGTGTTAGTTAGTTCCATTGTTTGCTAATAAAAGCCTTCAATAGCTGAAGCCTTGTACCTCGTGCTTGATTGTCGCGCATCACATGGAAAGGTCCATTGACCTCGGGCAGGATTTTCTGGTTTCAGACCTATCCTTGAATGTGATTTTCAAAGTGCACCCATGATTAAAAATCCACCTCATGGTCTCTACCTGCTTGCATTTCAGTCCTGTAAATATAAAGACCAGCATTCCATTAGCATTTTTGACTATTTTCTGGACCTATTTGAAACAGTTTTATGACCTTTGTTTCTGGACACACACACATCTCTCTGGACCTCCACCGTTTCTTGGTTTTCATGGTGTAGAAAGAACCATATCTATCCTTTTTAGGTCCAAACTTTATGATGTTATATTTGCCAATATTGAAATTTGTTTGCCATCATTTTGTTTATTTACTTAATGTATTACAATCTCTTTGCAATTTTATGCTTCCGCTTATACTGTTTACAGTGCTTCCTATCGCTGTGTCATTTTCAAATTTGGATATTTTGGACATATTTCTATCTCATTATCTAAGTTATTAATAAATATAGCGAATCCTTGGAGCCTCAAGAGGCAGGAGACCACTAGCCAAATCCTGCCAGTTAGAGTTACCTGCCAATTATCCGTATCTGCTGTCTCCTGCCACGTAGCCAATTTCCTCAGCAAGTTAATAATTTGCCTTTAATGCTGTGAGTTTTAACACAAGCTAACAATCTCTAATGAGAGATTTTATCAAATTCATTTTGCTAGAACTTCTAAACAACATCAAAAGAAAGTTCCATGTCCATTACATTTGTCACTTCTCCAATTAATTCAATCAGGTTCATCAGGCACCATGTACTCTATATAACTCCAAGTTGGCTCATTCTGATCAGTGTTCAAGAAAGTAGGCTATAGAATCCCTGCAGTGCAGGAGGAGGCCATTTGCCCATCGAGTCCGCACTGACCACAATCCCACCTAGGCCTTATTTCCGTAACCCCACATATTTACCCTGCTAATCCCACTGACACTAGGGCCAATTTAGCATGGCCAATCAACCTAACCCGCACATCTTTGGACTGTGGGAGGAAACCAGTGCACCCGGAGGAAACACACACAGATACTTGGCAGAATGTGCAAACACAACACAGACAGTGACCCGAGGTTGGAGTTGAACCCGGGTCCCTGACACTGTGAGGCAGCAGTGCTAACCACTGTGCCACCGTGCTGTCCTTCAGATACCCTAGTCTTAATTGTAGACTCTAGCACTTTCCAACAACAGATGCAAGGCTAACTGCTCCATAAATCCTAAGTTTCCTTTGTTCACCTTTTTTAAACATTCAATACTGGCCTCAGGTCACTGCCTGTGTGGTGTTTGCACATTCTCCCCGTGTCTGCGTGGGTTTCTTTTGGGTACTCCAGTTTCCTCCCACACTCCAAAGATGTGCAGGTTTGGATGGATTGGCCATGCTAAATTGCCCCTTAGTGTCAGGGGGAATAGTGGGATAAATACATGGGATTATGGGGATAGGGCCTGGATGGGATTGTTGTCGGTGCAGACTCGATGGGCCGAATGGCCTCCTTCTGCACTGTAAGGATTCTATGATTCTATCCTATTAGAAATGCATGCACAATTTTCCAACATTGTGCAGGTTTCCACTGTGGGAAGACCGATTGGAAGGCGAGCTGGAAGCTCGAAAACAGGAGGTAAGAGTTATAGGTAGTATGTCAGTGGTTGGAAGTGATGTTGGCTCCCTCAAGCCCAATATCAAAGTTGTAAATATGTAGCAGCGGAAAAGGTGGACTTGTGGCTCAGTGGGTAGTATCTCTGCCTCTGAGTCAGAAGCTCCGGGTTCCACTCCAGGACTTGGTCAAGGAATGCGACTTCATAACATGCCCAAACAGATTTCAACTTGTAAATCCTTCCAGCGAAAGCCTGTGGTAAGAGCAGGAGAGATTCCTGGTCAACTGTGTAATGGAAATAAATTGGAGCCTCCACCATCACTATCCATAGTTCAAAGCTATAATATGCAGGTAGAGGTGTATGTTGCTACAGCAACTTGGACTCCTTAGGGGAGTCAGTTGACTGGATGTCTGCTGTGGATCAGATTAGTGCCGATGGCACGGCGGGTGGACTCAGGGATTGCCTCTTTGCCCTACACGTGGTGAAGGTTGTGGCACTGTGGGTCATTCTGCTTTCGGGTAGAGAGTTTACGATGAAAAGAAGTGGTTCTGGAACAGTTCTCTTTCTGTTCACCCTGTACATTAACAGTTTGCATATTGAACGAGGGCAATGGAATTCAAATTTGCAGAAAGCTGTTAAAAGAAGAGGCAACGTAAAGAAAGTTGAGGAGCAAAGAAGACTGTAAGGAAGTATAATTACTCTGGAGGAATTGATTTATCATCTCACTGCTATTTGTAAGGTCATTATGTGTGCAAAATGCCTGTTATTTGCCTGCACAGCAACAGTGACAATCCTTTAAAAATATTCCACAGCACTTTGAGAGTGCTGAGAGGCATGGGTCATAGGTTATTGAAATGAAATCCATTTCCCATAAGGAAAACGCTCTTCTCTAAATATCTTACCTATCAAAATATTTCAAAAGTAAAGTCAAGGGCATCAGAAGAACACATTCTTGAAGTGGTTGGGGCTAATTAGCCAAAAGCTGATTAATAATTGCACATAAATATCACATTGCTTAATTACTATTTTGCTTCCAACTTCACGAAGAGTGGTCAACATGTCTCTGTTCCCCACTGTTTTTCCGAGACATTCTGTCGGTTTATCATGATGCATCATCTGAGTGAAAGGATACCTTCATAATTGGTGCAGCACATCATATACACAAGATGTAAAGTGAATCTCTCCCACATTGTCTGAACATGCCCCATCATTAAGCAGCTCAGCGTCAAATCTAAATGCTCTTAAAAATCAAACACTAATTTGCAGTTATTATACATTAAATGCCAAAATGTACCTATTTTCCAGTGTCTAACTGCAACAGTATTTTATCTTTAATGGATTACTTTTTTCTCATTATTAATAAAAGCATTCAACAATCACCAATTGTGATAAGCCCCATGATTTACTTGGGGAATTCCCTGATTGAACTTCCAGTAGGACTCATACAATACGAGCTCCTGATGATTGGTAATTACCTTACCAGGTAGAACTTGTATCCCGAGCCCTTTATAAAGCAGGCCCCTGAGCGGGTCCATTATTGTATCATCCCGGTTGGGACCGATATTCATTTGTGGGACATGGGCGTCTCTGGCTGGCCAGCATTTATTGCCCATCCCTAATTGCTCAAGGGCAGTTGAGAGTCAACCACATTGCTGTGGCTCTGGAGTCACGTGTAGGCTAGACCAGGAAAGGATGGCAGATTTCCTTTTCTAAAGGGACATCAGTGAACCAGATGGGTGTTTTCGACAATCGACAGTGGTTTTATGATTCTTAATTCCAGATTTTTTTTTATTGAATTCAAATTCCACCATCTGCCATGATGGGATTTAAACCCAGGCTCCCAGAACATTAGCTGAATTTCTGGATTAAAAGTCCAGCGATAATACCACTGAGGCCATCGCCTTCCCTATGTGTGTTGATGCTGATTTATTGCTCAATATTATGTCAAAGAGCAAACGTTTTTGAATAAAATTGCTGTTTGATTCCATGTCAACAAGAAAGCACCCACATATTAATCCGACTCACAACTATCCAATCTGACATGGGGGACACTGGCATAGTGGTTAGCACTGCTGCCTCACAGCGTCAGGAGGTTGTCTTCAATTCTGGTCTCAGGTGACTTCCTGTGTGGAGTTTGCACATTCTCCTCGTATCTTCGTGAGTTTTCTCCGGGTGCTCAGGTTTCCTCCCACACTCTGGGTTAGATTGATTGGCCATGCTGAACTGCTCCTTAGTGTCGGGGAATAGCAGGGTAAATATGTGGGGTTATGGGGATAGGGTCTGGGTGGAATTGCTGTCGGTGCAGGCTCGATGGGCCAAATGGCCTCTGTCTGCACTATAGGGACTTTATGATCGAATAGGTCAGTGGGGTTCAGAGTTGCACCAAAAAAGGAAATGTGGCTCTTGGTTTCCACTCAGGGTATGGCCACTGGAAGGAAAAAGAATGGCCGAGTATGAAATGCTGGTGCAATGAGCAGGAGCACTCAGCACTTCTTCTCCTTGTTTGATTAGCTCTTGAAGTCCTAGATTGGGACAAAGTAGAGGATGAAAAGCTTCACAGCTTCTTGCAAGGAATTAATCTGAGGGAAATGGTTGAGAACTCCTCTTTCTCCTGTTGTAACTTTCCTCACTTTATTAGAACAGGAATTTCAATGTTTGCATGAGGAAGGTCAGAGAGAGACTGACACTATTGCAAGCAGAAAACTGGTCATGTCTGCAACAGGGAATTTTGTGACGATAGCCATCAATTGGGCAATGTTAAATTCACCTCACCGCAAAATTTGGCCTTGAAATATGAGCAGCTCTAATGGTGCGTAGCTCTCTCTCAGGACTACACTGATGTATCAGCATAGATTTTGTGCTCCAACGATAACAATGTCCTATATGTATATACGGTAGTGCCTTCAATGTAATGAAATGTCCCAAAGCACTTCACAGGAGCTTTATAAAACAAAGTATGACAACAAAATAATACATTTGATCAGATGACCAAACCTTTGGTCAAAGTGGTTTTAAAGAGTGCCTTAAACAAGGCAGAGACAAACAAAGGTGTAAGGAGGATATTCCAGAGCTTGGGGCCAAGGCAACTGGAAGCACAGCCACCAATGGCAAAGCAATTGGGGAAATGGTGGTGTTGTGGTACTGTCGCTAGAGACCCGGGTTCAAAGCCCACCTTGACAGATGGTGAAATTTGAGTTTGATTAAAATCTGGATTCATGCCCTTCAGGGAAGAATCATAGAATAGAATCCCTCCAGCTCAGAAGGAGGCCATTTGGCCCATTGAGCCTGCACCAAACACAATCCCACCCACCCCCTAACCCCATAACCCCACATATTTACCCTCTTAATCCACCTAACTTACACATCTTGGGACACTAAGGAGTAATTTAGCACGTCCAATCAACCTAACCTGCACATCTTTGGAGTGTGGGAGGAAACTGGAGCACTGGAGGAAACCCACGCAGACACGGGGAGAATGTACAAATTCCACACAGACAGTCACCCAAATCGGAATTAAACCCGGGTCCCTGGCGTTGTGAGGCAGCAGTGCTAACCACTGTGCCACCGTACTTTTGTTGTCATAAAAACTCACCAGGTTCACTAATGTCTCTTTAGGGAAGGAAATCTGCTCTCCTTGCTTCTTCTGGCCTATACGTGACTTCAGACCCATAGCAATATTGTTGACTCTGAAATGGCCTAGCAAGCCGCTCAGTTCAAGGGCAATGTGGGATGGGCCACAATGCTGGTCCAATCAGCAAGGCCCACATCCAAGAGGCCAAAATTAGAGGAGCACAAATATTTCCAGGGGTTATGTGGGCCTTGAGGAGATATGAGACCATTTGGAAACCAGAGTAATTTCAAATTGATTTGATTTGCTTTATTATTGTCACATGTATTGGGATACTGTGAAAAGTATACAGACAATAACATATTGTTCATAGAGTACAATGTGGAGAAGGAAAGGAGAGGGTGCAGAATATAGTGTTGCAGTAACAGATAGGGTGAAGAGAAAGATCAGCTTAATAAATAAAAGATCCATTTAAAAGTCTGATGACAGCAGGAAAGAAACTGTTTTTGAGTCAGTTGGTATGTGTTCTTAGACTTTGTATATTTTTCCCGACGGAAGAAGGTGGAATAGAGAATATCCGAGGTGCGTGGGGTCCTTGATTATGTTGGCTGCTTTTCCGAAGTGGCAGGAAGTGTAGACTAAGTCAATGGATGGGAGGCTGGTTTGTGTGATGGACTGGGTTGCGTTCACAACCCTTTATAGTTTCTTTCGACCTTGGACATATCAGGAGCCATACAAGTGGTCATACAACCAGATGCTTTTTATGGTGCATCTGTAAAAGTTGGTGCTTGGCTGCGAGTCAATGTTGGTCAATGAATACAGAGTTGATAAGGAAACTGGACTTGCTGCAAGACCTGGGAAGCAGAGTCCTGGATGACCTCAGGTTTATTGAGGATAAGAATGGGGGAGACCAGCCAGAGATTCACACTCTAAAGAGTGGCTTGAACTGGCAGCCATCCAAATCAGCTGCAACACTGACACCTCTGAACTCATAAAAGAAACTGAGCAAATGCTTTCGTGCTTAATCTAAATATATTGGTTGACTCCAATAACAATACAAAGGAAACAAAATTTTCAAATGTTACAGTTTATTTATTAGTCACAAGTATATACTTCTATTAAGTAGGTTTACATTAACACTACAATGAAGTTACTGTGAAAATCCCCAAGTCGCCGCACTCTGGTGCCTCGGGTACACTGAGGGCGAATTTAGCATGGCCAATGCACCTAACCAGCACGTCTTTTAGACTGAGAGGAAATTGGAGCACCTGGAGGAAACTCGTGCAAACACGGGGAGAACATACAGATTCTGCACAGTGACCCAAGGACGGGAATCAAACCCAGGTCCTTGGCGCTGTGAGGCAGCACAGCTAGCCACTGTGCACTCGACTCGCCTGTCATTTGACACTGTAGTATGGTATTTAAAATAAAGTTTATTTATTAATCACAAGTAAGGCTTACATTAACACTGCAATGAAGTTACTGTGAAATTCCCCTAGTCGCCACACTCCGGCGCCTGTTCGGGTAAATGCACCTAACCAGCACGTCTTTCAGACTGTGGGAGGAAACGGGAGCACCCGAAGGAAACCCACGCAGATGCGGGAAGAACGTGCGGACTCCTCACAGACAGTGAGCCAAGCTGGGAATCGAACCCAGGTCCTTGGCGCTGTAAGGCAGCAGTGCTAACCACTGTGCCACCCATATTGTTCACTCACTGGACTGAACGTTCGTGGCCTGGCAGAGACAGGTTAAGATGCAGGAATGGAAACAAACTGAGAAAATCACGTTTTCCAAACACATTCCTGCTTCTGAGCCATACAACGGAGACAGAGTCTGAACTGCAGCACTTACCCAGCAGCAAGTAGTCAATTTCCCATCTACCTCCCGTGAGTTACCTGAGATAACAGGGAAGGAAAAAAGACTGAATTGTTTCAACAAAATATCAATTTCTAATATTTTGACCTCAGCCACTTTAACTGGAACAGATTGGATTTCACTTTATGGTTAAAACTGATGGGAGTGAATGGACAACACATGGATTGCACGTCCATTTATCTGGGTTAATCAAAGTAAGCTTAAGATGTTCTACCTCACTGAAGAATCTCTTCTTTTGTGCTGTTCTGGAGTCTGCACATACAGAGGGAAGCCATTTCGGTCACCAAAATAGCATGGATCTGAAACAGGTGGAAACTAGGCAGCAAGTAATTCTTTCTACAATTGCACATAGCCCACTTCACAAAAAATATTCTTCATTCAAAAGCAACAAATATAGCCTTGAAATGAAGTAACCATAGGGTCATTTATGGCCAAAAGGGGACCGTTCAGCCCATCAATTCTATGCTGGCTCTCCATAGAGCAATCTTGTCAGTTCCAGGCCCCACTGTTTCCCCAAAGCCGTTCCGATATCCTTTTGAAATCAATGTATAGTGACCAGAGTTGGACACAATATTCCAGTTGTGGCCTGAGGGTTATAATCAAGACTAAAATACTGAATGAATTCTTTGTATCAGTGTTTGCGAACAGGAAGCTGGCAAAATATCAGTTGAAGCAGAGATGTTAGAGCTCGATAAGTTACTGAGTGAAATCAGTTTAAAAAGTTGTAATGGTCTTCTGAATGTTCAATATAACTCCTCAGCTTTTGCACTCAATAATTCTATTTATGAATCATGCGGCTTCAGATGTTTTTGCTAAACATTGTCCGGAAATGTCCTGATCCACGCACATCCCTTGGTCCCTCTGCCTCTGCACACTCTTTAAAATTGTGCCATTAAATCTATATTGCATCTCCCAAGCCCTTCTGCCAAAATGCATCACTTCACATGTCTTTGTATTCAATTCCATTTACCACTTGTCTCCCCATTTTGCTAGTCTATTTATGTCCTGTTGCAGTCCATTTGGATCATGCTCACTGCTTGCCATTCTTAGACACTGGTATCATCAGCAAAATTTTACTCTATTCTAATATTCAAGACATCATATATCAAAATAAAAGATCTGTGATCCCACTATTGATCCTTGGGGAACGTCACTGTCTATCAACCTCCAGTGCGAAAAATAACCATTTATCACAATTCCCCATTCCTGTCTTGTGCCTTTTTAAAAAATCCAAACTGATACTGATACTCCTACATAAAATAGCCTGAGACACCAAAATTAAATCTGCATGAGCAGAATGATTTCCTTTATTAAAACTGCTTCAGCAGACTCTAACAGACACCCTCTGCTGGTACAAATGCATATCGTAGCTTCAAGTGCACTTGAACTCTGCACTTTTCAAAACACCGTTGGTTACATTCCGCCCTGTCTTAGTAATTGAGAGGCCTAACATGTTTCAATGATTCAATGAGATCTTATGGCACGGTGGGTAGTGTCCCTGTCTCTGAGCCAGAAGCTTTGGGTTCGAGTCCCACCCCAGGACTTGATGGCCGAGAAAGGTGAATGCATAATGCAGCCAAACAAGCATTTTTATGGGTCTCACGGTGGCATAGTGATTAGCACTGCTGCCTCACAACACCAGGGACCTGGGTTCAAATCCTGGCTTGGATCACTGTCTGTGTGGAGTCTGCACGTTCTCCCTGTGTCTTCATGGGTTTCCTTTAAGTGCTCTGATTTCCTCTCACAGTCCAAAGATATGCAGGCTGTGGATTGGCCATGCTCAGTTGCCCCTTAGTGTCAGGGAGAGAAGCAGGGTAAATATGTGGGGTTATGGGGATAGGACCTGGGTGGGATTGTTGTTGGTGCAGGCTTGATGGGCCAAATGGCCTCTTTCTGCACTGTAGGAAATTCTAAGATTCATCTACAAAGTCTAAACAATCAAAAAGCATAACTGAACATTCATCTTATTATCTTTAAAGTTTTAAAGTTTATTTATTAGTCACAAGTAGGCTTACATTCACACTGCAACGAAGTTACTGTGAAAATCCCCTAGTCGCTACACTCCTGTGCCTGTTCGGGTACACTGAGGGAGAATTTAGCATGACCAATGCACCTAACCAGCTCGTCTTTCGGACTGTGGGAGGAAACCGGAGCACCCAGAGAAAACGCATGCAGGCACAGGGAGAATGTGCAAACTCCACACAGACAGTGACCCAAGCCGGGAATGGAACCCGGGTCCCTGGCGCTTGAGACAGCAATGTTAACCACTGTGCCACCGTGCCGCCCCATCTTGTAATAATTTAGCAATGGGCTCAGTCATACACAACAAGATAGAAGATTTGTTCACCAATTGAAAATAATTCACTTTGTAACATAATCAAACACATAAGTATGGTGGACATCTTCACTCGCAAGTAGGATATTGTCTGACATCAGGTATGGTCTCAGTTAATTCATGCCGTTCATCTGAGATGTCAATGTCAAAATCAGATTCAATGCTTCGAAATGGTGTTTTTGTTTCTTTGAGGAATGGCACATTGTGGTAAACCACTGTTATGTTCTGATAACCACTGTTATGTTCTGATAACCACTGTTATGTTCTGATGACTGTACACACCCCTACCAGTGCTGCCTGAGGCTCCTCCCCTGTTCACTGGGGTATAAAGGTGGCTGCTCCTCCCCTTCGCCTCATTCTGGTCCGGCCCCTCGGTTAGAGTTTACTGTAGTGTTAGTTCCCTTTTATAGTTAATAAAAGCCTATTACTCCAGATTCCGTCTCTGGGTGTTGATAGTGCATCCCACATTTTGTCTGATCATTTGTGAACCCCGTTTAGCAGTGACCCTTGATCGTTCTGTGTTGGTCTCAACAAATGGTTGGATGTCATAAGGGATTCTTTGCTTTCCACACGATCATCACCTTTCACAAGCATTTTACCTTCTGGTTTTAATGGCGTAGCTCATGTTTCACTCTGCAATTAATCTCATTCAATCTTTCAGAGCTCCATCACATTGGAGTCCATGTTGATCACTCGCTCTGTGGAAGCTCAGGAAGATGTGTGCGCAGAGGATGTAAAATGATTAGCTTAGCTGGTGGTTTTCCAGTAGTTGAGTGTGGAGTCGCTTTGTAATTGTGAAGTAATGCGACTCTTGTCTCCATGATTTGCTCTCAGTTGTGACTGTATGTAGCACTTTTCTCAAGGAATGATTAAATCACACCACTTCTTCATTAGCTCTTGGCTAACTCATCCCTCTGAAATGGGGGGCCTATTAACATTTCTCATCGTTTGAGGGATTCCAAACAAGGCAAGATCTTGTCAAGTTTTGGGATGACTGCATTCGGGTGGAAGTGTCTTAATTACAAGGGGGCACAGGCTCAAGGTGAGAGGGGGAAGTTTAAGAGAGATGTGCAGGGGAAGTTTTTCATACAGAGAATGTTGGGTGCCTGGGAAGTGCTGCCAGAGAAGGTGGTGGAAGCAAGCACATTAGCAACATTTAAGAGGCATCTGGATGGGTGCACAAATAGGGAGGGAATAGAGGGATAATGACCGAGTAAGAGCAGAAGGCTTTCTTTTTAGTTCTGTTAGGATATCATGATCAGAACGGGCTTGGAGGGCTGAAGGGCCTGTGTCTGCACTGTACTTTCTTTGCACTTTGTGCATTATCTATGTTGAAGTTGATGCAACTATTTCCGTGAGTGGAAATCTGCTGTAGTCATTATTGACCACTAGCGATTGTTCACTAGATGCAAGTTTGCAAAATCAATGCTGACCTCAATTTTTCTGGAAGTAGTTCTAACATCTATGATCTTGAGAGTATCATGAAGAATTGATATTGTGGCTGTTTGCCCTGAAACCTTGAATTCTCTACCACACGGTCAATTCCTGGAATCCCATGCGTTTTCCTGAAGGTGTTGTTTGGTTTTGTTAATTCCCTTGTGATCTCCATACATTGACAAAATCATTCACAACTCCTCAGTAACTGAAGCAGTTCACATCCGTATGAAACAAAACCTGGACAACATGTGGCAAGTCACATTCACACAACACAAATGCCAGACAATGACACTTTCCAACAAGAATGAGTTTAGCCACCTCTATATTTTAATGTCAAAAAACATTCATATGTATCAAATATGAGCTATGATCCTAGCACTGATCCTTAAGGGACACCACTTGCGTCATTCTTCAGTCTGAAAATTAACCATTTACTATCACCCCCTCTTCCCTATCATTAAGCCAAATATTTTATCCAAGTTGGCACTTGGTCAACAAACTTATTGTGTTGTACTTCATCAAATCTTTTCTTAAAATCCAAGAGACAACATCTGTTGCATTCCCTTCATCAATCTCCCCTGTTACTTCATCAAAGAATTCAATTAGATGAGTCAAGGGAAGTCAACCTTTTACAAATTAATACGGGTTGTCCTTCATGAACTCAAACTTCTCCAAGTACCTGTTGATTTTGTTTATTTTGATTATTGTTTCTGAAACTTTTCCCACCACTGGAGTTAGATCAACCAACCTGTAGTTACTAGGACTGCCCTTCCACCCTTTCTTGAATGAATGTCTCACATTTCTCACTCTCCAATTCTCTGACACTTGGGTCATACCTTGGAATAATTGGAAGATTGTCACAAGCCCTTCTGTTATCTGCTATACAGCCAAAGCATGCCGTACATAGAGAAGGAAAGGAGAGAGTGCAGAATGTAGTCATAGCTAGGGTGCAGAGAAAGATCAATTTAATATGAGGTAGGTCCATGCAGAAGTCTGATGGCAGCAGGAAAGAAGCTGTTCTTGAGTCGGTTGGTACATGTCCTCAGGCTTTTGTATTTTTTTCCAGACAGAAGAAGGTGAAAGAGAGAATGTCCAGGATGGGTAGGGTCCTTGATTATGCTGGCTGCTTTTCCGAGGCAGTGGGAAGTGTAGACAGAGTCAATGGATGGGAGGCTGGTTTGCGTGATGGTCTGGGCTTTGTTCTCAACCCTTTGTAGTTTCTTGCGGTCTTGGACAGAGCAGGAGCCATACCAAACTGTGATACAGCCAGAAAGAATGCTTTTTGTGGTGTATCTGTAAAAGTTGATGAGAGTCAAAGCAGACATGGCAAATTTCCTTAGTTTTCTGAGAAAGTAGAGGCATTGGTGGGCTTTCTTAACTATAGTGTCGGCATGGAGGGACCAGGACCGTTGTTGGTGACCTGGACACCTAAATGTTTGAAGCTATTGACCATTTCTACTTCATCCCAATTGATCCTCCACTACGCTTCCTGAAGTCAATGACTATCCCTTTCGTTTTGTTGACATTGAGGGAAAGATTATTGTCATCACACCAGTTCGGCAGATTTTCTATCTCATTCCTGTATTCTGTCTCGTCATTGTTTGAGATCCGACCCACTACGGTGGTGTCTTAAGCAAACTTGAAAATCGAATTGGACGGGATTTTGGCCACACAGTCATAGGTGTATAAGGAGTATAGTAAGGGGCTCAGGACACAGCCTTGTGGGACACTGGTGTTGAGGATGATCGTGGAGTAGGTATTGTTGCCTATCCTTACTGGCCGAGCCCCAGGTCATGGAATTTGGAGATTAGTTTTGTAGGAATAATGATGTTGAAGGCTGAACTGTAGTCGATAAATAGGGGTCTGACATAGGTGTCTTTGTTATCTAGGTGTTCCAGGATTGAGTGTAGGGCCAGGGAGATGGTGTCTGCTGTGGACCTGTTGCGGCAGTAAATGAACTGCAGTGGATCTTAGCAGTCCGGGAGGCTGGAATTGATTCGTGCCATGACTAAGCTTTTGAAGCACTTCATAAAGATGGACGTCAGAGCCACCGGCCGATAGTCATTAAGGCAAGCTGCTTGACTTTTCTTTCTACCGTGATGATGGTCGTCTTTCTGAAGCAGATAGGGACCTCAGGTTGGTGTAAAGAGAGGCTGAAGATGTCTGTGAATGCCCCCGTTAGCTGATCCGCGCAGGATCCGAAGGCTCGTCCGGGTACCCCATCCAGCCCAGTTGCTTTCCGTGGGTTGACCTTTGAGAAGGCTGCTCTGACGTCTGCAATGGTGATCTTGGATGCAGGTTTGTCCGAAGCTTCTGGGCGGAGGATGTGGTCTTAATGACCTCTTGCTCAAAACGGGCATAGAATGCGTTGAGCTCATCAGGGAGGGGTGCGTTGGAGCCGGTGATTTTACATGTCTTCATCTTGTAGCCTGTTATGTCTTGCAGACCTTCCCATAGTCGGCAGAGGTCCATGTGGCTAGTCTGGGACTCAAGCTTGGTCTGGTACTGTCTTTTGGCATCTTTGATGGATGGCCTTCGATCATATCTGGTTTTCTTGTCGAGCTCAGTGTTGCCTGACGTGAACACCTCAGATTTGGACTTCAGCAAGCAGTGGATATCCCTGTTCATCCATGGTTTCCGGTTGGGGAACACATGGATTTGCTTCTTTGGCACACAGTCTTCTACACACTTACTAATGAAGACAGTTACTGTAGTGGCGCACTCATTCAGGCTGGTCGCAGCATTTTTAAATACTGACCAGTCTAAGCAGTCCCGTAGGAGATCCTCAGACCAATATTGCACGACTTTCTTTAACGGGTTCTCCCATTTCAGTTTTTGCTTAAAAGCCGGGAGCAGGAGCACAGCCTTGTGGTCTGATTTGCCAAAGTGTGGGTAGGTGATAGAGCGGTAGGCATGTTTGATATTTGTGTAGCAGTGGTCTAGGATGTTTGGGCCTCTGGTGGAACAGGAGACGTGTTGGAGGTATTTTGTTAGGACGCTCTTGAGCTTGGCCTGATTGAAGCCCCGGTCAGATGAACAAGGCCTCGGTATGTTTCGTCTCAAGGCTATTTGCAATGGTGTGTATCTTGTCCAGCGGGTTCTTCACTTCTGCATGGGGTAGGATGTAAACTGCTGGCAGGATAACTGAGGTGAACTCCCGTGGAAGGTCATTGGTGGTGAAAAAGACATATGGCACACTCGCCTTTATCAATCGGGGTATAGATTACAAAAGCAGAGAGGTCATGCTGGAGTTGCATAGAACTTGCATAGTGAGGCCACAACTGGAGTACTGTGTGCAATTCTGGTCGCCACATTATAGGAAGGATGTGATCGCATTGGAAGGGATGCAGAGGAGATTCACCAGGATGTTGCCTGGGATAGAACATTTAAGCTATAAGGAGAGGTTGGGTAGGCTTGGGTTGTTTTCCCTGGAGCAGAGAAGACTGAGGGGCGACCTGATTGAAGTGTTCAAGATCCATCGACAGAGTAGATAAGGAGCAGCTGTTCCCCTTAGTTGAAGGGCCAGTTATGAGGGGACACAAGTTAAAAGTGAGGGGTGAGAGGTTTAGGGGGATTTGAGGAAAAACCTTTTTACTCAGAGGGTGGTGACGCTCTGGACTGCACTGCCTGGGAGGGTGGTGGAGACGAGATGCCTCACATCCTTTAAAAAGCACCTGGATGAGTACTTGGCACACCATAACATTCCAGGCTATGGGCCAAGTGCTGGCAAGTGGGATTAGGTGGGCAGGTCAGGGCATTTCATGCGTCGGTGCAGACTCGATGGGCTGTAGTATTCTTTGGTTTTAGCATAAGATATTCTTGGTCCGGGGAGCAAAAACTTGCCAGTGTTGCTACTTCCAGGCACCACAAGGAGTTGTTTAAGAGGCAGACCCCACCTACTCCAATCTTGCCTGAGGCCGCTGTATGATCCATTCAGTGGACTGAGAAGCCCTCTGGTTGTAGGGCACAGTCCAGTGAAGCAGGAGTGAGCCATATCTCTGTGAAACAGAGTACACAGCAGTCCTTCATTTCTCTTTGAAAAATGATTCTCATTGAGTCCAGTCCCGCTAGGGCTCTTTGATGCCACACTCAGTCAAAAGCTGCCTTGATGTCAAGGGCACTCACTCTCAAATCACCTCTGGAGTTCTGCACTTCTGTCCATGTTTGAACCAAGGCTGTAATGAGGTTAGGAGCTGAGTGACTCTTGGCAGAACCCAAACTGATCGTCCATGAGCAGGTTTTTGCTGAGTAAATGCCACTTGGATAGCGTTGTTATTTACCCCTTCCGTCAATTAATCTGTCGATGTGTGAAGTGATAAGGGGAAATAAAGACGAATGGGGCATCTGGGACATTAGTGAATAGGAAAACCAAATGCATGTCTCCTGAGAGGAAAAAACATGGAAATGACTGTAGGATAGATTCAAATCTGATTCAGAAAAGAGAGGGAGACAGGGATTGGATTAAGAGGGAGAAAATTACAGCTGGAGAGTAGAATTTTTAAAACACGATATTTAATATGTTTTCAACCTCTAAGAACAATTCACTGCCTGATAGAATGAGACTGCATTTTCTGCATTTTCAACTGCTCCTTGTGTGGGCTCGAGTAGTTTATTGGAAATGCATCAACAATTATAGCATCATTAAAAGGTATTGATTGCCAGGCTTAACTTTCCACATCAAACTTCATGGGCAATTACTGTGCAAATCGAATAAAAGTAAAATGGAGGCCTAAGGCACGATTTTATATTCATGCAACGTTCGTGATGGACCAACATTAATCTACCAGCAAGTTTGGAAGATTCGTAACTTTTGTGTATATTAAGTTTCAGTTTATTTATTAGTGTCACAAGTAGGCTTACATTAACACTGCAATGACGTTACAGTGGAAATCCCCTATTCGCCACACTCCGGTGCCTGTTCGGGTACACTGAGGGAGAATTTGGTACGGCCAATGCACCTAACCAGCACGTCTTTTAGACCTTAGGGGGAAGCCAGAGCATCCAGAGAAAACCCACGCAGACACGGGGAGAACATGCAGGCTCCGCACAGACAGTGACCCAAGCCGGGAATTGAACCTGGGCTGCTGGCGCTGTGTGGCTGCAGTGCTAACCACTGTGCCACCCATGCAAGCTTGAGTGTTTGAACTGTTCCATGAATGTAGGACTGATGACATGACCTTCAGAAAATCTGAAGCTGGAAGCTAAACTGTCAGGAATGCCCGATCAGCACAATGCCAAGGAATTAGTTGGTCTTGTAAATACAACATCAGTTAACATTTACCTAATGCAATGGGTTCAGTCATGTCATACTTATGACACTTGTTCAGAAATCAAATTAAATCATCTGATGTCAAGTAAATTCAATAAATATGGTTATTTGTGGACTGTATCAAAGAAGAATGACTGTGTAAGATGCCTGATTGTTGTGAAAAAACAACTAATGTCCTTGAGGGAGAACAATATGCTTAACTCCCTGCCCCCACTCACTCAGTCTGGTCTTTTCAAAGCTTCAGCATAAATTGGATTGTTGATTCTTGTAGCAAGATATTTGATGATGTCAGTCTCATCGCATCCTGAGAAAACAAGGACAGAATAATTCGGAGCAGAAGTAGGCCATTCAGCTCTTCGAGCTACCCACCATTCGGTTAGATCATGGTTCCGATTATAGCCTCAACTCCACTTAAGGTCTTCTCCCTTAACCCTAGATGATCACAAATCTGTCTAACTCAGCCTTGAATACATTCAATGACCCTGCCTCCATTTCCTCCTGGGGAAGAGAATTACACAGGCTAATGACCATTTTCGGAAAAAAATCTCATCTTAGTCTTAAATGGGACACATAAAACTTTTAAACTAGTCCCCTGTTTCCCCAGGACATTTTCCCAGCATCCACCATGTTAAATCTTCTTGGGACCTTATGGCCGTAATTTTCAGGCCATTCAGGCCTCGCCACTGCTGCAAGCGATGATGGAGAATTTGGTGCTCAGCCAAATCTCCGTTCATTACAGCGGGACCAGGGAATCCCTCTGGCATGAATGACCCGAAAATTCCTGCCCATATGTTTCACTCAGATCACCTCACATTCTTCTTAATTCCAATGGGTTTCATTTAAATAAATACGAGGTGATGCATTTTGGTAGATTAAACCAAGACAGGACTTATTCAGTTGGGGAGGGTGTTGGGGAGAGTTATAGAACAAAGAGATCTAGGGGTACAGGTTCATAGCTCCTTGAAAGTGAAGTCACAGGTGGACTGGGTGGTGAAGAAGGCATTTGGCATGCTTGGTTTCATTGGTCAGAACATTGAACACTGAAGTCTTGTGAAAGTTATACAAGACATTGGTAAGGCCACACGTGGAATACTGTGTACAGTACTGGTCATCCTATTATAGAAATGATATTATTAAACTAGAAAGAGTGCAGAAAAGATTTACTGGGATGCTATCGGGACTTGATGGTTTGAATTATAATTAGAGACTGGATAGACTGGGACTTTTTTCTCTGGAGGGTAGGAAGCTTAGGGTGATCTTATAGAGGTCTATAAAATAATGAGGGGCATAGATGAGGTAAATAGTCAACATCTTTTCCCAAAGGCAGGGGAGTCTAAAACAAGAGGGCATAGATTTGGTGTGAGAGTGGAGAGGTACAAAAGGGTCCAGAGGGGCAATTTTTCACAGAGGGTGGTGAGTGTCTGAAACAAGCTGCCAGAGCCAGTAGGGGGCTAGTAGGAGGGTACAATTCTGTCTTTTAAAAAGCATTTAGACAGTTACGTGGGTAAGATGGGTATAGAGGGATCTGGGCCAAACGTGGGCAATTGGGACTAGCTTAATGGTTAAAACTGGGCGAAGGGCTTGTTTCCATGCTGTAAACCTCTATGATTCTATAACTAAGGCCCAACTTGCATAACCTTTCTGTGTGTAATAATCTCTTCACCCCAGGAATCAGACAAGTTAAAGAAAGAGAACTGAGAACTAGTTAAAATAAACTCTAGTCCTGTTTTGCGTAAGTGGCCACCTTCATATCTTTGAAAGAATCAGGTAAGTATTCTAGAAAATCCACATATCAGATTTTCTTGTTAATTAACACCAACTAACTTAACCACTGTGACTGACTGTTCCATAATTTTGTTTTTATATTGACTCTTATTTTTTAAAAACTATTTCCTAGATATGTAGGTGTTGCTACCAAGACCAGCACTTGTTGCCTATCCTTAATTTTCCTTGAAATGATTGGCTTGTTGGACCATTTCAGATGAAATGATTGGCTTGCTAGGCTAGTTGAGAGGAGAGTTGAGAGTCAATCACATTGCTGTGGGCCTGGAGTCACATGTAGGCCAGACCAGGTAAAGATGGCGGATTTCCTTCCCTAAAGGACATTAAAGTTTATTTATTCGTCACAAGTAAGGCTCACATTAACACTGTAATGAACTGACTGTGAAATTCCCCTAGTTGACACACTCCGGCACTTGTTCGGGGGCACCTAACCACTGAACCAGATGGGTTTTTATAGCTATGTAGTTATCATGGTCACCACTGCCCTTGGTAAAAACAGCTCTGGGGTGATTTGATGCGCTTTGGGCCTTTATTGGCCAAATGATCTAAATACAAACTTCAGCAGAAACTATTGGACCATGAAAAGAGGCTGCCTGATGCATAGAAATGAAAACATTAAGCACAAATCTGCGGCCCAAATACAGGGTGGAGAAAGCAATCATAGCTTGAATGCTTGACACATCTGGGTGCCAAGCCCATCTGGTTTTCCTTACTTTAGTCAGCCTTGCATTGGAATGTTATGCACTGATAGGATTCCGAGCTTGGGAAGTCAGAGATTCTGAGAGTTGGGATAGATTTGGATGGGCATTCATGGAAATGACATCTTTTGCAGTTGGGCCGTTCCAATAATAGGAAGGCAATTATTAGGTTAAACCTCCATCGGCTTTACTATGGAAAAAGAGGTATAAGAAGGGAATCCCCAAGCACCGAGCTAGTTGAGATTTAACATGTCTCACTGAGTGACATTATTGCATGTGGGATGACACAACTCAGCAGTGTTTATGTGGAGATCACACCTCGAGCTAGGATATAATGGCAGCGCTGTTGCACTTTGAAATTACTGCTCACAGGTGTCTAGTCCTATTTCTCTTGAATAAATATAACTACTGCAATCAATTATCATTTTGAATCATTTCAGAACTTGGGGTGGCACGGTGGCACAATGGTTAGCACTGCTGCCTCATAGCGCCAGGGACCTGGGTTCAATTCCGGCCTTGGGTGACTGTCTGTGTGGAGTTTATAAGTTTTCCCTATGTCTGCGAGGTTTTCTCCTTCAGCTCTGTTTTCCTCCCACAGTCCAAAGATTGCTGGTTAGGTTGATCGGCCACGGTAAGTTGCCCCTTAGCGTCAGGGGAATTAGAAGGGTAAATGTGTGCGGTTACAGGGAGAGGGTTTAGGTGGGATTGTTGTTGATGCAGCCTTAATGAACCGAATGGCCTCCTTCTACACTGCAGGGATTCAATGATTCTATGAGAATGAAAGGTTAAATGGTAAATTTACACTGTTACCCTGAATAAAACTCTAATTTCTTCATTAATAATTATTTCATATAATGATCAACTGAGCTAATCCTGCAAACCTGAGCTCCCAGCAGGGAAGCCATGGCTGATGTCAGAGTGGATCAGAGATTGGGCTGGAACTTTTCAGAGCAAATTCTCAAAATTTTGCTCCCTTTGAGTGTGATTCCTCAGAAGCAGAACAAGACCTGCGGTATCTTATAATCAATGTTGTACAACAGGGCCAACTTGTAGGCCATCATGTTTCCAAGCTCTCTCCATCAAGGTGGTAGAAGTTGTGGATTTGGAAGGTGCTGTCGAAAGAGCCTTGGTGAATTGCTACACAGCTCATCTTATAGATGCAGTAAGTAGTCTCACAACACCAGGTTAAAATCCAACAGGTTTATTTGGTAGCAAGAGCTTTCAGAGCACTGCCCCTTTATCAGTTGAGTGTCAGCTGATGAAGGGGCAGTGTTCCGAAAGCTTGTGTTACCAAATAAACCTGTTGGACTTTAACCTGGTGTTGTGAGGCTTCTTACTGTGCCTACCCCAGTCCAACGCCGGCATCTCCACATCATCTTGTAAATGACGCAACTTCCACAACTGCACATGAAGTGTTCAACGCTGAAAACAGGAAGTTAGTTGCTGAGTTGTTCTGAAGTCGCTGCGTTCACCAACTGGATATGAAAACAAAAGCTCTGAATGCAGGAGCTTTAGAAAGAAAAACAAAATTAACAAGTCAAGTCAGACTATGAAATAGGAAAACAATTTCAACATTCCAGCTTGGATCCTTCATCAATACATTTTTTCATTTGACCAGGGGATGCAGGCATCACTGGTTATAGCCAGCATTTATTGTCCAACTCCATTTAACCTTCAGAAGACGGTAGTGAGTTGTCTCCTTGAAAGACTGCAATCCAAGTGCTGTAGGTACACCCATAGAGCTGTTAGGAAGGGAGCTCTAGAAGTTTGCCCTGGTGACAGTGAAGAAATGGTGATGTATTTCCGAAACAAAATATGTGTCACAGTGGTTAGCACTGCTGCCTCACAGCACCAAGGACCCAGGGTCAATCCCGGCCTCGGTTCACTGTCTGTGTGGAGTTTGCACATTCTCCCCATGTCTGCATGGATTTCCTCCGGGTGCTCCGGTTTCCTCCCACACTCCAAAGATGTGCGGGTTAGGTGGATTGGCCATGCTAAATTGCCCCTTAGTATTAGGGAGACTAGCTAGGGTAAATGCATGGGGTTATGGGGATAGGGCCTGGGTGGGATTGTGGTCGGTGCAGACTTAATGGGCCAAATGGCTTCCTTCTGCACTGTAGGATTCAATGATTCTAAGTCAGGGTGGTATGTACTTGAGGGGAACGTATAGGTCATCATAATCCTAAGCTTCTGCTGCCCTGTCCACCTAGGTAGTAGAGGTCGTGGGTTTGGAAGGTGCTGTCAAAGGAGCCTTGGTGAATTGCTGCACAGCACATCTTGTGGATGGTACATTCCACTGCCTCTGTGCATTGGTGGTGAAGGGATTGGATGGGGTGCCAGTCAAGCAGGCTGCTTTGTCCGGGATGGTGTTGAGCTTCTTGAATGTATTTGGAGCTGCAATCATCCAGGCAACTGGAGAGTATTCCATCACACTCCAGATTTACTTGTTCCCTCACCATCTGCTGAAGACTCTGACTAGCAGCTATATCCTTTAGAACTTGGCCAGCTGGGTCAGTGGAGGTGGTACACAACCACTCTTGGTGATGGACTTAAGACCTCCTGCCAGAGAATGGTTTGTGTCCCTTGCCACCCTCAGTGCTTCTTCCAATTGATGTTCAACATGGAGGAGTACTGAATCATCAGCTCAGGAGACATGGTCATGGTAATCCTCAGAATGTTCTTTTGCCCATGTTTGACCTGCTGCCATGAGATTTCATGGGGTCTGGAGTGGATGCTGAGGGCAACTCCCTCCTGACAGTATACCACTGTGCTATTACCTCTGGTTATAGTTGTGTTTCTAAGGTATGATTCCGTGAGTATGATTATGTTAGGCTGTTGGCTGATAACAGTCGCTTTTAGTTTTGGCACAAGGTCCGAGATGTTAGTAAGAAGGACTTTGTAGGGTAGATGGGGTGGGTTTGCCATTGTCATTTCCAGTGCTAGGTCAATGTCAAATGTTTCACAGCCCAACAATGTGCAGGTTAGGTGAATTGGCCATATAAATTGCCCCTTAGTGTCCCAAGATGTGTAGGTTTGATGGTAAGCCATGATAAATGTGTGGGGTTACGGGGATAGGGCAGGAGAGAGAACCTGGGTAAGGTACTCTGTCAGAGAGTCAATGTCAATTCAATGGGCTGAATGGCCTCCTTCTGCTTGTTAGAATTCTATGATTCAAAGTTTATCCAGTTTCTTTTTAGAGTTCATAGCTGTTTGACTATGAATGGCTTGATGTGCTGTGGGTTACATTTAGTAAGAAGTCTAACAACACCAGGTTAAAGTCCAACAGGAATGTGTGGAACTTGGCTACCAGTTTCGCACACATGAGGACGGCCTCAACTGGGAACTTGGATTCATGTCACACTATCTGTAACCCCCACAACTTGCCTGGACTTGCAAAATCTCACTAGCTGTCCTGTCTGGAGACAATACACATCTCTTTAACCTGTGCTTAATGCTCTCTCCACTCACATTGTCTGTACCTTTAAGGCTTGATTAGCTCTAAAGACTCGCATTCCAATCATTATTCTGTAAATTGAGTTTGTGTCTCTGTATGCCCTGTTTGTGAGCAGATCTCCCACTCCACCTGACGAAGGAGCAGCGCTCCAAAAGCTAGTGGTGTTTGCTACCAAATAAACCTGTTGGACTTTAACCTGGTGTTGTTAGTCTTCTTACTGTGTTTACCCCAGTCCAACGCCGGCATCTCCACATCATGGTTACTTTTAGGCCAGCTAAAGAGGGCAGATTTCCTTAGTGAACCAAGTATGCTTTTACAATAATCGACAATGATTTTGTGGTCATCATTAGACTCGGTACAGGGAAGATTTTCTGGTCTTCGGCAGCGTGTTTCTCACAGCAGGAGGCAGTGTGCCATTTGCAGGCAGTATGATCTTCCAATCCCGCTGGTGTCAATGGAGTTTCCCATTGACTGCACCCCATGCCACCAGGGAACCCATGATGGAGATGCGCCATCGGCAGGACCGAAAGATTCCGCCAGTACGAACAGCCTAGCATTTATTTTTAATTCTGGAATTATTAATTGAAGTGAAATTACACCAGCAGCCACGGCGGGATTTGAACCAAAGTGTCCAGAGCATTAGTCTGATTAGTAGTCCAGTGACATTGTGGCTGTACAACCACCTCCCTATTGTGGAGGAACCTCACCCAAACAGTAATCTCTCCTGTCCTTTCAGATACTATCTGTATGTTCTAGCAGCTTGTTTCTCTGCTCAATGTTTCCAGCACTCACTGGTTTTAATATGTCACAAGCTGATGCTGACATATTTACTTGTAAAAGATCCACTTACACAGAATTGTAGGATGGTTTCCACCCTCCCCTTCCTTTGAAATGATAGTGCCAGGTCCACACCACTACAGTCGAGGGAGTAGACTCTCTTAACAGAATAAATGTTGTCTTTCATGATTTGTGATGAACTGACAGTTGACATTAGATTGGTGATTTATGACCGTAAGGAATTAGCCCTCCTTTTTACCTTGAAGTTCCCTGTTTTTCTGGCTGGTGTTCCACACTGTAATTTTGCCTTGCTGCACATTCTGTGTGACTTGAATTACAAGCACGGTTAATGAAATCCATTATGGCATGTGCAGACATTTCAGCTTGTTTCTGGTGCGTTCAGCTATTACAGCATTGGACGGAGTTCATTCTGCTTTCAGTGTGGCACTTACCAGTTTGTACACAGCACGATAAACTGGCTCAGGGGAGCAGATCAGAGATTCGGTAAATGTCATCCCTTTCTGAAAAAAAAATCTCTCCGTTGTTTGAAAGAATCATGCTTTCGATGACAGATAGTTGTTGTAATTAATGGTGATCATTAGCAGTCTGCTGGAATATGCAATTTTCTTGTAATCTTTCTCACACGAGAGCAAGCAACTAAAATGCAAAACAAATCTATAAAACCTGCTGCGTAAAATCAAGATGAAAGACAGGCTAAGGCAATGTGGACTTGCATCACAGACCTGGCCTCATTTGGATGAAAGCGAAGCACTGTGTTTTTACAATGATATAAAGGCATAATTGCTCAAGTTGGCACAGTGGTTAGCACTGCTGTCTCACAGCGTCAGGTCCAATTCCGGCCTTGGGTCATTGTATGTGTGGAGTTTGCACATTCTCCCCATGTCTGCATGGGCTTCCATTGGGTGCTCCGGTTTCCTCCACAGTCTGAAAGACGTGCTGGTTAAGTGCATTGGCCATGCTAAATTCTCCCGCAGTGTGCCCAAGCAGGCGCCAGAGTGTGGCGACTAGGGGATTTTGTCAGTAACTTCATTGTAGTGTTAATGTAAGCCTACTTGTGACACTAATTAATAAACTCATAAGGGATTGCATAAACACATTGTGTGTTCATTTATCCACACTAGGCACATGTGAACAGATGTACATGGGTATAAAGCAGCATAGATCTGAAGAGGAGTCACACGGACTTGAAACATTAACTCTGTTTCCCTCTCCACGGACGCTGCCAGACCTGCTGAGTTTCTCGAGCATTTTCTGTTTGTATTATAGCCGCAGAGCTCTCTGTGTGCTGTCTGCTCAAAAGCAAAACTAAACTAGATTGCATGACGCACTTACTTTCCAGTGATATAGTTCTCCAACACTTTAAAGGCACATTACAGCTCAAATATCTTTACCTTCTCACTTTCAATGATGCTGGGGCAGCAGGGTGGCACACTGTGGTTAGCACGGATGCCTCACAGCACTAAGCACCCGGGTTCAATTCTAGCCTCAGGTGACTGTGTGGAGTTTGCACATTCTCCCCGTGCCTGCATGGGTTTCCTCCGGGTGTTCCGGTTTTCTCCCACACTTCGAAGATGTGCAGGCTAGGTGGATTGGCCATGGTAAATGCGTGGTGTTACAGGGATAGGTTGGGATGTTCAGTGGAAAGTTGGTGCAGACTCGATGGGCCAGATGGCCTCCTTCTGCATTGTAGGGATCCAATGATTACCACTTCTATTAGATAGCCTAATGGCCTGGATCTTGCTCTCAGTTCTCATCATTATTGAGAATGAAACAGCTTCCAGCAATGGCACTTGCACAGTTAAATATGGAATTCGGGAAATTCAGATTCAGTCTGCCTCAGTCCAAGGATGTGCAGGTTAGGTGGATTGGCCGTGTTAAATTGCCCCTTAGTGTCAGGGGGACTAGCTGAGGTAAATATATGGGTTATGGGGATAGGGCCGGGATGGGATTGTGGTCGGTGCAGACTCGATGGGCTTAATGGCCTCCTTCTGCACTGTAGGGTCTATGATTTAACAATCATTCTTCAAACTGCTTGGTTCAGGAGGTATATAGTTGCTTCGCTGTCCACATGAGTCCCAAACCCCTGTGGAGGGTGCCATGCTGATCTTGATTACCAATCACTGCAAAAACTTACAAGAAGTGTGTGGACGAGTGTAGGTGTAATTTATAGTTGGCTGATTCATTTGCCACAGGCTGCAAAATCTGGGCCACAAAGTGAATCATTCAGAGATTGCTGCAATATCTGAACACTAACACATCTTCCCATTGGAGTAATAACTGAGTATTTCCTGTTTATCAATTTCCTCATCACTGTTGGTGACGACTTTCATTTAATTATTTTGCTTTTGATGAATTTTCAGTGTTGAGAAATGGAGGTTCCTATCTGCTCACGTCAAATGTCATTTTTAAGTACTTCCAAATCAAACACATCATGGGTTAGTTAAACGCAAACGCCCATCCAAAGGGCGACCCGAAACATAGGCTCTACTCTCTCTCCACAGATGCTGTCAGACCTGCTGAGATTTTCCAGCATTTTTCTGTTTACATCATGGGTTAGATTTGAAATTAAATTGTCAAGTCTTTCCCCAATAATCTCTCTTCAGCTTATTCCCAGGAGACTGTATTACAGTGACAGTTTTATCTCTCCTATGTATTCTCTGGGTAAAATTCAAAATTCAGCAATGATTATGAGTGCTTTTGTATTGCGGAGTCAAGGCAACTTGTAAATATGATCAGATATTGCCCAAACACATTTTATCTTGGGCTGGGTGATGGCAAGTTGTGGGGGTGATACCAGTCTGAGCTAGATTTAAAATGCGGTCTTAGGGCTAAAGAGTTATTTTGTTCATGGATTGCAACAGAAAATTATCCTTTCCAATTTCAATGTTATGACTTTTTTTTCTCTAACTTCAAGAGCCATTTTTTAGCACTAAGTTAAACATTGAAGCAAATGTGCCAAAAATATAATGGCTGGGATGATGCGCTATCAATAAGGCGAAAGACTACCGATATGCCAATATAAGTGTAGGCTTTTATTCACAACAGAATCAGGAGCAAATCCCAACAAATAACCAACCTGGACTGAACAAGGGGGAGGAGACAGCCACCTTTATACTAGGTGCCGAGGGGAGGAACCAAACTGGAAGGGGATGTGTCCAGGTATGACAAACACACACAACGGTGGTCCATATAGGACAAAGGCACAACTGAGGTCCACCACACGGGATTCTCCCAAAAAAGTTCTAAGTGCCAAATTTGCGTGAAAACAGGAGTAACGCCAGTCGATTTTTTTTAGTGGGACCAATTACACCAGTTGTGATACCGAGAAACAGAGGCTCGGAGAAAGAGCCATAGGAGAGATCTCCGTGAACAAATCTGCTGCTATTTTGTTTCATCACCTAGTTTCTGTTGAACCAAACCTAGGGATGCTATGCTTACAACCAATGTTTCCTTTAGTTTAACGACTTAACTTGATCATGGACCAAATAATATTGCAATTATCATTATTTTGGCACATTTATAGGGTCAAGACCTGTTCTTATTGTAATCTCCTTAGTATTGACATATTTCACATGCTGCCAACCCTTCAGTCTGTTCACAGTTTGCTAAATGCTCTGTATTGATTTTCCAGGGTGAGATTTTACTGCCCTTGGTTGACATCCAGTTAAGAGCATGTCCTGGATGTATATAAACAATTCTGTCCACTGCAATGTGGCCATCTGCTTTCATTGCTTCAAACCATTTATTTCAGCTAAAGTGACTTCATGGGGATCAATGCCCCATTTCCACATGTGTCCTTATTACCAAACCTGCTGGAGTGGGTAAAACGGATTAAAGGATAACGTCTCACTCACTGCAGCCAGCTCATAAACAATTTGACACTCTCGCTTCTTCCAAAGTTCCTTCAACATGTGCAACCGTGAATGCATCCTGCAAGGTCAGAATAACTTTGCAACTGAGCTGTAGAATATAGAATTTACAGCAGCAAAAATTGGGCACTCAGTCCAGCTGGGCTCTGCTGACGTTTGCACTCCACATTAGCCTCCCTCCTTCCTATGTCAACTCACCTTGTTTAAGGACCAGATCAGAAACTCCAGGGTATATTATGAAGTTTGCCTCGACCCTAACTTTCACATTTGATTTTGACATTAGGATGAGCATAGGTGTTTCACTCCAGGTATGATTCAAGTGACCCACTAGGAAGCTTTTATCAAAACAAACTTTATTTAAAAATGCAGTTAGAATATAACAAAAATAATTTGCATAACTTTTTCCAATTAAAATACTTAGACATGGCAAAGCATAATTCTTAACAGCTAGCTATCTCTTTTGTTCCAATTTTAAACAGTGTCTCCACATCAACATACACCCTTCTTCAGGATTCATCAGCACAAAGTCAAGTATGCTCATGTAGTACTGGATTTTGAGCCTCTTACCACTTCTGGACAGAGATCCAGGCAGTAGTTTCCAGAGAAAGATATATTCTGAAAACAGCAGAAGTTCAGAGAAGTAAATCAACTCCCTGGCAGCTCCCAGTCTCCAGACTTCAAAGACAGAAAGGGGTTCCTCTCTCTCTCTCTGCGACTCCAAAATAGCAACGCTCAGAGAAAGATTCACTCTCATACAGCAGAATGTCCGAGAAAGATACTTATCTCCTGGCAGACTCCTGACTCTAACTTCAGAGAGAGGAAAAGAGAGGCACTGTCCTCTCTTTCCAACTCAAAGGCAGCACCTCAGCTTTAATATTCTGTGTAAGCCTAGCTTTACCCTGTCACGTAACCATACCAGTCAATCATCCCAATGAAGCCCTTTTCCGTAAAATCCCAGGGGAACAGCAGAACAGCATTAGTTCCGATTGAAACAAATACAGTGTTCTACCAATTGGAAGCATTTATACTGCCGCAGTAACAATACCGGATGGCAGCTGTAGATAAAGTAGTTCCAAGTCCATAGAACTGCTACAATAGATCTTGCACAAGAACACCACTCAAAGACATTTCTTAAAGGCACAGTATTGTGTCGCACCCTGTCTCTGTTACCAACTGGCACACCATTTACATGCTGGTCAAGTCACTTCCAAACTGAAATCATAGCAAAATAAGATGCACTAAATTATGGACAATTGTGGAGGGTTTATGTGTTGACCTCAGTATTTAAATTCCTGATTGACCCTGATCTGCGAAGCTCTGTCCTTTAATCATTATTTGACAAAACTTACATTTACTTATCCAAAAATTGCCTCTCTCAGTCTGGCATTCTAGATATCACACTTTGAGACTTTGTTATAGAGAGAAAACAAAACTTAAAGTAAAAGACCCAGTCATTGGCCAGGTGCCTAAACTTTAGAGAAGTTTGCATATACCGTCCATTTGGCCTCGGTGGTAACTTTGTTTGCAGCTACAATCAATGGGAATTATTGATTGGGACCACTTCCTCATAAGCAGGTCGCTATCAGTGTCTCTGAGGAAACAGGCCAACTCTGGACTAAACACCATGAACATGACACAGGCACCAGAATCCACGTGAGTCACACCAAGACAAATCCACGCATCCATGTGTAAAGATTAAGGGATCAGTTTTCAACTTGTTACTTGATGTTGCAAATTGGTCCTCTGTTAAAGAAACTGCCTGATTCTCATTTCCATTAATTTCAAAGAAGCAAAGTACAGACGGCACAGATAGAGGGTGGTTGGCTTGCAATGCCAGTTTTATATCCAGGCAGCAAATTGATCACTTATTCCACTCCACAAATACTCAAAGAACAAGAGCCGCTCTTAATGAAATTCTCCTTTCCCTTTCATAGAATCCCGACAGTATAGAAGGAGGCCATTTGGCCCATTGAGCCTACACCAACAACAATTCCACCCAGGCCCTATCCCTGTAACCCCACACATTTACCCTGCTAATCCCCCTGACACTAAGGGGCAATTTAGAACAAAGAACAACAAAGAACAATACAGCACAGGATCAGGCCCTTCGGCCCTCCAAGCCCGCACCGCTCCCCGATCCAAGATTGAATCCTGAATCCAGGATCCCCGCCCAATTTTCCAGCCTATCTACATCCTAATATCCTATCCACCGAGCTGTCCCTCACAGCTACGATGCTTTGTTCATCACAACCTATTAACTCACCCCCACCCCGCCATTCCAGACCATGTGATCTCCAGGGAGAGGCGAAAACCCAGAGTGAAAACCCCAGGGCCAATATGGGGAAAAAAAAATCTGGGAAATTCCTCTCCGACCCCCTGAGGCGATCGAAACGAGTCCAGGAGATCACACTGGCCCTGATCAGAAAATGCTTCCCAACCCTATTCATTTCCACTTCTGCTTCACGAACACCATCTGAATTCCCTGCCCCCGAGACAGGTTCCCAACTATCCGCAGTCTCGCTCTGTACTGGCACCAGCAAGATGATCATAGAATGAAGCCTTGAAACGAGAAACAAAGAACAATTAGCCCGCGCCGCTCCCTAGTCCAAACTAGACCACTCTTTTGTATCCCTCCATTCCCACTCCGTTCATATAGCTGTCTAGATAAGTCTTAAACGTTCCCAGTGTGTCCGCCTCCACCACCTTGCCCGGCAACCTCTGTGTAAAATATGTCCTTCTGATATCTGTGTTAAACCTCCCCCCCTTCACCTTGAACCTATGACCCCTCGTGAACGTCACCACCGACCCGGGGAAAAGCTTCCCACCATTCACCCTATCTATGCCTTTCATAATTTTATACACCTCTATTAAGTCTCCCCTCATCCTCCGTCTTTCCAAGGAGAACAACCCCAGTTTCCCCAATCTCTCCTCATAACCAAGCCCCTCCATACCAGGCAACATCCTGGTAAACCTCCTCTGTACTCTCTCCAAAGCCTCCACGTCCCTCTGGTAGTGTGGCGACCAGAACTGGACGCAGTATTCCAAATGCGGCCGAACCAACGTTCTATACATCTGCAACATCAGACCCCAACTTTTATACTCTATGCCCCGTCCTATAAAGGCAAGCATGCCATATGCCTTCTTCACCACCTTCTCCACCTGTGACGTCACCTTCAAAGATCTGTGGACTTGCACACCCAGGTCCCTCTGCATCTCTACACCCTTTATGGTTCTTCCATTTATCGTGTAGCTCCTCCCTACATTATTCCCACCAAAATGCATCACTTCGCATTTATCAGGATTGAACTCCATCTGCCATTTCTTTGCTCAAATTTCCAGCCTATCTATATCCTTCTGTAGCCTCTGACAATGTTCCTCACTATCTGCAAGTCCTGCCAGTTTTGTGTCGTCCACAAACTTACTGATCACCCCAGTTACTCCTTCTTCCAGATCATTTATATAAATCACAAACAGCAGAGGTCCCAATACAGAGCCCTGCGGAACACCACTAGTCACAGGCCTCCAGCCGGAAAAAGACCCTTCCACTACCACCCTCTGTCTTCTATGACCAAGCCAGTTCTCCACCCATCTAGCCACCTCCCCCTTTATCCCATGAGATCCAACCTTTTTCACTAGCCGACCATGAGGGACTTTGTCAAACGCTTTACTAAAGTCCATATAGACAACATCCACGGCCCTTCCTTCGTCAACCATTCTGGTCACTTCTTCAAAAAACACCACCAGGTTAGTGAGGCATGACCTCCCTCTCACAAAACCATGCTGACTATCGTTAATGAGTTTATTCCTTTCTAAATGCGCATACATCCTATCTCTAAGAATCTTCTCCAACAACTTCCCCACCACGGACGTCAAGCTCACCGGCCTATAATTACCCGGGTTATCCTTCCTACCCTTCTTAAATAACGGGACCACATTAGCTATCCTCCAATCCTCTGGGACCTCACCTGCGTCCAGTGACGAGACAAAGATTTGCGTCAGAGGCCCAACGATTTCACCTCTCGTCTCCCTGAGCAGCCTTGGATAGATTCCATCAGGCCCTGGGGATTTGTCAGTCTTTATATTCTCTAACAAACCTAACACTTCCTCCTTTGTAATGGAGATTTTCTCCAACGGTTCAACACTCCCCTCCGAGACACTCCCAGTCAACACATCCCTCTCCTTTGTGAATACCGACGCAAAGTATTCATTTAGGATCTCCCCTACTTCCTTGGGCTCCAAGCATAAGTCCCCACTTTTGTCCCTGAGAGGTCCGATTTTTTCCCTAACAACCCTTTTGTTCCTAACGTATGAATAAAATGCCTTGGGATTCTCCTTAATCCTGTCTGCCAAGAACATTTCGTGACCCCTTTTTGCTCTTCTAATTCCCCGTTTGAGTACTTTCCTACTTTCTTTGTACTCCTCCAGAGCTCCCTCCGTTTTTAGCTGCTTGGACCTAACATACGCCTCTCTTTTCTTTTTGACCAGTCCCTCAATTTCCCTGGTTATCCACGGTTCTCTAATCCTACCCTTCCTATCCTTCTTTTTTACAGGCACATGCTTGTCCTGTAGCCCTAACAACCGTTCCTTAAAAGACTGCCACATGCCAGATGTGGATTTACCCTCAAACAGCTCTCCCAATCAAGAGCTGCCAATTTCTGCCTGATCCCACTAAAGTTAGCCTTCCCCCAATCCAACACCTTACCCTTGGGACACCACTCATCCTTTTCCATCACTATCCTAAAGCTAACAGAGTTGTGGTCACCTAACAGAGTTGTGGCCAATCAACCTAACCTGCACATCTTTGGACTGTGGGAGGAAACTGGAGCACCTGCGGGAAACCCACGCAGACACGGGGAGAACGTGCAAACTTCACAAAGACAATCCCCTGAGGCTGGAATCCAACCTGGGTCCCTGATGCTGTGAGGCAGCAGTGTTAACCTCTGTGCCACCATGCTGCCCATGGCATAGTTTAAGACTCCTGTCTTTTTTTATTCTTTCTTAGGATGTGGTCATAGAATCATAGAATCCCTACAGTGCAGAAAGAGGCCATTTGGCCCATCGCGTCTGCACCGACCACAATCCCACCCAGGCCCTACCCCCATATCCCTACATATTTACCCACTAATCCTCTAACCTACACATCTCAGGACACTAAGGGGCAATTTTTTTTTTAGCATGGCCAATTAACCTAACCCGCACATCTTTGGCCTGTGGGAGGAAACCGGAGCACCCGGAGGAAACCCACGCAGACACAAGGAGAATGTGCAAACTCCACATAGACAGTGACCCAAACCGGGAATCGAACCCAAGTCCCTGGAGCTGTGAAGCAGCAGTGCTAACCACTGTGCTACCGTGCCGCCCTAAGGATGTGGTCATAACTGGAAAATACAACATTTGTTGCCGATCCCTAATTGCCCTTGATTGCACACATGCCCTGCCAGGCACTAGCCTCGGCATTACTAATTCAGTCATATTGCCTCTACACCAACATCACTCCTGAAATGTGAGTGCCGCTACATAAATGTTAACAATAATTTTGCCAAGACATTGCGGAGTTACATTACTCATTGTCACTTTGCTCTACCAATTCTCCACATGCCCTTCATACTGAATCCAGCTTGGCACCTTCTTGATGTTGACGTTCCCTCGGCATTAAGTGCGACCATCCAATCCGAACCTCACAACTGCTATAAAGAAAGTCTGAACTCAGAATCAACATACATACGTCAACAGCCAATGCTGAGTTTTGATCATTTGTTGTTTATTTTCCCTTCAATTAAGTTCTAATCATCTTTCCCTGTGAGGTTATTTAAACCTCCGGGATGAAAGGTGATAAATATATTGATGTAAAATACGGCTCTTCACACTTGCATTCTGTCCAGCATTTATGCGCTAGTTCTGTGAATCCAGTATTAGAATCTCAGCAGCCTACAGTTGCCATAGTAATGGAGATATTGCTTATAACAAAAGCTGCTATTATTGATGGTCACTCATGTAGTTTCATCAGCACTCAGAACTGCCCTGCTGTACCTACAGTGCAAATAAATAGCCAACCAGTGATTAAAGCACTTCCCAAGTACTGAACCTGGATCATGATCAGACTTTCATTTCCTTTTAGACTGAACCATTTTCCTGTAATTTCCCTAAGAAATCAGAGTAGGCCATTCAGCCCTTCGCGGCTGCTTTACCATTCAATAAGACGACAGCTAATTTTCTACCCCAGCTGTACCCACGCCTTGGATATTACCTTGATGTGGAACCACAATCAAATTAGCACTGGATGAGATGGAATTCACACCAACAAAGCCACAAGGTCTTTGAGGGGACATTCCTCTCATGTCCTGAGGCAAATATAGTTCAACTGATCAAAAACAGAGAATGCTGGAGAAAATCAGTAGGTCTGGCAGGTGTAGAGAGAATAGATCCAACGTTTCGAGTCAGGATGATCCTTCGTCAGAACTGACAAAGTCATCCTGACTCGAATCATTTGCTCTATTCTCTCTCCACCAAGGCTGCCACACCTGCTGAGTTTATCCAGCATTCTCTGTTTCTGTTTCAGATTCCAGTATCCGCAGTATTTTATCTTTATCATAGTTCAATGGATGTCTACTTCACAACTATTCTATTCTTAATGCAGAAAGAGTTAGATAAGAAATCCTAATTGGTTTCAGCCAGGGTGCAAGATGATAGCAAACTGCACTGATTTCTAGCCTGTGTCCTCATCAAGGCTGAAGACCATGAGAAATAGGAACAGGAGTAGGCCATTCTGCCCCTTGAGCCTGTTCCGCCATTCAATAGGATCATGGCTCATCCAACAATCCTCACGCCCACTTTCCTCCCTTTGTCCGGAACCCTTGGTTCACTTACTGATCAAAAATCTATCTATCTCACCTTTAAATATACAGAAGGACTCTGTCCCTACACTGTGGCAAGGAGTTCCAAAGACTTGCAACCTTCTGAGAGAAGAAATCCCTCCTCATCTCAGTGTTAAATTGGAGCCCTTTACATTGAGATTATGCCCTCTGGTCCTAGACTCTCCCAATGAGGGGAAACATCCTCTCAGCATTTATCCTGTCAAGTCCCTTAATCCGACATGTTTCAATGAGATCACTTCTCATTCTTCTAAACTCCAATGAGTGGAGTCCCAACTTATTTAACCTCTCCTCATAAGACAATCCCTCCATATCAGGGATCATCCTAATGAACCTTCTCTGAACTGCCTCCAATGAAATAATATCTTTCCTTAAATAAGGGGACCAAATCTACTCACAGTACTCCAGAATGTGGTCTCACCAGTTCCTTATACAGTTGCAGCAAGACTTCTCTACTATTATACTCCAACCCCCTTGAAATAAGGCCCAACATTCCATTAGCCTTCCTGATTATGTGCTGCACCTATGTGCTAGCTTTCTGTGTTTCAGGTACAAGTAACCCAAATCGCTTTGTGTTGCAGCTTTCTGCAGTTTTTCTCCATTTGAATAATACTCTGTTAAGACCATAAGACCATAAGACCATAAGACATAGGAGCGGAAGTAAGGCCATTCGGCCCATCGAGTCCACTCCACCATTCAATCATGGTTGATTTCAACTCCATTTACCCGCTCTCTCCCCATAGCCCTTAATTCCTCGAGAAATCAAGAATTTATCAATTTCTGTCTTGAAGACGCTCAACGTCTCGGCCTCCACAGCCCTCTGTGGCAATGAATTCCACAGACCCACCACTCTCTGGCTGAAGAAATTTCTCCTCATCTCTGTTCTAAAGTGACTCCCTTTTATTCTAAGGCTGTGCCCCCGCGTCCTAGTCTCCCCTGTTAATGGACAAGTTCCCTTCTAAAATGGACAAGTTCACATTTTCCCCACATTATACTCCATTTGCCAACATTTTTCCCACCTACTTAACCCATCAATATCTCTTTGTAAACTGTTTGTATCCCTCTCGCAACTTGCCTTTCCACCTATTTTTTGTGTCATCTGCAAATTTGGCTACAGTACATTCGCTTCCTTCCTCCAAGTCACTAATGTATATTGTGAACGGTTGTGATCCCAGCACTGATCTCTGCGGAATCCCACTGGTTACAGGTCACCAACTTGAAAAAGAAGCCCTTATCCCCACTCGCTGTTTCCTGCCCATTAGCCAATTCTCTATCCATGAAAATATGCTACTTCCAACATGCTGGGCTCTGACCTCAACATTTTGTGAGGTACCTTGTCGAATGCCTTCTGGAAGTCCAAAGGATGGAGAATAAATCATGGAGTATGTGACTTATTCTTGCACGATATCACTTTTTAGCCGCCTACTTGGGATGTGTGGACTCCTCCAGCTGCAGCCATGCCATCCCAGCAAGGATCAATGTTGGTGGCTTTTGCAGCGACCAACATTGGAAGCTCAAACAGCAGCTATTCAGACCCAGGGCTTAATTCTGGGCCCCCACCTTGACGAAACAGATTGGAGTTCTCATGGTGTTAATTATCTCCTGCAGCATACTCTTGCTTAGGTGTGACAAGCCACTGCTCCATGAGAGGAGTACATGTATCACCTTCTCCAAATGTAAACACCCTGGCTCCCTCACCATTCTCTCACCCGATATCAGTCCTGGTGTCAGAATGCCAGCCGCGGTCGGCTACCCCAGGAGCATCCAAGCAGAAGCAGTTTGAAGCCAAGCCCTCAAAGAGTTGAGCATCCAAAAGTCCCTGGTCAAGAGCAGCGTGCAATAAGATGACATCAATATTTCCCACCAAATACCTCAAAGCTCCTGAGTTTTTTATCAGTTTAATTATTAGCGTCACAAGTAGGCTTACATTAACACTGCAATTAAGTTACTGTGAAAATGTTGCCACACTCTGGCGCCTGTTCCGGTATATTGCAGGAGAATTTAGCATGGCCAATACACCTAACCAGCACGTCTTTCAGACTGTGAGAGGAAACCGGAGCACCTGGAGGAAACCCACGCAGACACGGGGAGAATGTGCAGACTCCGTACAGACAGTGACCCAGGCCGGGAATCGAACCCAGGTCCCTGGCGCTGTGAGGCAGCAGTGCTAACCACTGTGCCGCCCCAGTGAAGGAGCTCATTGTAATAGTTGAGCTAGTAAACATACTTTTGAGAAAAGCACCAGGAATGTGAAATTAATTCAAGTGAATCCACTGTATTTTACATTAAATTAATCCCCTTTTGTTATGTCTGGCATGTTTATTCTGCCATGTCTTTTCACTGCAGTTTCTGACTCCGCATTGTCAGGTTATTATTGAGCTGAGGGAAGGATTAAGGGTGTGATGAAGGGACTGCTAATGCAGAGGAGCTGTTGTCTATAACTTTACAGGAGAAAGAAATGAGGAAGTCACTGAAAACAGTGTTCAGTCAACTCATTCTCATGGGCTGTAGTGTGTCACTGGCCACATTTCTTCTGCGTCCCCCTCACCTTCCCCTTGCGATGCCCTTGTCTCTTCCAACAACAGTCCTTCTTGTATTCCTGCGTTGTGCAACACACAACAACAAAGGAGGCTGAACTAAAAATGCGGTGACATTGGAAGCCAAAAGCTAAGTATGGGCATGAAACAACAGGCAACAGATCCTATTCGCAGATGTTGCACAGATTAATGCCAGTCTTCCGCTGCAGTTTTCCTCAGAGGTTTCTAGTAAAGTGATGGTCCATCTATGGACTAGGCAAGGCCCTCGTCTAATCCCACACTCACTGTTTTTGAACAGTTCTGTAAAAGAGTCATATGGACTTGAAATGTTGGATGAAATCTCAGCAAGAAAATGGCAGAGTGCTGGTTCCTGTGTGAAAAATGGAGTCATTCCCATTGACGGCACTGGCATGTTTTCAGGCCGAATCTTATGCCTGATTTGTAATAATTTTCATGCCACGAGTATCGCAGTGCTTCTGCAATGTGTTCCCTCTGATTCGCCCACCCTGCAATGACGAAACAGCTGCAAGCACTGGGGAGCTCCGTATAAACAGCTCCCCAACACTTGTTCCACTACGACTGCAGGGGAATGGCAGCTGAGCAAACGGCACCAGGCTTTTCAGAGGGGGCCCTCAGCAGGATGCTGGATGGAATGGAGCAGAGGGGACGGGGGTGGGGGGGGTTACACTTCATTCCCACTCAAGGAGACGGACTTCCACCAGGCCACCTGGACTTCCACCCCCACCTGGGATGCAATAGCAGCCCCGGTCAGTGCAAGCGCACTCCAGAAGAAGACGGGGTAGCAGTGTTGGAAGAAGGTGAACGATCTTTGCTCAGCCAGGGTAAGTGAACCCCCCCACCCCCCCCCCACTCTCCCACTGGGTCCCCTGGCACTCCCCTCACACCCCAACCCCTCTCTCACTCAGCCACTTTGGGCTTTGCCAACACCAAGCACCAGATTCCCCCTTCCATTCCACAATCACCATGTTCCGCCCCTTTTCGCTGTCATGCTCCTCGCACTCCACCTCCAACCCAAGCCCCAAGCCTGCCACACCTCATCACCACCTTAAATGTCAGCACTCCCACCTACATTCTCCCTATCTGTGTTACTGCAGGACAAACTCAACCACAACAGGCGTGAATGGGCACAGCCTTCTGGAGTAATGCCAGAACTCCAAACCCTCCCGTGTTTTGAGGGGTGAGCCCTTGAGCTGATGGGGAGGAGGAAGACTGCACTCCTGGTATAGTGGGGGGCAGCAGAGAAACGTGAGAATCCTTAACATAAATGCTGTCTTTCCTCAAGTCTCAAGTGAGCAATCAATGTTCCCTCCGTATCCCCTATAATGTCCCTTTCCTTGCAGGCTGACCAGCGGAACAGACCGGACCATCCTCGCGCCCCCTGGACCCACCAGACTCCAGCAGCTAGGGGGGACATCTGCAACCCCACCTTTGAAGAGGTGTCACAGCTGTCACCCGCACCCGGCGCCAGTGCAGATACTCACACCTCGGTGGGTCCAATACGTAGGCAGGTTTCTGGGTCACTCACTGGTGAGCACCTCACAGCTTAAGATCAACAGAAGGCGGAGACAGGGACGTCCCAGGGAACCAGCACTCAGAGGGATGCCGGAGCCAGCACTCTGCTGAGCCCCTTGCCGATGACCTGCCCCTGGGTTCGGTCATCCCACAGCTGCAGGAGCTGCAAAGGCAGAGTCGCGAGCATCAGGAAGGTATGACAGCCCGCCTTGGACTGCAAGGCCGATTGGAGGAGTCCCGTTGCCTTCTATCTGAGGAGGTGGTGCCGTCCCTACAGCCCTCTGAGGCCAACACTGAGAGGGTGATGTCTGCAACAGAGACCTTGGTGCAGGACATGCACTTCATGGTGGGAGAAAATCAAAGAATCAAGTTAAGAGGTATTCCTTCCAAAAGAAAGTTTTTGTTCCAGATTAGAAAAGTCATTTTCTTTGTCGCCAAAAGAGAATTTGTGTACCTTGGTGCAGAGTTTCGACTGCTTGGTGCAAGTGCTGATGGGAATCCATGAATGTTAGCCAGAGGACAGCTGGACTCCTGGATCTCACTCCAGCTGCCTCTCTCCATCCCATGGAGGAGCACAGGGGCTTCTGGGAACCTAAAGGAAAGAGGATCAGCAGGACTTCAGCCCGGGGCCTCCCAACCAGCGGACCCTGGCTGTCTCCAGCTCAGTTGACACCCCCCTTCCTGTGAGAGACACAAAGCCTCTGACACTGAGGAGAGAAGCAGTCAAACATCTGTGCTGTCAGAAAGCAGGCCTGGACCTTCAAGGTCCTGGCCCCCCAAGGAATGCCCACCAAAGTCATCTCAAAGGAGTGTGGAAGTCAGCAGGTCACCTCAACCTCAGCTGTCAATCCAAGGGGGACACCTAGATATAGTGGGAGGGTCAAGTAGATTAAGAAACCGTAGGCACTTAGTGGGCATGGATGAATATAGGCACACATGTAGATAGGTCACTATGTTGCTTTGAATGTTCAGCATTCAATTTCACTTTATTCACTCACAGAGGCTCCATCCTGCCTGTTCATGCCACCAAGTTTTGGGGAACGACTGCACTCACCTATGGCATGCAAGAATGGTCGTGCTCTGTCCCTCTCACCCTCTTGCCAGTCCTCACTAAGGAAGGGCACTCCCTCAGCAGCAACACGTGCAGGAACCCAAGAAGGGGAACAGGGGAAGCGGTGCCTGCATTCCAATCTTCACAACCCTTTTAAAGCAAGGGGTGCCCCAACATGAAGGGGAGGTAAAGCCTGAAAGTGGTCCCCACTGGGACTCTCACCTCAGGCCCCAAGTTGACCCTACCTGTGTCCCTTGAGTCCACGCCCCTGAGGTGTGCACACCGTGGAGGGTGCTGTCTGCCTGAGTTCAGTCCTCCAGAACCCCCCTCAGAGATGAAGGCTTCGGGTTCACACTTATGTAGACCTGTTGTAAATGGCGCCAGCATGATGTCACACCGGTACCTGTTGAATATCCGGTGAGGGGTGAAGTCCCGGACAGAGTGCTCGCTAATGGCATGCGAAGGTATTAAAATGAGCTCTCGGCTGTTCAGCGGCATGTTTCCCGCCGCTCTGCTGGACAGGGGCCAGGAAGATTGGAACCTTGGAAATCCACCGGGGCGAATCGTACTTTCTGGATTATGAATGCGCATTCCCACAGATGGAGAATGCGAGCTCAAAGTGGGTGGCACAATGACACAGTGCCTCACAGTGCCAAGAACCCGGGTCCAATTCCAGCCTTGGGTCACTATCTGTGTGGAGTTTACACGTTCTCCCCATGTCTGCGTGGGTTTCGTCCGGGTGCTCCAGTTTCCTCCCACAGTCTGAAAGACGTGTTGGTTAGTTGTATTGGCCATGCTAAATTCACCCTCAGTGAACCTGAACAGGCACTGGAGTGTAGCGACTGGGGGATTTTCAAAGTAACTTCATTGCAGTGTTAATGCAAGCCTACTTGTGACACTAATAAATAAACTTTAAACTTTAACATGTTCTCCCCCTTTATGCATGCATTTCCTCCGAGTGCTCAGGTTTCCTCCCGAATTCCAAAAATGTGCAGGTTCGGTTGATTGGCCATGATTAATTGCCCCTGAGTGTCAGGGACATTAGTAGGGTAAATACATGGGGTTACGAGGATGGGGCCTGGATGGGATTGTTGTCAATGCAGGCTCGATGGGCCGAATGGCTTCCTTCTGTAGTGTAGGAATTCTAAAATGGTCCCCGTTAACTCTGTTTCTCTCTCCTGAGATGCTGCAAGACCTGCGGGCAGGTCCCACTGCAGTGAAAGGAGATTTGATTGAGTACAAATTCTCCATCTTGCCTGCAGTGGTGGAGAAGAATGAGGATGCTGAGTCTGTCCAGCATTTTCTGTTTTTAGTTCAGACTTCCAGCATTCACAGGATTTTGCTTTCACTTTGGGCCCCGATATCACTTATTCTGGTTCCTGCTGCTGCCTCTGTGATTCTTCACCAAATCTTCCTTCATGCGAAACGGTGAAGGAAAAATGGCCGCCAGGATAAGCTTTGAGCGGTTAATCAAGGCCAGCAAAGCAGTCATTGAAACCAGAAGTAATCGATGCTCAAATGTCCTTGGGAATGCATTGTACACAGCAGTACATGGATCCCAATGACTGGAGAGTCCTTTTAAGTTGCAGTTGCTGAGTCAGTCAGTGTCTGTCACCAACACTGAAAGTTTTTAACACAGCAGGTTGTAAACCTGACGATGCCAATTGGCCCAGCTAGTTGTCCAAATGACATCATAGGTCCCGGAATAGCATGCATTCCTGCTTCCTGCGGGCACTCATGGAAACATTGAAAATAAAAGCAGGAGGAGGCCTTTCGGCACTTCGAGCCTGTTTCACCATTCATTTTGATTATGGATGATCGTCGAGGCGCCTTGTGGTGCCTTGAGACACCAAAATGATTAGGAGTTAAAATGGCAACGAGCGCATTCAGTTTGGGAACATTTTGGGCTAAGGCATAATTTTAATATCCTCCCCACAATCATGTTGGGCCGAGTAAGTTATATACTATCGAGGTTCTATTTCATATGTGCTCTCTCATTCTCGCATTCGCTCTCCACCTCTTTCTCTCATACGCCGTTTTTCTCTGAATCCTGCAGATTACTTTTCTGTGCATTTCTAGCTGTATTTGAATACAGGTGTGGTGATCGTCCCTATAAGGATCAATCATAGAATCACTATGCCATTTGGCCCATCAAGTCTGCACTAACTCTCCAAAAGTGCAACTTACCCAGGCTCATTTCCCCCCCCCACCCCATTCCCCATAACCATGAGCATTTATCACGGTCAATCCACCTAACCTAAACAACCCTGGTCACTAAGAGGCAATTTCGCATGGTGAATTCATCTAACCTACACATCTTTCAGACTGTGGGAGGAAACCAATTCACCTGGAGGAAACCTACGCAGACACGGGGAGAACTTGCAAACTCCAGACAGACAATCACCCAATGCAGGAATTGAACCCGGGTCCTTGCCGCCCCAATCTGCAGAGGGAATCAATCGGGATGCAGGTTGGGGGTTCACCCTGGTAAGCGCGGGCTTCTGTGCTCAGAGCCATCTGGGGAGCTGATTGCAGCCACGAGGCTGCAAGTCTCTGCGTTGTTTTAACCTGTAAATAAACAAGATATGTTTTCCCTGAACTGGTGAATGAGCATGTTTACAACAGGTGACTAGTCCTTTAAGGTGAAATAATCTCTTGAGATGCAGGAGTCACGCCAGTGTAAATAATTCAGTCTGACATTTGTGTGAGATAATTCGAAAGCAGCCTGTTGTATGCAGCTCACATGTTGAATTGCAGCCATGTCTGTTCATAGTCAATATATGCTCCCTTTGCAAATACGAACCTCCTAATAATAAATGGCAAAAATGGCCCATCTTCCAGCTTCATTGAATGTATTTAAGACAGAGATGGATAGGTTCTTGATTGGTAAGGAGATCAAAAGTTACGGGGAAAAAGCGGGAGAATGCGGTTGAGAAACTTATCAGCCATGACTGAATGGCAGAGCAGATTCGATGGCCCGAATGGCCTAATTCTGCTCCTCTATCTTTGGGGAGACAGGCTCAGGGGTCTGGAAGGGAAAGAAGGGGTTTAGGAGAGCGATAGTTGTGGGGGACGCAATGGTTAGAGGCATGGACAGGCGGTTCTGTGGGAGTGAACGAGAATCCAGGATGGTAGTCTGCCTCCCTGGTGCCGGGGCACTGGATGTCTCCGAGAGGGTAGGAAGCATATTTAAAAAGGAAGGTAGTCAAACGGATGTGATTGTACACATTGGTGAAAATGATGTAGGTAGGAAGAGCAGGGGGGTGATACGAGAGAAATTCAGGGAGTTGGGTGCTAGGCTAAAAAGTAAGGCCTCCAGGGTAGCAATCTCTGGACTGCTCCCGGTGTCTAGTGCAAGTGAGGCTCGGAACAGGGAGATTCTACAGTTGAACGCGTGGCTAAAGGACTGGTGCAAGAGGGAGGATTTTAAATTCATAGATAACTGGGGAATCTTCAAGTCAGGATGGCAGCTGTACAGAAAGGATGGGTTACACCTTAACTGGAAGGGAGTAAATATCCTGGCTGGGAGTTTTGCTCGAGTGTTTCGGCAGGATTTAAACTAGTGTGGCAGGGGGGTGGGGAACAAAACAGTAGGTCAGTAAATACTGAGGCTGGGGTTGAGCTGGGGGCCAGGACAAGGCTAGCTAAGAAGAGGAGCACTTTGGAGGAGGATGACCTGAGTGGGCCTGGAGGTCTGGAGTGCATCTGCTTCAATGCGAGGAGCGTAACGGGTAAAACAGACGAACTTAGGGCCTTAATGCTTATGCGGAATTTGGATGTGGTTGCGGTGACGGAAACTTGGTTAAAAGAAGGACAGGACTGGCAGCTGAATATTCCGGGGTATAAGTGTTTTAGGCGAGACAGAGGAGGGGCTAAAAAAGGTGGGGGAGTAGCGATATTAGTTAAGGAGCATATTACCGCGGTGCAGAGGGTAGACAACTTAGAGGGGTCATGTACTGAGTCGCTGTGGGTGGAACTCAGAAACAGGAAGGGTGCAGTCACTATGCTGGGGGTGTACTACAGACCACCCAACAGCCCACGGGAAGTGGAGGAAAGGATATGTCAGGAGATTCTGGATAGGTGCAGAAAACATAGGGTTGTTGTAGTGGGGGACTTTAGTTTCCCTGGCACAGACTGGAAAGTGCTTAGAGCTGGGGGTCCGGACGGGGAGGAATTTGTAAAATGCATACTGGAAGGTTCTTTGGAACAGTATGTAGATAGCCCGACTAGAGAGGGGGCTATACTGGACCTAGTTCTGGGAAATGAGCCCGGTCAGGTCGTCATAGTTTCGGTAGGGGAACATGTGGCAAATAGTGATCACAACTCTGTTAACTTTAGGATAGTAATGGACAAGGATGAGTGCTGTCCTACAGGCAGAGTGCTAAATTGGGGGAAGGCTAACTATAGCCTGATTAGGCAGGAATTGGTGGATGTTGATTGGGAGAGGATGTTCGAGGGTAAGTCCGCGTCTGGCATGTGGGAGTCTTTTAAGGAACTATTGATAAGGCTGCAGGATAGGCATGTGCCTGTAAAAAGGAAAGATAGGAAAGGTAGGATTCGAGAGCCGTGGATAACCAGGGAAATTGAGGACCTGATTAAAATGAAAAGGGAGGCGTACGTTTAAGTCCAGGCAACAGAAAACAGATGGAGCTCTGGAGGAATACAGAGAGAGTAGGAAAGAACTCAAACGGGGAGTTAGAAGGGCAAAAAGAGGTCACGAGATGTTCTTGGCAAGCAGGATTAAGGAGAATCCTAAGGCATTCTATTCATACGTTAGGAACAAAAGAGTTGTCAGGGAGAAAATCGGACCTCTCAGGGACAAAGGAGGGGAATTATGCTTAGAACCCAAGGGGCGGCACGGTAGCACAGTGGTTAGCACTGCTGCTTCACAGCTCCAGGGTCCCGGGTTCGATTCCAGGCTCGGGTCACTGTCTGTGTGGAGTTTGCACATTCTCTTCGTGTCTGCGTGGGTTTCCTCCGGGTGCTCCGGTTTCCTCCCATAGTCCAAAGATGTGCAGGTTAGGTTGATTGGCCAGGTTAAAAAAATTGCCCCTGAGATGTGGAGGTTAGAGGGATTAGCAGGTAAAAATATGTGGGGGTAGGGCCTGGGTGGGATTGTGGTCGGTGCAGACTCGATGGGCCGAATGGCCTCCTTCTGCACTGTAGGGTTTCTATGATTTCTATGAATAGGGGAGATCCTAAATGAATACTTTGCATCGGTATTCACGAAGGAGAGGGGCGTGTTAACTGGGAGTGTCTCGGATGGGAGGTGTTGACCCGTTAGAGAAAATCTCCATTACAAGAGAGGAAGTGTTAGGTTTTTTAGGGAACATTAAAACTGACAAAGCCCCAGGGCCTGATGGCATCTATCCTCGACTGCTCAGGGAGACGAGAGATGAAATTGCTGGGCCTCTGACGGAAATCTTTGTCGCTTCTTTGGACACGGGTGAGGTCCCTGAGGATTGGAAGATAGCGAATGTGGTCCCGTTGTTTAAGAAGGGTAGCAGGGATAACCCAGGAAATTATAGGCCGGTGAGCTTGCCGTCCGTGGTAGGGAAGTTGTTGGAGAGGATTCTTGGAGACAGGATGTATGTGCATTTAGAACGGAACAATCTCATTAGTGACAGACAGCATGGTTTTGTAAGAGGGAGGTCGTGCCTGACAAATTTGGTGGAGTTTTTTGAGGAAGTGACAAAAACGGTTGATGAAGGAAGGTCCGTGGATGTCGTCTATATGGATTTCAGTGAGGCATTTGACAAAGTCCCACATGGCAGGTTGGTTAAGAAGGTTAAGGCTCATGGGATACAAGGAGAAGTGGCTAGATGGGTGGAGAACTGGCTTGGCCATAGGAGACAGAGGGTAGTGGTCGAAGGGTCTTTTTCCAGCTGGAGGTCTGTGACCAGTGGTGTTCCGCAGGGCTCTGTACTGGGACCTCTGCTATTTGTGATACATATAAATGATTTGGAAGAAGGTGTAACTGGTGTAATCAGCAAGTTTGCGGATGACACGAAGATGGCTGGACTTGCGGATAGCGAAGAGCATTGTCGGGCAATACAGCAGGATATAGATAGGCTGGAAAATTGGGCGGAGAGGTGGCAGATGGAGTTTAATCCGGATAAATGAGAAGTGATGCATTTTGGAAGAAATAATGTAGGGAGGAGTTATACAATAAATGGCAGAGTCATCAGGAATATAGAAACACAGAGGGACCTAGGTGTGCAAGTCCACAAATCCTTGAAGGTGGCAACACAGGTGGAGAAGGTGGTGAAGAAGGCATATGGTATGCTTGCCTTTATAGGACGGGGTATAGAGTATAAAAGCTGGAGTCTGATAATGCAGCTGTATAGAACGCTGGTTAGGCCACATTTGGAGTACTGCGTCCAGTTCTGGTCGCCACACTACCAGAAGGACGTGGAGGCGTTAGAGAGAGTGCAGAGAAGGTTTACCAGGATGTTGCCTGGTATGGAGGGTCTTAGCTATGAGAAGAGATTGGGTAAACTGGGGTTGTTCTCCCTGGAAAGACGGAGAATGAGGGGAGATCTAATAGACGTGTACAAGATTATGAAGGGGATAGATAGGGTGAACGGTGGGAAGCTTTTTCCCAGATCAGAAGTGACGTTCACGAGGGGTCACGGGCTCAAGGTGAGAGGGGCGAAGTATAACTCAGATATTAGAGGGATGTTTTTTACACAGAGGGTGGTGGGGGCCTGGAATGCGCTGCCAAGTAGGGTGATGGAGGCAGGCACGCTGACATAATTTAAGACTTACCTGGATAGTCACATGAGCAGCCTGGGAATGGAGGGATACAAACGATTGGTCTAGTTGGACCAAGGAGCGGCACAGGCTTAGAGGGCCGAAGGGCCTGTTTCCTGTGCTGTACTATTCTTTGTTCTTTGTTCTTTGAGAAGGGGAAAGTGAGTGCGGAAGAGGGAAACTGTTTCAAGGGCAATCTGGAAATGGTATTGAGTAGCTTCATGTGGAAAAAAAAGGCAGATTGACAAAAGACCCCCTGTCAACTGCAACTTGTATGATCAGCCAATTGCTGATAACTTTGAACTGAAATATTGAAAAGATCCCACGCAGGGATTCAGGTGGACTAACACGGAATCAGTGTACTATAGTCTGCGTCTAAAACATTTAAGAAGCTTTTTTCTTGCTGACTGTGCGCAAGCGACACGATCAATCAAAGGAGGTTCAGATGCGATCTTCAGCCAAATGGTTAACGCTGGATCTTGCTAAAAGCTGTCAGGAAAGCGAACCAGACTGTAAATTATCATCAGGTCCTGCAGAGTTTATGCAGGCTTTTAGCCCTGAGGTGAAGCTGTTGTTTATAACAGAAAGTCATTTCTGCTTTGAGACATGGTGAGAGAGCCTGTGTTAATTCTGAATGTCACTGCCATAATTAAACGTGTTTTGTCTGGAGCAGATATAGGGTGGGTTATCTACTTAATTAGACGCAAAACTCCTCAGACATAAGTAAATTCTTCAAATAATTAATTACACACAACTATTGTTGCCATTTCCAAGTGATTATTCATCAATTGAAGTAACACCTTAGTGAATTAATTAAAACAAAGCTTTTCAGGCACATAAAACAAGGTGAACTTGAAAGAGACTGATCGTTATTTACAAGTCGCTGCTTTGCCTCTCTCTTTTCTTTTCCTGTTTCAGTTCTTTCTCTGTGATCTTCTGACAGAATTTGATTTCCATGCTTTGAATGGATGAGGGCACGGACGCGGATCAGAAATCACCGACATTGCCACAATATCACCATCTGATATTTTTCTGCTCCGAAATTCCAACATCACTGGAGATCAAGAAAGAAAACAAATGCACTCGTGTCACACCTTTCATAATCTCAGGGTATCTTAAAGTACTTTACAACCAATGAAATAGTTTTGAACTCACTTTTGAAATGCAAGAGTCTCAGGTCCACAAAATCAATGTTGATAAGTCTTGTTGCGCTGTCTGAGCTGTTATGTATTGTAAACCAATGCATCTCTGTGTAGTGTGATTATGTCATCATTAGAGGTATTTGGGAAATTTTCCTCTCCTGTAGAATCCCTACAGTGCGGAAAGAGGCCATTCAGCCCATTGAGCCTGCACCAACAACAATCCCACCCAGCCAACCCCACACATTTACTTTGCTAATCTCCCTGACACTAAGAGGGCAATTGAGCATGGCCAATCAACCTGATCCGCACATCTTCGGACTGTGGGAGGAAACCGGAGCACCCAGAGGAAACCCACGCAGACACGGGGAAAACACGCAAACTCCACACAGACAATGACGCAAGGTCAGAAAGGTACACAGGTCACTGAAAGTGGCAACACAGGTGGAGAAGGTAGTCAAGAAGGCATACGGCATGCTTGCCTTCATCAGCCGGGGCATTGAGTTTAAAAATTGGCAAGTCATGTTGACGCTTTATAGAACCTCATTTCGGCCGTACCTGGAATATAGTGTTCAATTCTGGTCGCCACACTACCAGAAGGATGTGGAGGCTTTGGAGAGGGTACAGAAAAGATTTACCAGGATGTTGTCTGGTATGGAGGGCATTAGCTGTGAGGAGAGGTTGGAGAAACTTGGTTTGATCTCTCTGGAATGACGGAGGTTGAGGGGCAACCTGATAAAAGTCTACAAGATTATGAGAGGCATGGACAGAGTGGATAGTCAGAAACTTTTTCCCAGGGTGGAAGAGTCAATTACTAGGGGGCACAGGTTTGAGGTGCAAGGGGCAAGGTTTAAAGGAGATGTACGAGGCAGATTTTTTACACAGAGGGTGGTGGGTGCCTGGAACTTGTGGAAGCGGATACCATAGTGACTTTTAAGGGGCATCTTGACAAGTATATGAATAGGATAGGAATAGAGGGATATGGTCCACGGAAGGGTAGGGGTTTTTAGTTGGGCAGCATGGTCAGTGCAGGTTTGGAGGGCCGAAGGGCCTGTTCCTGTGCTGTAATTTTCTTTGTTCTTTGTTCTTTGTTCTTTGAACCGAGGTCCCCGGCACTGTGAGGCAGCAGTGCTAACCATAGTGCCACCGTGCCGCCTCTTCCATTCTGGATTGTAAGCAAGCAAAACCTGTCTAATAAAGCTGCACGGATTGGTTATGTCACCTTTTCATTCTTGTGCAAAAAACAGAAAATGCTCGAAAAATCTCAGCAGGTCCAACAGCATCTGTGGAGAGAGAAGAGAGCCAATGTTTTGAGTCTGGAAGCCACTTGGTCAAAGCTCATTCTTTTATCTTTGCTGTTAAAGTGAGCTGACCACTTTAGCATACAACATGAACTAAATTGCTAAGTTTCCTCTTTACCTTGTGCTCAAGTGATTTGAGAAGTCTGACACTTGCAGAGAGTGCAGAATGATGGGATTGTTGCATTTTGACAGAGAGCTGATCATTGCTTGCGCCTTGGAATTTGACCAACCTGTTCTGCACTGTCACCAATTTGAGCAGCACGGTGGCACAGTGGTTAGCACTGCTGCCTCATACCACCAGGGACCCAGGTTCAATTCCTGGTCATGGCTCACTGTCTCTCAGCTCAATAATAACCTGACAATGCAGACTCAGAAACTGCAGTGAAAAGACATGGCAGACTAAACATGCCAGAGATAACAAAAGGGGATTAATTTAATGTAAAACACAGTGATTCACTTGAATTAATTTCACATTCCTGGTGCTTTTCTCAGAAGTATGTTTACATAGTGGCACAGTGGTTGGCACTGCTACCACACAGCGCCAGGGACCCAGGTTCAATTCCCGGCTTGGGTCACTGTCTGCACATTCTTCCCGTGTCTGCGTGGGTTTGCTCCGGGTACTCCAGTTTCCTCCCACATTCTGAAAGACGTGCTAGTTAGGTGCATTTGCCATGCTAAATTCTCCCTCAGTCCAGCCGAACAGGCGCCGGAGTGTGGCAACTAGGGGATTTTCACAGTAACTTCATTGTAGTGTTAATGTCAGCCGACTTGTGACATTAATAAAAAGCTTTATTTTTATTTCAAAATATTGTGGCAGAGGAAATGACAGATGGATTAAAATAACTTCATGTTCAGCCACTTTCTGCTTACTCTTTGACCAGAACTATAGGAGAACTGCTGAAGGTTTTAAGTCACTATATCTCAGTGTGTTGCAATGATAAATCAAATGTGGCTTGTGCCATTTTATCTGACACTGCTTCATCCTTCAAGCCAAGCACTAACCCACTGAAGACCAATCAACTGTTTCTCGAATTTATATGGTACACGATTGTGCCAATTTCTCTGACGAGAATGTTGCTAATGATCTCCCAGATCACTGGAGCGCTTCCTCACTGCATTTCCAAGATTAGGTCATTTTGATAGGTCAAACATTGCCCGATGCTGGGAAACTCCTGTTGAAGGCTTGTATGTGAAGCAAGAGAGGAAAATCATTGGGCGGGATTTTCTGGCCGTGCTCATCCCGAAACTGGAAATCCCGCCTAGAGGTCAACGGACCTTTCCACCCTTTGCCCGTTGCAACTCCTGTGGCGGGCGGAATGGGAAAATTCACCCCATTGCCTTTATCCCTGATGGTGTATCTTTATAAAAGAAAGAGTTCAAGAGCTGTTTAGAGTCGTTCCCTTTATGACTTTTATTTTTATTAAAATTAAGTACTTAGCTACCATGTGCCACTTCTCTTGTTAACACAGTTTACCTCGTGTGGTGTGAGCCATGAACAGCAAATTGCTGATTCATCAATCTGTACGGTCACCAGTCAATTATTATTAAGTTCATGGGCGGCACGGTAGCACAGTAGGGGCAGCATGGTAGCACAGTGGTTAGCACTGCTGCTTCACAGCTCCAGGGACCTGAGTTCGATTCCCGGCTTGGGTCACTGTCTGTGTGGAGTTTGCACATTCTCCTCGTGTCTGCGTGGGTTTCCTCCGGGTGCTCCGGTTTCCTCCCACAGTCCAAAGATGTGCGGGTTAGGTTGATTGGCCATGCTAAAATTGCCCCTTAGTGTCCTGAGATGCGTAGGTTAGAGGGATTAGTGGGTAAAATATGTAGGGATATCGGGGTAGGGCCTGGGTGGGATTGTGGTCGGTGCAGACTCGATGGGCCGAATGGCCTCTTTCTATACTGTAGGGTTTCTATGATTTAATATTATCTGCTTACCTGGAAACTGCTTATTCTTGGCAATCCATTCAAATGCATTATAGACATTCGGCACTAGCACACTGCTGCCTCACAGCGCCAAGGTCCAGGGTTCAATTCTGGCCTCAGGTCACTGCTTGTGTGGAGTTTGCACATTCTCCCCATGTCTGTGTGGGTTTCCTCCGGGTGCTCTGGTTTTCTCCCACATTCCAAAGATGTGCAGATGAGATTGATTGGCCATGCTAAATTGCCCCTTAGTGTCCCAAGATCTATAGTTAGCGGTTAAATACGTGGAGTTAGGGGGTGAGTCTGATAAGAGTCGGTGCAGGCTTGATGGGCCGAAAGACTTCCTTCCACACTGTAGAAAAAACAAACATTACGGTTTTGTTTGTGCAGTGGTGAGTTGTATCACAGGGACAGGGAGCTAGAACATATGCATTAATAAGCCAAGGAAGACTTGCATTTATACAGAGCCTTTCCCAATCTCAGAATGTTCAAAGTGCTTTACAAGCAATGAAGTGATTTATTAGGTGTGGGAAGTGCAAGAAGCCAATCTACAGACAGCAAGCACCCTCTAAAACAATGTGATAATGGCCTGATAATGGGCCGTAACTTCCAAGCTCCAAGGCAATGTATCTAGCGAGAACCCCAATGATGAACTGGGGAAACTCCCCCACCCCCCAAACCCCCACTACATCACCCCCCTCCCTGGTAGTTCCCAGGTAACAATTGCACAGCAATTGCCGGCGAATTTCAAACTTCCTTGGGGCAATTAGAATCATAGAATCCTACGGTGCAGAAGGAGGCCATTCAGCCCATCAAGTCTGCACCAACCACAATCCACCCAGGCCCTATCCCCATAACCCATGCATTTACCCTAGCTAGTCCCCCTGACACTAAGGGGCAATTTAGCACGGCCAATCCACCTAACTCGCACATCTTTGGACTGTAGGAGGAAACCAGAGCACCCAAAGGAAACCCACACAGGCACGGGGAGAATGTGCAAACTCCACACAGACAGTGACCCAAGCCAGGAATTGAACCCAGGTCCCTTGTGTTGTGAGACAGCAGTGCTAACCAATATGCTACCCTGCACTGCACTGGGAGCCATCTGGAAATCTAACTTAATTCGCAAATTAATGGATGGTCCCAACTGTGTTACAGCAACAATTACCTGCAAAAAGTTAGAAGAATTAAAATCATTTCTGCTTCTGGATAACTATTGTACCGACTTCCCCAGCCTTCCATGAAAGTCTCCTCTCACCTCCCTGACCCACCATGGATTACCCAAAATCTTTAACCACCCCATTTATGCCCACTCCCATGGTTTTCTCCACCCCCAATACCCTCCCATCCCAACCACTTTACCCCTCGACCTGCCCAACACATCTCAGCCCAACGCAACCCGCCCCCTCCCCTTCTCAGCTCTCCTAGGCCTGACTCATGACTACATTCCCGTTGATCCAATTTTTCCCACCCAGCCAGGCCCATCCATACCCCAGGTCTGTTTTCTGACTCTTCTCGTGACCCCTGACCCAAAGTCCCTCCCTACCCCCAGCAGGCCCACCCCACCCTCCCAAAACCTGGCCCAACCCGATCCTACCTGACAACCTCCCCTCCCCCCTGGCCCCACCTGACCCCTAACCCCTCCAACAAATCCACTTATATATTTACCTTCTCCCTGACTAGTCAAAGGTCGTTTATAATGACCTCAACGAGACCCATGAGGCTGGATCTTGGAGTATGAGCTCCCTGATTGAAGTATTGATTGCAGCCTGGCAAAACTTGCCATAAACAGGTCCAGTCAGCGGGTGACCGAGGGGGCTGTCCGAACCGACTGTCTGCCCCTCTACCACGGCTATATTCATGGCCGGGTGTCCCTGAAGAGGGAGCGTGCCATGTCCAAGGGCACAGTTAATGACTTCCATGCCCGCTGGGCACCGCAGAGACTGGGGTGCATTAATGACTCCTTTAATAATATTTTGATTTGATGCTTTAAGTTTCCTTTCCACTTTGTCCCTTGTTTCAGGTGGTTCCCCTCCTTTTGGGAGCTGTCCATTTTAATTTGCCCCTTCGTTGGTTAGATTTGGTTAATTTGGTTGGCCAGAAAGAGCGGGAATGATTGCTTTCTCCAACAGGAAGTCTCACCTGTATATATAATGAGGAGTGTCAGGGCTACTGCAACTCTGGATTCTGACTTTGTACCTGAAACAATTTTAGGGGTGGAATTGAGTTTGTAAATAAAGGGAATCTGCTGAAGGGAAACCGGCTTCTGAGGAGTTATTTCACCTTTAAAATTGGCTGGACCTTTTAACCTATCCGTGACTGAGCTGTCCCCAACTGTAGGCCTATTGTGCTACACATGTCTATGTAGCCTGAGTCAGAAGATCAGGTGAGATAGAATCTTCTGGATTTCCAGGTCAGTAATTTTAATCAGAGTGACAATCCAATCAATTGCCACTCCAGTGGAAGTTACGGCCCAATATTTTATAGAGTAATAGTAACCTCGATGCTGTGCTCAGCTGTCTTGATGGGAACTGACCATACAGCGTTCTGACTCTTTTTTAATTCATTCATGGGACATGGGCGTTGCTGGCTGGCGAACATTTATAGTCCATCCCTAATTGCCCTTGGAGGGTAGTTGAGAGTCAACCATATTGCTTTGGCTCTGGAGTCACACGTAGGCCAGACCAGGTAAGGACGGCTGATTTCCTTCCCGAAAGGACATTAGTGAACCAGATGGGTTTTTTCAATAACCGACAATGGTTCCATGGCTATCAGTAGATTCTTAACTCTCGATATTTTGATTGAATTCAAATTCCACCTTTTCTGCCACTGCGGGATTTGAACCTAGGTCCTCAGAACACTAGCTGGGTTTCTGGATTAATAGTCCAGTAACAATACCACAAGGCCTTCGCCTCCCCATAATCGCCTCCTGAACGTGCTACAGTTGAAATGCAGATGCCTGGATACTTATGCAATCTGACACATGATGAGTGCTGGATTGGTTCACCCTGGAGTGCCATTGTCTTTCTTTACAATGGAATAAAGACAATAGGAAAGTCTCAGCAGAAGCATCCGTTTCTCTCTGAATACATGAGGAAAGTTTCTAGAGCAGCAAAAGTCAACAAGGCCCAAATATGGGTGGGGAAATTGGGATGTGCGATTAACCTGAGCCGTGTCTGCGGGGTTTCCTCTGGGTTATTTTAGAAGCAAAACAACCCCCACCAGTCACTGGGCAATGCCAAGGGGGCAGGGCCTGTTTGGGGCAAGATCTATTACGGGTGATCGGTGGGGATGGGGGGACCTGCTGCCATACTGCATGGGATCGCACGCAGCGGGAGGGAAGAGGGTGAGCAGGGCTGATCATCCAGGAGGGAGGTCAGGACTGCCAGGGGGATGTGGGGGGTCAGGGCTGCTGGGTAGGGTTTCGAGGAGATTGGTGTTGGCCCGGGGTGGCGGGGGGGGGGGGGGGGGGGGTGCAGGAAAATCGAGGCTTGCCCAGGGAGGTCCGGGAGGCCAGTGATCGAAGAGTTGGGGGATCTGTAAGGCCAGCGATGGGGGGTTGCGGGCCTGGCCAGTGATCAGGCTGGCCAGCGATTGGGAGACTGGCAATGGGGGGCCGGGGGGTTGGGTGGGGGGGGGGGGGGGGGGGAGGGGGGGGAGGTATGTGGGGCAGTGCGCATGCGCCATTGTCCACGCTGACAAATCAGCATGAGCAGTGGCCCACTCAGCGCTCTGCTGCCGGCCTCTCGGATGGGAATAGGCCCTGCTCCCTGATTTTCAGAGGGAATCCTTCTCAGGCACTCTACGATGCACAGAGTGTGGGAGATTGATTCTGCAAATCACACTAAAAAAACTAGCAGGATTAACTCCCAGTTTTCCACAAATTGGGGACGCAGAAATTGTTTGGGAGAATCCCAGTGAACATCTACAGAACCATAGAAATGGGTGGCAAATGTCTGAGTTTTTAAGAACACGAATAGACCACTTGGCTCAATGAACCCTTCCACTTTCGGTACATCATAGAATTTTACAGCACAGAAAGAGGCCCTTCAACCCATCCTGTCTGCGCTGGCCATCCAGCATCTATCTATACTAATCCCATTTTCCAGCATTTGATCTGTAGCCTTGTATGCTATGACATTTCACATGCTCACCTAAATGTTTCTTAAATATTGTAAGGCTTCCCACCTTTACCATCCTTTCACGTAGTGAGTTCCCGATTCCCATTACCTTCTGGGTGAAAAAGATTCTCCTCAAATCCCCTCTAAATCTCTTGTCCATTCCTTTAAATTAATGCCTCCTGGTATTGACCCCTCTATTAAGGGAAAAAGTTTCTTACTATCTACCCTATCTATGACCCCCATAATTCTGTACACTTCAGTGAGGTCTGTCCTCAGCTCTCTCTGCTCTAAGGAAAAGTACCCCAGCTTAACCAGCGTCTCTTCATAGTTGTAACACTCCAGCCCAGGCAACATCCTGGTAAATCTCCTCTGCACCCTCTCCAGGGCAATCACATCCGTCCTATAGTGTGGTGACTAGAACTGCACAGAGTACTCTAGCTGTGGCATAACAAGCAGTTCATTTTGCTCCATCATTACCTACCTGTTGTTATTTTCTATGCCTCAGCTAATTAACCCATATGCCACCTTAATCACTTTCTCTCCCTATCCTGCAACCTTCAGGGGCTGATGGACATGCACCTTAAGGTCCCTCTAGTCCTCTGTACTTCCTAGCATCTTACCATTCATTGTGTATTCCCTTGCTTTGTTCGTCCTCCCAAAATGCAGCATCTTACAACTTTTCAGAGTTAAATTCCATTTGCCACTGTTTTGCCCATCTAACCAGCCCGTCTATATCATCCTGTCATCTAAGATTTTCTTCCTCGCTATTTGCCACACCACCAATTTTCATGTCAACTATGAACTTACTGCTCATATTATCCTACATTCACATCTAAATCATTAATATAATCTACAAACAGCAAGGGACCCAGTATCAATCTCTGTGGTACACTATTGTACACATCTCTTTAACCTGTGCTTAATGCTCCCTCCACTCACATTGTCTGTACCTTTAAGACTTGATTAGCTGTAAAGGCTCACATAATCATTATTCATGTAAATTGAGTTTGTGTTTTTGTGCCTTGTTTGTAATCAGAACTCCCACCCACCTGACAAAGGGACAGCCTGTTCCGAAAACTCGTGGCTTTTGCTACCAAATAAACCTGTTGGACTTTAACCTGGTGTTGTTTAAGACTTCTTACTGTGTTTACACTATTGGACACAGGCTTCGAGTCATAAATATAAGCTTCGACCATCGCCCTCTGCCCCCTGCCGCTAAACCAATTTTGGATCCAATTTGCCAAATTACTGGGATCCCATGGGCTCTTACCTTCTTCATTAAGTTCCCATGCAGAAGCTTATCAAAAGTCCTACTGAAGTCCATGTAGACTACATCAACTGCACTGCCCTCATCTACACACCGAGGCACCACCTCAAAAAATCCAATCAAATTTGTTTGACATGATCTCTCCCTGACAAAACTATGCTGACTATCTTTGAATAATCCTTACCTCTCCAAGTAGAGATTAATTCTGTCCCTCAGTTTTTTTCCAATTATTTCCCCACCACTGATGTTAGGCTCACTGGCCTGTAATTATCTGGGTTTTTTTCCCTACGTCCCTTCTTGAATAACAATATCACATTAGAATCATAGAATACTGACAATGCAGAAGTGGCCATTCGGCCCATCGAACCTGCACCACAACAATGCCATCTGGGGCCTTTCCCCATAACCCCATGTATTTACCCGACTAATCCCCCTGACATCCCCCTAACACTAAGGAGCAATTTAGCATAGCCAATCAACCTAACTCACACATTTTTGGACTGTGGAAGGAAACCGCAGCACCGGGAGGAAACCTATGCAGATACGAGGAGAATGTGCAAACTCCACGCAGACAGTCACCCAAGCCAGGAATCGAACCTGGGTCCCTGGCGCTGTGAGGCAGCTGTCCCCCAAGTCCTTTGGCACCTCTCCACTGGCCAGAGAGGATTTGAAAATGAATGTCAGAGCCCCTGTAATCTTGTCCTTGCCTCCCACAGTAGCCAAGGATAAATCTCATCTGGGCCTGGGGATTTATTTACTTTTAAGCCTGCTAAATCTGCTCACACTTCCTCCCGCTCAATGCTAATCTATTCAATTATATTACAGTCCCCCCACCCCCCCCCCCCCCGCCACCCTCACTTCCCACCCCACCCTCTGCTTTCTATACCTATATCTCCACAGTGAGCACAAATGCAAAATATTCATTTAATACCTCACCTAAGTCTTTCAGCTCCACACACAGATTGTAATGTTGATCCCTAATGGGCCCTACTCTTTCCCTAGTTACCCTCCTACCCTTAATATACTTATTACACACCTTGGGATTTTCCTTTATTTTGCCCACCATGCCCCCTCTTCATTCTCCTAATTTTTTAAAGTACCTCCTACACTTTCTGTACTCTTATAAAAGCAAATTACTGTGGATACTGGAATCTGAAACCAAAAGAGAAAACGTTGGAAAATCTCAGCAGGTCTGGCAACATCTAAAGCTTTGACAAAGGGTAATCTGGATTCGAAACGCCAGCTCTTTTCTCTCCATACAGATGCTGCCAGATCTGCTGAGATTTTCCAGCGTTTTCTCTTTTACTTTCTGTACTCTTCTTGGGTATTCTCTGAACCTGACCTATCTTCTTATTATGCCTTTCTGTTCCTCCTCTCTACAGGCCCATTTATACTAATTAATCCAATTGTGTCCCTTTGTACATTAGTCCACAAACTTATTTACCCTTGGGTGAAACAGTTTTAACTGATTTCCCCTACTTTTGGCATAATGTTTATGTAAGCACCCCATCACTTGTGGAGCGGCACGGTGGCACAATGGTTAACATTGCTGCCTCACAGCGCCAGGGACCCGGGTTCGATTCCTGACTTGGGTCACTAACTGTACGGAGTCTGCACGTTCTCCTCGTGTCTGCGTGGGTTTCCTCCGAGTGCTCCGGTTTCTTCCCACGGTCCGGAAGATGCGCTGGTTAGATGCATTGGTCATGCTAAATCCTCCTTCAGTGTACCCAAACAAAGTGTGGCGATTCGGGGATTTTCACAGTAACTTCAATGCAATGTTAATGGAAGCCTACCTGTGACACTAATAAATAAACCTAAACCATGGAATTAACTTTACCAACCAAGTAAAACATGAACTATTGCACAAAGACACTTTTATAAATCATCACAGAATTTGAACTACACTTTGTAGTTTTGACACAGAGTACTGCACAGACAGAACCATTGCTGCCAAGAGCCTCTTACTATTATTGCCGGCCTCAGATTAGCTTAAGCTCCTTTCACCTAAAGACCTGAGAATTGACAGCAAAAACAGGTTTTACCCATCTTCGTCCCGGTTGGCTTCAAACCCAGTCCACAGAGGTGTCAAAATATCTGAACCCATTCCAGAGATCTCATCTGGTTTGTCAGCTCAGAACAGCGCTGAAAGAGTGCTGCACAGTTGGAGGTGTCATCAGATGAGCTGTGAAACATATGCCCTTCTCAATTGGATGTAAAAGATCGCATGGCACTATTTGAAGAAAGGATGAAAGTTTCTCTTGATGCATGAGCTGTAGTGTACCGAGAATTGATCTCGGTGTTTTGCCCACTTAAGGCCTCCATACTTGTCTTAAAGTGCATGCTACGACAGTGAGAGAAGAAAAGATATCTGCATTTTAACAACAGGTGAAGACCAACTCCTAAATGTTTCTTCCCCAAGAACACTATACTAGCCTAGATTTTTCTCCTCAAATTATTCATATTCATGAAGGGTCGAGATGGAAAAAATGTTCTAATTAGTGGATAGGTTGATTTAAAGTGCTTTGCAAAAGATGCAAAAGATGCCCCGAGATGATGGAAAGGAAAAAATAAATCATACAGCGAGTAGTTAGGACCTAGAATGCAATGCCTGAGAATATGGTGGAGACAGATTCAATTTGTGGCTTTCAACATGGAATTGGATACGCATTTGAAGAGCAAATGCTTAGGGGAAAGGGCAGGTGAGTGTGTTTGGTTGAGATTCTGTTGCAGAAAGCCAACATCGACACAATGGCCTAAATGGCTTCCTTTCATGCTGTAATTACCCTAAAATACTTTGGTCAAAAACACCAAAATAGATTTTGAGTCATCTAAGTGATCAATGTCATATTTATGGGATTCGTCTGGGAGCAAAATGGCGATTCCATTTGGCTCCATTACCACAGTAACTGACCTCAGTTGAACTTCATCAGTTGCAGAGTGTTCTCAGGTGTCCTAATGATACCAGGTAAATGAAAAATCTATCCTCCTTTATTGTGCCTCTCTTTCCGACGTTGGCTCAGATTCTCAGACACGGTGCAATTCTTTGCTTCACTGATTTATAAATGGATAGTGGAGCTGGCTTTCTCTCCTTCATCCCATCTGAGCACAGATCAGATAGACTGCAACCAAAGCGTGTGTAATTGTTCAGTGTTTAACTCTGTGGGAGGAATTTTCGCTTCCCGCGCACGCCACAGGAATTGTAACGGGCAGGGAGTGGATCATGCAAAGGTCCATTGACCTTGGCCGGGATTTTCTGGTTTTGGGGTGAGCGCGGCCAGAAAATCCAACCCTTTGAGTCCGCTTACAATTGATGTTCGCTGTGCTTGATCGGTTAAGTTTAGGTGTGGACTCAGAAAAAAGTAAACTGTACATGTGTATATTACCATGACCTGTACACAGGAAGTGATGTGTCGGTAACGAAGGAATTATCACCAGCATGCTGAGAGGAATGGCTGCTAAAGAGCTGCCGAAGATCTGAAAGAATCATAGAATCCTATAGTGCAGAAAGAGGCCATTGGGCCCATCGAGTCTGCACCGACCACAACCCCACCCAGGCCCTACCCCCACATCCCTACATATTTACCTACTAATCCCTCGACCCTACGCATCTCAGGACATGATTAGCATGGCCAATCAACCCAACCCGCACATCTTTGGACTGTGGGAAGAAACCGGAGCACCCGGAGGAAACCCACGCAGACCCGAGGAGAATGTGCAAACTCCACACAGACAGTGACCCAAGCCGGGAATCGAACCCGGTTCCCTGGAGCTGTGAAGCAGCAGTGCTAACCACTGTGCTACCTTGCTGCCGTTTAAGTGGTAGTTTTGACATTATCCAGACACAACCCAGAAAATTTACATAAACAATCTGAGAAAGAGCTGGAGCTGTAGCATGGAGCAGACATTTTGAAGCACTGTGAATAAATATTGTTACACACACAAGGTGAAGTTTTACGGCCATTTCACAGCAGTAGTGGGACTGGAAAATACAGCAAGCCGTTATATAGTCCATTGATTTGGCTGGACTGGAAAAGCAAGCTGGTGGTAGAGGCTGTAAAATTCCCCGCATCAAAATGCTTCTCCCTGCATGGCACTGCGATGTATAAAATATACATCAATATGCACTGCCTGACCTTATAGAAGGATATGCACATTTCCAGTTTCCAGATGACAACCCTAGACCTGCCGCCATCTATTATCAAGTCCAAGCGCCTCCCATGGAAATGTGCTAGCCCTGAACACAACGGAGGAAAGTGAATTGTTACTGAAGGCTTGAAGCAGTGTTCGGGTCTCTACCAGAGGACATCCAGCCTAAATATCCTTTGTTGCACTTGCAGAGAAAAGTATTGTGACGATGCTTTTGCCTTGAAGAAATGTATTTGGCACCCAGCCGAATCACCACTCACTGCAGCGGGATGGGAAAATCCCACTGGCGTGAACGGCTGTAACATTCCAGCCTTCAAGTTTGTGGTCCTTTTACACAGGGTTCTGCCCATAAGATCTTATTGCAGCTTCAAGGCATGTTCAAACCTACCACTACCTCACAATTTAAAATTTGTTATAAAAACACCTGCAATGTTACAAAAGATAACCATACTGTGATGGATGATTTTAAGGTGTTACCTTTTATTGTCCATGTTCAAACATGTGGGGGTTAGGTTGATTGGCCATGCTAAATTGATCCTAGTGTCAGGGGATTGTAGGGTACATATGTGGGGTTATGGGGATATGGCATGGGTGGGATTGTGGTCAGTGCAGACTCGATGGGCTGAATGGTCTCCTGCTGCACTATAGTGATTCTATGATTCCATGATTCTATGTTCATCTATATACGTGAGTGAGCATATGGGTGGAATTTTATAGCTCAGTTGCTGTGGGAATGGGCCCAGAAATTGGGTGAGCCATTCAACACTCCTTTGACATTGGTGGAATTGGCATAAAATTCAACCCAATGGGCCCGATTGTACCAAAACTTCCTGCCCGTTTTCGGGCACAAAATGGCGGTAAAGTTGGGCGTCGGGCCTATGCCGCGATCCGCACCCGATTCCTAGCGGATCTCGCCTTTACCAACAGTCAATTTGGGCGCTGTTCCAGTGCGCGCCCAAATCGGCTGGCGTGACGATTTAAATGCATTTGAATGCATTTAAATCGACTTAATGAAGTGCGCGCCCAACTTTACCATCAATTCCCCCTTTACCAGCGTTCGGCCCAATTCGCGTCCGCGCCTTTACCGACCTGATAAATAAAAGTCCAACTTGTACTTTTATTCGGCAGGGGAATCGCCGAGGCCCACCCTTCGCGGGCAGCTCCTCTAACCACCCCGGCATGAACACCACCCCCCCACCCCCGCCCCCGTGGGATCGGACCCCTCTGGGAGGCAGCCCCACCCCCCGGGATCGGACCCCTCTGGGAGGTAGTTCCCCCCCCGCCCCCCACCGGGATCGCACCCCTCTGGGAGGCAGCTCCCCACCCCCCCGGGATCGGACCCCTCTGGGAGGTAGTCCCCCCCCTCCCCCCCGCCCCCCACCGGGAACGGACCCCTCTGGGAGGCAGGCACCCCCGGCAGAGCACAACCCTAACCTACCTCGATCGTGGTCTCCCTCCGCCATCCTTCCCGCTCACCTTCAGTACTTCGACAGCCTGCAGCACGTTCCTGGACACGGACTTCGAGCCACGGCTGAAGTGACCGGGATTCACACAGGACCGCTGGTGCCTGCCGGAGGAGGGGGTGGCGGGCCCAGTTGGAACTCTGGTGGGGGGAGGGGGGATGAGGAGAGGGGGCAGGCCCACATCGCCCTCTTGGGGGGGTGGGAGGGGAGGGGGTGTGACTTATCATCCCCGTTGCGGGGGGGGGGGGGGGGGGGGGGGGGCGTGGAGGGGGTGTGATGGATCATCCACTGGGTGGGGCGCGGGCGGGGGAGGAGAGGGGGATCATTCACTGGTACACTACCAGCCACAGCCACCTCTCCCGCTCTCTGGCACCTGCAAGGAAGAGTAATCTGTGGCTGGTAGTGTACCAGTGATGGTGCCAGGAGAGATCGGCCGCTGACAGGCAGCGGAACCCCCCTGACCAGAGGATGAGACGTCACACCCCCTCTCCACGCCACCCGACACCCCCCCACCCCGAGAATGAGACGTCACACCCCCTCTCCCCCCGCCCCCAGGGAATGATAAGTCACAGCCCCTCTTCCCCCCTCCAGGAATGAGACGTCACACCCCCTCCCCTCCCACCCCCCCAGGGGATGATAAGTCACACCCCCTCCCCTCCTCCCACCGCCCCCTCCCGCCAGCCCCCCCCCTCCCCCCTCCCGACCAGAGGATGTACAGTAGAGAGGCTCTCTCTGCTCTCTGCTTTTTGTTTTGCGCCCGGGCGCGTTCTAAACAAAGAATAATACAGCACAGGAACAGGCCCTTCGGCCCTCCAGGCCCGCGCCGCTCCCTGGTCCAAACTAGACCATTCTTTTGTATTCCTCCATTCCCACTCCGTTCATGTGGCTATCTAGATAAGTCTTCAACGTTCCCAGTGTGTCCGCCTCCACCACCTTGCCCGGCAGCGCATTCCAGGCCCCCACCACCCTCTGTGTAAAATACGTCCTTCTGATATCCGTGTTAAACCTCCCCCCCCCCTCACCTTGAAGCTATGACCCCTCGTGAACGTCACCATTGACCTGGGAAAAAGCTTCCCACCGTTCACCCTATCGACGCCTTTCATAATTTTATACACCTCTATTAGGTCTCCCCTCATCCTCCGTCTTTCCAGTGAGAACAACCCCAGTTTACCCAATCTCTCCTCATAACTAAGCCCCTCCATACCAGGTAACATCCTGGTAAACCTCCTCTGCACTCTCTCTAAAGCCTCCACGTCCTTCTGGTAGTGTGGCGACCAGAACTGGATGCAGTATTCCAAATGCGGCCGAACCAACATTCTATACTTCTGCAACATCAGACCCCAACTTATATACTCTATGCCCTGTCCTATGAAGGCAAGCATGCCATAGGCCTTCTTCACCACCTGTGACGTCACCTTCAAGGATCTGTGGACTTGCACACCCAGGTCCCTCTTCGTATCTACACCCTTTATGATTCTGCCATTTATCGTATAGCTCCCCCCTACATTATCTCTACCAAAATGCATCACTTCGCATTTATCTGCATTGAACTCCATCTGCCATTTCTTTGCCCAAATTTCCAGCCTATCTATATCCATCTGTAGCCTCTGACAATGTTTCTCACTATCTGCAAGTCCAGCCAATTTTGTGTCATCTGCAAACTTACTGATCACCCCAGTTACACCTTCTCCCAGATCGTTTATATAAATCACAAACAGCCGAGGTCCCAATACAGAGCCCTGCGGAACACCACTAGTCACAGGCCTCCAGCCGGAAAAAGGCCCTTTCACTATCACCCTCTGTCTTCTGTGACCAAGCCAGTTCTCCACCCATCTAGCCACCTCCCCCTTTATCCCAGGAAATCCAACCTTTTGCACCAACCTACCATGAGGTACTTTGCCAAACGCTTTACTAAAGTCCATATAGACGACATCCACGGCCCTTCCCTCATCAACCGTTCTCGTCACTTCTTCAAAAAACTCCACCAGGTTAGTGAGGCATGACCTCCCTCTCACAAAACCATGCTGACTATCGTTAATAAGTTTATTCCTTTCTAAATGCGCCTACATCCTATCTCTAAGAATCCTCTCCAACAACTTCCCTACCACGGACGTCAAGCTCACCGGCCTATAATTACCCAGGTTATCCTTCCTACCCTTCTTAAATAACGGGACCACACTAGCTCTCCTCCAATCCTCTGGGACCTCACCTGTGTCCAGTGACGAGACAAAGATTTGCGTCAGAGGCCCAGCGATTTCATCTCTCGTCTCCCTGAGCAGCCTTGGATAGATTCCATCAGGCCCTGGGGATTTGTCAGTCTTTATATTCTCTAACAAACCTAACACTTCCTCCCTTGTCATGGAGATTTTCTCTAACGGTTCAACACTCCCCTCCGAGACACTCCCAGTCAACACATCCCTCTCCTTTGTGAATACCGACGCAAAGTATTCATTTAGGATCTCCCCTACTTCTTTGGGCTCTAAGCATAATTCCCCACTTTTGTCCCTGAGAGGTCCGATTTTTTCCCTGACAACCCTTTTGTTCCTAACGTATGAATAAAATGCCTTGGGATGCTCCTTAATCCTGTCTGCCAAGGACATTTCGTGACCCCTTTTTGCCTTTCTAATTCCTCGTTTGAGTTCTTTCCTACTTTCTTTGTATTCCTCCAGAGCTCCCTCCATTTTTAGCTGCCTGGACCTAACATACGCCTCTCTTTTCATTTTGACCAGTCCCTCAATTTCCCTGGTTATCCACGGTTCTCGAATCCTACCCTTCCTATCCTTCTTTCCGTCATGCGCAGTTCGGCGCTCCGACAGATGCAAATGTGCTAGGCCCCGTCCACTAGACCCGCGCCGAACAAAGGCGTATGGGGGCACTGGAGTGCGGCTGCCAGGTATGGGTCTGATTTACGGCCGCACCCGGCACTTTGTCCTGATTTGGTAAAATCGGCCCCAATGTGTTTTCTTCCCCTGGGGCTGAGTGAGTCATTGAAATAATCCAGCAGCAAGCCATCTGCATCTAAAAAGTAAAAAAAGATAGTTTTATTTTGCTCAAACCCTTCTCTTGGAGATCATTAAACAAAATTATGTCTCACTCACACTATCTCACTCACATAAAACTAGGTACTGATGGAGATTACAAACAATATTTATAAACAAACAGAATAGATCACAGGCTTACAGGCTGGTTATTTCATTGTTGTGTTGTTCTGTTGTTTGAAGCAAAGGCTTTGAATTTTCAGAGATGTCTCGGCAGTTGCGATGGCTCCTGTAGTCAATCTGCATGAGGTTGGTTTTCTCAGGTAAGTTTGAAGATGGAATGAGGTAAGAGGGAACAGATGAAATTCTTTATTTCCTTTTCCAGAAACTATGGTGTGGTCCCTTTTACAGCCTTAATTCCAACAGCTTTATAACTACTTCTTTGTTCCTCTCTCTCTCCTAGATGTTCTTGTCAAGGAGTTTCATCTTCTTGTTGAAATTCGCTGTATTTTTAAGAGGGAGTAATGAGGCTCCTACGTCATGTGACCCATGCCAAGTCATCTTTCAAATAAGGCATTATGATAAGGTTAATTATAGTTTGAAGTCTCCTCCCACCTACTGTGGTGGCTTTTCACACCTGGTCAGTCAATGCTATTTTCTGTGAAGAGAAACCATCATAGTCAGTGGTGAGTATTTACATTTCATACTGTGCCCATTGGCCTAGCGACTAACTCTCTGACGAAATATCTTACTCAGCCCCTCTCCCCGCCCTATCCTGTAACCCCGTGCATTTCCCATGGATAATCCATCCAACCCACACATCTTGGGACACTAAGGGGCAATTTAGCATGGCCAATCCACCTAACCTGCACATTTTTGGACCGTGGGATGAAACTGGAGTGCCCAGAGGAAACCCACACAGACACGGGGAGAACCCGGGTACCTGGAACAATGAGGCAGCAGTTCTAACCACTGTGCCACCATGCCGCCCTTTGCTGAGCGCTCATTGAGTTCCAAATGTCTTTCATCTCAGATAATATATTGTTGTGTCTAATCATGAGGTAAGGGAGAATTGTTGCAATCCACAAGAGAAGTCATGTGACCTCAGTCCATTTTATGGCTTGCAGTCTATTTTTAAAAATGTATCCTTTCAAACAGTTTTCACAGTGTATGATACTGTCAGGACACATTGGCATAACAATACATACAATGACTTACAAATGATCAGTTCTTATTGATTGCAAGACCTCCGAGTGAGATGACTGATTCATTCAACAATTATTTTCTGCACTGTTTTTTCACTAGCATTGATTGAAACTCCCTGTCCAGTGAAAATCAGAATGTGAAATGGAGAACTGGGTTCTTTGAAGCATTGCCTCCATGGACTATCCTCCAAGATCTGGAACTTTCAAACATGCCATTTGATCAGCCAACGTCTTACCCGGTCAGCGCTCAATTCCTACTTGGCTGTTTTCCACAACCTCTCAAAATATTTCATCTCCGGTTTGGAAACTCACTTTCAGAATTGCCTTGTTTGTATTTACCTGTCACCAGTTACTTATGTTCAGAATGGCTATTCTGTCCAAATGATCTTATCAGATTCTTGAAACCATTCTAAGGTTCTGTACACAAATTAACTTTGCATTCCATCAAACATAATAACTTAACATGTTCATCTGCCAATAAGGATACTTCAGTTGCAAGCTATAAAAGAATTAACTTCGCAAAGTAAATCAAAGGAAAAGGTTTAATAAAGGGCGGCACAGTGGTTAGCACTGATGCTTCACAGCGCCAGGGACCCGGGTTCAATTCCAGCCTTGGGTGACTGTCTGTGTGGAGTTTGCATGTTCTCCCCGTGTGTGCACTTTCTCCCCATGTGTACGTGGGTTTCCTCCGGGTGCTCTGGTTTTCTCCAACAGTCCAAAAATGTGGGGGTTAGGTGGATTCACCATGCTAAATTGCCCCTCATCAGGTTAGGTGGTTGGCCATAGTAAATTGCCCCTTAGTGGCCCAACATGTGTGGGTTAGGTGGATTGGCCATGCCGAATTGCCCCTTGGTGTCCAAAGAGGTGTAGGCTAGATGGAAGAGTGGGGTAAATATGTAGGGTTAGGGGAAAGGGTCTATGTGGGGTCCTCTGTTGGAGAGTCAGTGCAGACTCAATGGGTTGAATGGCCTCCTTCTACACAGTAAGGATTCTAACTTCATTACACCAACACTCAGACCACAATCCCCACCAGCTTTCTATTTGTCCTGGGACAGCTGGTCAGCTGATCACTACATCATTTTGCCATTGGTTACATTGTCTAACTGGTCAGCTGGTCAGCTGACCCTCACAGCAAATTACCATTGGTTACATTATATCAGATTCCAATGTTATCATTGGTTATATTATAACATAACACAGCTTCAAAGTATGAATGTCTGTTGTGTTTATATTTCTTTTCTGATAGTTGACGCCACAGCTAAGAATTTCATTGCTTCATAAGTGTTGTCCCCCATCATGGGTGAGTGTTTCTGTTTAATTATAAAAATGTGCTGCAGCTTACTTTATTTCAAAATACTGCAGGTTACTTTATTTCAAAAAGTATCTTTTGGCATTGCAAAGCATGCTGGTACATTTGGTGACATTTCTGCAACACTGGCTGTAGTAAATATTACTTTGCATCTCATCTAAAAAGAAAATGCTGGATAAACTCAGCACGTCTGGCAGCACCTGTGGAGAGGAACACAGTTAACGTTTCGGACCTAAATAATCCTTCGAATTAACTCTGTTTCCCTCCACAGATGTTACCCGCTCCATTTATCCGGCATTTCATAGAATCCTTACGGCATTGAAGGAGGCCATTCGCCCCGCACCGACAACAATCCCACCCAGATCCGATCCCTGTAGCCCCGCATATTTACCCTGTTGATCCCCCTGACATTAATGGTCAATTTACCATGGCTAATCAACCTAATCTGCACACCTTTGGACTGTGAAAGGAAACAGGAGGGAACCCACACGACACGGGGAGAACATATAAACTCCACGCTGACAGTGACCCAAGGCTGGAATTGAACTCAGGTCCCTAGCACTGTGAGGCAGCAGTGCTAACCACTGTGCCACCATGCATCCGCAGTACTTGACTTTCACCTAAACTATAGTCGCTCCTAAATTGAATAGCCTTCTCAAGTCTCAATTGCGAGTTTCAGAGTTCGTTGAGAATATCGCAGTTTATTATATGGGGTAGGGTGAGCGAGGGACAACACAGTCAAGTCTAATCTCGCTCTTCCTGAATACTGACATATGCAAACTGTTCATCGATGGTGGTTGAGCAGCAGTCAGGAGTGGAAACTGTAGCTTAGTCCTTTCCTCATAGCCAAGGTGTTCCTGAAGTCAACCAAAACATATTCATTACCCTCCCCACTCAGTTTGGGGATAGAAAACTTGGAGCTCTCTGAACTGCGCTGCACTGCTTTCATCAACCTCACCATTAGTTTGTCTGATGAGGCTGCCTCTCATAAGGCCACTTTCGGGCTTGTAATGCTTAATTGGCCAACTGATTGTGCTTGTTCATCAATGCTATGCCACACACAGTTTTCCCTATGACAGGTGATCATTGCCACATCGGATACAATATTTGTTCACATTTATCTGAACGACGTACTGAAGTTTAGGTGGTGTAATGTGATCCTCAGACATTATGCTGTGTGTGCCGTGCAACACTCAGTCGCGTCCTCATATTTGAGTGAAAGTTTTGACTGGCTTTGTTTAAAACCTGCTTTGTATTCACATCGTGGTACACATTGACTCTGAAAAAGATCATCAGATTACAATGAAAAATGGTTATAATCCTCCATTAGATATTCCAGTGGCCAGCATTTTGCACGAGCCATCAGCCTGTTTTCAATTCCGGAACATAAATTGCATATAAATATTTAATTTTTGTGAAAATAATCAATGAGTTTGGCCTGTGACATACTTGGTATCTTCAGCAAACTGTTGAAAATCTATTTAATAATTGTCAATCATGTCTCCCTTTGTCTACATGTCGATTTAACAATCTGAAGGTGATTTATGTCTTGTACGTATTTTATAACGGGAGCTGTTGCTTATTGATTATTTGGGGTTCTTTGGGGGTTGTAGGAGTGGAGTGAGGTGGTGGGAGAGGAGGAGGTCTCAGACACTCCACCCTCCCCCCTTGGTTATCTCTATAGCTGTACCTGAGAATGAAATACTGAAATTGGGGTGCATGGCAGGTTGTAGGGATCCCACACATGATCAACTGGACCTCATGTTTATCCAGGGCTAGAGGAGAATCAAGAGAGGAATCCACAGTACGGGGCATGGGGGTATTAAATGGTGAGCTGGGTTGGTCTCTTGAAGCGCTGTGGTTTTAAAAAGTTTATTCATGGGACATGGGCGCCGCTGTCTGGCCAGCACTTATAATGCCCATCCCTAATCGCCGTTGAACTGAGTGGCTTGCTAGGCCATTTCAGAGGGCAGTTGAGAGTCAACCACATTGCTGTGGCTCTGGAGTCACATGTTGGCCAGACCAGGTAAGGACAGCAGATTTCCTTCCCTAAAGAACATTACTGAACCAGATGGGTTTTTCCGATAATCGCCAATGGTTTTATGGTTATCAGTAATCTTAATTCCAGATTTTTTTTATTGAATTGAAATTCCACCATCTGCCACAGCGGGATTGGAACCTGGGTCCCCAGAACATTAGCTGAGTTTCTGGGTTAATAGTCTAGCGATAATACCACTGTGGTTTGGGATCCATGTATGTGAGATGAAGGGATTGTCTGATGAGGAATGTTTGAGAGGTTAGTTCTATACCCATTGGAGTTTAGAAGAATGTGAGGTGATCTTTTTGAAATGGACAAGATTCAGGGCTGGCTCAACAGTGTAGATGCTGAGAACAGGTTTTCTTCATTGGCGAAATCTAGAACTGGGGGCATAGATTCAAAATACGAGGTCTCCTATTTAATATGGAGATGAGGAGGGATGGCTTGGTGGCACAGTGTTTATCACTGCTGTGTCGCAGTGCCAGGAACCGGAGTTCAATTCTGGCTTTGGGGCACTGTCTGTGTGGAGTCTGCACATTCTCTCTGTGTCTGTGTGGGTTTCCTCCAAGTGCTCCGGTTTCCTCCCACAGTCCAAAGGTGTGCAGGTTAGGTGGGTTGGCCATGCTAAATTGTCCATTAGTGTCCCAAGATGTTTGCATTGATTTGATTTGATTTATTATTGTCACATGTATAAACATACAGTGAAAAGTATTGTTTCTTGCGCGCTATACAGACAAAGCATACCGTTCATAGAGAAGGAAATGAGAGAATGCAGAATGTAGTGTAACAGTCATAGCTAGGGTGCAGAGAAAGATCAACTTAATGCAAGGAAGTCCATTCAAAAGTCTGACAGCAGCAGGGAAGAAGCTGTTCTTGAGTCGGTTAGTATGTGACCTCAGACTTTTGTATCCTTTTCTTAACAGAAGAAGGTGGAAGAGCGAATGTCCGGGGTGCGTGGGGTCCTTAATTATGTTGGCTGCTTTGCCGAAACAGCAGGAAGTGTAGACAAAGGCAATGGATGGGAGGCTGTGCAGGTTGGATGGATTAGCCATGCTAAATATGTTTGGGTTATGGGGATAGGGTAGGGTAAGGACCTGGGTAAGATACTCTATCAGAGAGTCGGTGTCGCCTTGATGGGGTGAATGACCTCCTTCTTCACTGTAGGGATCCTATGATTCCATGATCCTATGACTCTATGATTCTCCTCTCAGAGGGTGGTTAGTCTTTGAAATTCTCTTCCTCAGAGACTACCTCAGGGTCATTGAACATATTCCAGCCTGAGTTAGACAGATTTTTGACTGACAAGGGAATCAAGTGTTATGGAGGATAGACAGGAAATTGGAGTTAAGGCCACATCAGAACAATTAAGATATTATTGAATGGCAGAGCAGGCTTGTGGAGCCAAATGACCTACTCCTGCTCCTATTTCTAATGTCCGTATTCAATAGAGTCATAGAGTCATAGAGGTTTACAGCATGGAAACAGGCCCTTCAGCCCAACTTGTCCATGCCGCCCTTTTTTTTTAAACCCCTAAACTAATCCCAATTGCCTGCATTTGGCCCATATCCCTCTATACCCATCGTACCCATGTCACTGTCTAAATGCTTTTTAAAAGATAAAATTGTACCCGCCTCTATCACTACCTCTGGCAGCTTGTTCCAGACACTCACCACCCTCTGTGTGAAAATTCTTTCCCTCTGAAACCCTATCTCTCCCCTCTCACCTTAAACCTATGCCCTCTAGTTTTAGACTCCCCTACCTTTGGGAAAAGTTATTGACTATCTAACTGATCTGTGCCCCTCATTATTTTATAGACCTCTATAAGATCACCCCTCAGCCTACTACGCTCAGAGAAAAAAATCCCGATCTATCCAGCCTCTCCTTATAACTCAATCCATCAAGTCCCTGTCGCAACTTAGTAAATCTTTTCTGCACTCTTTCTAGTTTAATAAAAGCTTTTCTATAATAGGGTGACCAGAACTGTACACAGTATTCCAAGTGTGGCCTTTCTAGTGTCTTGTACAACTTCAACAAGACGTCCCACCTCCTGTATTCAATGTTCTAACCAATGAAACCAAGCATGCTGAATGCCTTCTTCACCACTCTGTCCACCTGTGACTCCACTTTCAAGGAGCTATGAACATGTACCCCTAGATCTCTTTGTTCTATAACTCTCCCCAATGCCCGACCATTAACTGAGTAAGTCCTGCCCTGGTTCAATCTACCAAAATGCATCATCTGGCATTTATCTAAATTAAACTCCATCTGCCATTCGTCAGCCCACTGGCCCAATTGATCAAGATTCCATTGCAATTGCCCAATATGCTACCAATCTTGGTGTCATCTGCAAACTTACTAACCATGCCTCCTATATTCTCATCCAAGTCATTGATATATTAAAATATATAGATATGTTATTTCAGTCATGGCTGATGCAAATTCCAGGATGGACTGTAAAGATTATTGGGGGGGGGGGGGGGGGGGGGAGGAGGAATGGTGCATCTCTTGCTAGAAAAGTAATCAAAGGGCCCTTTCTATCACACAGTTCAGAAAGCATAGTGGAGGACATGTCCCTGTCTCCATCAATGGGGACAAAGTAGAAATGGTCGAGAGCTTCAAGATTTTACATATCCATCAACCTGTTCTGGTCCCCTCATGCCGACACTATAGTTAAGAAAGTCCACCAATGCCCCTACTTTCTCAGGAGGCTAAGGAAATTTGGTATGTCCATTAAGTCTCTCACCAACTTTTACAGAGGCACCATAAAAAGTATTCTTTCTGGTTGCATCACAGCCTGGCATGGCTTCTGCTCTGTCCAAGACCGCAAGGAACTACAAAAGGTCATAACCAAAGTCCAATCCATCACTCAAACCAGCCTCCTACTGATTGACATTGTCTACACTTCCCGCTGCCTTGGAAAAGCAGCCAGCATAATTAAGGACCCCACGCACCCCAAACATACTCTCTTCTACCTTCTTCCACCAGGACAAAGATACAAAAGTCTGAGGTCACGTACCAACCAACTCAAGAACTGCTTCTTGCCTGCTGCCCTCAGTCTTTTGAATAGACCTACCTCGCATTAACTTGATCTTTCTCTACACCCTAGCTATGACTGTAACACTACATTTTGCCCTCTCTCCTTTCCTTCTCTATGTACGGTATGCTTTGTATAGCACGCAAGAAACAATACTTTTCACTGTATACTAATACATGTGACAATAATAAATCAAATCAAATCAAATCTCCTGGCATTCCTGATTCCTCAGTATGATTACCTCCAACACTTGAAACCGTTACTGTTTGGTACTCAGTGAGGGGAACACCTCACATCACAGCTTATTGTACCTTTGATAATTTAAACCCAAACATCCCTTGTTGCTAAAATGGCTGTGGAAGAGTTGAATTTATTTTGAGGAATATTGTGAATCCAACATGCGGATACTGAGATCTGAGTGTGCAGGTAACAAAAAATCATTCAAAAAGACCAATAAGATTCACAAAAATTTTTAATACAAAAGTAGAGAGGAGACGCTGATTGTTTTTTATTCATTAGTGGGACATGGACATCGCTGGCTGGTCAGCCTTTATTGCCCATCCCGAGTTGTCCAAGGGCAGTTGAGTGTCAACCACATTGCTGTGGCTCTGGAGGCCAGACCAAGTAAGAACAACAGATTTCCTTCCCCAAAAAACATTAGTGAATCAGATGGGTTTTTCCGACAATCAACAACGGTTTCATAGTCAACAGTAGATTCATAATTCCAGATTTTTTTCATTGAATTCAAATTCCACCATCAGCCGTGGGGGGATTCAAACCCGGGTCCCCAGAACATTACTTGAGTTTCTGGATTAATAAATAGTCTAGTGATAATACCCCGAGGCCATTGCCTCCCCATTAAATCTCATTAATGTAAGACATACACAACATTGAAGCTGGAATATGGTATGCAGTACTGGTCAGCCATTAGGAGAATATTCACAAAATACTGCGGATACTGGAATCTGAAACAAAAACAGAAAAATGCTGGAAAATCTCAACAGGTCTGACAGCATCTGTGGAGAGAGAATAGAGCCAAAGTTTCGAGTCCAGATAACCATTCGTCAGCAGCGCTGATGAAGAGTCATCTAGACTCGAAAAGTTGGCTCTATTCTCTCTCCACAGAAGCTGTCAGACCTGCTGAGATTTTCCAGCATTTTTCTGTTTTTGATTGAGAAGATATCACTGGCTTAGGAAGGGCAACAGTGAAAATTCACTGCAATTGAACCAAAGGGTTGTCACCATGAAGGATTCATTTGTTCATTTTGCCTCAATACAGTTAAGGTACAGGAGAATAGAACGAATCTGGTTTTCGAAATTCTGGGTGGTTTCAGGAGTTAAGCACAGGTATTGCAATATTGTCTTCAGTGATTGATGACTTAAAATGGACTGGACTCAGAATTGTGCGGAGAAGAAGGAAGATAGAATTTCTTTATTCAGGCACCGGCTTACCCTTAAGTATTTGTTGATATCTGTTGTGGATATCAGGGTTAAAATGTAACCTTGGTGTGGGCAGAAAACAGGAAGCCAATGCACTACCTGCCCAGCCTCGGAGCTGAACTTCAATCGTACATTTAAAAGAGAATCAGGGGAGTTTTTTGAAGAGAAGAGTTCACAGGATGACAGGAAAAGGGTAAGAAATGAAAGAGAGCGTACAGATTCAGTTGAAAGCTACTGTGGACACAGATGCAATGAGCAAAACAAGTTCTGTGTTGTAATCTTTACAGCTCTCTGATGCCATGAATTATAAATTTATGCTCACATTAAATTCTGGATAAAATAATATTTAGAGAGGCTTCTTCAGCCCTTCAGTTAGACTCTGTTATTGCACAATTATCATATTACGCTGTTGCCATCTGCAGCATCATGTTAATGTGACAGGGAGGAAACCTAGAGCATATATTCATCTTCTGTGCTCACCATAACTCCCTTACCAAAGCTGTTAGTAAAGCCATAGTTACAGCCCAACAATAGCATAGTACATTTAACGCATCTACTCAAGGATTGATACTCGGGCAGAGTACAAAATGGCATTTGGTGCATGCCTGAGATCATGCCTTCAGTATACGCAGAAAAATTGCAGTATCTTACAGCAGAGAAGGACGCTAATCAGCCCACCATGCCTGTGCTAGCACTTTGTTTAAAGTTAATTTATTAGTGTCACAAGTAAGGCTTACATTAACACTGCAATGAAGTTACTGTGAAATTCCCCTAGTCGCCACACTCCGGCATCTGTTCGGGTCAATGCACCAAGCCAGCACGTCTTTCAGAATGTAGGAGGAAACCTGAGCACCCGGAGGAAACCCACGCAGACACAAGGAGAACTTGCAAACTCCAGACAGACAGTGACCCAAGTCGAGTATCAAACCCAGGTCCCTGGTGCTGTGAAGCAACAGTGCTGACCACTGTGCTACCGTGCCACCCCAAATTTAGTATGGACAACGCTGCTAACCAACAAGTCTTTCAGACTGTGGGAGGAAACCGGAGCACTCAGAGGAAGCCCACGCAGACTAAGGGAGAATGTGCAGACTCTGCACAGACAGTGTCCGTGATAATGAAAGTAATGGTGACTTTGAAAGAGAAATCCAGTCAATCCCACTCCTCTTTTCCCCGCAGATCTGAAAATACAATCCTTCTTAAATAGCTAGCCATATTGAAAGTTTCTATTGAAGGTGCTCTCATTCGGGCAATGAATTTTAGATCACAGCTCACTGCATTATAAAAAAATAATCTTACCTTCTCTCAGGCAAGTTGTTTTGCAAATGAAAGCTCTTCCAGCAAAGCTTCCTGCCCGTGGAAATAGTTTCTTCTGATCTATTCCATCAAAGGCCCTTGGAATTTTTAACATCTTTATTAAATCTCCCCTGAACCTCCTCAGATATACAGCAATTCAATCATGGCTTCTCTAGTCTCTGTACATTATTCATGATTTTTCATTATTCATTCGTGGGCATTCATTGCCCATTCGTGGTTGCCTGAGGGCAGTTGAGAGTCAAACGCGTTGCTTTGGTCTGGAGTCACATGTAGGCCAGACCGGGTAAGGACGGCAGATTTCCTTCCCTAAAGGACATTAGTGAACCAGATGGGTTTTTTTTCCCACAATCGACACTTGTTTCATGGTCATCAGTAGATTCTTGATTCCAGATATTTTTTATTGAATTCAAATTCTACCAGCTGCAATGGTGGGATTTGAATCTGAGTACCCAGAACATGATCTGAGAATCTCGATTAATTAATACCACTCGGCCATCATCTCCCACATTCTAGTAGATTGCTTCTGCACCCTCTATGACAGTCACATGATGTGACTTGTTTCTTGTTATTCTGGTAGTGATCCTGTTACAGCTCAATAAATCATCTTTCCTTATGTGTTTGTATTTGCTTGCCTGATTGGTGAGTGGGTTTTTTGTTGTGTTTCCATTTCAAGAATTGTGAAATTAAACATGTTTCCTTTCTTTTGATTTGAACTGACAAAAATTCCTGTTCATGTCTATTCTTTACTCCACATAGGGTTGAAATACTTCTGCTCAAAAATATATCTTTTTCCGAACAGCCAAGAGGTAAGAAGACTGCAGTGGGCATGGAGGGGTTATCCTGCCACCTTTCCCCATCTGTAACAGCTCTCCAATACCTTGACATCCTTACTAAAGTACGGTGCCCAGAATTGTGCACACATGAGGATGGCCTCAACTGGAATCTTGGGTTCATGTCACACTATCTGTAACCCCCACGACTTGCCTGGGCTTGCAAAATCTCACTAACTGTCCTGGCTTGAGACAATTCACACCTCTTTAACCTGTGATTAAGCCTCTCTCCACTCGCATTGTCTGTACCTGTAAAGACTTGATTACCTGTTAAGGTTCACATTCCATCCATTATCTTGTAATTGAGGTTGTGTCTATATATGCCCTGCTTGTGAACCCAACTCCCACTCACCTGATGAAGGAGCAGCACTCCAAAAGCTTGTGCAACAAATAAACCTGTTGGACTTTAACCTGGTGTTGTGAGACTTCTTACTGTGCTTACCCCAGTCCAATGCTGACATCTCCACATCACAATACCTCAGCTGAGGTCTAACCAATATTGGATAAAAGGATTAACATAATTTGTTCTCTTTGCCTTTATCTATCACTGGTTGGCATGGGGTGGTTAAATCTCTACAAAGTTTTCTTGATGTCCTTTAGATTGATGCACACTCTTAGCTTTCCAGGCTGTTTCACTGCTCCCATGCTGCTAATCCCATCTCTGGGAGTTGGCACTTCCTTGATTACTCACAACCTTTCAAGCTCCTCTATCTTGTCTTTCAAATTGGACTTGAAACACTCTTCGAAGATGTTGCATTGGCCTTACGCACTCATCAACTTCAAGATGATATTTACTGTGAAGACTTGAGAAAATGTCATTGTCATTTGTCAGCAGTCAATGGCTTGGTGTCGTGAAGAACACTTCCAATTTCTTCTGCTACATGGACAGTGAGCCATCCAAGATTATGACCTGTTTTAGTCGCAATAAAGGGATTTTTCTTCATGACCACTATCTGGAATTGAAGGTCCTCTCATTTTCCCTCTTGAGGTGAGCATTGTTCCATCATTGAGCCTCAACCTTACCTTTAATGGCTTCAGTTTTTGGATCACCATCTTGAGCAATTTATATTTATGAAGCTTATGATGTTGAACACAGCACCAGTGTCCACATTAACTTGATATTTTCCTTCTGTAGTCATCATTCCAACATTAACAAGCCTTGACAATGGCAACCTGTTCAGAAGGCAGAATCATTGCCTGTCATCTCTCTAGCAACCAATTTTTTGGTTTTGTTTTATTTCTGTTTATCAAAACACTTCCACTCAAAGTGGTGCAGCTCCTTGCAATTGAATGGCTGCTTTCTCAATGCTGGACAGGCATCCTTTTCCTTCTTGTGGTGTCCTCCGCAGAATTTACATCTCATGCTTTGGACTTAATATTTCTGCTGGACTTTCTGTAAGTTGTCCTTTCTTTTCCTCATTGATTTGGGCTTGGACTGCTGTTACAATCCCAGCCGACATTACTCCTGGAGAAGACATAGGAACATTAGGACCAGGAGCAGGAGTAGGCCATCTGGCCCCTCGAGCCTGCTCCGTCATTCAATAAGATCACGGCTGATCTTTTTGTGAACTTAGCTCCACTTACCCGCCCGCTCACCATAACCTTTAATTTCTTTACTGTTCAAAACTCTGTCCATCCTTGCCTTAAAAACATTCAATGAGGTAGTCTCAACTGCATCACTGGGCAGGGAATTCCACAGATTCACAACCCTTTGGGTGAAGAAGTTCCTCCTCAACTCAGTCCTAAATCTGCTCCCCCTTATTTTGAGGCCAATGCCCCCCAGGTCTAGTTTCACCCACCAGTGGAAAGAACCTCCCTGCTTCTAGCTTGTCTATTCCCTTCATAATTTTATGTTTTATGTGCCCACATTTATCTTTGCTAATCTTTTCCTTTTTACATCCATAGAGAAGCTTTTTTTATGTTTCTCGGTAGTCTACTTTCATTTTGTTATCTCTCTCAATATTAGTTTCCTGCTGCTCCTTTGCTGCATTCTGAAATGCTCCCATTCCTCAGGCTTATTCCTTTTTTTGGTAACTTAATAAGTCTTTCATCGAATACAATCTTTAACTCCTCTTGTTATCCATGGTTGGATCCCCAGTGCTACTGGGTTTTCTATGTCTCAAAGGAAAGTAAATTTGTTGTAAACCATATTTTAATTCTTTAAGTGCTTGCCATTGCCTGCCTACCGTCAAACCTTTTAATGTAGCTTTCAATGCGAGCAAAGTCAGTTGGGTCACAGACTAAACACACTGGGGATCTAAGCCCTGCTTACTTGGTAAGTACAACATTTTCTTGCATTCACTATGAGTGGAAAGCAAGCTCCAGCCTTTGTATTAGATGGTGACATGATGGTGATGAAGATAATGTCTTGTGAAATTGAGGAAGATTTGGAGAAATGGTATGGTGAAGCAGCGAACCCATCACAGAGACCTGAATGCTGTAAATGTGCCTCAATTGCTCAGCAAATACTGGTTAATTCTTCATTTGAATGCTTTAGAATGGCAATGACAGTCGATTAACAGCTGAGCCTGCAAGAAATATTGTTTACTATGATTATAGCACAAAGTACAACTCCCATCTGTTGCTGTGGTATAAGTACTTGGCTACGCAGCAGGAGATTCCTATCAAACTGCTACACTATCAGCGGCTGATGCCAAGCTCCTGCTGCTTTCCACTGGGAAAAGGAACTCAAATACATGTGTTGGGATGGAAATTGAACACCACCCAGGGAGAGACTACATTCACCTCAGGTCACTGTGAAGCTTTTGATGTCGGGTGCAGTACCCCTGTTCAACAAAATGATGTCTAATGTATAGAGGTGTCCTTACTGCTCATCTTCGCTAAACGTATCAGAGTGTAAGCTTCGCGATTTAATCCGAAGCAGGGCATATGTCAGAGTTTTTAAAGTTCATTTATTAGCGTCACAAGTAAGCTTACATCAACACTGCAGTGAAGTCACTGTGAAAATCTCCTAGTTGCCATGCTCTGGCACCTGTTCGGGTACACTGAGGGAGATTTTAGCGTGGCCAATGCATTTAATCAGCATGTCTTGCAGACTGTGGGAGGAAACCGGAGCACCTGGAGGAAACCCACGCAGACATGGGGGGAACGTGCAGACTCCGCACAGACGGTGACCCAAAACGGGAATCGAACCCGGATCGCTATCACTGTGAGGCAGCAGTGCTAATCACTGTGCCACCGTACCGCCATAAGAGTCATGATTCTGTACCATCACATGCAAGGGAGCTGAGATTTCTTATTGTGGCATGTAAGAGAGCTGAGACTGTCTATCATGATAGGTCAAACATTCTTCAATGAGATCTGAAGAAAGGTCGTTCAATGATGAGAATGGCCCTGAGAGGATGTAAGAAGTACTCTTGCTCGAGTTATTAAAAATAGCACAAACACACCATCAATCATTGAGTTCAATGCCACAGGATTACTGAATGATACAAGAGAGAAGAAGGATATTTAGCTCATCGTACCTGTGCTGGCTCTTTGAAAGAACTTTCCAATTTGTCATGCTCCCTTGACACACCATTAACTTTGTATACCTTCGTGTTCTGCATGATCAAAGTTTAATTGTGTTACCAGAAGGCATGCTTGAAGACTGGAGTAAAGCAGACATTTTAATAAGAGGATGGGGGAATGGCTGTTCGATCAAATTATTTTAATGGGTTCATCTGATTTTTAAGGCGACAGAAAACCTTCTACAATATATACATAAATAGTAATGCTTTAAGTAAATTATCTCTTAGTTAATATTGTTCTTTGAAAGATTTATTTTGGATTTGGCATCATTATATGTTAAAAATAATAGATCGTATTTTTCAAATTATAGAAACATAGAAACTAAAAGCAGGAGTAGGCCATTTGGCCCTTCGAACTTGCTCCGCCATTCATTTTGATCATGGCTGATGATTGAATTCAATATCCTGATCCCCCTTCTCCCCCATTCCTTGATCCCTTTCGCCCCAAGAGCAATATCTAATTTCTTCTTGAAATCAGGCAATATTTTGGCCTCAACTACTTCCTGTGAATTCCATATATTCACGACCCTCTGGGTGAAGAAATTTCTCCTCATCCCAATCAAAACAAAAATAACTTTATATTCTTTTTGATAAATAATGAAATAATGATAGACTCTCTTTTACCTGTTCTCACACAAAGCAGCGATTAGATTCAAGCCCTATGTTTGGACTTGATCACATAACCGTCCCCCACATTCCAGTGAGGTGCTGTACTGTTGGAGTATTTGTTCAAAGTCAGGAGCACTCCAGACCCTCATGCTTATGTAAAATACCTGCCGCCAACTGAGCAGAGATGTTGGGCGGAATTCTCCCGAATCAGGACCAAGTGCCCACACCAGTGAGAAAATGGAAGTGTTTCCCACTGGTGCTGGGAGCATCTGTCAGATTGGACTAAACCTGCTCCCCCACCCCACCCCCCCCGCCCATCCCCCACTGACCAGAGGAGTACCACAAACCCCTCATCAAAGAGGGGCACTGTCCTGCCGCCCACAAATGACAGGTCACCCCTCCACACCACGCAGGCATGCCAGTGACTCGATCACCCCACTCAGCCCCCCACTCATCCCTCCTTCTCACCCAAAACCCCATAAAGCACCCTTCACCCCACTCAGGCACCCATCAGGCCCCACGCCTTGGCTGTGTCTTCACACCACTTAATCCCTTCGAAAAATCATGGATGTCAATCAGGCTTAGAGTCTTTGTAAACATTCTGGTGAGGAACAATGGGGTATTTGAGATGCATTCACGCATGAAGGAAAAGTAAATAAACAGAGTTGACTGGACGATGAGTTGAAATCCATTGAGCTGTCAATGGAAGCCTGTTTCAAATCACTATGCTATGAAATTGAAATAGATCAAAGATTTTCAATGGAATAGAGGGTATTTCAGTGGTTTCAGCTTTCTAGGAAGGTTCAGAGACTTCAAACTGAAGCTCTATAAATATATTGGGGCTGAGTGAACAGCTGTGGAGAGGGCAACCACCCCCACTCCAGTAAAATTGACATCTCCTCTCTGTCAAAGGACTTCAAAGGGGTCTGCAGCTTCTGAAAGAGAGAGAAGGTAATTTCAGCTGCAGAACGGATAGCTACTGTGATTTAAAAGCCTTCTGGCTGTCCAGTAAAGTGACCAAGACACTTCAAATATTTACAGCTGACAGGCAGGAATGAAGGTTTTAATCACAGTTCTGTCTGTAATCACCCTGCCAGAGGTGATCTTCAGGTCTACCAGCGCGAGAAGGGGAAGTCTAGCCATAGGACACCCAACCTATGGGTCTGGGCCAAGGTCAACCTCTTGCCTCCAGCCCGAACATACCCAACCCACTGGATCCTTGGGGACATTCCCTTTGTAGCCTGGCAGTGGCAGAGGTGTAAACACCCACTGGATCTACTTTCGTGACCACCCTCAGGGTTCAAAATACTAGGCCAGTGTGTCAGTGCCTGGGGCCATTGCACCTTTGGCACTGCCAAGGCATGAGGCTTGAAGCAGAGCATGTGTGGGGTTCTGAGGGGGGGCGGGGGGGGGGGGGGGTAGGTGGCCTAAGTGGAGGTCTCAGGGGAGTGGGTGGAGCTGAGTGGGGGTCTTGTGGGGAGGGTTTCAGCTGAGGGGTGTGGTTTGGAGGGGGATATGGCCCATTATTTGAGTAGTGGTGGGGAGGGTGCCCCTATTTGCTGAGGGACTAAAGGTGCTCCCCTGGACCCTGAGAGTCTAGTTCTCCAGGTCCATGCTTGTCATTACCAGCACCAAAGCCTGCCCAGTACATTTCCCCCTGGAGAGGTGGGTGAATGACCCATCAAACCCACTAATTGTATCACAATTACACCCGATTCTCCAGGCATTGTGATTCTCACCGGGAGCTGGCGAACTTCATTGTAATGTTTGACAGTGAGCCACTGAAGGACAATTGATGCTTTCACTGGGGAGTACACAGTGGACAAGTTGTGAGGTATCACCGTATATTCCGGATCTGTTTGACTGACCGATAATACCTTTGATGGACTTAGTCTAAAGACTGAATCATCTTTATTGAGGAGCAAAATTAAAAACATCACATTAGCTTAATTCATTGAACTTAAAGAGGGTGGAATTGGGCTGGGTAACATTATTGTTTGGGTAAAAAAACAAGGCCTCTGAAACGACAAACACTGTGATGCATACTTCCAGTGGGAAGTATGCCAGATGCCCTTTTCATTAGTGACCTGTATTGTGTGGACCCAGTGATTGCCAGCTCTATGTAGACAAGGCATTTAATAATTCCAATTAAGGTATAATGCTGCCTGAAGGCCAACAATCCCATTTTGCAGCATTATGCTTCAGCCCAACTCTCTCTTAGTGTCATTCAGCTGAACACAATGCTAAATGGCATGAAGGATCCCCCACCCCCCCACCCCTCCCCACCAGTTCTTTTGAATGGAATGATAAACTATCTTTTGTTAGTTGATAGGTTATTTCTTGTTTTTTATGCTGCATTCTTTGGGTGCTTCCCAAATTTGTTAAAAGGCATATATTGTGCCTTAAAGGCGTATGCACAAATCAGTTGCTTCTAGACATTGATGGGCTAGCAGGGCTTCCCCTTGACATGTCTGGGAGAATGCCTAGCACAGTGTCACAGTGGTTAGCACTGCTGCCTCACAACACCAGGGACCCAGGGCCAATTCCGGCCTCAGTTCATTGTCTGTGTGGAGTTTGCACATTCTCCCCGTGTCCGCGTGGGTTTCTTCCAGGTGCTCCAGTTTCCTCCCACAGTCCAAAGATGTGTGGGTTAGGTGGATTGTCCGTGCTAAATTGCCCCTTAGTGTCCCAAGATGTGTAGGTTTGGGGCATTAGCATGGTAAATGTGTGGGGTTACGGGGATAGGGCCTGAGTAAGATGCTTTCTTGGAGAGTCAGCGTAGACTCGATGGGCAGATTGGCCTCCTTCTGCACTGTAGGGATTCTGTGGTGGCCACAGCTCTGCACTTTTATGTATCTGACAGCAGGCTACTGCTGAGGATTTGAGCAACATTTTTCAATTTACAGTGCACTGCTTGGTCAGAGACACTGTGCAAAGAGAAACAGCTTATTCACTCTAGCCAGAACCAAACAGGTGGTGCTAGCGATGGTTTCAAGCTTCCCTATGGTGTTAGGCACCTCATGCCAACCCTGTGATCTTTATGAACTGAAATGATTCCATTCCTTCAATGAGAAGCTGGTCTGTGACCGCAGCACACCGTTGCACTGGCAGCAGTTATATTTTGTCCATTCTGCCTCAGTCTGTGCCAGCTTGGTGAACCGTAGGTTGGCTACCAGGCAACAAGTGTTCTCCACTTAAGGCTGGTCTCATAATCCTGGGCCAGAACTCTCACATACATGCACGAGAGGCATACAACAAGAGCCATGCCAACAGGAACCTTGAAGAGCAGACCAATGGTGCCCTGAGATAAAGCTTCTGCTAATACTGCTGATGTGGAGGAACTTTGTCGAGCTACGCTGCAGGATGCACAACTTTACTGTCATCTGTTTATCCATCTTGTCCCTGGATGCTTCTATGTCGTTCATCTCACTGTGGTGGAGAGTTCTATAAGGTGACACATTGTCATTAATGGCCAAGGGAAGGGAACACTGAACTGAAGCCAAAGAATTGGATGGTGCGAACACTTGATTGTAAAACAGGAACTCAAGATTTGCCCAAACTGAGAACATTCCAAACGTTTTGCTAATGGAATCCTGCATTTGAGGCATGGTAGTGACTTGAATGAGGATGCATTCAGTAAAATATCCAGGTTTGCAGATAGTACGATGATAGGTGGTGAGGCAAATGATGGGTAACTGTCAAATCAGTCACAGACAGGCATAAATCTTTTATATGATTGCAACAACAGGTATGACGTTCAATGGGAATTGTTTAAAATAATGTGCGGATGCAGGGAATCATGTCGGAAGTACTTGTGAAATGGAACAATGCTATAGGGTACTATTTCTAATCTAGAGCATAAAACAGACCATTTTGCCCATCAAGACAGGATCAGTGTTTTCACCACATGAACCAACTCAAAGTGTCCCATTCTCCTGCTTACTGCCCGAATCCCTTTACAAAGAAATTCCCTTTCAAAACACTTGGAAAAAATGATAAGTAACAGAACCATTTTAATCACCCACTCTGCAAACATTTTTGTTTTCCACACTTCTTTTTCAGTGCTCTTCTGCTTTAGGCTTTAACTTGATAACTGCTCTTCCTGACAGTAACCAAACCCCAAGATTCTACTCCACCTTAAATAATAGGATCTGGAAACAGACATTTGTAAGTAAGCCCAAGAAATCAGCATGCAACAATTGGCTTCTCTTAAAAACAAGTCAATGGGAAGCTGGTTGTGTCAGAAGGACTGAATACAAATCAAAAGATGTCCTGTTGTTCCTGTGTGGCACAACTCAATTTTCAAGTTTGCTGATGACACCACCATAGTGGGTCAGATCTCAAATGATAATGAGGCAGAGTACAGGAAAGAGATAGAGAACCTGGTGAACTGGTGCGATGACAATAATCTCTCCCTCAATGTCAAGAAACGAAGGGGATAGTCATTGACTTCTGGAAGCGTAGTGGAGGACATGCCCCTGTCTACATCAATGGGGAAGAAGTAGAAATGGTCAAGAGCTTCAAGTTTTTCAGTGTCCAGATCACCAACAACCTGTCCTGGTCCCTCCATGCTGATGCTATGGTTAAGAAAACCCACCAATGCCCCTACTTTCTCAGAAGACTAAGGAAATTTGTCATGTCCCATCCATTGACTCTGTTTACACTTCCTGCTGCCTCAGAAAAGCAGCCAGCATAATTAAGGCCCCCACGCACCCCGGAAATTCTCTCTTCCACCTTCTTCCGTCAGGAAAAAGATACAAAAGTCTGAGGACACGTACCAACTGACTCAAGGACAGCTTCTTCCCTGCTGCCATCAGTCTTTTGAATGGACCGCCCTCGCAATAAGTTGATCTTTCTCTCCACCCTAGCCATGACCGTAACACTACATTCTGCACTCTCTCCTTTCCTTCTCTATGTACGAAATGCTTTGTCTATATAGCACGCAAGAAACAATACTTTTCACTGTATTCTAATACATGTGAAAATCGTAAATCAAACACTAGGTGGAGTACCTTTATGTCCTTTGGAGAAGGAAATCTGCCACCCTTACCTGGTCTGACCTACATGTGATTCCAAATCCACAGCAATGTGGTAAACTGCCTTCTGAAATGGCCTAGCAAGCCACTCAGTTCAAGGGCAATTAGGGATGGGCAAAAAATGCTGGCTCAGCCAGCGATGCCCACATCCCATTGGCGAGGAAACATTCCATCTAGTTAATTCTGAAGGATTGGAGGAAGTGCAGCAGTCAATGAATAAGATTATTCCGACCATCCGAAATTTGAAGTGTGATGAAAGGATTAAGGAAGAAGCCAATGATAGGGTACAGCATCATCTTATCTGAGGAAGAATCTGAATCAAAGGGAATTTTTCTGGGTGTTAGGAGTTCACCCTGAATGTGTAGATGAGACTTAAGGTGGAATTCCTGATAATTTTCAACTTCCTGGTTCGAGTGGGCAGTGTCTCGACAACACTGAATCTAGGCCCAAAAAAGCTAATGTCTGCAGTCTAAATGAAAAGTTTCCTTCTGGTGTCCCTTTTTAACTTCTAAATTAACCTGTGCCTCTGGTACAAGAAACCTTCATCATAGATAGTGGAAAATGTACAAATGTGTGAGGTTACATAGGAACATCGGAATTAGGGGCAGAAGCAGGCAAATACAACCCTTCGAGCCTGCTCTGCTATTCAAGCAGATCATGGCTAATCTCTCCCTGCTCTCAAATCCACCTGTTCCCCATATCCCCTTATCCCTTTTTAAAATTAGAAATATATCTATCTCCTTCTTGAAACCATTCAACGGTTCAGACTCCACCGCGCTATGGGGCAGCGAGTTCCACAAATTCACCACCCTCTGCGAGAAACAGTTCCTCCTCATCTCAGGTTCACGCACAAAAGTATTATTCTGTCACAAGATTATTATTATTACAAGTAGGCTGACATTAACACTGCAATGAAGTTACTGTGAAATCCCCCAGTCGCCACACTCCGGCACTGAGGGAGAATTTAGCATGGCCAATAACGAGCACTTCTTTCGGCCTGTGGGAGAAAACCCATGCAGACATGAGGTGAACGTGCGGACTCCACACAGACAGTGACCCAAGCTGGGGATCGAACCCGGGTCCTTGGTGCTGTGAGGAAACAGTGCTAACCACTGTGCCACCGTGCCACCCAGATATAGCATGTAATGTCCAAATGTCTGAGGTTTATGCACAGATGAATCATTCTGCTCTGCCGCAAGATTACATTTCGCATGTCAATGATAGATTATTACTAAATCTGGAATTAAGCATAAAGCTAGTATAAATGCTTGTCGGTTAAAGTGCAAAAACCTCCTGCTAGCTAAGCTGACATGCCTGAAAATTTGCATTGTTCGGTTCTGAGGTGATCTATTGGATTAGAACACTGTTGAAGTCCACAAGGATCGTAAACCATTTTGAGGTTGTTTTTGCAGTTAATAGTGGCACCTAAATTGCTTGTAAAATGCTGCAACCTGTTGTAAAATCTGCTGTAATGTTTGCACCTATATAAAAAAAAGGATTATGAAGCTGTTGACATTTCATTTAATTCTGCCTGTTGAATTAGGGATGCTTTTAGCAGCAAGCATGTTGTTGTGATTATCCACAGCTCCAGAGGTGAGCGAGGTTGGCAAAATCTGCTGGCAGAGACAGAAATGTCCAACTCATGGCCGGGATTTTCCGGTGCTACCCACCATAGTCGGGACTGGAAAATCCCAACCCGTGTCTCTGAATCAGACCACACAGCCAGGAGATGAAATGGAAGGATTGCAGGACAGAATACCTCCCTCGAACACTCAGCAAATGAAAAACTGGCATTATTGTTTCTCATATCAGAAGTGAAAAACATTTCTCTTCATCTACTGTGGCATTTGACCAAGAAGAAAAAACACCTCTGCACAAGGGCGGCACGGTGGCACAATGGTTAACACTGCTACCTCACAGCGCCAGGGACCTAAGTTCGATTCTGGCCTTGGGTGACTATGTGGTGTTTGCATGTTGTTGCCGGGTGCCCCGGTTTCCTCCCACACTCCAAAGATAAATTGGTCAGGTTGATTGACCATGGTAAATTGCCCCTTAGTGTCAGGGGGATTAGCAGGGTAAACACATGGTGTTACAGAGATAAGACCTGGGTGGGATTGTTGTCAGTGCAGGATCGATGGCCGAATGGCCTCCTTCTGCACTCCAGGGATTTCATGATTATATAGAATGAAGAAATCTGGATAGTGCAGTCACTTATTTCAGGGTTCAGATTAAGTTTATAAAGCTTAACTTTTACTCTTAATATTTCTGATGCAAAATCATATTGTCAGTAATATTGTTGCGAGATGCGACACAAGATTCAAAAACATGAATTGCAAGAAGATTATTCCACTGGCATCAGATCTTGGTAAACATTAGAGGAAGAGCTTAGCTCAGAGAAACAAACTATTTACAATGTACATTCATGGCTGATGCTGCAGATCCGCTTGGAACCCATCAAGAGCTTAACTCCTGATCTCTAATCTGCCAGGTTTGTTGTTGTTTCTCTTTCCGCACTCAGTGGTGCACAAGGTAAACTTTCATCTGCTTTCCATAGCGAGGATGTTCCTGGAACAGGTCACTAGTCTGTCACCAGGGGCTTATAGCTTGTGGGCACCGCTCCGCATCAAGCGTGGCTGACCAAGAGGCTCTCCCACTCTTACCTCCTGCCATTGGTGCGTATTAGAAGGATTTATGAAGTTGATCCTCAATGAATGCACTTTCCTTGGCCATCAAGTCCTGGGGTGGGACTCGAACCCAGAGCTTCTACAGATGCACCATAGAAGCCATGCTTTCAGGTTGTACACAGGTTGGCATGGCTCCTGCTCTGTTCAAGACCACAAGGAACTACAAAGGGTCATGAACCAAGCCCAATTCATCACACAAACCAGCCTCCCACCCATTGACATTGTCTACACCTCCTGCTGCCCTGGAAAAGCAGCCAGCATAATTAACGACCCCACGCAGCCCGGACAGTCTCTCTTCCACTTTCTTCTGTCAGGAAAAATATACAAAAATCTGAAGACATGTACCAACTGACTCAAGAACAGTTTCTTCCCTGCTGCCATCAAACTTTTGAATGG